>NC_084849.1:8490906-9155906 GCF_033115175.1 Lepus europaeus
GAGACAGGAGCAGGGCGACAGGGCCCCAGCTCAGAGAAAGGGGCAGGCATTGGTCAGAGTGAGACACTGCCTTCCTGTGAAACAGCCCATGTCACCTCCTCCAGGAAGGCCTCCTTGACCACTCACTCTGCGGCCGCCTGGTCATCACCAGCCCTCAAGGATTTATGTTGTTTTCAGCACAGCTCCTGTGGCTGCCTGGTAAGTTCCTTACTGTCTCTGTCTCCATGAGGGCAGGAACCTTTCCCCACTCAGCCAGCACTGTGCCCCCCACCCCGCACACAGCAGGTGCTCAGTAAGCGCTTGTGCACTTGTGGGAGCAGCCGAACGCATCCCTGGCACACAGTAGGCGCTCAACTAGGTGGTTCTTAGGTGAATGGACTCGCCACAAAACCTTCCCGTAGGAGGGAGGGCTCAGGTCCATGGTCACTGTGACCCAATCATCATGGCCAGGGGCGGGAATACTGTGACGGCCCAGGCTGTGGGAATGGGGGGGGGGGTGTCCCCAGGGACATGGGACACCTGTTATTTGAATTTTTATTTACTTTTACTTATTTGAAAGGCAGAGAGAGGGAGACCGTTCCACCCACTGGCCTACTCCTCAAACGCCCACAACGGGGCCTGGGCCAGACAGGAGCCGGCAGGCCAGAGCTCCATCCGGATCTCCCAGGTGGGTGTGGCCGCGGTGACCGGCGCCCAGCAGGTGCACAGCAGCAGGGGGCCGGCGGCAGAAGTGGGGGCCCCGGCGGAGCGGCCAGCGCCCCAACACCAACCCGACCTCACGCAGCCTCCTGCCACTGCCAGCGTGGCCGTCACCCGTGCGCGCTCCTGCCTCTGCGTGGGGTGGGGGCTGACCCTCCGCCGCCGCCCACTCCCTCTGGCCCCTGTGGTCGGCAGGCGGCTTTGCGGCCGGGAACAGGGGTGCCGTGGGGAGGGGACGGTGAGTCACGAGCGCCGGAAAGAGGAATCTGGGAACCAGAAGTGGCTGAGGCCGCCACCGGGCCCTGAGGACTTCGCCTCCCAACCGCGTCTCCCCCAGTCTCCCTCCTGCCCCCCCCCCAGCCTGCTGAGTCCCTGCGACTTCCGGCCGCCAGCTCCCCCTGCCACCTGCGCGCTCCCAGAATGCACCGCGCTGCACACCTGGCCTCACCGGGCGGACCTTCACTCGGCCACGCCTCTCGGGGGAAGGCCTAGGCCCCCAGTCTGCAGCCGCCCCCGTCCCCGAGGTGAAAGGCGCAGGAGGCAGGTGGAAGCGGCCCAGGGGACGAGCGGCCTCTCCCTGCCGCGGGAAATCCTCAGACTCGGGGGGCCAGACCCTGACTTGCGCGCCAACGGGGCCACCTGGCGCCGCCCCTCTCGCCGGCCTCCCTTTGGAGCCTTGGGAATATTGTGCGAGGGCTCGGAGGTGTTGGTGTCGCGGCGCTGTCGCCTGGAAGTGGCTGTGGGCGCGCAGCAGGTGCTCAGGATGCCCGCACCGGGGCCTGAGCGCCGGGGTTCGAGTCCTGCTTCTGCTGCCAATCCCGGCTTCCCGCTGATGCGCACCCTGGGAGGCCGCGGAAGACGACCCAAGCCCTTGGGCCCCTGCTCCCATGTGGGAGGCCTGGGTGGAGTTCCCAGCCTTGGCTATTATGGACATTCGGGGCGAACCAGCGGTCGTTGAAACCAATCTCTCTCCTCTCTCCTCCCTCCCTCCCTCTCCTCTTTACTCTCTGCCTTCCAAATAAAATAGTTAAATAAATGTATAAGAAAACAGAAAGAGGAATTTCACTTCCATAGCTATGTTTTAGGAGAAAAGTTCAGTGCCGCCCCGGCTGGCGGCAGGTGCAGGAGGAGAGGCTGGGGCATGTTCAAGGCCTCGCCGGCATTGCGGGTTTGCTGGGCGAGGCCCAGGGAGGTCCTCCTGGGAAGGCAGGTTTTGAGTGAAGACCCAAAGCACAGAGGGCCTGACGCTGCGGGTAGCCAGCAGAGGGAGCAGGGAGGCCGGGGGCTGCGCCTCCCCCCACCCCCACCCCCCACCCCGCCCCAGGCTGCACAGGGAAGGCAGAGGGGGCTGGGAGTGTGTGTGTGGGCGTGGCGCTGCCACCTCACCCGCCCCAGGTGCACGAGAGCAGCACCCCACCCAGTCAGCACCTCGAGTGCCCAGCACGCAGACGGCCCCCGGGGCCTGGCACTTGGCTCACACCGTGCCCAGCCCTTCCCACAGCCCAGCCGCCACAGCGGGGAGAGAATTCCCTCCCACTGTGGCTGCCCTACCCTGCGCTGGGCTGACCCAGCTGCCCCCAAGAAGGAACTGAAATTGTCCACATCCACGCCGGCCCAGGCCAGGCTCGGGTGGGCCTCAGGGCGGGGCGGAAGGGCCGGAGCCCCCGCCAAGGGCCCCATCCTCTGGGATACAGGGGCAGGGGGTGGGGGGTGGGAATGAGGCAGCAGCCCAAGGCCCAGGACACTGGGAATACCTTTTTTTGTTTTGGTATTTATTTTTTTTTCTTTTTCGTCAACTAGAAAGGCAGAGAGAGAGAGAGAGAGAGAGGTTTTCTATGTGCTGGTTCACGCCCCGAATGCCATACAGCCAAGGCTGAGCCAGGAAGAAGCCAGGAGCCTGGAGCTCCTCCCAGGTGCCCCATGTGAGTGACAGGGACCCGAGCCCTCGAGCTGGGCGCTGCAAGGGAAGCTGGGGCTTGAGCCGACACCCACGGGTGCAGGGCTGGAAGCGGCTGCTGAGCCCGCGGTGCCCCAACGCCCGCCCTGGGAGTCCTTTCGCTGCTGGCGGGGAGACCCGGGAGACTGGGGGTCTTGCTGGCTGACCCACGGCAGCCCGCCAGGATCTGCAAGCCCCCCCATGGGGCACCTCATCATCCCCCACACGGCCGCGGGAGCCCCAGCTTCCAGGGTGCTTTCTCCCAAGGAGCAGTTGAAACCTCAGCACTTCCCCCACCCCTTTTTTAAAAATATTTATTTTTATTTGAAAGACAAAGAGACAGACAACTCCCATCTGGTTCACCCCCAAAATGCTGGAGCGGACCCAGGAGCCTGGAACTCCATCTGGGTCTCCCATCACTAGGGACCGAGTGCTTGAGCCGCCACCTGCTGCCTCCCAGGGCGCGCACTAGCCGGAAGTGGGGCCGGAAGCAGAGGAGCTGGGACGCCAACCCTGCCCTCGGATCCGGCGTCTTGACCGCCATGCCCAACGCCAGCCCCTGCCTGTCCCTCGCTGACAGCCTGGCGCTCTGCACACCGGGCCAGAGCTGCGTGCCCGTCCCCTGGGGCCTCAGGCTGCCGGCTCGACCCAAGGCTCCGGGCTCAGGCCACCATGGAGGAGGCAGAGGTAGGCTCCCACCATGGCTGCCAGTACCGAGCCCGTGTTCCCCACCCGGCCACCTCGGCTGCAGGTGCAGAGAAGCCCGGCCAGGTTCGCTTCGGCAAGACCTCCGCACCCCCACCCCCGCTGCCACCCCGAGACGCCCACGCCCAGCCCTGTGCGCAGGTGAAGCCGAGCTGCTTCTCTTCCTGCTGCCCCAGGTCAGGACCCGAGGGGGTGGGGCCGGCAGGCCTGGTCCCTGAGTCAGAGCCGGAGGAGCCTGGCTTTCTCTCGCTCGCTGTGTGCTCTGGGCTGGAACTGAAGGGGCTCCGGGTGCCCCCACCCTGCCCTGGCAAGCTGTGTGGCCTTCAGCCAGTCGCTGTACGTCTCTGTGCCTTGGTCTCGTCCTCTGGAGATGGCTGTCCCGCTGAGTAGGGGTTGTGGGGTTTTCGAGAACGGTGACTGAGTTCACTACGCCCTGGCTGTGTGTTGCTTCGCCCGACCGCACGGAGAACGAGGAGCGATTCTTCCACCCCGGTGTGCAGAGCACAGCGAGCGCTCAGGGAGTGCCCGGCGTGGCCTCGTTCAGGTTCCCACCGGCTCTCCAGACGTGCCGGAGGAGTCGCGCTTTTCTTTAAAGATTCACTTATTTATTTGAAAGGGAGAGATACAGGGAGAGAAGGAGAGAGAGCGAGCGAGCGAGCGAGCCAGGGCTGCGCCAGGCTGAAGCCAGGAGCTTCCTCCAGGTCTCCCACGTGATGCAGGGGCCCAAGCACTTGGGCCAACCTTCACTCCCTTCCCAGGTGCATTAGCAGGGAGCTGGGTGGGAAGTGGAGCAGCCAGGACTTGAACCAGTGCCCATAGGGGATGCCGGCGCTGCAGACAGAGGCTCCGCCCACTTTGCCACCACATCGACCCCAAAGGACTAGAACCTAAAACAGCCGCCTCACCACCTTGGAACCTGTGTGTGGAGCCAAGTCCGGGGCTCCTGGGGGACATTTTTCATTTAAAATGTTTGAATTAATTAAACAATTGTGCAGTGAGCTTTTGGCCTGGCAGTGAAGAGCACCCCTTACCAGGTGCCTGGGCTCCAGTCCCGACGCCGTTCCTGCCCCCAGCTCTCTGCTGGCGCGCACCCCGGGAGGCAGCAGCTTCGCCCGAGAGACCTGGGTGCAGTTCCCTCTCCCGGCTTCGGCCTGGCCCAGTCCCGGCCAACACAGGCCTTCGGGGGGTGAACAGGCAGACGGAGGTCGGTCTCTCTCTCTCTCTCTCAAATCAATTTCTCCACTTGTAAAACTACTAAAGACAAAAAGGTTTTGGTTCTAGATCCAGGTTTGAATCCCTGTGTGACCTCGGCCAAGTCGCCTCACCTCTGAGCTCTGGTTTCCTTGTCCAAAGAGAGACGAGCAGGGTTATCAGAGGCAGTCGGTGAGCGCTGTGGCCCACGGTTTGCTGGCTGCTTGTCCGGCTTCCCTCGTGGGAATAGACCCCCGTGTGTCCCCAGTGCCTGCAGCAGGGCCCAGCTCACAGCAGGGGGAGGGACCACGCCTCTTCCTGCCCCCTTCAGCCCCTGGGGCTCCAAGCCTCTAGCCCCAGGACCCCCCACCCCATCTTCCTCAGGGCCTTGGGCAGGCCTGTTCCAGCCTCCTGTTCCAGGCAGGAGAGGCCCAGGAGGGCCCACAGCTGGACACAGGCTGGCTTCTGCACACAGGACCGGCCCTCGCAGTCCAGGCACAGCCGCGTCAGGCATGGCTGGATCTGGGCGCTCAGGACACTCTCTGTCCCCGTCCCCTCCGCTCTGAGTGGGGCCGCAGGGTCTCCTGCCCATCACTGGGGCCAGGGCAGGGGGTGCGGCCCCCCCACAGCTCCACCCCTCATGTTCCTGCCCTCAGCTCCCACTTCCCCTCCACCCCTGCCCTGTGCTCTCCTCCCCTCAGCCCTGCTCCCTCTGGGGAGGGGCAGTGGTCCAGGCCCCGGGCCCAGGCTGGCTGGAGGCTGAATTCAGAGGGGACGTGACTCAGGGGCCTGCGGGGTGGGCAACGGGGAAGCCCACGGCCCCTGCCCCCAGGGTCCCCGCCGCCCTCTGCCCCTCTCCATCACCTCCTGCCTGCCTGTGGCCCTCACCAAGTGCCCGCGGCCTCAGCTCTTCTCACGCTGCCAGGGCTCCCGTGGCCCCGGGCGTGGCCATCCAGGGCCTCAGAACAGGTGAGGGCGGCCCAGCCGGGTCGGGTCCTCAGAGCCAGCGCCCACCACCTCCCGCAGCCCGCGGCGGGGTATGGGGCAGCCTGGGGGCGGCACAGGCACAGAGGGGGCATACCCCCGGCTCCCTGCGAACCCTCGCGGCTCCGGCTCCCCCTTTTCCTACGTTGTGAACAAGTAAGGTGCAGCTCATGTAAGAAAGTGACTGAAGTACAGTTCAGGGGCAGTGGCATGGCGCCCCCCCCACACCTGGCACGGGCCCACCGCCCAAAGGGAAGCCCCCGCCCGCTGTCTGTCTGGCGGGCTGAGGGCGCACCTGCCCTGGGTGTGTCCTGGACGACCTGGCCTTCACTCTGGCCTCTCGTGCCCTGGAGGCGCCGCGGCACAGCCTCAGGTGCCATGGCCGAGTACTAGTCCAAGGCGTGGCCGCCCACCCCTGCGGCCACCGGCCACCTCTGCCCTTGCCCCTGTGAGCCGGGAGAATGTGCGCTCAGATGGACGGGCGGGAGCGGCAGCTGCCCAGGTGGGCTCTGCGAGGCAGCCCCTAGCCACCAGCCTGCGACCCCCGCTCCCCACCCGCACGCGCCCGCCTCCCGCCGGGCAGGGAGGGGACGGACAGGCAGGGGCACTGTGGGTGGCTTTGCGGGATGTGGAGGAGGTCCCCAGCCGCACAGGGGCCGGGGAGCCTGGAGCCGCGGGGACAGTGAGGGCGTGGGCACTGTCGTCAGGGCGCGGGCCGCCAGCCCAGCAGCTGGGAGTTTACTGAGCCGGTGAGGGGACCTGGGCAGGCTTCCTGTAGGACCGACAAGGCCCACCGTCAGCGGTCTTCCTTGAAATAATGACAGGCAGCGCTCATTGAGCACCTGCTGTATGACAGGTTCCTGCGCGCGTTCCTTCACTTCCTTTCCCCATGGTCCTGCCAGGAGGGTCATCCCTCGCTGCCGTAGTTTTTAATGACACGATTATCTATGCCAAGACAAGTTCATTTTTATTCTTATTTTTAAGACATTTATTTTTATTTGAAAGGCGCAGTTACAGAGAGGCAGAGGGAGAGGGAGAGGGAGAGGGAGAGAGAGAGAGAGAGGTCTTCCAGCCGCTGGTTCACTCCTTAAATGGCTGCCACAGCCAGAGCTGAGCTGATCTGCAGCCAGGAGCCAGGAGCTTCTTCTAGGTCTCCCACACGGGTTGCAGGGGCCCAAGGACCTGGGCCATCTTCCATTGCTTTCCCAGGCCATAGCAGAGAGCTGGATCAGAAGTGGAGCAGCCGGGACTCGAACCAGCGCCCATATGAGATGCCAGCACGGCAGGCGGCGGCTTTACCTGCTACACCACAGTGCCAGCCCCCTTGTTGCCATTTTGCAGACGAGCAAACCGAGCGGCAAAGAGCTCAAGGCTGGGGCAGGTGTTGTGACACAGCCAGCTCGACGCCCATGGCCCATGCTGGGGGGCCTGGAACAGAGCGCACCTCCTCTTCCAACGCAGCTCCCTGCTGATGCACCTGGGAGGCAGCAGGTGAAGGCTCAAGTCCTTGGGTCCCTGCCGCCCACCTGGAGACCTGGATGGAGTTCCTGGCTCCCGGCTCCAGCCCAGGCTCAGTGTGGCATTTGGGGAGTGAACCAGTGATGTGAGATACCTCTCTCTCTCTCTCTCTCTCTCTCTCTCTCTCTCCCCCTTTCGAGTAGATGAAAATAAAACACGACAACAGGGAGCCCAAGCCACCTGCCCCAGGTGAGCCAGCACAGCAGGGGGAAGCCCAGTGTTAAACCGTGCTCCAAACCCAGGCTCTCGACCTCGGCGGCCAGGATCCGGCCCGGATGGGGCTCCAGGAAGGTGTTGGGGAGAAAACCAGTCTGCGGCCGCCCCCACGACCACCAGGGGGCGCCCGAGCCGCGCGCAAGGCCGGGGAGCTGGGTCGCCGGGCTGGTCCCGAGCCCGGGTGGGGCCGCCTGGGCTGTAGGCCCTCTGCGGGGCTATTAGGGGCCCTAATTGCCGGGATTGGAAGTGAGTAATTATCTGCCGGGCCTCAGGCCACTGAGTCACTTCCCCCAGAAACCAGATTCCCCGGCGGGCGGAAGAGGGGGCGGCGCAGCTTCCAGGCCGGCGGGGGGCCCTGCTGGGGCTGCGGCCGGTTTTAGGCGCAGACCGAATGGTGGAGCCGCTTGCAGTCTGGTCGCTTGGGCAGGTGACCTCAGCACTTGGTGTCTTGGTTTCCCTGTCCGTCAAATGGGGCATGATGCTGTCCTCTCCGCGGTCCGTGTAAGGCCCGCAACACAGCGCCCAGCCTTCGTTACCGCGGGGGGCGCACTCGATGGGCAGAGTGGGGGTCCCTAGATCCCTTCCTGTGCCAGCGGGGAGAGGGGCTGGGCCACTGTGAGGGTCCCGGTTCGGGCGCCTGCCCTGGGTCCGAATGGCACAGCCTTCCATCCTGTCCTCAGCCGGGTCCGAGAGGTCCCCGGGGGTGGGGGGGGGCGTGCATCCGCAGCTGGGGCCCCTGTCCAGGAATCTGTCCTGGGAGGAAGGAGCCGGTTATGTAACCCCTCCTGACCGGTGGGCAGAGCGGCTGGCCAGGCCGCCTTTCCTGAGCGCCCAGCCCCCGTGGGACTGTGGAGGGCCAGGTGCGGGGGCCACCCCGCACCGCCCTGAGCCCTAGCTGGCTGCGGAGGAGCACATCGCTCCTCATTCACTGAGGGCTTGAGAGAAGCAAACCGATTAACCTCCCGGTGCGATGGGGATGCGGGCATTTTACCCGGCTGTGGCTGGAGGCTGCAGGCTGACTGCTCGGCTTTGGGTGTGGTCGCCGGGCCAGCCTAGTGGCTCACCTGGGCCCCACATCCAAGTGCCCAGGTTCGATACCCGGCATCAGCTTCCGGCTGACCCCGACCCTGGGAGGCAGTGGACATGGCTCAAGTTACAGGGTTCCTGCCACCCACGTGGGAGAGCTAGGCTGAGTTCCCGGCTCCTGGCCCCGGCCTGGACACAGCCATTGCCGGCATCTGGGGCGTGAACCGTGTACGGGGGCTCTGTCTGTCTGTCTGTGTATCTCTGTCACATAACTAAGTGCTGGGGCCAGGGAGAGGTTCCGGTCTGCTGTGGGAGCTCACCCCGGGTGCACCATGTGGCATCTGCTTCGAGAGGCAGCCAGGTCCCCCCGCCCTGGCCCCAAGAGCTGGCGGAAGCCGGGCCTGGCCAGGTGCTCCCAGTGCAGGTGGCACCCCCGGGCGAGCTCTCTGGTCCATGCTGGAGGGTGCAGGAGGCCTCCGACTCCCCCCGCCAGCCCCCCTGCAGAGCCGCTGGGCCGTCCCTGCCACGGACGGCTCCGGACAGAGCCAGGAGGAGCCGCAGCACGGGGATGACCAAGTCTCCGGAGGCGTCACCTCCACCGGGTCCCCTTCGTTAGAAAGGAGCCATGGAGCCCAGCCCCTGCTCCAGCGAAGGGGCGTGAGGCGCCCCTGTGCAGGGGAGGTGCCGGGGACACAGGAGGGGGCGGGACGGACAAGGAGTCCTGGCCTGCAGTGCTGAGCTGGGGAGAGCAGACAGTGATAGTGCGACCCAGCCCGGGTGGGGGGAGGAGGGGCCAGGGTCAGCCGTGGCGAGCAGAGCCCCCTGGGACGGACTGAAGTGAGGTTGGAGACACCTGGTGGAAGGGCATCCCAGGCACAGGGAATAGCGGGTACAGAAACGCTGAGTCCAGGGAGCCCCAAAGCTCGCTCTCTCTTCCCCCATTTTTATTTGGAAGGAAGAGAGAGGTGTTCCCGTCCGCTGGTTCACTCCCCAAATGCCCACAACAGCCAGGGCTGGGCCAAGCCGAGCCTGGGGTCTTCCCCGTGGCTGGCAGGGACCCCAGTTCCTGAGCCATCACCTGCTGCCTCCCAGGGGCGCGTTAGCAGGAAGCCGGAACTGGGACCAGACACCCAGGACAGTCTGCGGGCGGCCAAAGCAGCGACTTCCATGCTGGGACACGAGCCCAGCCCCAGTTATCTCTGGGTTCACTGCGTACTGGACATCCCAACACTTGTCATTGCCCATACTCAACGCCTGCTGGGCCCATTTCACAGACCGGGGACACGCTGGGGGGCGCAGGGCAGGGCCGAGATGGGGTGTCAGCCGTGGAAAGCTCCAGTGGTAGCTGCTGGCCAGCTGGGAGAGCAGCCCGGCCCCGGCCTCCTCACTCCTCACGCGTGGTCCAGACCTGAGAGCCGGCCGCCGACGTCTCCGTGCCCTGGCCGGGCAGTCTTGGGCGAGTCGCCCTCCCCGGACTCAGGGTACGGGGGGGGGGGGGGGTCGCTGAGACCGCCACCCTTCAGCCACCTTTCACGTCCACTAACATCACAGATCTTCCTCACTGATCACCCTTCATCGATCACGTGCATCCCGTCAGATTCTCCCCTCCTGTCCTGGAAGGGGGAGAGACGGACGAGCCTCCCCCACCCGGCGCCCTGTCGCCCGCAGGTTGCTGTGGTGGCCGAGTGACTTCACGTATGGACCAGCCAGAGCTGAGTGTGTCCCACGCGGGGGCCACTACACACGCATGGCCACTACACACGCATGGTCACTGACACTTTAACACACACATTAAAGTCACAAATCCAGCGCCCACAGGACCCTGGCCATGTCTCAGGTGCCGGGTTCCGTCATGCGCTCGTGATACACCACTGTATACGGTTGAGAACCGTTACATGATCACCAGATGTGAGCAGGTCTCCCGTGGTGCTTATCTTCTAACCCTACACCTGCTAGAGGTGGTGCCCGTATTACCACCATTCCTATCCTATTGTTGGTCTTGGCTGCAAATCCCGTCTGAGCCAATGGGAAGGTTTGTTAATCAACCTTCAGTGCGTGAGAGACTACATAAACAACACAAGTAAAAGGGAACGGTTTCCTTATATTAAAAGATCCCAGCTGGCGCCATGGCTCAATAGGCTAATCTTCCACCTGCGGCGCCGGCACCCCGGGTTCTAGTCCTGGTCAGGGCACCGGATTCTGTCCCGGTTGCCCCTCTTTCAGTCCAGCTCTCTGCTATGGTCCGGGAAGGCAGTGGAGGATGGCCCAAGTGCTTGGGCCCTGCACCCGCATGGGAGACCAGGAGAAGCACCTGGCTCCTGGCTTCGGATCAGCGCGGTGCGCCGGCCACAGCGGCCATTGGAGGGTGAACCAACGGTAAAAGGAAGACCTTTCTCTCTGTCTCTCTCTCACTGTCCACTCTTCCTGTCAAAAAAAAAATCCCAAATACAATATGGCTTGAAACATGAAATCACATGTAGGGGCCAGCACCGTGGTGTCGTAGGTAAGGCCGCCACCTGCAGTGCCGGCATCCCATATGGGCACCAGTTCTAGTCCCGGCTGCTCCACTTCCCATCCAGCTCTCTGCCGTGGCCTGAGAAAGCAGTAGAAGATGGTCCAGGTCCTTGGGCCCCTGCACCCGGGGCAGAAGCTCCCGGGGAGACCCGGAAGAAGCTCCTGGCTCCTGGCTTCGAATTGGCGTGGCTCCGGCCTTTGCGGCCAGTTGGGGAGTGAACCAGCGGATGGAAGACCTCTCTCTCTCTCTCTCTCTCTCTCTCTCTCTCTCTGCCTCTGTCTGTAACTCTGCCTTTCAAATAAATAAATCTTAAAATAAAAAGGGAAAGAAAAGAAACTGCATGTAGTTCAAAAGTCTGCGTGTGCTGAACCAAACGCCGCACGCCGAGGAACCTTGACAGCAAGCGCAGGTGCACACCCAGCTGCTTCCCCACATCCACGCCGCGGGAAGCCAGCCAAGACTTTGTCCTTTCCCCGCGGGTGTTCTGTGTCGCCTGCCTCTCTCTGCACCTGGCTGTATCCCCGGGTCTCACTCCGTCTGCGTCTGCGGCGTGGCGCTCTCCACAAACACGCATCCTTGGGAGCTCGGTCCCTGCGCGGCACCCCAAAGGCAGCCCAGGCAGCAGCAGCTGGAGGCTGGGGTTCCATCACCATGGCGACCTGATCACCTGTCCTCTGTGGCTCCCTCTGGCTGTCATCGCTATTGTCATGTTATTCAGCACGGTGGCAACGTGGATCACCGCGCAGCGCTGTGCTGAACTCGGCCGCCTGTCCGCTCTCATGGCACTGACCACTGCCGCTCGGGTGGTCCTTACCCCTGCCTTGGGAACGGGGACACTGACTCGCTCGTGGCCGCTGGCCCCGGGGCTCCCCGGCCCGGGTAGCGGCCAGGCCCCGGGCGCTGGCCCCTTCAGCTGCACCTGACGCCCCCCTCTCCGCCCTCTGCCCGGCGCACCCGCGGCTCCCAGGCGGCGCGGGGCGGGGCGCGCGTGGGTGGGGACCCTGCGCCTGTCCGAGGGAAAGCGGCTCTGGCAGGCGCCGGGCCCGAGCGTGATTAAAAAGGGAACAACCGCAAGTCCCCGTTTAAGTCAGCGGAGCTGCCGTCTGGGCGGCGAGAGGGAAAGTGCTTGCGGCTGGCGCGGCGCAACAGCCATTTGGCACGGGCTGGGGGTGCCCCGGCGGCCGTGCGGCGCGGGTAAGCGGCTTGAGGCCGTCAGTGTGGACCCCCTCGGCCCCCTCCCCCCTCGCCCCGCGTCTTCAGAGGCCGGAGGTTCCCGCGGGGGTCGCCAGGGTCGGTCCACCTGCGCGCACCCTGGGGGGGGGGGCTGCGCGCGGCCCAGACTCCTCCCCCAGGGGCCCTGGAGACCCCGCGAGCCGGGCCTGCCTGTCCCATCTCCCCTCTTCCCGTCTCCACTCCCACCCCGGCACCTGCTGCTCCCGGATCGCCTGCCCTCCCCTCCCCTGGACGGCCTGGGGCCCTGTCCGGGCAGGTGTTCAGCGTTCGTTCTGCGGTGTCCGAAGGGGCCGGGTGTCCAGGCGGGTGCAGGGCCGAGCACGTGGGCCGTCCCCGCTGCCTTCCCAGGCCACAGCTGCCCCTCGCCGAGCCACTTCCTGGTCTCCGAGCGCCCCGTGTCCCCTCACCACAAGGCAGGGGGACTGGCTTTGCCCCTGCTGGGCCCCCCCGCACCTAGAACAGCGCATGGCGCACAGTAGGTGTTCAACACGTCCCTTGGAACAGCGCACTCTCGGGTCTGCAAGGTCACCGGGCTGGAAACCCCCACCGCCTGGGGAACCCCTTCCTGCGGGCGGGGGGCGGGACCCCGGGCCGCTCAGTTCCCCGACCGCCCGGGCGCCGGGCGCGCTCACCTCGGCCTCGAGGGATGGAGTCGGCTCGTCCGCCCCAGGCCAACGAGCGGAGGGTCGGAGGAGCACCGGGCCCCTCCAAGTGGGGGCGTGGGCGACTGTTTCCTGTTGGGGGAGGGGAGCGCAGACATTCCCGGCGCCCCTGTGCTGCGCTGCCTCCACGCCGCCCCGGGGAGACCCGCCTGGCCGGCCTGGGCCCCAGGAGGCCCTAGAGGAAATGTGAGTAGCCCGGGGGCGAGCGGAGGTCCCGGGGCAGCAGTCCAGGAGGGCTTCCTGGAGGGGGGGCGCGGCCAGGGAGTGGTGCTGGGCTCAGGCGCTCGGGACGCGGCAGAGCGGTGCTGAGGCTGGGGGCGCTGAGGCCGAGGCGGGGCGGCTCTGCGGAGCCGCACAGAGGCGGGAGCGGGCGGGCTGGGCCCCCTCCCCAGGCGATGATGAAAGTCCAGGTCCATCTTGCGCCGCCGGGCCCGGCGGGCGGCGATAAGGCCCTCAGGGCGGAGGCGGCGGCGGGTGCGCCCCCTGGAGGCCGCACAGCTCGGCGGCCCCGCCCAGGCCCCGCCTCCCGGCCTGGCCCCGCCCCCTCCACGCCGCGGCGCCCTGCGGCCTCCAGGCGTGGGGTGGGTGGGACCCGGGTTGCCCCGCCCCTCCCGCCGTTCCTTCCCTTCTTTAGGCTGCGCGACGCGAAATTTGGTGGGTCAGTTGTGGGCGTGGCTTGGTGAGACCCCCCCCCCCCCCCGCCTCCCGCCGGGCTCGCACCTCCGGATCCCAGTGCCCGGCCCCCGCGGAGGCAGTGGGCGGGGCCACCTCGGACCCCGCCCCTGGTCCCTCCCCTTCCACGGAGTCGCGGGTTCGCCAGGGCGTGGCTCCCCGTGGCCCCGCCTCTGGCCCGCCCCCTCCGGGAGCAGCGGGTTCGCCGGGGCGTGGCTCCCCGTGGCCCCGCCCCGCCGCCCTCCCACGCCGGGCTCGGCTCGCACAGCCGGTTCCTCTTTACATAACGGCGCGGGGCGGCATGGGCCCGGGCCACCGCCTCCGCCCGGCCGCCCGCCCGGACTGTCGCGGGCCGCGGAGGCCACGGCGGCCGCAGCGAAGTTGTCCCGGCGGCGTCCCGGGGGCGCATCCTCTCGCAACTGTCAGGCGCTGGCGGCGGAAATGATGAGGCTCTGGCCATCTTCCGAGCCGGGGTTTCCTGCCTGAGCCCCGCTCGAGCGAGGAGCCGACGCGCCCGGGGCGGGGGCCCGCCCGCCCCCTCGAGGTCTCGGGGGGCCGGGGCGCGCGACGCCATGGGCCGGCCGGGCCCGTGCCCCGTCTCTCTCAGGTAAGCGCGCCTGCCCGCCGGGCTTGGGGGCGTCCGCGGGGCAGGGGAGGCCCCGGGGCCGTCCTGAGCGTGCCCGGCTCGGGCCCGGGGGCGCCGAGGCAGGGAGGGCTCCGCGGGTTCCCGGGAAGGAGGGGCCGGGGCCGGGGCCGGCGCCGTCTGGGGTCAAAGCGTCAGCTGAGGCTGTGTGCGCGCGTGCACGGAGCAGCCCCTCCCCACCCCGGAGCCCTGCCTTGGGGACGCCCCCGCCCCACTCTGCACTGCCCAAGGGTTAGGGTCCTAGAGCCGGGGCCCCTTGACCACCCTCGGACTTCCCCCAAGACTCCCAGGGAATCCCCCCACCAGGCCGAGGAGGGGGTGTCGGCCTCGGGGGTGGGGTTGCACCAGCGGGCGGCTGTGGGCTGCATTTGAGGAACTGGGGAGGGGTCCGCCCGCCCGCCGCTCGGCTCCCTGCAGTTTCCTCATTCCCCTGTTTGTCTTCCCCATTCCCGGGCCACTGCGAGCTAGGTGGGGAGGTCAGTGCCTGCAGCTGGGGCCGCGGTGGGGGGAGGGCCGGCCCAAGTGGAGCATCCTTGACACCTGCCGGCCTCGGGCCCAGCTGGGCCTGGCTGCCTCCCGTTTACAGCCTGGCCTCGGGCCCCTGCCGGGGCGTCGGGCAGGTGGATGTCCTGGGGACACTGGCTGGGTTAGGTCTGGATTTCCCATCGGTGACCCAGCGGCTGGAGTGGAGCCGGGTCCAGGGAGTCCTGGGGGCCTTCAGAGCCGGAGCCCTGGCCCTGATGGGGGCGAGCCGGCTCAGGGCACGAGAGGCCAAGGCCCGCGGGGAGGTCGGGCGGTCGTCGGTCTGCTTGCTCGCTGGGCGCCTTAGGGAGAGGCCTGCTGAGCCAAAGGGTGCGCGCTCCTGGCAGGTCCCCCAGGGCCGCTGGGCAGGGGCTGGCCTGGAAGAGAGGCTGGTGCGGTCGGAGCCTGAGTCCCTGAGCGGGGGGTGGGCAGGTGGTCTCCCTCTGTCCAGCGGGCTAACAGGTTTGCGGCCTGAGCAAGGCACCTGCTGTCAGCTACCGGTGGCCGCGCGTCTCGGCCTCACCAGCGTTAGCGCTGTTACCGGCTGTGGGCCGTGGGCGCCCTCTGGGAGAGTCCTGAAGCCCCGGGCAGGGTGAGGGCAGGGCGCTCTCGGGCTCTGAGGCCTTTTGTAGCCGCTCTGGCCTCCGTTCCCCTCTGGGAAGCGGGTCTGACGACTGCACCCACCTCTCGGGACCGCCGGCACCCTGGCCGAGCGGATCCGCCGAGCACCCAGGGCGGTGCGGCCTGGGGAGAGGAGGGCCTGGGGTTCGCTTCCGCTGCTGCCCAGGTCACCTCTGCTCGGCCTCCTTCTCGGGACTCTGTGGTCCCACTGGCCACAGGGCTGCCCAGCCTCGTGTCCTCCCGCCTGGCACGAGCGAGAGACACTTCCCCCGGGGAGCAGGTCCTGCCTGTGGCCGCCCTGCCCCCTACACCCAGGCCTCAGGCTCCAGCCAGATGGAACTTTCTGGAACGCCTCAGATGTGCAGGATCGCCCCAGCTGTGCTGCAGGGTGGAGCCTCCCCGGGGACAGAAACTGGGGAGCAGGGTTGGAGGCTCCAGGGAGGGGGGCACGTCCCGGCCGCCAGTCCCAGGACCCCCTGGCCCTGGGAAGGGGAGACGGGGCCCGGGGGGCTGACCCCGGTCTGCGCTGCTGTCAGCAAAGGCAGCGGCAAGGCCCTCGGGCCCACCGGTGTGGTCCCCCGGCCTCTGAGGCTGGATGCTGTGTGTCCTGGGGCTGAGCACTTGACCTCTCTGTGGCAGCTGCTGGGCGTCTGAGAGCGTGTCCACAGCGGGGAGGCGTGAGGAGACGTGGCACGTGTCGCTCCACTGGGCGAGGTTATTTGTTGTTTCTGAAGTCAGAAGGCGACTTCCATTACACTCCCCTCTCCCTGGTAGCAGCGTGGGCTTTGGAGCCGAACTTGTGCTCTGCCGGCTTCCAGCTGCGAGGCCTCGGGCAGGTTGCCTGGCCTCTGGCCCTCTCTGCCCAGGTGGCTCCGGCACGGGTATGAGCCTGGCACAGCGGAGGGGCTCAGACTCTGCAGTCTGTCGTTGCTGTGTGACCCTGACCTGATGCCTTAGCCTCTCTGGGCTCCAGGCCTCCTCGCCTGTGCAGTGGGGGCCCCAGCGAGCGTGAGCTGCTGCTCTCCGTGCCCAGAGGGACTGGCACTTCATTGCCGAGTTTCCTGGGCAAATGGTCCCCAGGCCCTCCCCCCACACCCAGCATCCTTCGCCGGGCGGGGCAGGAAGCTGCTTCCGTGTGGCCCCGAGAGCCGCCCTTCTCACAGGGTCTGGAGGTGGAGTGCCAGCGCTCGTTCCCAGCTAGCTCCCCGAGGAAACTGAGGCGGGCGGGCTGCCCAGGGGAAGTGACTCAGCCGGGGTCGCTTGCTGTGTCAGGCCTGATTGGACCCGAGAGCCCTGCAGCCCGGCTTCCTGGCTTCTGAGGGCTGGAGGTCCCTTGTGGCCTGGGAGAAACCGGGCAGCAGGACGTGGGCCCGGCCGACACCTGCTTGCTTGGCCCCCGCTGCCCGGGCATCCGGAGCTCCTCTCTCAGGACTCTGTGGTCCCGCTGGCCACAGGGCTGCCCAGCCTCGCGTCCTCCTGCCTGGCACGAGCGAGAGACACTTCCCCGGGGGAGCAGGTCCTGCCTGCGGCTGCCCTGCCCCACCCCGGCCGGAAACGTGGCTGCTGAGCAGATGGCTGGGAGAGTCTTCCTCCCACACCACCCTCTGGGGGTCGTGGGGGGCTGGGCTGTGGACTTCCTTGGGAGCTGGGCCTGGAGCCTCTGGGGGCTCACCCGGATGTGGCGCTCCTCCCCCCCCACACCCCCCGGGCCGGCTGCTGCCCAGGCCACGGGTCCCCAGGGAGGCCTGGGAGGGAGGAAGTGTGTGCCCTGGTTACAGAGGCTGACTCACAGGACGCCTGGGGGGGTACTGGGGGCCTGGGACGCGCCTTCGGGGAGGGAGCATGGGGGGGAGGGAGCATGGCGGGGAGGCCCAGAGGGGGTCCCTTTGCAGGGGGGAGGTGCAGCCCCGCGCTGAGAGGGAGCGCAGGAGACGTTCCCCGCTAGGGTCTCCCCCTTCCTCTGCCCGCCTCCCAGGGCAGGTGGAAGCAGCAGCCACATCCTGAGCCGGGTGGGGTTGGGCTGAAGTGGGTGCTGCCCAGGCCGAGACCCGGCCCCCGGCCCTCCCCACCTCCCGAAGCCTGGGTGGGGCTGTGGCTGGGGCGGGAGCAGGGGAGGTCGCAGGACAGTTCCTGTGCTGGCCTGATAAATGTCCCCGGGGCACCAGGTGACCCCCGAGAGGCCTCTGCTTCTCCCTGGCATGGGCTTCCCTGCGCCCGGCCGCTTGGCCGTCAGGAGGCGGGGGGCTGCCCACCAGGCTGTGTGCTTTGGTAGCCCCTCGGCTCTCGGCACCTCCCGGGGCCGGGGTCAGGCCCCTGGTGCTGCTGATGGGGAAGAGGGAAATGTCCCCTGTGCCCTGGAGTCAGCCCAGAGGTCTCCTTGGAGGAGGTGTTCCCCTCCTAGGGCGTAAGACTTCCTGCCGGGTCTCTGTGGGCTGGGGTAGGGAGGGTGGAGCTCAGCAGGTGACCAGGGCCTTTTCCGAAGGCACGTGGGCCAGCCCACGTGACTCCCGCCCAGGCTGATGGGCCCATCTCTGGGGTCTTGGGCGGGAGCCCAGCTGCCCAAGTCCCTGTGCTTCGTGACCACCTCGCCAGGGTCCTGCGCAGGCCACTCTCCAGGGGGAGACATGGCTGGGCTCTGCTCCTGGGACGCCCCTGCGCGGCCTGGCTCCTGGAGCCGCTGTTCGGTTCTGACCACAATGGGAACAAAGGCCAGGCCTGCAGGAGTCCGTCCTGAGGCCAGGATAAGGACATCAGTGTGCCGCCTTCATCTTAACTTTTCTTTAAAGATTATTTATTTGAAAGGCAGAGGCAGAGAGAGAGAGAGGTCTTCCATCCGCTGGTTCACTCCCCAAATGGCTGCCACGGCTGGAGCTGCGTCGATCTGAAGCTGGGAGCCTGGAACTTCCTCCAGGTCTCCCATGGGGTGCATCTCCCAAAGTGCGGGGGCCCAAGGACTTGGCCATCTCCCACTGCCTTCCCAGGCCCCAGCAGGGAGCTGGATCGGAAGTGGAGCAGCCGGGTCGAACCGACGCCCATATGGGATGCTGGCACTGCAGGCAGCGGCTTTACCCGCTGTGCCACAGCGCCAGGCCCCTCTTGATTTTAATTTGAAAGGCAGGGAGATCTATCTGCTGGTTTATTCCCCAAATGCTGGCAACAGCCGGAGCTGGGCCAGGCCAAAGCCAGGAGATGGAACTCCATCTGGGTCCCCACGTGGGTGGCCGGGGCCCAGGCTGGCTTCCTCAGAGCCCTCCCACCTTGGCTGTGGGTCTGGGGGAGTTTGGAGCCCAGCTCCTGGGCCTGTCGATGATGTAGGAGTCCATACAGCTCTGTTCCTGGGGCTCCTGTGGGTTCCGAGGCGAGGCCCTGGGGGTACACACCCGGGATGGAGAGGTAGACACTAAGCAAGCTCTGGTCAGATCCCAGCTCATTCTGCTCCCCATCAGACAAGCCGCTGCTGCCTCGCCTTGGTTTTCCCATCTGTGAAATGGGCATAATGACAGGCCTCTGCCCTTCAGTGGGAGAGTGAATGTTGCCACGTGTGCGCCACAGAGGCTGGGGTCGGGTCATGTGTCACCAGTCTGTGGTCCGTCTGTCCCCCAGCTCCCCGCCTGGTAACTGATGGCTCCCGACCACAGCCGGAGGTGGGCCTCATCGACTCAGTGAATACCCACTGGGACGTGAGTCCCCCTGTGCGGGGCAGGAGGCTCGGGGGTGCCTCCTGTGTGCAGGCTGCCATCAGCCCACAGCGGTGGGACCCGGCTGGGCTGCGGTTTCTCCATCTGTGAAATGGACGCAGAAACTGGATGTCCTCCTGGGCTTCTGGGAGGTTTGTGACAGCGGTTAGAGCCACCCTGGGGCCAGGCTAGGGAGGGCTCACTGTTGTCATCGGGGGAACCGGAGCAGGGCACATGGCGGGGGAGGGCTCCGGGCTGCCGCTGGACTCAGTGAGGGGCGTGGACAGCTCCGCTGCGGCCTGGGCTCCGGGACTCTGACACATGGGGCCACACGGGGACTGGTGTTCCAGGCAAAGGCCGGGGTGGACGGCGCCCCCCGGGGCAGGTGCAGCCATGTGTCTGCCGGAGGAGCCAGATGTTGCAAGTCTAATTCACCTGACGTTTGCTAGATTCAGGCAGCACACACTTATTGAGCGCCTGCTGTTTGCTGGGACCTGCAGCCGGAGCGCGGAGTCTGGTGCGGAGGGAGTCAGGGCCCCTGTGCAGGGGCGGTGTGCGCCCAGTGGGCGGAAGCACAGGGTCAGGACTGCCGCTGGACGCAGGCAGAGAGCAGACAGGCGGAGGGTCACACGGGGCGTGGGGGTGCAGCGGGGGCCTGGATCTGGGCTCCCCAAAGCTAGGAGGGCAGTGCCTGCCTCCCCTGGGTTCGGGTCTGGGTGTGGGGTATGGCGGAAAGGAGCCCATGTCGGGCCTCAGCTCTGCACCTGGCGGTCCCTGGAGGGTCCCACAGAAGTGGGTCCGCAGGGCTCCTGGCCTGTCAGGTGGGAGCAGTGACAGGTGCGGTGAGGTGGCAGGGCCGCTCCTCGCAGCGCCCCGGAGTGGGAGCCCTGTCTGCCCACTGGGTGGCCCCACGGCCGTGGTGAGGCAGCTCGGGCAGCCCTGCGGCCAGGTGTGCGCAGCAGACGCCGCTTAGGGGCCCCCGCCTTTGCCCAGCGGGGCGAGCGTTCCTCCCTCCCCGGCCTGAGCAGGCGTGGACGTGCGTCCCGGGCCAAGTGGACAAAGGGGGCGGGCTCGTTCCCGTTCATGTCTTCTTGCGTGTCAGCTCTCTGGCCCTGGGGGACACCGAAATGAGGATCATGGTGGCTGGCCCTGCGTGCTCGTTGGCTCCGCCTCCGAGCCGATCCATGGGCTGGGCGCCCTCGGGTCCCCTCTCCTGGGTGGAGGGACTGAACTCGCAGGGTCACCCCGCTACGTGGCGCTACTGGGGTGTGAAGCCAGTTCCGGTCCCCGGCCAGTGGCCGCTGCCTGCCTTCCACGACCAGCCCGGAAGCACGGTTCTGTTCCCCTAAAACTTGGTGGGCGAGCACTTGGCACAGCGGGATGCCACCTGGGCCACTCCCGGCCACTCTGCCTCCCGTCCGGCTTTCTGTTAACCGGCACCCTTGGGCAGCCCTGGGGGACACCGGGACAGAGTTCCAGGCTCCTGGCTCGGGCCGGGCGTGGCCCTGGTGGTCACAGGCATCTGGGGAGTGAAGGGGGGGGGATCTCTCTGTGTCAGTCCCTGTGCCTGGTAAATAACAATCGAAACAAAAAGACTGAAAGAAAAGTTAGTAGCTGAGAAGAATAGCTGGTACTTGACAGCGTGGGTGGTGGGTTTTTGGGGGGGTGTGTGTGGGGCGCCCTGGCTCCGTGCTGTGCGTTCGTTGGCCTCGCCTGGAGGGGGCCGGCTCGCTGGGCATTCGGGCTGCGGCAGGAAATGTCCCGCAGACAGGTGACCCAGGCGCCTGCGCTCTCTTCAGTACTTCCAAGTGGGACCCCGGCTCCAACACCGGGCCTGCCACACGGCCCTCCAGAAATTCCGCACCCCGCCACGGAGCACGCAGCGTGGCGGCCCTGCGTGGCGCTGCTTGCGGGTGAATGACCCGTCCGGGGCGGTGGTTGGAAGCGCGGCCAGCCCCTCCCCTTATCCACGGCCCCACATCTGGCGCTGCCCTTTCCTGTGTCCAGCCTGGGGTCTGGAAACAGAATTCCCACGTGCTAAGCTGGGGCTGGCACCTCGCTGCGGTGCAACCCCGCGCGCGGCCTGCTGGTTACTTGGTATCCACTCCGTGCCCTGGGGTCCTGGGGGGCTTCGGGCCTCGCCCGCACGGCTGCTCACTCCTTTCTCGCCCGCCCCCCGCCTGTCTTTCAGCCTGGCCGCCCCACGTCGGTCTCCACCATGAACGGGCCTGGCCTGCAGCCGTCCTCCGAGTCCTCGGCCTCCCCCGCGCCCACGGCCTCCCCGGCGGCGGCCCCGGGCCCCCGGGGCTGGAGCGACTTCTGCGAGCTGCACGCGGTGGCCGCGGCCCGGGAGCTGGCCCGCCAGTACTGGCGCTTCGCCCGCGAGCACCCGCAGCACGCGCCGCTGCGCGCCGAGCTCGTGTCGCTGCAGTTCACCGACCTCTTCCAGCGCTACTTCTGCCGCGAGGTGCGCGACGGGGCCCGCGCCCCCGCGCCGGCGCGCGACTACCGCGACACGGGCCGCGGGGCCGCCGGCGGCCTGGCCCTGCCCAAGGCCCGCAGTTCCGAGGAGCTGGCCCCGCCGCGGCCGCCCGGCCCCTGCTCCCTGCAGCAGCTACGCCGCAGCCTCCGCCACATCTTCCGCCGCCGCTCGGCCGGGGAGCTGCCCGTGGGCGCCGCCGCCGGGGAGGCCGGCGAGGGCGCGGCGCGGCCCGGCCTGGCCCGCAGGCTGCTGCCCTGGACCCTGGCGCGGGAGCCTCCGCCCGAGGCCCTCAAGGAGGCGGCGTTGCGGTACAGCTTGGCCGACGAGGCGTCCATGGACAGCGGCGCCTGCTGGCAGCGCGGGAGGCTGGCGCTGCGCCGCGCCGCGGGCCCCGACGGCCCGGACCGCGTGCTGGAGCTCTTCGACCCGCCCAAGGTAGGCAGTGCGCCCGACACCCGACACCCGGGGCGGGGGCGGGCAGTGTCGGCGGATCCCCTGAGGCTCACGGGGAGGCTGCAGAGCTGGGCCGCCCGGGGGCAGCTTCCGCGGTGTCCTGGCCCCGGCCCGGTGACTCCGTGCGGCCGCGGGAGACTTGGCCGGGGCTGTGTGTGTGTGTGGGGGGCGTCCTTGAAGCCCCCGGCCCAGGTGGACGTGCCTTCGCACCCCTTCGTGTTTCTCCATGTTGGAGAGGCTGGGGCGGGTGTGCCAGGTCCCGGGGCCGGGCGTCTCCGTTTGGTCCCTGCTGGTCTCTGTGCGCAGCCCTGGCCGTGAGCCTGAGCGACACGGACCGAGGGCAGCCCGAGGGCCCGCGGTCAGCGTGGAGGGCGCCGAGCGGGGTCCCGGGGCAGATCACGGAGGGTCCCACTCCGTGGTGTGCGGGGCGGGAGTGTGTCCACCCAGTGGCCCCGCGGCGCCAGCTCCCTCGCGCCTCCCTGGGTGAGATGGCGGTGTCCTGGACTGCCACAGAACGGGGTCGCGTGGGTGTCGGTGGGGACGGTCAGGGGTGGCACCCAGGAGTCTGCGCGGATGCGAGGTGCCTTTCTCTCGGCTGGGTCCCCGGGAGTGGCCTCGCTAGGTCACGTGCAGGGTTAACCTGGTGAGTGTGGCAAGCTCAGCCGATGGAACAAAGAACCGGAGGCCGAGGAAGGTGGCACTCTGCAGCCCGCCTCCCGGCAGGCAGGGAGCAGATGTGTGGGCGGCCCAGGTGCCACGTGGGCCGCAGTGGCTGGTGGGGACCCAGCTGGTGGCTCCATTCTGCGTGCCCAGGGTGGGGTCTGGTCCAAGTGCTTCTGTGTCTTCCCCAGCACGTGGTGTTGGGAGTTTGCAGTGCGGCCACCCTCGTGGGTGTGTTCTGGTCTCTCCGGGGCAGCAGTTTGTCTCACTGGGGACGCAGGTGTGTGGGTGCTGCCGCTGGACCTCACTCTCTGAAGTGCCTTTTTAAAAAAATTTATTTGAAAGGTCGAGATAGAAGGAGAGAGTGCTTCCGTCTGCTAGTTTACTCCCCAGATGGTGCAATGGCCAGGACTGGCCAGGAGCTTCATCTGGGTCTCCCACGTGGGTGTAGGGGTCCAAGCACCTGGGCCATCTTCCACTGCTTTCCCAGGCCATTAGCAGGGAGCCGGATTGGAAGTGGAGCAGCCGGGACTCGAACTGGCGCCCCCCAAGTGCCTGTTCCGATCAGCTCGTCGGCCTGTCCCGTTCTGACTTGTGAGAGGTTCCATGCACGCTGCGCGCCTCCTGTGCTTTGCGTCACTGCCCAGCGTGGGCTGCCTTGGCACCGGCACAGGTCCCTCACTCGCCTGGGGTTTTGTGTCTGCCGGGAGGTGGGGCCCCACAGCTGTGCCGGGCCTGGGAGCAGCTCTCCCCCTCAGTCCTCCCACCGCCGAGCACCTGTGTCTTCTCTGCGTCATCAAGTAGCGATGTGGGCGGGGCCTGGAGTGGGAGGAGTCGGGTACACCAAGTGTGGGCACACCAGCTGTGGGCACACCTGTGAAACCTCAGGGCCATGGCCAGGCTCCCCGTGAAAATCCTCACTGTAAAAGCAGAGCCAGTGTCGGAGTCGGGTGGGCCCGGGCTCAGTGCCCTCTCAGGCCCCCCGAGCAGGGTCTTTGGGAAGGACGCCCCTCAGGAGCTGGTGCATGGGGGTGCCCGGCTCTGAGTCCTGGCCCCACCTCCTCCTGCGGACGGTCACCCTGGGAGGCCCGGATGGAGGCCCTTGGGGAGTGAGCCAGATGGAAGATCTGTCTGTGCCTCTGCTTCCAAACAAGACTGAAAACAAAGGGAAGTGCATGTTTGGAAAAAAGATCTATGGTGGATTTCGAACATCAGCTTATCTTTTAATTCCATTTTCCGAAAACCTTTGAAGGCCCCTGGGCTGGGGGAGGGGAGCACTCGGTCGCTAGGCCACACGCGCGCGCTGTGTCCAGGGTGCTGCCTCTCCAGGAGGACCCAGGACTCGCCTGAGCTGGTTGGGCCCCTGCACCCAGCTTGAAGGTTCCCAGGTCGCCCCACTCTCTGGGCCCTCTCTCCCTCTGTGCCGAAGCCAGGGCGAGGGGAGGACCCCAGCCCCCAGCCCAGGCGGGCAGGGCTGGCCAGGGGCTGGATGCTGGGGGCATCCTGGTGGCAGTGGCGGCTGCGTGGGGTCAGGCCCAGCTGACGGCTGCCCCGCCCTGTGACTCCCTGAGCTCCTAGCGGCTGGGCCCGGGCGCTCAGACCCCAAGCCTGGCGTGTCCCTGCCAGGTGGCCAGCTCGACCCCTGGCCTGTGGCCCTGGAGTTGGCCGTGGAAGCAAGTGACTTCCAACTCTAGGGAAAGGAAGGGCTGGCGGGCGGTGGGTGGGGCTGGCGGGCGGTGGGCAGGGCTGGCGGGCTTCAGCCTGCACCTGAGCGCACAGTGGGGCTCCCCACAAGGTCCGGGGCTCTGCCTGTATGTAAAATAGGGGTGACGGGGCAGCTCTCCCAGGGCCCAGCGAGGGCTGCGGGGTGGGGAGCTCCCTGCTGCGGGGGCTGTGCACGCCTGCTGGGAGGGGAGGTTGGAGCCAGCACTGTGCCTGCATCCCAAGGTCAGGGGCAGGTGGAGAAGCCGTAGCTCTGTGGTTTCAGTGCCGGCCCTGCCAGTGAAATGGGCAGCAGGTGCCGCCCCAACCATTGGCCTTTGGGAAGAGGCGGGGTGGTCAGTACACGGCCCTGAGCAGAGAGATCTGGGGGGGGGGCAGCCCCCGGCTAAGGGAGCAGCAAGTGCCCAGGCTGGGGGGTGGGCCACTGAGAGATGAGCAGGCCACGGAGGGCTGGGGAGAGGTCGGAGGAGTGTTGGGCCTGGGCTAGCTGGGGACCTCGTGGGCTCGCGAGGACCTTGCTGGGGGTAGCGATGGCAGGGCGTGGCCTGATCCTTACCCAGAAGCCTCTGGGCATGGGCTGGGGGAGCAGCGTGCCCTGGGCCTGCGGGACACCGTCTCTCCGTGCGTAGCTCCCGGCCCAGCCGCTGAGGAGCACGCGGGACGGGGCTGCCGTGGGGCTGCAGCCCTGATCCCGGGAAGCTCCAGCCCCACTGACGGCTCAGCCCAGAGCCCAGGGCGTGCCTGGCACCGGCCGATACAGGACTTCACAGGACGGAGTCGGGTCGGTTGCCTGTGTCAGCAGCGGTGACTTTGCCTAGGAACCCAGGCTTCCAGTTCTTCCAGTTTCTCTCGGGGAGTCGGTGGGTGTGGCAGCATCAGGCCTGCACCCCCAGGAGAGGACCCCGGCTGGCCCGCGCCTGTGCCGCTATGGGAGCCTGGCGGGGAGGCACCGGGCCGGCCAGGTCTGGGTTAGCCGAGACGGTCTTGAAACCCTGCCGGTCCTGGCGGTTCCGTGGAGGTGCAGCTACTCTGGAAAAATCCCACTTAGCCACCACTTCTTGGGCTTTCTTACAGCCCAGGTCTACTGCCCTGTGAGGGCAGCTGCTGTGATCACGCCCATTTCCCAGATCGGGAGACTGAGGCCCATCGAGGTTAGGCCACTTGCTCCAGGCCACACGGCTTGTGAGTGGCCCAGAGGGGATTGGAAACTGGTACCTGGTGCGTCCCTGTGGTGGAGTTTCACCTGGGGGAGGCGTCTGTTGGGGCGTCCGTAGCCACATAGTCCTGTGCCCAGGGGTCTGGCCAGAGCCCTTCCGTAGCATGGTGGTCCTGCCAAGGGAGAACAGGAGGTGGGGACTCCCAGGGGCCGTCTGAGTCCCTGCTGGCACCACAGGCCCCCAGTAGCCCTGGGAGGAGGTGGCCAGGCACTGGAGACAGCGGCCTCCTCTCTGCTCCTGCGCTGAGTGCCCACGGCAGGTGATGTGGCCTCGCTGGGCCTCGTTCTCAGCTGTGGAATGGGGGTGGTCGCGGTTGCCGCCCTGGGCTGCAGGCCCCCTGTCCAAGGGGGAGGCACGGTCACGGGCTGAGCGTGGGGTCCGTGCCCGCTGGGTCACGCCCCTTCTGCAGACCTAGGGCACTGAGGCTGGGAGAAGCTGAGGCGCTGCCCGGGCCCGTGTGGGAAAGAGGAAGCCGAGAGCGGGGACGTCCGCCGGGGCTGGCGGTTTCCTCTCGGCCGGAGGGCGAGGAGGAAGGGGAGGCGGCGGCAGGAAGTGGCGGGCAGGCCTGTGCCCCCCGCCCCCGAGCTGGGGGACCTTGGGAAGGGCTCCTCGCGGCTCTGTGCCCAACCTGCAGCCGCTGTGATTTGCGTGCAGTGTGAGCTGGCTGTGACGCACACGCCCGCAGCCGGCTCGTCCCGTGGCCTCCTCACCCGCAACCCCACGGAAGAGGGGCTGAGGGCCAGAGAGGTGGAGTGACTTGCCTGAGACCACCCAGCAGGAGGAGCCAGCAGTGGGGTCCTCGCGAGCGCGGGCCAGGAGCAGAGGGGTCCCAGGGGTCCCCCTGTGGCCTGGCTGCCAGTCCCCTGCCCCTCTCTGAGCTGCAAAGTGACAAGGGCCTTCTGGGCCTGGGGGCAAAAGGAAGGTGGGGGTGGGTTCCCGTGGGGCCCCTGCCTGCTCGGCAGGGCTGTGTTGGGGCTGTGTGTTGGGGGGCCGGGTGTGTGTGTGTTGGAGCTGTATGTGTGTGTGGTGGGGGCCGGGTGTGTGTGTATTGGAGCTGTATGTGTGTGTGGTGGGGGCTGGGTGTGTGTGTATTGGGGCTGTGTATGAGTGTGTTGTTGGGGCTGTGTATTGTGGGGGTTGGGTGTGTGTGTGTGTATATTGGGGGCCAGGTGTGTGTGTATTGAGTTGTGTGTGTTGTGGGACCTGGGTGTGTGTGGGGGGCTGTTTGTGTGTGTGTGTTGTTGGGGCTGGGGGGGGGGCAGGTGTTGGCATGAGGCCATCGCAGTCTGGATCCAGGCGCAGGGGGCTGTGGGCTCAGGTCTGGGCACTCGCTTCCCCGCTGGAAGACCCAACCCGGAACTCCTAACGGCATGGAGTCCTCCGTGGGGCCAGGCCATGCGTCCCCTCCTCCCCGTGGGGTGGGCACCGTGGAAGCCTGCAGCTGCCTACAGGTGAACGAATGTTCCAGAAGTCTCTGCCTGGGGGGCTGCCTGCCTCTGACCCCGTGCAGGCCTGTGCGGTCCGCGGTGACAGAGCTGGGGTCGGGGGAGGGCCACCTCTCCAGGGAGCCCGCCCAGCCTCCCGGCTTCCTGTCATCTAGGAAGCCGCTCTCACCACCCAGGGCCTCCGGTCGGCTTCTGATGGCTTTGGTTTCTCGAGGAGCACAGCTCAGGGTGGAAATGATAAAGCGACCCAGAACTACCCACGGTGCCGACCAGCGCAGACCCGTGCTGCCTCACGCCAGTCCGTTACCTGCTGCTTTCTTTTTGAAAAAACTATTATTTATTTGCAAGGCAGACAAAGACCTTCCATCTGCTGGCTCACTCCCCAAATGGCTGCAATGGCCAGGTCTGGGCAGGCTGGAACCAGGAGCCAGGAGCTTCTTCCAGGTCTCCCACGTGGGTGCAGGGGCCCAAGAACTTGGACCATTTTCTGCTTTGTCTGGCGCATTAGCAGGGAGCTGGATTGGAAGTGGAGCAGCGGGGACTCAAACTGGTGCCCATACGGGAAGCTGGCGCTACAAGTGGTGGCTTAACCCACTGCTGCACAGAGCCAGTCTCCACTTTTCCTGGTTGATTTGCAAGCGGCATGGCTATGATCTCCGTCACAGGTTGCAGACGCCTCCCGAGTTTCCCACCTGACTTCTGGGTTTTGTTGCGGAGTTTCTTGCCTTACGGAGGTTTCCAAGTTCAGGCCATAAATACCGTCCAGTGAGCCTTCCCTCTGTGTTGCAGTCTCGCCTTCCCCGCCCTGGGATCCGGTGAACTGGGGTAAAGCCTTTCCCAGTTGTACTGGTTTGACCCAGCTGGCCTCTTCTGTGGCTGGCGAGCAGGGCCAGGCCGTGTCGGGGTCTGTCACGAGCTGCAGGGAGGCAGGACGCGTGTGCCCGGCTCAGGTGCTGACCCGCCCTCTGCCCTCCGGAGCACCCCACGGGGGCCAGGAACAGTTCCTGTTTGTTTTTACTTATTTGAAAGTCAGAGTAACAAGGCTACGAGGGACAGAGAGGGAGTCTCCAGCTGCCAGTCCACTCCCCAGATGGCCAGGACCGGACCAGGCTGAAGCCAGGAGCTTCCCGCAGGTCTCCCACATGGGTGCCGGAGTCCACACAGTGGGCCTTCCTCCGCTTTCTTGGGTCATTAGCAGGGAGCTGGAGCGAAAGGGCAGTAGCCAGGACGCAGACTGGTGCCCAGTGGGATGCCTGCTGTGCCCCAGCGCCGGCTCCTTCCAGGCTCGCTGGCCGCTGACGGAGCAGGGCTGCCAGAGGCAGTGCCAGCCTGGCACTCAGCTCTGGGAGGGAGAAGGCAGCCTGGCCAAGGTGCGGCTGGGGCCAGGCCCCCTGGGGCTGTGAGGGTCGCTGGGAGAGAGGTGGTCGTGAGGCGGGGCCGGGAGCAAACCAGCTGACACTCCACAGTCCCGGGAGGTGTTGGTCCTTGGCTGACACCAAGGACAGCGCCAGCCTCACCTGACTGGCTCCCTCTTAGGGGAGCCTGGGGGTCCCCATGGGGGTGCTGTCCCTGTTGCTGTGGCTCTGGAGCAGCTCACTTGGGGGGGGGGTGCTGTGTACTCTCCCATCCCTCTCCTGGCCTCAAGTGGAGATGACTGGGGGTAGTGGACCTGCGGCAGGGCTGGTGCGAGTGGGGTCTCTACTCCCGTCCGTCTCCCTGCCCAGGAGATCCCTGTGGCTGGACAGAGGGAGCGCTGGCCTGCCCCTGGGGGGAGGGTGTGTGGGCAGCCTCCACGTGCAGGAGCCCTGCAGAGGGGTCTGTGACTGTGCACAGAGGACGAGGTGGCTGAAGCAGCTACTGGGCACCTCTTGGTGTCCTGCTGGGGTGTACACGGGCCGCAGTGAGCCACACTGTTCAGTCCCTAGAGCTGGCCGGTGGTGCTGTGGCCCTGAAGGAGCCGCACCCCACCTCGCCCTCCACTCCCTAGCCAGGGTCCTGGAGTGCAACCATCTGGCAACCCCCAGAGGCGTGTGCTGGGCCCCAGCAGGGAGCAAGGCCCGATGCCCCACCCCAACCCCAGAGGAACTCCCAGCTGCAGCGTCAGGAAGTTATGGCTGACCCTGATAAGCTCCACGCAGAGAGGTACAGAAGTCCCCTTGTGACCTGGTGGTCAGGGAAGGCTCTCTGGAGGGAGAGGTGTTCTCTGCATCTCCCAGGGCCTCACACCTGCAGGTAGAGGGCTGGATGCAGCCTGTGGCAGGAGCCCCGGCCTCCCCACCTTCCGCTGCTGTAGCCAAGTGAGGGAGGGACTTGGCCTTTTCGCACCTCCATTCCCTTCTGTTGGGTGGTATCCAGAGGGCTGCGGTTAGGACCCCTGCACCATTCCCTTTGCTGCCCCCACAGTGCCCAGTGTGTGCAGGGAACTTGCAGGAAACCACGCCCCTGGTGTGACCCTGCTGCCAAGGGGCCTGGCCCTGAGCAGGGAACGTTGAGAGGTGCGGCAGCTCTGCCTGGTGCGTTCAGGGGGCAGTGGCCGCCAGCAGTGTGAGCACAGCGGGGGGGGGGGGGGGCTCATCCTGGCCACACCCACGGTGGGGAGTCCCTCTGAGCACCCTGCCTCTGGGAGGTGGGCCATGCCCTCCCTCCACCAGATCTTCGTGGGTACCCGGTTCCTGGGACAGAGCGGGGGCAGGTGTGCCCTGCCCTGTCACTCACGGTCCCTGCCTGCGCCGCGGGGGTGGGGTGCCCAGCACGCAGAGCCGCTCCCCGTGTCCTGCAGCGACAGCCCAGGCAGGCTGCTCCCTGCAGCAGCACCCCGCGGCCGAGTCTCTCCAGAATGGGACCGAACTCTCGGAACCAGGAAGCACGTGGGCTTCTAAGGCTGGCTTTTCGGTGTCAACTGGTGCCACTCCAGCAGGGTCTCATCTAAGGGGGCTTGTCCATTCGCCCACCAGGCTCTGGGCTGCACAGGCTACTTGACTGTTGATGGCATGGACCCAGGGCTTCCTCTGAGGCTGGCAAGGCCTCATCCGAGATCCCCGTCTGCTGTGGGCAGTGGGCGTGAGAGGAACGTGAGGCCGCACAGCCCTGGGGAAGACGAGGGTGCCCTCATGCTTGGGCTGTCGCCGGATCCTATCTGTCATGGCCAGCCACGCTGGGGTCTTCATGCCAGGCCCTCTGTGTCCTCTTCTGTTCTCCAGCTCTTGCCCTAGAATCAGTGCCTGCTGATCCCCCACACCTGGCGGCTCCATGGCTTCTGGGGCTGCTGTAGGATGCAGGTCCTGCTTGTGTGTAGCGTGCCACGCTCCCTGCAGGGTCTCTGCAGTATCACCCAGTGCCGCAAGGTGCACCATGAGCCCGTGGCCTCACCGCTACCCCCAAGTCCCAGCCCTTGCTAGAATGGAACTGCCGGGACCCTCACTCCCAGGAGGCAGGCGGGGGCGGGCCAGGCCCTCAGGAGGGCTCTGTGGGTAGCCCTCCCCAGGTGGGCGGAGGGCCACGGGCACCCCCAGGGTTGGGCACAGCTGTGCGTGCCATCAGAGGTCTCTCCAGAGCCAGCACCCGGCTGTCCCCGTGAACACCCTTGGAAATGAGGCTGACCGGGCAGGACTGTGGGGTCCCGTGTGACTGTCACTGCGGGATGGGAAAGGGGCACGTGACAGGAAGGGGCAGGGTGGGGGAAGAGTGGTGCGTCCTGGGCTGCCCCACTGAATGAGGCCTTTCACTTACACTGGCTCACCCATCACCATAGCAACCCCAGGAAGCGCGCTCTGCCTTACGACGACTGGAGAGCAGCTTGCTCAGGACTGCCCGGGAAGTGGCAGGGTCAGGGCTGGCCCCGACAACCTAGAGGGTAAGAGAACGATCCAGTCCAGGGTAAGCCCTCCCAAGAACTGGGACAGTGTCGGAGCTCGAGCTTCCCGACAGCCACAGCACAGAAAGAACCGAGGCGGCGGTCGCTGTTACGGGAGCAGAGGATTTGCTCCCCAGAAGCGGTGCTCACTCCAGGTGCCTCGTTCGCTCCCTCAACCCCAGTCCGTGGCTGAGCCGCCCGCCACCAGGCAGCTCAGCGGCTGACCTACCTGGGTGGCCCTGCTCCTGCAGGCAGGTGGCGGCCAGGGCGGCCTGGGCGTGGAGGGGAATCCTCCCAGCAGCCTGCTTGCTCAGTTCCGCAGCTGCGGGGGGAGGAGCCGGCAGAGAGGGGCCCCACGGAGCGAGAGCGGTGGCTTTGCTGGTTAATCTCGGCGCTCACACTGGGCCTGGGCCAGGAGCGGAACTGAAAGGGAGCCCAGGCCTGGCAGACTTCCTGGTAGGGTTCCTGAGGGCGGGCAGGCAGGGTCAGCTGCACAAGAAGGGGCGAAGCCCTTTGTAGACAGGAAATGGACGCTTTGAAGGGTTGGTCGACTGCGCCAGCAGCCAAGAGCAGCCCCCCTGTCAGCTCGGCCTGTCCAGCTGCAGGGCCTTGCCCTGCCCCCTCCTGGCCGCAGCAGTGGCAGCATGGGCTGTGATTTTGAGCCAAATTCTTGGAGCTGCTCTCCTTCCTCTGTCGGTTGTTAGCACGTTACTGCCCCCACCCTGCTGAGGGGCACCCAGCCTATGAAGGGCCCTGGTGTGGTCAGCCTTCTGCGGCCAGGCCGCCCCGTCTCCTCCCCAGCCATTGGCCCCCTTGAAAAGGCCCAGGCCATGCAGAGGTCGTGGTCCTTCTCTCCGAGGCGTCTGGTGGCTGTGTCCAAGGCAAGCTGAAGTCGCAGCTTTGGGGACTGACCTTTCAAAAGACAGCCTCTGGCCAAGAGGAGCCCTTTTGGGGAGAGGGGGCGGTCGGAAGCGCCGGAAGCCGTGGTGCTAGGAACACATCTTGGGGCCTCCGTGCTGGCTCGTGGTCCGTGAGAAAGGCAGGTGCTGGCAAGAGGGGCCCTGCCGACTCCTGTCCACCCCCCTTTCTAACCTGCCCCTGGCCTCTGCCATCAGCCATCTCCTGGTGCCTTATCACAGAAGGAAAAGATGGGTGGGGGTGGGGCCTGGCTCACCCCTTCTGAGACAACGCCCATGCAACAGGCTCCTGGGGGCAGGGGTCTGCAGGGCCAGCCCTGGGTGTTGCCCAGTGAGGCCTCCTGCTGGCTGGCTGCCACTGGGTCATCCCTGTGAGGCTCCTTGTGACCCTGTGAGGTCGCAGTGTGGGGTGTCGGAGGCCTGCTCGTCGACAGCACACAGCAGGCGCGCCTGTGCAGGCCTGGGTGGATGGATTGCCTGCCATCAGGGACCTGTCTTGAGTGCCCCTTCTTGGTCTCCCAGAGCTCAAAGCCCAAACTGCAAGCAGCCTGCTCCAGCATCCAGGAGGTCCGGCGGTGCACGCGCCTGGAGATGCCCGACAACCTCCACACCTTCGTGCTCAAGGTGGGTCGCAGAGCTGTGCGTAGCCCAGGCCCCCGCGGACATGCCTCAGCCCACACGGCCGTTCCCTCCCTCTGCCAGGTGAAGGAACGGACAGACATCATCTTCGAGGTGGGGGACGAGCAGCAGCTGAATTCGTGGTTGACTGAGCTCCGGGAGTGTACAGGCCGAGGGTGAGGCCGGAGACCCCTGCTGCTGGCACAGCCTCTTCTGCCCTAATCCCTGCCCCTCCCCCCCTCACGTGTGGCCTCTTCTCCAGCAGGCTGGGCCACAGCGATTCAGAGCCACATGTCCCCTCCACCCTGGAGCCCAGCACGCCCAGCTCCCCCAGGGGAAGCACAGATGCCCTTAACCAAGGTGAGTGGAGCCTCAGTCCAGGGTCAACCCATCTTCTCCTTAAGATTTATTTGAGAGCGGAATCTTCCATCCGCTGGTTCACTCCCCAAATGGCTACCGAAGCCAGGAGCTGCTTCTAGGTCTCCCACGTGGGTGGCAGGCGTCCAAGCACTGCTGCTTTCCCAGGTGCATTAGTAGGGAGCTGACTGGAAGTGGAGCTGCTGGGACTCGAACCAGAGCCCATATGGGATGCCGGCACCGCAGGTGGCAGCTTTACCTGCTGTGCCACAGCACCGGCCCCTCCCATCTTCTCTCCCAGCTGCTGCTCCTGGGGGGCTGCTGGACCCAGCTTGCCAGAAGACGGATCATTTCCTGTCCTGCTACCCCTGGTTCCACGGCCCCATATCCAGAGTGAAGGCAGCCCAGCTGGTGCAGCTGCAGGGCCCGGATGCTCACGGAGTGTTCCTGGTGCGGCAGAGTGAGTCCCGGCGTGGGGAGTATGTGCTCACATTCAACTTCCAGGGCAAAGCCAAGGTAGGGGCAGGGCAGGTGGGCTGTGCCACCCTTCCCCTCGGGGTCCGGGCCCCCTGGGGCAGTCCAAGCCCACCAGCACCTTCTCCCGCAGCACCTCCGCCTGTCGCTGACTGAGCGGGGCCAGTGCCGTGTGCAGCACCTGCACTTCCCCTCGGTCGTGGACATGCTGCACCACTTCCAGCGCTCGCCCATCCCACTCGAGTGCGGCGCCGCCTGCGACGTTCGGCTCTCCAGCTACGTGGTAGTTGCCCCCCAGCCACCAGGTGTGACTGCAGGGCCCTGTGCTCAGGGGGAGCAGGCACAGGTGGACCCGGTGGTGGGGAAAGGCCGGCTACAGACCAAGCTAGAGCGAGCCTGCTGCAGCGTGGCGGCACACACAGCAACCCGACCACGTGGTCTCTCTCGCTTGTCCTAGGCTCCTGCAGCACCATCCTGTTCCCGTTCTCCCTCCCTCGCTGGGATTCAGAGCTGGGCCTTCCCCACCTGGGCCCTTCCGGCTGTCCCCAGGGGCTCAGCCGAGAGGGTCACCCAGGCCGATCCTCGCCACCTGAGCAGATCTTCCACTTGGTGCCTTCGCCTGAGGAACTAGCCAACAGCCTGCGGCACCTGGAGCCAGAGCCCGGGAGTCGAGCCAGGGACTCAGACTATGAAATGGATGCATCCTCGCGGAGCCACCTGCGGGCCATAGACAACCAGTACACAGCGCTATGACGACGCGGAGATGCGAAACGTGCCCATCTTTCCTTCCTTCCAGTGAGAGACTGAAGGGACACTGGTCACTGCTGTCCAGGGTGGAGGTGACCCTCTTAGCAGGCCTGTTAAAGGGCCTCCGTGAGTCTCCCGGCACCTGGCTTTCTCGTTTACAGATGCACTTCTTATCCGGAGCTCCTGCCCCCATCACTCCTGGAGGGAGTGGTCGGGTAAGGGCCTGAGTGGGCAGTGGGAACCTGCTCTTTTCCACTGACACCGTCAGAGTTGATGACAGACTTTCTGCTGTTGGGGGAGGGGTGATCAGGAATTCCAAAACACTACCAAGCCCCGGATTCTCACGTGGCTTCCCCACTATAGCCCCAACCTGTGGGGCTACACCTCGCAAGACAAAAGCTGTATCAGAGGGACAAGCTCAAGGTCAAAAATGATTTAAATATTTTACCTCAGGTTAGTTTTTTAAAGATTTCAGGTTTCAAAACTAAATCATTGCTTTTCTTTGCACTGTTCCAACTTGCACCCCTGCGGTTGCGTCGCCCGAGACAGCCACGCAGACCCTGCTGATGCCCCCAGCGGCTGGGCTGTCACCCCTCAGGGCAGGCACCTGCTGCCAGCAGCCACTGTCCCACCCCAACACGGAGCAGTGAAGGTGCCACCCTTTCAGGGAACGTCAGGCAATGAACCGCAATAGGGTGGCAAGGAAGAGTCCCTACCCTGGTGCCTTATGAATAAAAAAGTGGATTCTGGTTCACAGCCGCTTGACAGTGAGTAAATTAGTGGTGGTGGGTGTGTGTGTAGACAAGCATAAAGGGAAGGCAGACTCCTGGGCCCCTTTACCCACAGGGCTGGCTCAGCCCCCATCCCATGGCCTACTCAATGACGACACCCTAGTCAACTACCCCACGAGTGGGTTTCACTCCTCTGGACCCAAAATGGAAGCCAGGAACCACTTCACGAGGCCCTCCAGGGTGCCATGGCTGCTCATGGCCTCATCTGGGAGGGTTCCCAGAGCTAGCAGATCTGCACCTAGACTTGCCTTTCCAAAGTGCTGAGATGGGGGCCGGGGGGGGGGGGGGGTGCCTGGCTCTTCCCACCTTCCTGTGGCAGCCTGGGGAACAAGGGGGCAACAGCTCAGCCCCAGGCTCTGGCGCCACCCTGTAGTATGGTATGTACAGGTGCATCAGGCCCACAGCTGACACTACCAACTGTTTTCTCAAGGGGCAGGTTTGGTGTGCTCCTACTCTTCTCTAGCCCAAGGATCAGCCTTCTGCTTCTAAAAATTTTCTAGGAGCTGGGGAAGCAGCCATTATTCCCAAGTGTTGTCATGGATCTAGACTTGCGGTTCACTTTCAAGAACCCTGTCTTCTACAATAAAGCAGGTTTCACCATGAAACCAAGTTCACTGCAGACCGTCAGTGCCCGGCTGCACAGGTAAGGGCCAGCGAGATGTCCAACCACGGCTCTCATCTCTTAGACTCGGGCAGTGCCCAGACACACACCAGGTACAGCAAACGTAGCTTCTTTCTGGCTGCAAAGATCCCTAAGGAAACTGGAGTCACCCGCCTCCACACTGCTGCTTTTCTGTCCAAGTTTTAACCCGGACAGCTCGGGGACATTCTGAAAAAAGCCCCCTGCTGGCGCTGGGACAAAGCAACACTAAGCGGATGCCTTTTCTTGTGCTAGAGTCAGATCCAGCTAGATGGGATGGGGGCGGGAGGAGTGGGCTCAGTCCCTGGGCCAAATGCAGCCTTCGCAGGCACGGCCCGCCCCACTGCTGCTGGCGGGTGCCGAGGCCACGCCAGCCTTGGAGAGTCTGGCTCCAAACACAGCGAGCCTCACGGCCCCTCCCGCCTGCTCTACCACAAGCGCCGCCGCACAGCCCCCAGCAGCCTCACTCCCGTTGTCTGACTACTGAGCTTCGGCAAACTAACAGTCACCAGCACCAAAGAATTAAGTCAACTAACCTGCCTTGACCTTTAGACCAGCAGTCCATAGGGCTTTATCTGGTATAGATCTTCTGCCTTTCATCAATTCTGGACCATGTAGGAGAAAGGAATGGCAATCATTAACATCTTGGGCCAGAGAACACTGTTTTTACCTAACAGTTTCTTAGCCTCACTCAAGGCCTCTGAGGGCCCCCTGAAATCCCCTGCCATTGCATTTTTATTCGGGGCTAAGCCTCTTCTGTGGGCATCTCCCACAGTCTAAGGGAACTCAAGAGTGTCCTGCCCACTGCTTCTGAACACATATGACACCCAGTGTTGGGCTGGGATAAGCACATTGTGATGACACAAGTGAGCTCACCTTGTTTCACTATAGGCAGAAAGGTATCTGGCAAAATTTTTTGTATTGTTTATGTACTATATATAAGTAACTTATTCTGAATAATGCACATTTTGCTATAATGTACACATTGCTATGTGAATTAAAGAGTTTTTCAGACTTCTCATCTGCTGCCAGTGTGCAGAGGCTCTGTCTCGCCCTGCCCCCACTCGCCAGTCCTCGGCCAGCCCGACGCCCTTCGCTCAGCCTTCTGGGTCGCCCTGGGCTGCTCTGCTGCTGCTGTCTTCCAGTCTCCTGCCACCACCCACTGGGTCTGAGGGCTGGGGAGAAGGAGGGTGGGAGAAGGGGGCTTACAGGACATGCGGGGGTGCGGAGCTGCCAGCCTCCTCCTGGTGCAGACGCGACTCCGCCACAGAGCATATCTCAGTCTTGTCTTTCTCTAGAGAGCCCTTGAACCAGAACTGCAGGTGAAGAAGAAAGGTCACTGGACCAGCACCTGCCGGGCCGGGGACAGCGCGCAGAGCCCGTGCCCGTTCACAGACACACGCTAACTGGGTAGCAGTTTTTAAAACTTTTTTTATTTTTAAATTTTTTTTAAGTTTTTATTTTATATTATCTACAAAGTAAAAGTTTTCCCTTAACTTAAAAGTTGAACCACTGAGACAGTGATCACTTCATCAAACTTGATTTATAAATAATAATCCGTCAGTTTGACGGTAAGAATTGACTGAAACCTTTGTCAAGTTTAGTAAAAGGGTGTTCCAAGTCTTGATTTTTTTGTTTTAAGCGGTAATAGCAGCAAGAATCACTCTTGTTACTTCTTTTGCTAGCTGATGTGTTCGTGACTTTCAAGGGCCATTAAAAAATAAATAACTTCCAGTTTTGGCAAGCAGAGCTGGGGTACTTGCGGGACTCTGCAAACAGCATGTGGAATTACGGACAGCCCCAAGTTCCTACAGTGCCTCTACTCGGTCCAAGTATCTTCCACTGCAAGTGAACTGTTAGCATTCCTATTGGATGTTACAAGAAATCAACGTATATCGTTTAAAAACAAAATAAATGAACTTCTAGTTTTCTGTGCTTCCAGCTGGTAGAAGCAGGAGAAGGGAGGAGGGGATCTGGCCCTTCGGCTCCTCCAGGGCAGCCTTACAGCTGCTGGTGGTGGTGGGCTTGTACTGTAAGAGAGAAAAGTGAGTATTTAAACAGAACGCTGCAGTATGGCCCATGAGCCCAGAGTCCGCAGCGCGTGCCTGCCATCTAGCCTTGGCTAGCTAGGAGGAGACTCCAAGTTTAATTCACTGCCCCCCTCCCAATCTGCATCACGTGGGGAGGGCTGGGTGGGTGGGTGGGTGGGTGGGTGGGTGGGCGGGTAGATAGAAACAAGCCAGTCAGACATGAAACCACTTCAGATAAAACTCCCAGAAGACTTGTTGCTCATGGGGTAGGAAAAAAGGCCTTCACACACCCCCTCCCTCATATTAGCCAAGCACCAGGTAGACGGTCCACGACCACCATGGCAGCCATCAGTACTGCAGCACGACCACGGGGCACTCCTGCTGTCAGGACGGAGGCTGCAGCTGACCCTGCACTCGAAACCAGTCCACACAGCACTTGCTCATCACTGGTCTGTTCCAAGCTACAATCAGATTCGGCCATGGTAATAACCCCCCACGTGTCCAACGGTCGGGACGCAGGACGGAACCACGGCCCTGTCCAGCCTGTCATAACCAGGAAGGCCAACTGTGCCCTAGGCGTGCATCAGCTACCCAGAATGCTGCTGCTGCTTCTCATCAAGTCAAATCCTGGACACCATCAAAACACACACAGACTCGGCTCCCGGAAGCCTCAGGCCCTGACACGGAACTGATGGTCACAGTCCCTCCTGCGCACGCTTGCATGGGGCTTGCTAGTTCTCAGGTGTGAGGCTGGAAGCACTGGCCCTGCCTGCCATTCGACCTGTGCGAGCAGAATGCTTGGGGTGCCCCGGCGGCCCCTGCACACACACGCCTCACCTGAAGGGTGCGTCATATAGGGGAAATGCGCTGTTGTCGAGACTGGAATGGGCTGTAGTGCACTTTGAGCGAGGGCGGCCTGGGGACCGCCGGGTGGCTGTGTCGTCATTAGCATCATTGGCGCATGGGCAGTTGGATGAGAAGGAACCATTCCTGACTGTACATGAGCCTGAAACAGAGAGCTCTTTTACGCATACAGGCAACATCTCCGGCTTAAACAACATGTCAACTGTGTTCCTTTCACTGGGCTGGGAGTCTCAGGAAAGGGCAGCAGCAGGCCCAGGCCCCCTTTCTGTTCTCTGGGGACACTCCTTAGTTCACCTTTTTGGCAGCTCCTGCAAGGCTGGAGGAGCCTAGATAAAACATCAGGGCCCCAATGACTGGGTCGTTAAACTCTGAGCACAGAACTCATGTGTGGGCCAAGGTCTTCAACAAGAGCAGACCCCTGATCCAAGAGCAGCTTTCTCAACTGAGCAACACAAGATCCGATGATGCTTCCGAAGTGGACCCCCGGGGGGCCTGAGTGGGTGCTGCAGAGCACATCCCTCGCAAACAGCAAAGCAGGGGCTGTCAGCTGTGCCAGTGCGCAGTCTCCGCCCGCTCCTTGTCTGCCCGTCTCCCTCTGTGGCCTGCTCCCCCAGGCAGGAAAAAGAAACGTGGCTTCCTTCACTCTCTAGAGAAGATGCTGACTGGGCAGGAGGAGGAGCAGGTGCAGTCAGGGCTCCCGTGAGATGGAAGGAATCCTCTGCAATGACCTGGGCCAGCACAGTGTCTACCGAGGGACGGGGAGTCCGAGTAGGAAAGGCAACTGCAGGCAGCGCACGGCAACACTCATTTTCTGCCTCCCACACCAGGCACTGCTCTAGACCGGGACAAGCCCTGCACCAAACACTGCTTCTGCTCCCTCACAAATTCAAACGGGCCCAGGACCTACTTGGGCTTCCCTAGGCTGACCGTTTTGCCCTTTCTGCACAAAGCACAAACGTGAGGTGGCAGGGACCTCACTTGCAGGGAAGCTCACATATCTACTTAGCCACCAGCCTCGGCTAGACACCTACAGGACCCCAGCTCTCATGCAGCTCATTCCACCACACCGTGCTGGTCCACACTGACCAGAACCAGCTCCCCGCCGGCTCTCAGAAGCACACCAACTGCAGTGCACTGCCCCGCAGAACTACCCTTGGCAGGCGAGGCCGCCCGACTCCCCGGAGCTGTGGCCCCCCAGTCAAACTGAGTCGCATCCAGCCCGTCCCTCACCAGCACCGCGCTGGAGCACTGCCTGGCAGGAAGCCTCAGAGTTGGTATGAAAGGAGCAGAGACGTCCGACACAGCCACCTCGCCCTGCCTAGCCCTGGGAGGGCTGCAAGGACGGCGTCAGAGCCCACCCTTGGCATGGCTCCTCGGCCACCTCAGCCCTCGCCAGCAGCAGGTGCACAGAGCTACCCCTGACGCGGCAGCCACGCCTGCCAACCCTCAGCAGCTCACTGCAGGGGAGCTCCCAAGTGCTTCCAGAGCTGCTCCTCAAGAGAAAATGAGAACACCTAGGAGCTTCCAGCTGCTCATTCACTGCACCAATGGCCAAGGTCAGGACCCTCACAAAGTACAGCACACGGTCCAAGTGGGCATACGGGTCGTTGGGGGAATGACTGGTGTGGTCTCTCTGGAACTCCAGGACTCCCACCTTGGAGGGCTAAGTCTGAAGGCCCATGATCCCTGCCAAGCTTGCGTGTGTGTGTGTGTGTGTGCGTGCATGCACGTGGGGACAAGAAATGTATGTACACACATGTATAGTGATAAAGCTGTAGAGACATAGCAAAGCAGACACAGAAAGGAAAAGACTGGGCTGCATTCCAAAGTCAAAGATGTTCTGAAGGTCTCAGGTGGGCAACGTCCAAGGACTGACCAATTAGCAACTCTGCTGAGCCCATTACAAAACCACACATACATTAATACAGGGCCAAATCACGTGTGTTTGAGCGGGAAAAGGGAGAACAGGCAAACAGCATCACACATAGGGTTTCCTAGCTGGGAGAGCGAACGGCTCTTTTGCTGCTTATCTGATAACCTTCACCATCTACCTGGTCTTAAAGCTGGCTTACCTGAGGTACATGGGCCATGTGGGCTGGGTTGGTATATGCCGGCTGCACGTGAGAAGGGTGGATCGTGAAGACGGTCTGCTGTGCTGTTGGGAAACTGCTCTGTGGCGACTGCGTGTTGGAGGCAGGTGTCATGGAAGGGGGGGTTGGAGCGAGCCCCGCGTGGTAAATGGCTGACTGCTGCTGTGGACTGGCCAGGTGGAGAGCTTGGGCGGCCTGGTGCTGATGGTGCTGCAAAGTGACGGGAAACAACTGAGAGGAGAACTCCAGTGCACTCCAAGCAGCTGGAGGTCACACAGAAACAGGCTTCGCATAGGCCCAACTGGCGTGAGGGGTGCTGGAAGGCATAGGGAGTGACAGCAGGGCTGGGGGCCTCCTGTCTAGAGACAGCCCTTTCTGGAACACAGGAGCCCAGTCCTCAGTCTGGCAGTAACAAACTCCCAACCAAACAGTGGTCAGCCAAGACCTCTGACAGAGACGAAGCCAAGCCAGTAAGGGAAAAAACAAGTCTGGGCAGTTCAAGCTAGCAGCTAAGATGCTGGTGACGGTGCCAGCACCCCTGCTGGAGTCCTGCACCTGCTCCCTGGCTCCAGTTCCAGACTCCAGCTTCCAGCTAGTGCAGACCACACAAGGCAGCACTGATGTCCTGTCACCCACACAGCAGACCTGCACTAAGTTCCCGACTCCCAGCTGGAGCTTAGCCCTGGATAATGGTGGTTATGGGAGTGAATCAGCAGACAAGAACTCACTTGCCTCTGCCTCTCAAATAAATCAAATTTAAAGAAAAAAATCTCATCAACTTTTGGAATGAAGTAAAAAAGTCCAAAGGAAAAGGAATGTTAAATTATGAACATTTTGCCCCCCACCCCAGGTCCCAACTGTGCACTGCAGCCCTGAGGGCGGACGTGCAGGCTGACCAGGGAGCACCCAAGCCTCGCCTAGTGCTGGAGACAGCAAGGCTCTGCAGGCCTCCGGGCATCTCCTTACCTGAACAGGACTGGGTGCAGGATGACTCCCACCGTGTTGGCTTTGCTGCTGTCCGGTGGGTGTCGCTGAAGGCTGAGGATGTGGAGTATGTGGGTGCAGGGTAGCATTAGGATGTGCGTACTGCTGAGCAAGGGAGCCCGTGGAAACTAGAGTGGAAGAGAAGGGAGCATGTGCATCCGGCGCGTGGTGGCCCTCCTCACAAGCCCCCCACCCCACCCCACCCCACCCCACCACCCCCGCCTCAGCGGCAAAGCCTCTATCAAGCCACGGCCAGTCTCTGCAGTGGGCTCCATTTACACCCATCACTGTCTTGAAATAATAACTTTAACAAGAAGACTAGTCTCTGATTCATTATCAAACTGATTAATAAACAGCTGTGTGTATATACATATACATATATATATAATCCAATTTTTAATTCACTTTAACAATAGTCACTAGGTTTTCCTGTAAAGGCTACATAAAAGCACAGGCAGAAATAACTCAAACAGCTGTGCAAGATACATACACACACACACACACACTCCTCCCCCCTTCAGTTCAAGGCCATCATCTGGCTAACCTCACCATGCTACTGCCCTGGAGCTGGCACAATGTCCTGCAGCCACGGACTACGGGGGCTGCATCAAGTATGTGGCAAGGTCAGGGTTCTATTACCAGGGCCAAATGACCACAAGTCTCTTTTAGTCAATCACAGGAGCCGCTCTGACGCTCAGCTCATTCCCCAGGCCCTACTCAAAGTCTTCTCACTTCTGCTTTTTAAAAATCTAGATGAAATGACCTGACCTACACAGAAAAATGAACTTCCCTCAAAGTGCTCCAGTCCTTTAGAATGAATTCTACTGGCTAGAATGACTTCAAAGAAAATGTGATCAGTTAGTTCACATTAACATGTTTATGGGGTCTGTGCTGTGGGATAATGGGTAAAGCTGCCCCCTGCAATGCCAGCATCCCATGTGGGCACCGGATGGAGTTCCAGCTGCTCCACTTTTGATCCAGCTCTTTGCTAATGTGCCTAGGAAAGCAGCAGAGGGGTGGCTCAGTCCTTGGGCCCCTGTACCCATGTGGGAGACCCAGAAGAAGCTCTCGGCTCCTGGCTTCAGATCAGCTCAGCTCTGGCCATTGCAGCCATTTGGAGAGTGAACTAGAGGATGGAAGACCTCTCTCTCTCTACCTCTTTGTAACTCTTTCAAATAAATGAAGTAAATTTTTTTTTTTTTTTTTTTTTTTTTGGACAGGCAGAGTGGATAGTGAGAGAGAGAGAGACAGAGAGAAAGGTCTTCCTTTTGCCGTTGGTTCACCCTCCAATGGCCGCTGTGGCCGGCGCATCTTGCTGATCTGAAGCCAGGAGCCAGGTGCTTCTCTTGGTCTCCCTTACAGGTGCAGGGCCCAAGCACTTGGGCCATCCTCCACTGCACTCCCGGGCCACAGCAGAGAGCTGGCCTGGAAGAGGGGCAACCGGGACAGAATCGGCACCTAGACCGGGACTAGAACCTGGTGTGCCGGCGCCGCAAGGCGGAGGATTAGCCTGTTAAGCCACGGCGCCGGCCAAAATGAAGTATATCTTTATATTAAAAAAATATGTTTATTAAACCTAAAAGCCCAAGGCCAGTTCTTTGTTAATTTCAGAATGGACTATACCCTAGCACAAAATGGGGGAGATTAGGTACAAATTCAATTGCCCACATCTTCCCAAAACAGCAATTTGAGAATTCAAAGCACAGTGAGATGTGTTCACTGCTTCCAGTGACCGTGGGGAGCAGGGAGCTGAGAATAAGGCATTCTAAAGATGCAGCTCTAGCAATGCACAACTCCAGCTCGCTCTCAAGGAGTGCACCCTAAAATCCCATGGAAGCAAAGCCAGCACACAGAAAACAGTCCCAAAATAGTTTCTCACATTCTTCATACACATGTTAGCAGCACAGACAGACTGGGCGGGGGGGGGGAGGAGGGGACCGCTGATGGGGAGAGGCAAGCACTAATAACCTGAACTCCAGCAATCAGAGAGGCCAGGCCACTTAGAGTCCCCAGCACAGAGGGCACCGGGCATGGCCCATATAAATGGAATGGTAAGCAAAGGATCAGACACACAGAGGGTTCTTGAATGGGCCACCAACACTCCAGTCCAACTGCAAACGTCTCTCCCACAAGAGCAATGGGAAGACAGAGCCAGCACTAGTATGGCCTGTGCATCCACTGCCAATACACAGCTACCATGATATTCTCAGTTTTAATCATCTGTTGGGAAAATCTTCCAGACTGTTAAGAGCTAACATACACTGGAATACTGTAACAAGAAAGCTGTGGCAACACATCCACTGGCCATTCTTAGGGCGCAGGGACACTGGCCCGTGAATGCAGCACAGTGGTCTCTCTTCCAGCTCAGCAGCTCTGCAAGGCCACCCCACACCATCACCCTTGTCTGGTTTACTCTGAGCTTCCACAGTCGACAGGCACGCGCTTGGTCTAAAGGACCGAGTGTTCTCAACCTGACCCTGTTCTTGTGAGAATTCTGCTCTCCCAAAAAAGTCCTCCTGTCGCTTCACGTGCCTTATCTGTAGCAATCTGAAATCTGAGGTCTCAGGGAAACCAATTCCCAAATCCCATTTATGGGGCTTTATAAAGACAGAATACAGAATCCCAGAGGTTTACATTTATATTTAAATGATACTTAAGAAATCTGGAACTTAAAAATTTTAAATTTTGCTTTTATTCACCTTCTAAGCAATTATATTCTTAACACAAAGATGCAAACTCTAGCTGTGTGCTGTACTATTTTTACACATAAAAACATGGCTACTGCAAAGAGAATAACTACACTTATGAAATCTCATAATTACTCATCACCTGGAAAAATGCAAAAACCTGAAAATTTGGAGAGACAGGCTGAGATACTATTACTATGTATTTTAAAGGTATTTCTGTGATATGTTTACTAATATGTAAAGGCTATAAAACAGTGCTCTAAGCTCTAGCTGATTTGCATGCATAGCAACAAACACTAAAATCCTTCTCCCAAACCTGGTGAAATGCTCTGTTTTCAAAAACCTCACCCTTCCCTGCCTAACTACCAGGCAAACTTAACAGGTATTTTTAGAAAAAGATTAAGGAGATTTAGTTAGAAGTATCTTCCTTTGTTAATCTTCTAGCTCACAAGATCTGAAACCAAATTTCCCTCAAATGGAAAAATGAGTAACTAATAAGGGAAAATGTGAAATTTACTTTTTAATTCAATACTATTAACAAAGTTTATAAAGTCCGGTTCCTTGAAAGGCCAGTTAAGAATGATATCTAATGAGGCAGAAGAGAAGTTAAAAGGGCAAGTGGAAAAAAAGCTTGGAAGAGAGAGATGGGAAAGAAAACAAGTTTAGTGAAGTCGAAGGAGAAAACAGCCGTGTCAGGAACGGGGGAGGTGCGGAGTGAAGGCAGGAAGGAAGCTCTGCTCTGAGCTAAGGGCTAACTGCGTTTGCAACAAGTGCTCATTTTAGCTCAAGGTTCCAGGGAAGTTAAAAATCCAGTGAACTGTCCTTGAATTCTCATTTAGTCACACAGCAGTTGAACTCCTACGCATAAAGCTGAAGTGGCCTTCATGAAGCCTCTGGGCACTCAATACTGCTCCTATGTGGCCAGTTTGGGTTCAGAAATTTCCCCACTCATTCCTGTTCCACCTGTTTTACCTGACATAAATATTTAAAATTCTATATGTGACTGGTAAAATCCTTACGACACTAACCCAAGTAACAGTCTTCTAAGCCCACATCTTAACAAATTCAGTCCACAGGCTCTATGTTTAGTCTGTTTTTAGGCTTTACCATTTTGACCTTGGATGCACAAGTCATGAGAGATCGCCAGCACTGCAACAAAACAAAATCTCCAATTCTTAAATGTGATGTTAAATTCAGAAAAAGGTCAGTGAAGGAGGAAAGCCAGAAGGGGAATAAAAGCAACATGACCAAACCATGACAAGATGGCTCAGCAGGGGGAAACAAAGCAGCAAATCATACTACAAACAGCCCCCAACTGTTAGTCTCTTTTCTGATACTGTCTTTGAGGGGAAGCTGTGCTAAGGCAATTAATGCTTAGGTGTGATGATTAAGGACCTTTTATCGACTTACCAGGAAAATGACTCCACACTACTGACAGAGACAGTAAGATGGTGAGGATAACTGCATCTGAGACCTCAGGCTGAAGTGCACATAGTGAAACTACTAACGCACACTCTAATCACAGACAGAGGCTCCCTTTAAAGGTATATGCATACAGCAAGACTCCTTTTTAAAGAGCATCTATTAAAGGATTAAATTTGTTAACATTTCCTAGCACCAAATAAATTACATATGTTTTATCAACTTATTTTTGGATACCAAGTCATGGCACAATTAATGAAAATTTAAGGTCAAAATGCTTTCTAAATGCAAAATCTGGCATGTAGTAGAGTCAGGCACTGAGCCATTCCAAAATAATTCAAACTTACTGTTACACAAAACGGTAACCCGCAGCCCCTCTGGAATCCCCTGCTTCACACAGAAGGCCGCACGCTGACAGAACGAGTCTCTGACGCACTTCTACAAGCCAGTACCCCTTCTACCCAAGGACCAAAGGCCAGGATGTGTCGTCTTCTTTTAAAAGCTGCTCTGTACACAGGGAGACACTTGCGTCCTCCGAGTTCATTCTGGAAGCGGGCTCTGCCCAGGCCTACCCTGTTCAGGCAGAGCCGCTCTCCTCTCCCCAGTGGGGAGCCCCAGGACACACGCCAGGCGTCTGTTACCTGAGCACTCTCACATGCCACTGAGCAACGCCTGGGAGAACACAGGTGCTCCTCCCCTAGAAGCTTTCACCCTTCTGTAACGAAAAATCCTGGAAAGATAAACTTCCTCTTACCAGGATATGGTAGTAGTTTATTCCAAGTTGTGGCTTGGAGTAAAAAATGTTCTCTGTTTAGGAAAAGTTGCTCTGAATAAGGCATTTCCCAAATACTTACGTTTGCTTGGTATGCAAAAATTTATTTTGGAAACAACTTAATTTTTAAATTCCAGCTTTCTTAAGCTGTATCATATTTCCTTTAAGTTCTGAATCACTGAAATATACATATATATGATTAGACATAAAATAATTTAAATAAATTACTCAAGATTTCATGAAAAACTTGCTTCAGCAGGTATATATATATATAAAATATATACCTTTAAATGATTGTCTGGCACAAGGAAAATATTGTTCAACAAGTCTATTCCCTTAACATGTATTCTTTAAAAAGTGTTTTACTGTACAATTAAAATTAGTATAAAAAACCCAACTCACTGGCAAAGTAGAAAGAAGGGCTTGTCTCCTTGTTGTATGGTAATTTGGGACATGCTGAATTTGGGAAATAGAAAGGTAAATTAGCCTTTTAAGGTGTGCATTTTCCTAATTTTCTGGAAAGGTTGACATAATTAATAACTTTTTCTATTCATGCATAATTCATTTTTACTTTACAAGAGAAGATGAGCACCTTAAACACTGCTACAGAATTTAAAGACTTTTCTTCTGTATTGGTGTCAAGTTCTACCTGCTGACTCACTTAAATAAAAGGAATAAAATCAATTTCTAATAAAAAGACCAACATGGCATTTCACTGAAAAATCCTGACATAAAAAAGTACTAACATAAAACACTATTTTCCAAGTTTAGGCAAAAGACATACAATTCTGCAAACATCACAAATAGAAATGTTATCCTGGTAGATGAAATTTCGGCATCTGGCAGTAGAACCAAAGTCTGAGAGACAGTGATACAAACGTGAGAATGCTATCCTTTCCTAGTAAGCCCTGTCGTCAAGTGTGTGTAAAGGTACCTGGAGGCAGACACACCAGCGAGGGATAGTGAGGAAGTTTCCAGTTTTTTTCTATCTTTTTTTGTTTGTTTGTTTTTGTTTTTGCTTACTCTCTAACTCATTTGCATCAAACGGCCAAAAATAAACCAAAAAATGCCTCTGGATCTAACTCTCCTGTCGGCTCTAGTTGGTAGTGACAGCCTTAGTTGCTGAAAGGTACAATCATCAGCATAAAACACAATCAGATGGATGTGAAGGAAGCAGAAACCAAAGTGCTCAGGGGGAGGGCCAGACACCACTCCTGACCAGAGAGTACACGGTCAGCAGTGATGTGAAACGTCCACCTCCTCCTATTGGCACCATTTAGTTGTTCAGTCATCTGCTAGCACACGACTTTAAAATAATCAAGTCTTCACTCTGTAGTCACTGCTGGTCCTCAATTTCACCACGCCTGAAACAATTAACGTGTCATAAAACTGCCACTGCCATCTAGGGCACGTTTCCCTGCCTGCTGGCATTAAAAGCTCTAAAATCTGAGATAGGATACAGCTTACAAATAAACAGAATTCATACTCAAAGTATGTGGCTCCTTTGGGAATATAAAATATACATCGCTCAAGGGAAATAAGATCAGATATAAAATAATTTAAATAAATTACTGAAGATTTTATGAAAAACTTGCTTCAGATTAAACTGTGGCTTACAAAAAAAAATTTATTTCCCAAGGTCTGAAGAACCCAAAGGAGAAACTTGATTAATAATCCTATCAAGGCCTCCCTCCCTCTCTCCTTGCTGCCCCATCAACAGAAACCAATGGAACACAGCCTGCACCAGGCCGCAGGGGGTACATCAGACTTGGCCGAGCAACTTTTCTCCTGGCACAAAGAACTGGCTTTGATGACTAGTTCATTGCAGATTTCACTAGACATCAGGTCTAGTGTTTTGCTTGCAATATTTCCTATTTACCCACACTTGCACGGACTTAGGTAGGGGTGAGGTTCAAAGCCAACTGCTTTTCAAATGGAAATATTTGGGGAGGGTACTTTACAATCCAGGTTGTTTCAACAAGAAGCAACCACCTACAGAGGGAACTGGGAGCTGGCAGCTAGGGAGAAAGCCTCTGCACAACATTGCAGGATTTACCACAGTGTCTCCAAACACGGCTACACAAAAAGCTGCTCTCTAAAAGCAATGGAAACTTCAGCTAAGAGTTTCAGATCTCATTCCAAAGGGAGTATGGAGCATTCCAAGGGGAAAATATCCTCCCAGAAAATCGAAGGAAAGGTTTTCTTCTGTTTATTTATGATGTATTCACCAGAAGTGTATAAATAATCATAATGAACTTTTCACTAAGTCTTCAGCAAACTGGAAAATTGTTAGAATATATATATGTTGCATAGAAGCCAACATGATGAACCAATGGGGCCGTTTTGTACATACACTCATCCAAGCTGAGAGAACTGAAGACAAGCCAAAGGACAGGAGAGTATAACCAAAACCATACACTCCATCAGTCTGTCAGTGCATTTTTCAATTACATTATAGATGGGCTTCTTGAACAAATATTTCCTAAAACATAGTACTTATGCCACTTTAAAAAAATGCATAATCCACAGTGGAGAGTTTTAAGTGATAATGTGGAACATTAAAACCAGACTTCATAGTTTATAAACATGAATGTCTTTAATCAAGCACAATTCCTATCAACAGTGATGCCCGGCTGCAGGTACGCACCTCTAGGAAAGCACCCACTGCAGGTTCCTGCTGACAAGGAGGCCGCTGTGGCTGCCTCCTGCACTGTGGCACAGTAGGTTAAGTCTCTGCCTGTGGCTTTGGCATCCCATATGGGCACCGGTTCAAGTCCCAGCTGCTCAACTTCTGATCTAGCTCCCTGCTGATGGCCTGGGAAAGCAGTGGAAGATGGCCCAAGTGCTTGGGCCCCTGAACCTACATGGAAGACCCAGAAGAAGCTCCTGGCTTTGGATTGGCTCAGCTCCCACCATTATAGCCATTTGAGGAATGGACCAGCAGATGGATGATCTCTGTCTCTCCTTCTGTGTCTGTAACTCTATCACTCAAATAAATAAATAAATAAATAAATAAACCCCTCCTGTTTATTTTTTAAAAATAAATGAAAAACAGTAATATTTCCAAAAAGGAGATTTACCAAAATATTTGTAAATTCTTAAACAACTTAATTTTGCCTAAACATAGTCATTCAACAAATCTGAAGTTTAAAAAAAAAAGGTAAGGTAATCTTTACATTCTGAGTCATTCGAAAAGTTTAAAGAGGTTTAAAAATTGAAATGTTCATGCAGTTGCCTGTAACTGTAATTTAACACTCAAAGTGGTACACTTTTAGCTGACATGAGTGAGACTGGTAGGGATTCACAGTGAAGTTCCAAAGACATAACGGGGCATTCTGTTAACTCTAAGTTCTACAAGTGGAAAATTATTTTAAATTCTCAATATTAAAAAAATGTATTATCTTAGTATTTTAGACAGCTGTCAGAGTGACCTACACAAAGTTCTCTGGCCACAAAACTAAGCTGATTGGTTTCCTTGCTTATTCTTTGTATAAAGGTTAGTACTTCAAAAACTTCCTGGGAAATTGGAATTAAAAGTTTACTTTGTTGCAAAACATTTTGAAATCCATGCACAAAAGGGGTCTTCAAAAAGTTCATAAAATGCGTGTTATGGGGGTTGGTGTTGTGCATTAAAACCTCAGCCTGCGGCACCAGCATCCCATATGGACGCTGGTTCGAGTCCCAGCTATTCCACTTCCAATCCAGCTCTCTGCTATGGACTGGGAAGGCAGTGGAGGATGGCCCAGGTCCTTGGGACCCTGCACCCACGTCAGAGACCCGGAAGAATCTCCTGTCTCCTCGCTTTGAATTGGCACAGCTCTGGCCATTGTGGCCATCTGAGGAATGAACCAGCAGATGGAAGACCTCTTTCTCTCTCTGGCCCTACCTCTCCCTGTAACTTTCAAAGAATTAAAAAAAAATCTTTAAAAAAAATGCATGTTATGAATAACCTATGCACAGACTTCAAGGAATTTTTTCACAGAAATGAACATGCTGCAGTTTCATCTTCCATGAACTTTCTGAAGTTTGTTCATATAGAAATAATGTTTATTTTTATAGAAAATACTTCTGGTTTCCATTTTACCATTTTGTTTATATACTGATTACATTCAGAGTGCGAGTCAGTGTGTCAATATAAGCAGCAGCTTTAACACAGAAAGCCAGCGCCGGCTGAGCGAGGAGTGCGGCAGACCCCTCGGTGCGGAAGCGCGCATTCAAGCCTTGCACGCACTGCTGCGCGGCCACCCCAAACCGTAACACTGAGGAGGAGGAGGAGGAGGAGGAGGAGGAAGGCACCTTTCTCCACAAAACTGTGCCTTCATCATCACATTCTAGTTAAAGTCGGAGACGTGTGAAGAAAGACGAATCCCAGGTACCCAAGCGGGAACTATTTGCCAAGACTTACAGAAGCAGATCAGGGGCAGCAATGGGTTTCTCTTTCCCCTCAGGCTTGTGAGCCTCAGCTCAATACAAGACCAGCTATTCTTAAACACAGCATATTTTCAGAACTCTTATAAGCTTTTCAGCAAATTAAAATAGTCACACACTAAAAACGATAGAAGTGCTTCCTACCATACATGGCGTGCGCCTGCTCGTGAGCCGCGTACTGAGCTGCTGAGGAGGACACCAGGCCAGGCTGGGCGTGCGTTGGTGGTGCCACCACTCTAGCATTCCCCGGTATTACAGGGCTGTAGACATGAGGAGGCTGCAGTCAAACACAACAGAGGGGAGGGAGGGGCAGAGGGAAGGAAGAGGGAGGTAGAGAGACATTACAATATCAGACAAAGCCAAGCAGACATTCATTAGATTTTTAACTCCATGGTTTCTAGAAACAAGAGACAACTCCAAAACTTTCCCTGGTGGCTTTCTCTGAAAATCTTAAACTGATCAAGAACCTTCAAATACATATTTAAAAGACCCCTCAAGTCCTTTTATTTTTCTTCGGTTTTTTTCCCCCCTCAAGTCCTTAGCCATCTACTCTACCAAAACACAAAAACAAAAATCCCTTTACTACATTAAGCTTTTAAAATGGAAAAAAGTCAAGAGCCGGATACTGAGAGCCTTACCTGAGACTGATAATGTGGCACGTGCTGCACTAGTGGCTGATTTGGAAACTGCTGAGGACTGTAGGCAACATACTGTGTGGAGTACGCTGGCGGCGTGGCTACAATTGGCGGGCCCGCAGCTGAGGCTGGGTGCATCATGGTGCTCTGAGGATGCTGGTCTTGCCGCTGCTGGGGCATATTTGGTACTGCGGGGGGGGGGGGGGGGAGGTGATTTCTTTATAGAAAACAGGATTTCCCCTGTGTAACGCACACACTGGCATGGTGTATGACACTGGGCATGATCTGGCACTCCTGCCTGCCTCTCCCATACCATCCCATCCCACACTCACAACCAGTTAGCCACTCTGGCCATTTTCTGATCAGACCCCAGCCCCCAGCTCCGAGCTGGGCTAATGCTGACTCATCCAGCAGGTGGCAGCCTGGAAGAACTTCCTCCAGGGGTCCCTTCATGATGCTGTTCAGACTTCATCAAGTCCCTCCCCTCCCTCTTTCTCTAATCATATATCACATATATCACAGGTATCTAACTAACAGCTGTTTATACTTTAAAAATTCTTATTTATAAGTAAGTCATGGGGAGGAAGAGGGAGAAGGAGAGAAACTCATTTGCTGGTTCACTCAGCCCCTAGGCTGAATGGAGGAGCTGCAAACCTAAGCCAGGTCTCCCACATGGGTGGCAGGGACACAGGTATCTGAGCCATTGTTTGCTGCCTTCCAGGGAGAGCATTAGCAGAGAGCTGGAACTGGAGCAGATCTGGACTTGAACCTTGGTAATCTAATGTGAGATGCAGGTGTCTTAACCACTAGGCCAAATGCCCAACCCATTTTTAGCATATCTTTTTTTTTTTTTTTAAAGATTTACTTATTTATTTGGAAATCAGAGAGAGAGAAAGAGGGAGAGAAGGGAGGGAGAGAGGGAGGGAGATCTTCCATTGGCTGGTTCACTCCCCAAATGGTTTCAATAGCTGGGGCTAGGCCAGGCCGAAGCCAGGAACCTGGAACTCCATCTGGGTCTTCCATGGGGGTTCAGGAGCTCAAGTACTTGAGCCATCTTCCACTGCCCGACCAGGTTTATTGGCAGAGAGCTGAATCTGAAGTAGAGCAGCCAGGAGTTGACCCAGTGCCCATATGGGATACCAGCACTGCAGGTGGTGGTTTAACTCACTGTGCCACGACGCCAACCCCCAACTTTGGCATATTTTCAAACACAACTCAACCTCTTCCACAGACTACAAAACAGATTACAGTAGGTAGCAAGAGGATAAAGAGATGGTTTGTGCAAAAGCCCTACTATGTTATAGGAGAGATACACTTTAAACATTTCATGGTTGCATTTTGGAAACAAGCCCTTGACTTTGCCTGTTATATGTAAAACATTAAAAAACACACTTAGAGGGGCCGGCGCTGTGATGCAGTGGGTTAAAGCCCTGGCCTGAAGTGCCAGCATCCCATATGGGTGCCGGTTCTAGTCCTGGCTGCTCCTCTTCTGATCCAGCTCTCTGCTGTGGCCTGGGAAAGCAGTGGAAGATGGGCCAAGTCTTTCGGCCCCTGCACTCATGTTGGAGACCCAGAGTAAGCTCCTGGCTCCTGGCTTTGGATCGGCACAGCTCCTGCTGTTGCAGCCATCTAGGGAGTGAACCATTGGATGGAAGACCTCTATCTCTCTCTCTGCCTCTCCTCTCTCTGTGTAACTCTTTCAAATAAATAAATAAATAAATCTTTAAAAACACACACACACACTTAGAACACAAACTGAAGAAATTCACAAACCCTTAGGAAAAACTTTGTCCAAAAATCTTTTTTTTTTTGGACAGGCAGAGTGGATAGTGAGACAGAGAGAAAGGTCTTCCTTTTTGCCGTTGGTTCACCCCCAATGGCTGCCGCGGCCGGTGCCAGGTGCCTCTCCTGGTCTCCCATCGGGTGCAGGGCCCAAGCACTTGGGCCATCCTCCACTGCACTCCCGGGCCACAGCAGAGAGCTGGCCTGGAAGAGGGGCAACCGGGACAGAATCCGGCGCCCCAACCGGGACTAGAACCCGGTGTGCCGGCGCCGCAAGGCAGAGGATTAGCCTAGTGAGCCGTGGCGCCGGCCAAAAATCTCTTTGTTTACTTTCATTTTACTTGAATGGCAAGGAGGTTGGAGAAGAAGAAAAGGAGACAGAGACAGATATACATGGAGAGGAAGGGGGGAGGGAGGGGAGATCTCTTCTATCTGCTGGTTCACTCCTCCAATGCTCACAACAGCCAGGGCTGGGACAGGCTAAAACCAGGAGGTTGGAACTCTATCGAGGCTTCCCATGTGAGCAGTGGCATTTGAGCCCTCATCTGCTGCCTCTCCAGGTGTGCATTAGCCGGAAACTGGACGGGAACCAGAGCAGCTGGGAGCTGAACCACACGCTCTTATATAGGATGCAGGGATGCCAAGCGGTGATTTAACTGCAGTACCCAATGTCCACTCCAAGGAGAAATTTTAAAACGATACTGAAGCCATAATTTATTACTGCACAGAAAGACTCAAGAATAAATAGATACCAAATACCCTGTAAGTTAACTTAGATTTTCTGAGACTCTAATAAAAATGCCAACTGGCAAACTGAACGATAAAATCCTTGACATTGATATCAAAGTAAGTAAACAAAAACAAACAAGAGAACACCTCTGGAAAATAATAGGAAACCAATTCATTATTTTGAAAACTGCCTTAAAAAGAAATGGTGAGTACTTTAGTTCCCTTTCCTGGGCAAGCTATACTTCAAGGTAACCAACCAGTCCAATGAGGTTAACCTTTCCTTTACAGAAATATCCCAGCTAACAACGAAAGAAGGGATGAGGGGCTGGTGCTGTGGCACAGCGGGTTAACACGATGGCCTGAAGCGCCAGCATCCCATATGGGCGCTGGTTCAAGACCCGGCTGCTCCTATTCCGATTCAGCTCTCTGTTGTGGCCTGGGAAAGCAGCAGATGGCCCAAGTTCTTGAGCCCCTGCACCCGCATGGGAGACCTGGAAGAAGCTCTTGGCTCCTGGCTTCAGATTGGCACAGCTCCAGCCGTTGTGGCCAATTGGGGAGTGAACCATCGGATGGAAGTCTCTCTCTGCTTACCCTCTCTCTGTGTAACCCCTTCAAATAAATAAATAAATCTTAAAAAAAAAAAAAAAAAAAAAAAAAGGAATGAAACAAAGAGAATGTCACCATCTTAGAAACCTCAATGAAATAATGGATATAGGACTACACAATGCTCATCAGTGGCTACAAAAAACATCTGGGACAGAGCTTGTGGGAAATTATACTGGGCAGATAAGGCATGGATCTAGGGAATCTAGATAAGTTCTGTCACAAAAAACAGATGATATAAGCTGCCATTTAGGACGTCCTCATCGGTTTGGGTCTGGGATATTCTACTTTTTTTTTTTTTTTTTGGACAGGCAGAGTGGATAGTGAGGGAGAGACACAGAGAGAAAGGTCGTCCTTTTTTTGCCGTGGGTTCACCCTCCAATGGCCGCTGCGGCCGGCGCATCACACTGATCTGAAGCCAGGAGCCAGGTGCTTCTCCTGGTCTCCCATGCAGGTGCAGGGCCCAAGGACTTGGGCCATCCTCCACTGCCTTCCCGGGCCATAGCAGAGAACTGGCCTGGAAGAGGAGCAACCGGGATAGAATCCGGCGCCCCAACCGGGACTAGAACCCGGTGTGCCGGCGCCGCAAGGCAGAGGATTAGCCGGTTAAGCCATGGCGCCGGCCTGGGATATTCTACTTCTAATTCAGCTTCCTAATACTATACGCAGATGATGGCCTAAGAATCTCAGTCCCTGGGGACGGCACTGTGGTGCAGTGAGTTTAACCGTCACCTGCAATGCCTGCATCCCATATTACAGCGCTAGTTGGAGTCCCAGCAACTCTGTTTCCATCCAGCTCCTGCTAATGTGCTGGGGAAAGCAGAAGAAGGCCCAAGTGCTCAGGCCCTTGCTACCCATGTGAGAGACCCGGATGGAGTTCGAGGCTCTTGGCTTCAGCCTGCCCCAGTCCTGGCTATTATAGTCATTTGGGAAGTGAACCAGCAGAGGGAAGACATCTCTCTGGTCTCTCTCACTGAACTTTTCAAATAAATACAATAAATCTAAAAAAAAAAAAAAAAAAAAAAGAGAGAGAGAGAGAGAGACAGAGAAAGAACTTCGGTCCCTACCACCCACACAGGAGAATGGCTTGAGTTTCAGGTTCCTGGCTTTGGTCTGGCTCAGTCCTATTTAGGACATCTGGGGAATCAATCAATGGGAGATTTTCCTTCTCCATCTCTATGTCAAATAAAGTAAGTAAATATAAATTTTTAAAAAGAAAAATATCACTGAAACCAGAGGCTGACCTTGAAGACTCTACCAAAAAAGAACAAGAAAAAGGGAAAGAACATAGATTACTAATACTAGATATGGAGTAACAGAACAACCCTGCAGATCCTATAGACATTGAAAAGATGAAGGAAAATTATGAACTACTTTATGTCACTAAATTCAGTAAGTTAGATGAAATGGCCAGTGTTAACTTGATACCAGAAGCGTATTAAGACATTAGAAGCAAAGAATATCCCTCAAGAACACAGACAGAAGCCCCTTTAATAAAACATTATTAAATTGTGGAATATATAAAAAGGATAATGTACCATGACTAAATGGAATCATGGGAATATAAGGCTGGTTCAATATTAAAAAAAAAAATCAGTCAATATAATCCTTCAAGATAAGAGAACAATGCAGAAAAAACATAATCACCCTGGAAGATACCAAAAGAGTTCCTAATATAATCCCACAACCACTGACTTAAAAACAAACAACAAACCAGAAACCCTGTGCAGACCAGGAACTGAAGACACCACTATCACTATGCTTTAACAGCAAAGACTGGCCTCCCTCTAAGAACAGAACACGGGAGATCTCACCGCTTCTGTTTAAGAGTTCAACAGAAGTCCCAGTCAGCACAACTAAGGCAAGAAAAGAACACAGTGACTGAACTGTGACTGCATAACACACAGAGCTCTACGTCTTAAAAATAGCTAATAGAAAAAACAACTGGGTTTGGCAACATAGTTAAGAAAGTCAATATTTAAAAATCCAGTATGGGAGCTGCTGTTGCAGCATAGCTACTGTCTGCAATGCAGCATCCCATATGAGCTTTAGTTTGAGTCCCAGCTGTTCCGCTTCTGACCCAGGTCCCAGTTCTCCTGGGAAAGCAGATGGCCTCAGTACTTGCACCTGTCGCTCATGTGGGAGACCTGTATGGAGTTCCAGGCTTCTGGCTTCAGCCTGGTACAGCCCTGGCCATTGCAGCAATTTGGGGAATGAACCAGTGGATGGAAGATCCCTCTCTCTCGGAAACTTTTTTTTTTTTTTTTTTTGACAGGCAGAGTGGACAGTGAGAGAGAGAGAGAGAGAGAGAGAGAGAGAAAGGTCTTCCTTTGTCGTTGGTTCACCCTCCAATGGCCGCTGTGGCCAGCTCACCGCGCTGATCCAAAGGCAGGAGCCAGGTGCTTCTCCTGGTCTCCCATCGGGTGCAGGGCCCAAGCACTTGGGCCATCCTCCACTGCACTCCCGGGCCATAGCAGAGAGCTGGCCTGGAAGAGGGGCAACCAGGACAGAATCTGGCGCCCTGACCGGAACTAGAACCGGTGTGCCGGCGCCACAGGTGGAGGATTAGCCTAGTGAGCCGCGGTGCCGGCCCTCTCTGAAACTTTCAAATAAACAATACTTTTTTTCAATCAAGTATAGCTCAATGTACTAGTAAGTATTGAAATTTTTAAAAACATTCACAGTAGTATAAAAAATAAGATTAAAAATATACTTAAGAAAATATACACAAAATTGACAGAATAAAAATTACAAAACACAAGTAAACTCAAACTTAGATCTAGGGGCCAGTGCTGTCACGTAGCAGCCACTGCCTACAGTGCAGACATCCCATATGGGCGCCGGTTTGAGACCCGGCTGCTCCACTTCTGATCCAGCTCTCTGCTATGGCCTGGGAAAGCATAACATGGACCAACGCCTTGGGCCCCTGCACCCTCGTGGGAGACCCGAAGAAGCTCCTGGCTCCTGGCTTTGGATCAGTGCAGCTCAGCCATTGCAGCCAATTGGGGAGTGAACCAGCGGATGGAAGGCCTGCCTGCCTCTCCCTCTCTCTCTCTCTCTCTCTAACTCTTTCAAATAAATAAATAAATCTTAGGGGAAAAAAAAAACCTTAGATCCATTTATATAGTAAACGGAGAGATACATCATGAAATAAAATGATTCCAAATTAAGATATCCCTCTCCCGCCCAAAAAAAAAAAAAAAAAAAAAAAAAAACCCACAAACCCTGATCTACAGATTCAACACACAGATCCCAAGCTGATTCTACTCAATGCAAACAATCTAGAATAGTCAAAACAATTCTGTCAAAGGACGAAGCTGGGGGACTTACATGAACTCACTCAGATCTATTATAAAGTAACAAATCAAGTTTGGTTTGAGGTAGAAACACAGGTCAAATAAAACAAGACAGTTCACAAACAGACTATACAGTCATATACAGTCAACTGACTTCTACAAAATGCTAAAACCGGCACACCGGTTCTAGTTCCGGTGGGGGCGCCGGATTCTGTCCTGGTTGCCCCTCTTCCAGGCCAGCTCTCTGCTGTGGCCCGGGAAGGCAGTGGAGGATGGCCCAAGTCCTTGGGCCCTGCACCCGATGGGAGACCAGGAGAAGCACCTGGCTCCTGCCTTTGGATCAATAGGAAAAACAGTAGTGCTGGAAAAACTATACACATAAGCATATATATAAATGCAGATGGGTCTGTGTACATATGTATGCAGATGTGTGTAGTGTGTATTTGCACATGTGTGTAGTGTGTGCACATATACAGATTTCTGTGTATATATGTGTAGGTGTGTATACATACGCAGATGTGTGCATATACATATATGCAGGTGTGTGTGTATGTATATAATATACATTGGAAAAAAGAAACCCAACCTTTACTTCATCTTCTTCACAAGAACGGGAACAAGTAATTTACTAAACAGATTCTGACAAACAGCCAAAGTACACACACACAAGAATACTATGATCAACCATTATCAGGGAAACACACATTAAAACCATACATTTTTTTTTAAAGATTTACTTATGTATTTGAAAGGCAGAGAGAGAGAGAGAGAGAGAGAGGTAGGTTTTTCATCTGCTGATTCACTCCCCAGTTGGCCACAACAGCCAGAGCTGAGCTGACTCGAAGTCAGGAATCAGGAGCTTCCTCCGAGTCTCTCACGTGAGTGCAGGGGTCCAAGGACTTGGGCCATCCTCCACTGCTATCCCAGGCAATAGCAGAGAGCCGGTATGGAAGTGGAACAGCTAGGACTCGAGCCAGTGCCCACACAGGATGCTAACACTGCAGGTGGAAGCTTTACGCCACAGCGCCAGCCACAAAACCACAGATTTTAAAGACAAATAATACCAAGTGTCAGCAAAGCTGTGGAGCACCTGAAAGTTTCCTGGCTCATCAGCTGGGATGTAAAACAATACACTCTGAAAAATAACTTGCCAACTTTTTATGAACTGAAACGTGCATATTCCATGAATTAGCAATTCCAATTCTTGGTTTAACTAAGAAAAATGAACATAACAACATCTGTAGACAAATGCTTATGGCAGTTTTATTCATAATAGTTAAATTCTGGCAATAATCCAAATGTTTATCAAGTCATAATGAGTAAACTGCACAGAATACACTGGAACACTACCTGGCAGTACAAAAGAATAAGCAGCCATGTGACAACATGAAATAACCTCAAATCACTACACTTCTTAAGCCACATACACAAGACCATATACTGTTATGATTCCATTCATTAAAAAAAATACCTAGAGGGGCTGGCGCTGTAGTGTAGCAGGTAAAGCTGCCTCTTGTACTGCCAGTATTCCATACAGACACCGGTTTGAGACCTGGCTACATCACTTCTGATCCAGCTCTCTGCTGTGGCCTGGGAAAGCAGAAGAAGATGGCCAAGTCCTTGAGCCCCTGCACCTACATGGGAGACCAGGAAGAGGCTCATGGCTCCTGACTTCTGATCAGGCCAGCTCTGGCTGTTGTGGCCATTTGGGGATTGAATCAGTGGATGGAAGATTTCTTTCTCTCTGCCTCTGCCTCTCTCTAACTCTGTTTTTCAAATAAATAAATCTTTAAAAACAACAACAACAACAACAACAACTAGAGGGGCCAGCCCTGTGGCACAGTGGTTAAGCCACTGCCTACACTGCTGGCATCCCATATGGGTGCCAATTCCAGTCCTGGCTGCTCCACTTCCTATCCAGATCCTTGCTAATGTGTCTGGGAAAGCAGCAGAAGATGGCCCAAGTGCTTGGGCCCCTGCTACCCATGTGGGAGTCCAAGAAGCTCCTGGTTTCCGATAGGTCGAGCTCCAGCTGTTGTGGCCATTTGGGGAGTGAACCAGCAGATGGAAGACCCTTCTCTCTCTAACTCTGCCTTTCAAGTATAAATAAATCTTAAAAAGAACAATCCTAATCCACAGTAAGAGGAAACAGATCTGTGGTTACCTAGAGCTAGTGTAGTGAAGGGGCACAAGGTACAACCATGATTGATGAGGTAGTTCCATGAGTGCATCCAGCTGTTGAAACTCATAAAAATGTAAACACAAAAAGGAGTACATATATAAATTACAAAATAAAACAGATTTAAAAATTCTACATAGCCATTTAGAAGATAAATTGTATTTGTAGTCTATGCTGTATGCAAAGATAAATTCTAAAAGACCAGAGATTTAAATTTGCTAAAAGGAAATTACCTAAGTTCTATAGTCTACAAGAAAAAGACAAATGAATTCTTTACTACATGAGAGCAGGGTAAATCTTTAAAACAAAAAACCCAAAGGTGAAACTCATGGAGGGAAAAAAAGGAAGAAACTCCAAATTTTAAGACTTATAAAATCTTTGTATAAGGATAGACAGTCACTTCTAGGACACAGATGTCTAAAAAGAAACAAGAAACAGAGTAATAATGATATTTTTCTTCCATCATTCACAAAAGAAAACATAACAATAAATGTCAACAAAGATTGCCTAGACGAGTTCAGGAAGGAGAAGAGCTTTTTTTAAATAAATGGGGATAGGGCAATGGATATCCACATGCAGAAGAATGTGGATATCATGCTACTCCATACACTAAAATTTACTCAAACAGATCACAGACCTCACTGCTAAGAGGTAACCTATAAAGCTCTTAGAAGACATTTTAAAGCCGGCGCCGTGGCTCACTAGGCTAATCCTCCGCCTTGCAGCGCCAGCACACCGGGTTCTAGTCCCGGTCGGGGCACCAGATTCTGTCCCAGTTGCCCTTCTTCCAGGCCAGCTCTCTGCTGTGGCCCGGGAGTGCAGTGGAGGATGGCCCAAGTCCTTGGGCCCTGCACCCGATGGGAGACCAGGAGAAGCACCTGGCTCCTGGCTTCGGATCAGCGCGGTGCGCCGGCCGCAGCGCGCCAGCCATTGGAGGGTGAACCAACGGCAAAAATGAAGACCTTTCTCTCTCTCTCTCTCTCACTGTCCACTCTGCCTGTCAAAAATTAAAAAAAAAAAAAAGAAGAAGAAGACATTTTAAGAGTAAATTCTGAGGCCCTGAGTTAGGCAATGGTTTCTTAGATATGACATCAAAAGCTCAAGCAACAGAAGAAAACAATAAACTGAATTTTATGAAAATCAAAAACTTCATCAAGTAAAAAGACAATCTATACAACAGGAGAAGACATTTGTAAATCAAATCAGATAAAAGATCTGCGAGTAGATTATATAAAGAACACTTACAACTCACAGTAATTAGAAGATAAATTAAAAATGAGATCAAAGGACTGGTGCTGTGGTGTAGCAGGTTAAAGCCCCTGGTCTGCAGCACCGGCATCCCATATGGGTGCTGGTTTGAGTCCTGGCTGCTCCACTTCCAATCCAGCTTCCCACTAATGTGCCTGGGAAAGCAGTGGAAGATGACCCAAGTACTTGGGCCCCTGCACGCACATGGGAGACTTGGAAGAAGCTCCTGGCTTCTGGCTTCAGATGGTTGTGGCCATTTGGAGAATGAACCAGCAGATTTAAAACCGCCCCCCAACCCCGTAACACTTTCAAATAAATAAAATAAATCTTAAACAAAAAAACAAAAAAACAAGGTCAAGTATTTAAATCAACATTTCTAGAAAGAGGATATTCATATTCATGTGCATTAAATACATGAAAAGATGCTCAACATCATTAATTAATTAGGGAAATGTAAATCAAAACCACAATGAGACACCACTTTATACCCACTAGGATGGACAGACCCCAAGAAAAAGTATCAAGTGCTGACAAGACCATAAAATGGTACAGCTGTTTTGAAATGCTGGCAAATTCCAACAAAAGAATTCCACTCTCAGAGAAATGAAAACTAAACTCCAAATGAGAACTTGTCCATGTTCATAGTAGTAGCAGTCACAGCTACAAGTCAGAAACCACCCAAATGCTGATCAACTCAACAGGTAAATGCGGTGTATTCACAAATGAATATTTGTTTAGCCACAAAAAAGAATGACATATACACCGCTACAACAGACAAGTCCTGAAATCATGCTAAATCAAAGATGTCAGTCACAAAGAGTTACAAGCAGTATGACATCAGTGACACGAAACACCCAGAGGAGGCCAATCTAGCGTATTTGGGGAGTGACCCAAGATACCTGTCACTCTACCTTGCAAGAAGATAAGAAAAAAAAAAAAACACACACTTAAAATAAGATACAGGGGCTGGCACTGTGGTACAACCAGTTAAGCCCTGGCCTGAAGCACTTGCATCCCTCATGGGTGCCGATTCTAGTCCTGGCTGCTCCTCTTCTGATCCAGCTCTCTGCCATGGCCTGGGATAGCAGTGGAAGATGGCCCAAGTCCTTGGGCCCCTGCACCCACGTGGGAGACCCGGAAGAAGCTCCTGGCTCCTGGCTTCGGATCAATGCAGCTCCGGCCACTGCAGCTATATGGGGAGTGAATCAGCAGATGGAAGACCTCTCTCTCTGTCTCTACCTCTCTCTAACTCTTTCAAATAAAAAAATAAAATAAATAAGATACAAACACTCTGGATACCTAAGAAACATCTATATTTTTAAGTAGATACCTACCAACCAAATATGTAGGAATTAAATGGCATGTTGTCTGGGATTTGTTTTAAATACTTCAGCAAAGAAACAAGTATATATGAAGTAAATATGGCAAAATCTTGATAACCATACAATCTGAATGGGGGATAGAGTAAATACCGAATGACTCCCATCTCCCACACAGCATTTGAAAGGCAGAGAGAGAGAGAATCAATCTTCCATCCACTTATTCACTCCCCAAATGCCTGCAATGGACAGAGCTGGGCCAATCTGGAGCCAGGAGCTTCCTCTGGATCTCCCACGTGTATGTAGGGCCATACTAAGCTGCTTTCCAAGGTGCGTTAACAGGGAGCTGGATCAGAAGTGGAGAAGCCAGGACTTGAACCGGCGTCCATATGCGATGTTGGAGCCGTAGGCGGTGGCCCTACCCACTACGCCACGGCACCAGCATAAGTACATAATTTCTATTTCTCTATTAAAATGACACTGCCTCCGAAGTTCAAATGCATTGTCTTGCTTTTTTTTTTTTTTTTTTTTTAAAGATTTTTATTTATTTATTTGACAGGTAGAATTACAGACAGTGAGAGAGAAAGGTCTTCCTTCCGTTGGTTCATTCCCCAAATGGCCGCCACGGCCAGCGCTGTGCCTATCCGAAGCCAGGAGCCAGGTGCTTCTTCCTGGTCTCCCATGCGGGTGCAGGGGCCCAAGCACCCGGGCCATCCTCCACTGCCCTCCCGGGCCACAGCAGAGAGCTTGAATGGAAGAGGAGCAACCGGGACTAGAACCCGGCGCCCATATGGGGTACTGGTGCCGCAGGTGGAGGACTAACCAAGTGAGCCACGGCGCTGGTTCCCGCTTATTTTTTTTTTAAGATGCATTTTTTTATTTGAAAGGCATAATTACAGAAAGAAGGAGAGAGAGTGAGAGCAAGAGGGAGAGCAAGAGAGGAGAGAGAGGTCTTCCATCCGCTGCTTCATTTCCAGATGGCTGCCAACAGCCTCAGGTGCGCAGATCCAAAGCCAGGCACTTCCTCTGGGTCTCCCACACGGGTGTAGGGGTCCAAGTACTTGGGCAACCTTCCACTGCTCTCCCGGGCCATAGCAGAGAGTTGGATCAGAAGTGGAGCAGCCGTGGCCCAGCGTCATGGCTCATTTGGCTAATCCTCCGCCTGCAGCGCCGGCATCCCATTTGGGCACCAGATTCTAGTCCCAGTTGCTCCTCTTCCAGTCCAGCTCTTTGCTGTGACCCAGGAGCAGCAGGGACTTGAACTGGTGTCATATGAGATGCTGGCACCGCCGGTAGTAGTTAACCTCTATGCCACAGTGCTGGCCCCAAACTTTTATATTTTAACATAAAAATGTTTCCACTGCATCATTTTAAGTAATTAGTAAAATAACAATGTCAAATAACAAACAGTAATGCACTAAAATGTCATTAAAAAGAACAAGAACCCCGTTTCTTGGGGCAGATGTTGTTATAGCAGTTAAGTAATCATGTACTAGGACACCCACATCCTGTGTAAGAGTGTCCGCTTTGAATCCTGGCTCCACAGCTTCTGATCCAGCTTCCTGCTCACACACGCCTTGGAAGATCATAGACAATGACGGCTCAAGTACTTGGGTCACTGCCACCCACATGTAAGATCCAAACTTTGTTTAAGGCCTCTGGCTTTGGTCTACCCCAGCCCTTGCTGTTGTAGGTATTTGGAAAGTGAATTAGCAAACACAAGATCTCTCTCGCACTCCCTCTCTGCCTTTGAAGGAAAATAAAAACCAAAACACACTTTTTTTCCCCAAAATTTTTTCAAGCTCTCACAGTATGACTTCTCTCCATGACTAAATTACCTGAGGTAGACTTATTTTAATAGGTTCAAGTATTGTGTGATGTTAAAAGAACAACAAAGGCCGGCGCCGTGGCTTAACAGGCTAATCCTCCGCCTTGCGGTGCCGGCACACCGGGTTGTAGTCCCAGTTGGGCACCGGATTCTATCCCGGTTGCCCCTCTTCCAGGCCAGCTCTCTGCTATGGCCCGAGAGTGCAGTGGAGGATGGCCCAAGTGCTTGGGCCCTGCACCTGTAAGGGAGACCAGGAGAAGCACCTGGCTCCTGGCTTCGGATCAGCGAGATGTGCCGGCCACAGCGGCCATTGGGGTGCAGGGCCCAAGCACTTGGGCCATCTTCCACTGCACTCCCTGGCCACAGTAGAGAGCTGGTCTGGAAGAGGGGCAGCCGGGACAGAACCGACGCCCCGACTGGGACTAGAACCCGGTGTGCTGGCGCTGCAAGGTGGAGGATTAGCCTAGTGAGCCGCGGCGCCGGCCTTAGCATATCATTCTTGTAAAAAAATATTTAAGAGTTAAGATTCAAAAAATCAGGATTCCAGGCCAGCGCCGTGGCTCACTAGGCTAATCCTCCGCCTTGCGGCGCCGGCACACCGGGTTCTAGTCCCGGTCGGGGCACCGATCCTGTCCCGGTTGCCCCTCTTCCAGGCCAGCTCTCTGCTGTGGCCAGGGAGTGCAGTGGAGGATGGCCCAAGTCCTTGGGCCCTGCACCCCATGGGAGACCAGGAGAAGTACCTGGCTCCTGCCATCGGATCAGCGCGGTGCGCCGGCCGCAGCGCGCCTACCGCGGCAGCCATTGGAGGGTGAACCAACGGCAAAAAGGAAGACCTCTCTCTGTCTCTCTCACTGTCCACTCTGCCTGTCAAAAAAAAAAAAAAAAAAAATCAGGATTCCTTCAAACACCAGGAACTCTTGTTAAAGTGAAAATTTTCTACCAGCAGTGTAATTACTAGGCATTTAACAATATATTTTCTATATAAATTGTTCTAACTTCTATTGTTTATCAAGCAGAAACATAGCAACTAAAAGCTCAAAATTAACCAGATATCAAAAAAAGGGATCCTTTAGAGCATTTTCCAACATTGAAAGATTTCCTTTTAAAGATGAACATGTTTTTAACCACATGAGAAAGGTCTTCTATCCTCTGGTTCACTCCCCAAATGGCCGCAATGGCCAGAGCTGGGTCAATCCAAAGCCATGAGCCAGGAGCTTCTTCAGGTCTTCCACATGGGCGGAGGGGTCCAAGGACTTGGGCCATCTTCTACTGCTTTCCCAGGCCATAGCAGAGAGCTGGATCAGAAGAGGAGCAGATGGGACTCAAACCGATGCCCATATGGGATGCCGGTGCTGCAGGTAGAGGCCTACCCCACTATGCCACAGCACTGGCCCCCAACTCCCCCATTTTAAAAAGATGAGGAAAATACTCATCTAATAGAATTTTCACATTGGTTTCAGAAAAATGTTACCTTATACTTTAAACAAAATTCTGGGGGCCTGTGGCATAGCAGGTAAGATGGCCAGCACCTGATGTGGGTACCAGTTCGAGTCCTGGTTGCTCTGTGCTATGGCCTGGGAAAGCAGCAGAAGATGGCTCAATTCCATGGGCCGCTGCACCCACATGGGATACCTAGAGGAAGCTCCTGGTTCCTGGCTTTGGATTGGCCTAGCTCTGGCCACTGCAGCCACTTGGCGAGTGAACCAACGGATGGAAGGACTCTCTCTCCCTGCCACTCTGTAACTCTGCCTTTTAAACAAATAAATCAATCTTAAATTCTGGACTTGGGGAAACTGCAAGCTAGTGTAAAGTCAAGTCAGTAACCTAGTAAATTAACGTGGCAAACTCTCAAATTTAACTTCATTTTAAAATTCAGATTTAAGAGTGAAAACTTTAGAATTTATCAACCCTTTCTGAAGAATACTAAGAACATGCTCAGCTGATTGAAAATCCTGCCTCTTCTGATTTTATACATAAAAATTCATCCAGCCAGCGCTGTGGCTCAATAGGCTAATCCTCCGCATGCAGCGCCAACACACCGGGTTCTAGTCCCAGTCAGGGCACCGGGTTCTAGTCCCAGTCAGGGCACCGGATTCTGTCCCGGTTGCCTCTCTTCCAGTCCAGCTCTCTGCTGTTGCCCAGGAGTGCAGTGGAGGATGTCCCAAGTGCTTGGGCCCTGCACCCCATGGGAGACCAGGAGAAGCACCTGGCTCCTGCCTTTGGATCAGTGCGGTGCACCAGCTGCAGCAGCCATTGGAGGGTGAACCAACGGAAAAAGGAAGACCTTTCTCTCTGTCTCTCTCTCTCACTGTCCACTCTGTGAAAAATAAATAAATAAATAAAATTTCATCCAATACCCTAGTGTTGATCATCCAAAATCAATGCATAGCCTTAAACGTCAAAGCTTGAGTGGGTATTTTGGGCAGTAGTTGAGACTGCTGGGGCCGGTGCTGTGGCATAGTGGGTAAAGCTGCTGCCTGCAGTGCCAGCATCCCATGTGGGTGCTGATGCAAGTCCCGGCTGTTCTACATCCGATCCAGCTCTCTGCTATAGCCTGGGAGAGCAGCAGAAGATGGCCCAAGTCCTTGGGCCCTTACACCCATTTGGGAGACCTGGAAGAAGTTCCTGGATTCGGATCAGTGCAGCTCTGGCCATTGCAGCCATCTGGGGAGTGAACCAGTGGTTGGAAGGCATCTCTCTCTGCCTCTGCCTCTCTGTAACTCTGCTTTTCAAATAAATTAATTAATCTTTAAGAGAAAAAAAAAAGAAAGCCTGTTGTTGAGGATCCATGCACCTCATATTGGTGGGCCTGGTTCTGAGTCTTTGCTCCAGACCCAATTTCAGCTCCCTGCTAATAGGCTCCTAGAGAGGCAGCAGGTGAGTTCTGATACTTAGATTCCTGCCACCCACGTGGGAAGTCTGGATTGAGTTCCCAGTTCTCAGCTGTGGCCTAGCCCAGCCGCAGCCAGTGCGGGCATCTGAGGAGTAAACCAGCAGATGGGTGATTTCTCTCAGTCTGCCTCCTGCCCTTCTTCTCTTTCTCCCTCAAATAAAACTAAGAATTAGAGAAAGTCAAAAGTTGAACTATTAAATATTTATTCATTATACACCGTGTTGTTTAATCCATGCAGCATGCAGACTACAAGCAGACACAGGCAGGACTGTTCTCACCTTTACCTGCTCTATATGTCTTGGCTTGATTCACTGGCATGGGCGTCATGGGTATTGGGTATAAAGGCTTGAAGGAATGAAAAAAATAAATTAACATTAGGTTCATGATAATAAGAAGTGTTTCTATTCATGTTAAGTTTCATACTGCTAGAGAACTAGATCTGAGGTTTCCTGATTTTCTGAGTCATTAAAAAGACCCAAAGCTAAAAGCATAAACCCCAAACTATAATAACTGTAAATCGCTGCTCTCATTAAAAGAAATTCTCAGATTTAGGTCTTCATACTAACAATACACCAAACCCTGCATGCCTCCCTCTTTCAAGTATTTGTTTACCATCACTGCCTTGAGCCATCAAGTCTAAAGAAGGCCTGGTAAAAACTTCAAGCACCTAGGGAAGCTAAATGGACATCAAATTCCAGGACTTACTTGCACGCCTGGGCTCACGGGGACTGGATACATCATATTTGGTGCAAAACAAACAGGCTGAGTGTAAACTGGGGTTGGCTGCTGATGGCCCAGCATGGATGGGCTCGGCTGGGCTTGAGGCCGTGGAGAAGTTGGGGTGGTAGAAGGCTTTGGCTACAAAAACAAAAGCAAAATTCAACCATCTCAAGGTAAAAATTTAACTACTACAACAATTTAAAGACAGGAGACTCATTTTCCCAAACCACTTAATTTTTCACACTTTTAACTAGTCCCTTTCGTTGGATTAAAAAAAAAAACACACACACACAAAATAAACCTCCTGTTTCAAATAGAGGGAAAATGCAAATGCTGTTAGAAAGCTGAACTGTGCTAATTAAAAATTAATATTGAAGGGCCAGCGCTGTGGCTCACTTGGTTAATCCTCCACCTGTAGCACTGGCATCCTATATGGGCGCCGGGTTCTAGCCCTGGTTGCTCCTCTCCCAGTCCAGCTCTCTGCTGTGGCCCAGGACGGCAGTGGAAGATGGCCCAGGTGCTTGGGCCCCTGCACTCGCGTGGGAGACCCAGAAGAAGCTCCTGGATCCTAGCTTCAGACTGGCACAGCTCTGGCTGTTGCGGCCAATTGGGGAGTGAACCAGTGGATGGAAGACCTCTCTCTGCCTCTCCTCTGTGTAACTCTGACTTTCAAATAAATTAAAAATCTTTAAAAAAAAAAAAAAAAAACTAATATTAAAACTAGTAGCAGTTATTCTTATGGAACTGGAGAAAACGCTTTTAAAAATAAAAACTAGGCCAGCGCCGTGGCTTAACAGGCTAATCCTCTGCCTCGCGGTGCCGGCACACCGGGTTCTAGTCCCGGTCGGGGCGCCGGATTCTGTCCCGGTTGCCCCTCTTCCAGGCCAGCTCTCTGCTATGGCCCGGGAAGGCAGTGGAGGATGGCCCAAGTGCTTGGGCCCTGCACCTTCATGGGAGACCAGGAGAAGCACCTGGCTCCTGGCTTCAGATCAGTGAGATGCGCCGGCCGCAGCGGCCACTGGAGGGTGAACCAACGGCAAAAAGGAAGACCTTTCTCTCTCTCTCTATCCACTCTGCCTCTTAAAAAAATAAAAAATAAATAAAAATAAAAACTCTCTTCTTCCTAATAGAATAAGAACAAGAATCCATCTATGAACCTGATAGTCTAGCTTATCAACCATTTTCAAATTCTAACTCAAAGATTTATCCAAGATCACATCTAACTGATGAAAAAATGATGATCTTGGGACTGGTTTTGTGGCACAGAGGATTAAGCCACGCCACCCGCGATGCTGGCATCCCAAATGAGCATTGGTTCTAGTCCTGGCTACTCTACTTCCCATCCAGCTCCCTGCTAATGCACCTGGGAAAGCAGTGGAAGATGATCCACGTGCTTGGCCCTTGCCACCCACATGGGAAACCCAGGTTGAGTTCTTGGCTGCTGGCTTCAGCCTAGCCCATCTGCGGCCATTGCAGCCATTTGGACAATGAAAGAGCAGGTGGAAGATTTCTCTCTCCTCCTCTCTCTCTGCAAGTATGCTTTTCAGAGAAATAAATCCTTAAAAAAAAAAAGTTGTTATAGTACACTACAAATAATTTCAGAGGGAGGTACGGGAGGAACAACACTACCAATTATAATCTTTTTTTCATAGACTAGATTACCTCAAAAAAAAAAAGTAGTGAACTTACCTGAGAAAAGGAACGAGGGTTGAACTCCTTTGCATTGGGATTCAATGTTGACTTCCTAACTTGCCTAAACCAGAAGACAATAAAGGCCACTGAAAACTACTAGAATTGATATTTCTTTAAAACCTTCAATATCTAACCATTTTTTGAAAAACTGCTAAACATATATTAAACAATTCTCATTAGATGATCACAAATCTTTGTGTGTGTGTGGGGGGAGTATTACAAGGTGCAATGACATAACTAGCTTAGGGTAAAAATATTTTGACCAGCTATTTGTAAATTAAGGGCTACTTATAAAGGAATCTTAAAGCCCAGACCCTTGAATTGAGAGGACTAGAATGCTTTGTAAAAAAAGAACTGGATGCGTGCCAGGAGGTACTTCTATGTGTACTCACTCAGCTGCATCCGTCTTCTCCTCTTTCTCCTCTTTCTCCTGCTTACACGCCGGACTGGAAGTCTGCACTCCCTGGGACGTGAGTTCCGGTGCCCTCTTGTGCTCTGCAGTGCTCAGTACTGAAGGGGAAACACTGGGGCTATTCGGCTTGCTGCTGCCACTGGTGCAGTTGCTGCTGCTGTTTTCAATGAAAGAATCCTTAGCACTTGGTTCCATTTTGTCTTTGATCAGATCTCTGGATTTTTCTCCTTCTCTATTTTTGTTTAGTAGCTGATCCATAGATTCAGAAGTAGAACTCGGCTGTAACTAAAGGAAAAATAATTACACTAAATATTTTAAATAACCCTTGAAATAATTTTCTTTACATGTGCAAGTAAAGTATTAGGCATGAAATGCTCTGAACAAGGCTTTTTGATACTTTGAGAGTAATGTTTATATGACAACAATATACACATTATATAAGGCAACAATCGGAGTGTGCACACAACACATCCGTAGTCATCAAAGCACTCCTACATCCCAACATCAACAGTTCAAAAGGTTTACTGAGCGTCTACCATGTGTCAGGAACCGTGCCTGTTAGGTACGGAAAGTGTGAAACCATTCCTATCCTCCTAGACTTGCCATCTGAATGACATCAAAGCTCAACTACAAAATGCAGAAGTGCTACAGATCCAAGGCCGGCGCCGTGGCTTAACAGGCTAATCCTCCACCTTGCAGTGCTGGCACACCGGGTTCTAGTCCCGGTTGGGGCGCTGAATTCTGTCCTGGTTGCCCCTCTTCCAGGCCAGCTCTCTGCTGTGGCCAGGGAGTGCAGTGGAGGATGGCCCAGGTCCTTGGGCCCTGCACCCGCATGGGAGACCAGGAGAAGCACCTGGCTCCTGGCTTCGGATCAGCGCAGCACGCCGGCCACAGCGGCCATTGGAGGGTGAACCAACGGAAAAGGAAGATCTTTCTCTGTCTCTCTCTCTCACTGTCCACTCTACCTGTCAAAAAAATAAATTAAAAAAAAAAAAAAAAAAGAAGAAGTGCTACAGATCCCACCAAGAAGGTGAACTACAGAAAAGAAAGGCTTTCACTCCAGGTGTCATCTAGCACAAGGTATGGAAGGTGTTTAGGAGAGGTGTTTGGGAAAAGGAACATAGTCTAAGTAAAAGACACAGCATGCTTAAAACTTCAAAGGAATGGGGAAAAAATGGCACCATGCCAAAACAGAAAAGCATTACTGGTTGGAAAGGACAGACTCATCAAGAACTGGTAAGGCAACTTGAAAGCTATGTTACGGACTCTGGCTTTTAATTTTCCAGGCAGTAAGAAGTCACTGAGAATTTTAAGCAGGATCCAGTACTGAGCAGATGCATGGCATAGAAAGATAAGCACAGCACCTTTGTGGAAAAGAACTTAGAGGAGGAAAATGAGGATGCAGAGAGACCATTAACGGGGCAGGACTAAGTTCCAGGCCCTGTGGGCAGGAAGGTGGGCAGCAGATGGATTCCAAGGGAGACCTACTGGACAGTCCAATCTGCCAAACTGGTGAAGAGAAGGAAACTTCAGTGCAAGGACCATCAAGAGTTAGTGAATCAAGTGACAGGGTTCAAGTTCGCAGATCAGAAGAAACGGAATGTTACCACTGGCTGGACATGACTTCAGATAAAACCCTTCACAAAAGAAAGAAAACAGAAACAGCTGAAGGCAACAACAAGAAAAATGGTAGCATCACAAGCAGAAATGACAGCAGACTCTGGAGGGAGGAGAGAATGAACTAGAGAGGAACCCCTGCCAGGAGGTGAGGAGGCCTCCAAGTCACTGAGAGACAAGATCCCTCCTCAGGATCAATGGGTTCACCCCTGGCATCTGCAACTCAGAGGAATCCAAACTTCTCTGCATCACTTGTGGAGCCTCATAGCTGTCTAGCTGCTGAGGGCAAAAGTTGGCCAGGGCATTATCTGAGCCCAGTGACAACTGAAATCACAAGAAAGGAACCTGCTGAGCAAGACTGCAAGTATGCAAGAGGATACACACACAACAGACCAATGATTTATTACAGTAGACTTCAAGGCTATTTATCACAAAGGTCTTCGAGTAAGCATGAAAATAAGGCTTTTCTTGCTGGTTTCATTTTATTTGAAAGGCAAAGATACAGCAAGAAATCTTCCATCTGCTAGTTTACCCCCCAGATTCCCACAACAGCCAGGGGGAAGCCAGGCCAACCAAGTGTCTGTAACCCAATGTAGGTCACCCAGACGGGTAGCAGGAACCCAAGTACTTGAGCTGCTGCCCAGGATGCCCTTTGTTACTGCTATTCTCATAATGGCAATTATACCTATAGTACTTACTGTGGGTTACACACTGTGCCACTTCCAGATTTATTACCTTGCAATGGTTCTACTTGACAGAATGCTCACAGCTCGGACAGTGTGGGGTCATTTACATTTCAGAGATAAGAATTATCATGGTGGTTGGTTATGTGGTGTAGTGGGTTAAGCACTGCTTGCAGTATCAGCATCCCCTATCGGAATGCTGGTTCAAGTTCCAGCTGCCCCATTTCTAATCCAGCTCATTAATGCACCTGGGAAAGTAGCAGTGGATGGCCCAAGTGCTTGGGCCCCCACTACTCATATGGGATACTTGGATGGAGTTTCAGGCTCCTGGCTTTGTCCTACTCCAAGCCCAAACTCTATCCATTAAAGTCATTTGGGGGAGAGAGCCAGTGGATGAAAGAGCTCTTTCTCTGTCACTCTGCCTTTCAAATAAATAAAACAAATCATAAAAAGAAATACACACACATACACAGTTATCCCAAGAAGTGGCCATTTAGCACAGTGGTTGAAGACACTGCTTGGGGTACCTATAATCCCCAATCAGAATGCCTGGATTTAAGTCCCAGTTCTACTCTTGACTATACCTCACTGTAAATGCACACCCTGGGAGGCAGCAGATGATGCCTCCAGTACTGGTTCCCAGCCACCCATATGGGAGATAAAGATTAAGCTTCCCCTGATTTAGGCCCAGAATGGCCCTGGCTGTCATGGGGATTTGGGAAGTGACCCAGTGTACAGGAAATCTCCCTGTGGACTTCACTGAAGACTGCAGAGGCCTAAGTCAGCCAGGAGCTATCCCGGAAGTGGAGATGAACTGCCTGCTCCCCATGTAACAGGGCCCTGCAGTCTCTCTCCTCCATCACCCACGTCAGCTAAGAGCAAGGAAACGGCCCTGCGCCTTCAGGAGTGAGCTCTGTGACCGCTGGAGCCTCTGCTGGCTGTCCTTCTGTACACAGACAGCGTCCACTGCTTGCTCTTTCTGTATACAGACCACGTCCAGTGTGGGAAGGGAAGGTGGCTCCTCAGTCAACAAGCAGTTTGTGGGCTATTACCAGGTGCTCTATAATTTTTCTCTGATTTTCAACATGATTTATAACCGCACAAAGTCTGTATTGTTTAAACCTGATTCAATGCATGTACTCATTGTGTAAGAAAAATATGAAGCCTGTAACCAAACTCAGCCTTGCAGAACAGCCAACTCAGGCAACCAACTCATTTCTGGTTGAAATCCTCATTTTAACCAGCTGAATAAAATTTAATGCTGTTTTCAACCTGACTCTGATCAATTCAGTTAACATCTTTCTCTCTGCTTTCCAAATAAGTAAAATTAGAAAAAGAACATGTAGCATGTGCACACTATGTGCTAGGCACCAAAACCCCACGAAGCAGCTTCTACGCTGATCCCATTTTGGCGGAGAAGAGGTGACATACACCAACGTTACACACGTGGGGATCAAGATTCAAATCCATACTATTAATCCATTACAGATTCAATTACTACCAATTTTTATACAAGTAAAACTATCAGTACCACTTACTTAGCTACACTAAAGTCTGCAGATAGCTCTCAAAGGAAAAGGACAGGGAAAAAAAACCCAAACCCAAACCCAAACCCCAAAAAAGAAAAAAAAAAAAAAAATCAACCACCACAACCTCACAGGCTTTTCCCTTTTTTCTGTCTCAAGGAAAGACTAGAGATTTCTGTGAAGAAATGTAGTTCAGGACCACATGTGTGTCATACGGTCAGCTCTGATGTTTCATTCATTGAACGGTGCTGTATGTATTAGTCACTGTTCAAAGCACTGCTGGAAGCCTAAGCGCCAGATGGCCAGGCTTATAATTTACAAGCCACATGACTATGGGCAAATTGTTTAATTTCTCGTTACCTCGGTCTCCTAAAATACATACTGCTGATAATAACAGTTCTTGCTTCAAAGGGATGTTAGGACAATAAAGGACTTAACTACCACAGAAGCAATTTTCATAGTGTCTAGTACATAGGAAATACTAAAGAAATGTTAGCTAATAACATTTTCTCTGAGAACAATTACTAAGCCCACTTCAAACTTCTATTTTTTAGAAGTCAGGAGTCCAGAGCTCCATTGGGTTTCCCACGTGGGGCAGCAGAGACGCGAGGATCTCACCATCAGGTGCTTCCCCCCAGGATGTCTTAGCAGAAGGCCGGAAAGCGAAGGGGGGGACTAAAACCCAGAGCACTCCAGGATGGACGCAGGTGTCCAAGCAGTGTCTTCACCTCTGTTACCAAATGCCAGCCCCAATCTGTGGCCTATTCAGCTTCGCTTCTTTGACTTAGTATGTTTCTTTCTTTTTTTTTTTTTTAAAGACTTATTAATTGGGGCCGGCACTGTGGCATAGCAAGTAAAGCCATCACCTGAAATGCTGGCATCCTATATGGGCGCCAGTTTGAGTCCTGGCTGCTCCACTTCTAGTCCAGCTCTCTGCTATGGCCTGGGAAAGCAGAAGATGGCCCAAGAACTTGGTGGCCAGTTGGGGAGTGAACCACGGATGCAGGACTTCTCTCTCTGCCTCTCCTTCTCTCTGTGTAGCTTTTTTTTTTTTTTTTTTTTTTGGACAGGCAGAGTGGACAGTGAGAGAAAGGTCTTCCATTTTGCCGTTGGTTCATTGCATCTCGCTGATCCGAAGCCAGGAGCCAGGTGCCTCCCCTGGTCTCTCACATGGGTGCAGGGCCCAAGGACTTGGGTCATCCTCCACTGCACTCCCGGGCCATAGCAGAGAGCTGGCCTGGAAGAGGGGCAACCGGGATAGATTCCGGCACCCCAACTGGGACTAGAACCCGGTGTGCTGGCGCCGCAAGGCGGAGGATTAGCCTGTTAAGCCACAGCGCCAGCCGCTCTGTGTAGCTCTTTCAATGAATGAATGAATCTTTAAAAAAAAAAAAAAAAAGAGTACTATAAGAGGGAACTGATTAATTGTAAAATAAATGATGCTGGGGGAAAAAAACCCAAATGGGCAAGAACACCTACAGCAATGACATCATTTACACCAAACTTAAAGACTATGCAAAATAGTATTATCTGGTGCTTAGGAAATCAATTCATATTCACTTCAAGTATAAACAACTGCACAGGAAAGAAACCCTTCCATCTAGAGGAAGAGGAGTGAGGTGATTTCACAGGAAGCCTTGAGCTGTGCTGAACTGATTTAGCTGGATAGTTGCACGTGAACACTCATTCATTATTACAATTAACAACTGTTGATGATATTAGCATTAACTACTGATAACATGTGCTAAAATATGAACTGGCAAGTAATATTTTGATGTTGCCTGTAAGTAAAAAATAAAACTATTAGCAAAATTAATAAACGTTAGAAAAAAATTCACAAAGCCAGTTCAGCTGAGAAAAGTCTACTTCTTTCCTTGATTCATTCATCTTTTAATGCAGTCATTTTCTTTAAAGGCTGATAATCAGGTTTTTTTCCCCCCTCTAGGAAGCTATAAGTTTCAGGACAATTTCTTGAATTAGTTTCAAAATCTACTTTAATATCTGTAGCATATTATCATTAATGTTGTGCAAAACAAGGGAAGATTAGGATATGTTCAGAAGAGACATTATACAAAGACTGCTACATTTCACACATGTGTGAATGAAGTATACAGCTCCAACAGCTCACCAGGATCCAGTACATTTCCCACTTGGTACAACAGGTCATCAAAAGTAGGCTTGGCCGGCGCCGTGACTTAACAGGCTAATCCTCCGCCTTGTGGCACCGGCACACCGGGTTCTAGTCCCGGTCGGGGCGCCGGATTCTATCCCGGTTGCCCCTCTTCCAGGCCAGCTCTCTGCTATGGCCCGGGAAGGCAGTGGAGGATGGCCCAAGTCCTTGGGCCCTGCACCCCATGGGAGACCAGGAGAAGCACCTGGCTCCTGGCTTTGGATCAGCGAGATGCGCTGGCCGCAGCGGCCATTGGAGGGTGAACCAACGGCAAAAAGGAAAACCTTTCTCTCTGTCTCTCTCTCTCACTATCCACTCTGCCTGTCAAAAAAAAGTAGGCTCTGCTCTACTAAAATCTAGCTTCACTGAACAGAGAATAGACATCAAATAACTTATATTACGGTGGCTGAAATGTCAGAACTAGGCTCTTTCGACTGACAACTTGTATTCTTACAAATCTCATGATTTTAATGTCCCACTGAAAGGATAAGCAAGGACAATTTTATGAATATTTAGCTTTCTATACACAGTCCAATGTTTCTGATTATATATATAATACACTGACAAACTGAAAACCCTTAGTCATGTTTATCCTCTAAAATTCTAATTCATAAGTCAATATGACACTTACCCTAAAATCATTTTTAAATTTCTTTAAATCATCAATCTGTTTTCTATGCTCAGAAATGATTGGTGACAAACCTGCAAAATTAAGAACAGATTTAGACAGACACAGATTTCTAATCTCTAACTTAAGATTCTTCTAGTATAGAATATTACAATCTAGAAAATATTATTAAAATGATCTAAAATATACATTTTGATTTTTGGCATTTTTAGTGGTACATTTATATACACATAATACTAAGGAACAGTGTTAAGAAAAATATTCTGCATTGTGCGTAAAATGAGAAAACAGTCCTTTCCTATTTCCACAGCTATCCCCAAAGACTCTAACCTTTATTTTCAGCTTTTGAGAAGCTAGGGGATGCTTCACTGGGCTTAATATTTTCTTTATTCCCTGCAGGAGAGTTCTGCCTCTGATCTTGAAGCCTGGAATCTTTAGCTAGAAAACAATTGGGGGAAAAAAAAAAAAGTTAGAAAAGTGGGAAAACATACAATTTTGATTCCCTGTTTTTGGAAATGAATAGTTTCCTTTAAATAGGTTTCTGTCCTTTGTAGACATCATATAGAACACCAATAATTTATATGAGAGGGCTTCAAAAAGTTCATGAAAAATTAGCATTACCTTTTTTTCCCTAAAAATTTGTTTATCTGAAAAGGAGGGAAGGAGGGAGGGAGGAGGGAGGGGGAGGGAGAGAGAGAGAAAGAGAGAGAGAGAGAATATCTTCCATCAGCTGGTTCCTCCCCAAACGGCCACAACTACTAGGGCTTGGCCAGGCTGAGGCCAGGAGCCAGGAACTCCATCCTGGGTCTCCCACGTGGGTGGCAGGAGTCCAAGTAAGGGGAGCAGTAGGGACTCAAACCGGCACTCCAATATGGGATTCCAGTGTGCCAGGAGCTAACCAGCTGTGCCACAGACTGAACTCTGTTTTTAAGGTCTATTTATGTAAAAGGCAGGAGAACACAGAGAAGGAGAGACAGAGATCTCCCATGCACTAGTGTATTCACCAGATACCCTGACCAGCAGCAGGAACCAGGGCAAGCAGAACCGAGGGCCAGGAACTCCCTCTGGACCGCTCTCGGGAGTGGCAACCATCATCAGCTGCCTCCCAAGTGCATTAGCATGAAACTGGATAGGCAGTGGAGGCGAGGTTTCATTTCAGGCACTCCAATGGAATATGGGTACCTCAAACAGTGGTTTAATCTACTTTGCCACAATGCTCATGCCAGCATTATTTTTTTATTGTGTATATTTTTATTTCTTCAAATTATTTATCAGGAGTGACTGAAATAAAAAAAAATGTAATTGAGTCCCATCATCATCATCATGGAAATGGCTTTAAGAAAAAACTGCTCAGAAGAATATTATTGCTTCCCATTTTCACTCAGCACATAGTTGCTTTTGATAGACAAGAGCCTGTCAAGACTGCTCAAGATTATAATACAACATGCCTGTTTACAGGGGAAGAAACCTAGGAAATAACTTGTGTGTACTTTTTTAAAAAAGATTTGTTTATTATTTGAAAGTCAGAGTTACACAGAGAGAGGGGTCTTCCATCCGATGGTTCACTCCCCAACTGGCCGCAATGGCTGGAGCTATGCCAGTCTGAAGCCAGGAGCTTCTTCCAGGTCTCCCACGCAGGTGTAGGGATCCAAGGACTTGGGCCATCTTTTACTGCTTTCCCAGGCCATAGCAGAGAGCTGGATGGGAAGTGGAGCAGCTGGGTCTTAAACCAGCACCCGAATGGGATGCCGGCGCTTCAGGCCAGGGCCTTAACCCACTGCGCCACAGCGCCAGCCCCTGAACGCCTTGATTTCATCTTACAAGACAAGCACAAAAGCACCACCCATGTCTCTGAGGACGCTGGACCATGGACCCTTGAAAAGCGCTTTGCCTCCTTCATCAGGAGCAATCTTCCTCCAGCAGTCAAGTGTGCCTGTGTACATGACATCAGTTCCTTTACGCCCCGACTGCATCATCATGCAGTGGATAGGAAGTCAACCAAGCAACAGCAGTGACAGACTGCGCGATCACACAGCTGATGAAGATGTGCGTGTCTTGGGACCTGGGAGCATTCCTTTTGCAGTGTCACAGATACCGAAGCAGGCAGCTCGGTAGATGATAATGCCCTGTACAGACACATTAAAGCCTTGGTGCAGGCCCCTAATCCCATCAGATTTGCCGATCTTAACCAGGCAGTCACCGAGGCCTTTGAATTCCCTTTCAGCTCCAGCTTTAGATGCGTACGGGCAAAATTAAGCACATACAGGAAACACAAAGATGTGGCTCCAGCAGCACCACCTGATGCCAGATCCCCTGCAAAGTAGCGCCAAAACTGGGTCCTCTTGTCCACGCCACCCAGAAAAATCTGCTTGTGTTTATCTTTGAAGGCAAAGCTGAGAGCCTGGTGGGGAAGCATCTGATGACTCTGGCGAGGTTACCATGCCAGAAGGACAGAACACCCTGCACCTTGGGATACGAACCACACTGTCTAGAATGCCCTTGCATTGCTTATCAGCAGTGATTTGCTTGCGGGCATGCGGCACCTGGAGCAGCAGTTGACCCTCTCAATGATCGCAGCCACTCCACCTGCCAGGAAGTCCCTGGAAAAGGACACAGTGGCATCTGTCATGCTGGAAGCAAAGAGGAGCCAGGCAACTGTGGGACAGGACTGGGCTGGGAACAGGCTTTGACTCTGGGACTCTGGGGCCCCAGCATTATTTTTAAATTATATTCTTCCACGAGGTTTTTTAATTTAATACCCAGGAATGTTAACAACAGACATTGAAGACATATATGAAGTTAGGGGTATTGTATCATCATTTACCTGGGATTTTAAATGTGCATTTAAAATACTTATCTATGGAGGGCCAGTGCTGTGGCATAGCAAGTAAAGCTGCCGCCTACAGGGCTGACATCCCATATGGATGTCAGTTTGAGTCCCAGCTATTCTACTTCCAATCCAGCTCTCTGCTAACATGCCTGGGAAAAGCAGCAGAGGATGGCCCAAGTCCTTAGGGCCCTGCACCTGCATGGGAGACCCAGAAGAAGCTCCAAGCTCCCAGCTCCCGGCTCCTGATCAGTGCAGGTCCGATTTCACTGCAGCCATTTCAGCCAGGGGATAGAAGGTCTCTCAGACTCTCTGCCTTTCAAATAAAAAAATCTTTAAAAAAAACCCACTTATTATGAGCAAAACAACACACAACTTTTCATGCAACCACACAAACAGTATCATACAACTGAAAGCCCTTTCTTACATACCCTCGACAGATGGGGTCACAGCTCTGTTGGCTGCAGGACTAGCAGGCGCAGGAGACGCAGCACCTGGAACAGTCATGGCAATAGCTTCAGTCGGAATGATACCAGCCTGGGGAGAAGCAAGAACTGGCCCACTGGGACTATTTCCAATACTGTTCTGTCTGGGAGACCGTGGTCTGTGAGTTTTAGGGGACATTCTGGGAACTGGAAGAAAGGGAAAAGTTATTTATTACAATCTGAGCTCAAATGTCAATTCCTGAGATTTCTCTGAAGATCTAGGTAAAATAGTCCTCTCATGCCCACACGCTTTATTTTGTCACTGTGTTTTTTCCCCCAAACTCTTAGGAACAGTGGTGGTAACTGAGAACACCAGTATCCACAGAATGACAGCAACTGCTACTCCCCAACATCAACTGTGGTCTTCCTTCCAGGTTAAATGTGTTCATTTTGAAAGGGAATATATGAAATGATTTTGGAAACTGGATTCCTGAGGCAGGTTTATGGCACTGTGGCTCAATAGGCTAATTCTCCGCCTGCGGTGCCGGCACACCAGATTCTAGTCCCGGTTGGGGTGCCGGATTCTGTCCCAGTTGCCCCTCTTCCAGGCCAGCCCTCTGCTATGGCCCCGGAGTGCAGAGGGTGATGGCCCAAGTGCTTGGGTCCTGCACCCCATGGGAGACCAGGATAAGCACCTGGCTCCTGCCTTTGGATCAGCGCGGTGCGCCGGTCGCAGCGTGCCGGCCGCGGCAGCCATTAGAGGGTGAACCAACGGCACAAGGAAGACCTTTCTCTCTGTCTCTCTCACTGTCCACTCTGTCAAAAAAAAAAAAATTTTTTTTTACTTAAAAAGAATCAAAAGCTGTTTTGGTACAATTGTTGAATTTTGTCAAAGTATTTTTTTAAAAAGATTTGTTTATTTATGGGGTATAGCGGGTAAAGCTGCTGCCTTCAGTGCTGGCATCCCATATGGGCACTGGTTTGAGTCCCAATTGCTCCGCTTATAATCCAGCTCTCTGCTATGGCCTGGGAACTCAGAAGATGGCCCAAGTCCTTGGGTCCCTGCAACCACGTGGGAGACCCAGAAGAAGCTCCAAGCTGCTCCTGGCTTTGGATCGGCACAGCTCCGGCCACTGGGGCCATTTGGGAAGTGAACCAGCAGATGAAAGATCTCTCTGCCTCTGCCTTTATAACTCTGCCTTTCAAATAAATACAACTTAAAAAAAAAAAAAAAGGATTTATTTATTTATTTGAAAGGTAGTTATAAAGAGAGGGAGAGACAAAGATCTTCCATCTGCTGGTTCACTCCCCAAATGGCTGCAACAGCCAGGGCTGGGCCAGGCCGAAGCTAGGAGCCAAGAGCTTCATTTGGATCTTTCACGTGAGTGGCAGGGGCCTCAGTCAGAAGTATTGCAGCTGCAACACAAACCGGCATCCACATGGGATGCTGGCATCACAGGCAGTAGCTTTACACAACACTGGCCCCTCAAAGTATAATTTTTATACTCTTATAGAAGCTGTCAGCATACTCCCTGGGCTAAGAACAGACACAAATGGGTTCCTTATGTGTGCCTGATATCCCTCACAAGGGAACTGTGGTTGGATGCTAGTGCTATAAACATATGCTGTGGAAAAACACTGCACCATTAAGCCCAAAATAAAAGCTTATGGAATGACCCTATAAACAAAGATCCTAAAAAGTCAGGAAACAATGGGGTGGGCATTCGGCACAGCAATTAAGACACCTCTTGGGATGGCCACGTCCCTTATCACAGTGTCTGGGTCTGAGTCCCACCTCTGCTTCTGCCAGCTTCCTGCTACTGCACACTCAAGGAGGAAGCAACTGATGGTTCAGAAACTCAGATCTGGTCCCCGCCGCCAACATGGGAGACCCAAAGGGAGTTTCAGGCTTCCAACTCCAGCTGCTGTGGGCATCTGGACAGTAGACCAGTGAACAGAAGGTCTCTCTGTGTCACTCTGCCTTTCAAATAAGCAAAAGTAATAATATTTTTTTGGAAAAGATAGGAAATACAGGGGCTGGCATTGTGGTATAGTGGGTAAAATTGCCACTTGCCACAGTGGCATTCCATATGGGCACCAGTTCAAGTCCTGGCTGCTCCACTTCTGATCCAGCTCCCTGCTAATGTGCCTGGGAAAGCAGTGGAAGATGGTCCAAGTATTTGGGCCCCTGCACTCATGTGAGAAACCCAGATGAAATTCCTGGCTCTTGGCTTCAGCCTGGTACATTCTTGGCTGTTGTGGCCATCTGGGAAATGAAACAGCAGATGGGAAGATACCCCTCTCTCCCTCTCTCTGACTTCCAAATAAATAAATATATCTTAAAAAATAGGAAATATGGTCTCTCTAAATAGTGTTATAGACTATTGCCTTAGAGCAGTACTTGATACTATAAGTGTATTTGTATTTACTCTCTCTCTTTTTTTTTTTTTTTTTTTAAATTTACTTATTTATTTGAAAGCCAGAGTTATAGAGGCAAAAGCAGAAAGAGAGAGAGGGAAATATCTTTCATCCGTTGGTTCACTCCCCAGAAGACAGCAACAGCCAGAGCTGGGCCAATTCAAAGCCAGGAGCCAGGAGCTTCTTCTGGGTCTCTCACGTGGGTGCAGGGGCCCAAGGACCTGGGCCATCTTCTACTGCTTTCCCAGGCCATGACAGAGAGCTGCATCAGAAATGGTGCAGCTGGGACTCAAACCAGTGCCCATATGGAATGCCAGCACTGCAGGCGGCAGCTTTACCCGCTATGCCACAGTGCCAGGCCCCCCTCACAGTAATCTTATCACAAGCCCCTAAAGCAGAATGGACAAGAATTACTTTACTCATGAGGAGGGCCTTTGGTATGGTGGTTAAGATGCCACTTGGGACATCCACACCCCTCCTCGAAGTGCCTAGTTTCAAGTTCTAGGTCTGCTCCCAATACCAGTCTCCTGCTATTGTGCACCCTGGGAGGCAGCAGGTCAATGGTTCAAGTGCGTGGCTCCTTGCCGTCCACCTGAAAGACACAGACTGGATTCCATACTCTTATCTTTGGCCTGGCCCAGCCCCTACTGTTGCAGGCATTTGGGAAGAGGACCACTAGATAGCTGGGAGATCTCCCTCTTGACCTTTAAAATAAATTATAATTTTTTTTAACTTTATAAAGACCACTATTGAGAAAACTGAAATATGGAATGACTGCATGTCTTGCATTGACATAGGATGAGTAAGTGGTAGAACACAAAGTAAAAATGTTGTTTCCTAATTCCTGGTTATTCCAGAAGTTCTAACATATACACTTCCTCACAAGGAGCTTCAGCTGGCCCTTTTCACATCCAGCATGATTATAAAATCAACAATGTTACCATGTCTCAAGCACAGTGTCACCTACCCCCGCTGACCACTGATGACCATGTTCCTGCTGCAGGGCTGGTCCTGGCCACAGGAGGGGCAGCTGCTTCACTTGGAGGATTGTGGGATACAAATTCTAGGCCGCTGGATATGGGACCCCTCCCGGCAGAAACTCTGTGATTTCGAGGGTGTCGCTGGGCCTTTGGGGACATCCTGGGAGGTCCTAAGAAAGGAACGGTGAACATTACCACAAAATGCTGCCAGTATACCTTTTCTGCTGAATACATAAACATACTGTCTCGCTCACTCACTCTACAGTTTCACCTTAGTCAAAAAGGAAAAAAAAAATACATACTTTACGAAATATTTTGTGGAATGCCCACAAATTTTATAAATGAATTTTATTTCCCTTTGATTTTAAAGAAAGGGAAAGGTGAAGTTGGTGACAAGAAATCAAACAGTAAGATGTCGTAACTCTTCAAATAACTTTAGCAATCTATAAGCTATCTTCATCTGCCATGCTCAATTTTACAACTCACGGCTTAAAACAGTCCTCATCTATTAAGCAGTTTCTTTCACTTGATCTGTGCACTGAAAATCCGACTGATAATACACGATCTGTAAAACCAGAGTAACTGACATTTGGGGAAGAAATTTGCAGATTACGAATTGTCGAAATTCCCCATCAGTGTGTGATCCTGCTACCCTACTGGAGCCTTCTCTTAAGGCAGCCTGTTACAGAGCAGACCAGACTGTCACGTGGCCCACTCTCAGGTGCTAACACTCAGCAAAAGCTCTCCTAACGTCACGCCGTGGCTCCTCAACACCTGCTGCCGAACTCATCAGACCGTCAAATCTATGAGTGTTCCAGAAAGAATTTAATTCCAGGCAGAATCTAAAAGGGTGTTAATGTTACAAATGATAATTTTCAATAATAGACATTCAGGATTTATGAGTAATGCATTAAGCATTACTTCTGTATGAATACTCAGTTCAACACAGTCCTTATATCTCAGTGTAAACAAATTGTCCACACTCATTAACGAGCACGTTTTATCCAACCTGTGCTCACAATACAAGTCTCACTTGTTCAAATGACACGCTACAGTATGAATCTCAACAGAATCTGACTTTGCATTTAGTGACCATTATTCCATGACCTTTTGAGTATGGAATTCACCACGAAAACTCAGGAAATCTTGCTGTTCACACTTAGAAACTTCAGTCAAGGTCACATGACTTCCCTGCCTGCCTGGATGGCAGTCGTTTATTCAAAAGCAGCCAACATATATATTTCCAGGGAAGCAGGTTATAGAGGAAACTTTATTAGTCCCAACATAAGCTGTATTAATTATGATTTTAAGGAATAAATTAAAGTCAGATTTTTAACACAAATACTGTCAACTCATATCGAAAGAAGATTATCATTCAAAACACACAGATTCCTAATTTATGCACTGCTTTTACATTAAAATGTTATCTTTCTATAACACGTAGCAAAGGCAGATTTTGACAAGGGTCAAAAACATACTTCAGTATTCAAATTCATATTTTTAATCAATAATTTTATATTAGATCAAGAACTTCTACCAGATTAAAGCAGTCTTTCACACATATAATATTACAAAGCTTTTTCTTTTGAAAAATTACTCAATTAAATTTAGAATACCTTTCAAGCATTCTAAAAAACAAACTGTATTATAATCTAAGGGTAGACATACAAAGAGGTAGGTACATGGAATGTCACCCCCAAAACTGACTCCTGCTTCAGACCCACAGGAACATTCACCAGTATTCTGGCCAAAAGGCTGTTACATGAGAGGCTGTACAATCAGCCAGGCCTATGTGAACAAAGTTCATTCTTTACTGTTACCCACTACACCCAAGGTAAGCCAGGAGGCAGAAGGCCCTGGGCAGCGCTTTCTGGGGCTGTGAGGGAACATCTTTCGCAGGTAGAAAGAGAAAGCCCCTTTCTCACAATTCAGCATAATTCATAGCTTCACACAGCATTTATCAAATTTCTTTCTCATGAACAAAAGGTTAATAGAAATAGTTTTAATAAACTAAAGTTAAAACACGGAAATTATAGGTTATTAAATAATGAAGAGGAAACTTCTGTAATTATAAACTCACATAGGAGTTAAACAAAGACAAACAAAAACATGAACAAATTGTGGTATTGTACCTTCTGAAGACATGCGTTTAGGCATAGTAGAGACAGGAGCTGGAGAACCATGAGCAGAGGGGTGAGACGGGGGTCTGGATGGCCGCGAGGGGGGCCTGGAGGGCGGCCGTGTAGGGGTGGCTGCCCGAGGTGGAAGAGAGTTGGGACCTGACTGGTAGCGAGAAGGTGGGCGAGAGGAAGGAGATGGGCAAGGCGATGGCCAGGGAACACCTGACAGAACAAATGATATGAAGGAAAGTATAAAAACTAAAGAAAAAAATGAGGGAAAAAAGTAAACAGAAAAAAAAGTAAAATGACAAAAATGATTTCTTGTACATTTTAACCCTTTGAGGACAGTCATTTGAATTGTGCTAAGTTTTAGCATAACTTAACCGACATCAATTCACATTTTACTTTAACCTCCTTAGAATTAAATCTGTTTAAATGAATACACGTTCCCAAAGGGTTAATCAGGATCTACACATACTATTGAAGACAGGTAAGACTGTGCCTGTTATCCTGCTTCTGTAACTGTTTCTCAGTAATTAACTGTGAAAAGGATATAACATACACTAGATAATTTCACACAACAAAACACAGTAATTCCTACTCAGGAATAAGACTATTTACTATATTAGTTTTAGCTCTGAAACAGTGAAAATAAGCAGCATCTACTGTATCAAATTTAAAATACGGCTCCTTACAATCATCTATGACTCTCATTGGGTTTACTCTTGAATCTAAGGTTGTCTGAAATCTCTCTAAGCAGCTTCCATTTAAGTAGAGACAAAAGCATTACTTCTGCTAGTTTCTAGAGTCACAGGATTAACAAACACCTATATTCACTGCTCTTTGAAAAAATTACTTTAATCTCAGACTCGAAAAGGGGAGACCTTCAAAGTCATCACTTATGCAGTGAACACTTCTCTGAGAGACTGCTTAACACACAGCCAAAATACAAAGCAGTCGCTGCTGACTGAACTGGCACTGGGGGACTTGCACAGGCCCACAGTTACCATGCCAACAGTCATGTCACTTACCTTCACCACGGCCGAGGGTCCAGGCCTCCTCTCCACAGAGTTCCACACACTTGAGTATCATAAATTTCCCAGCCCCCTCAGGTTTTTTACTCTGAAAATTCTGTTTATAAACACCTAAAAAATCTTTATCAGTAAGCAAATAAATTTCAGCCCCAATACTAAGTACAAAAAATACTCAAGAGTGTTCATTTGGAGAGGAGTTCTGGAGAAAAGATTCAAAGAAAACAAATGAAACTGGAAACTTAGTGCTCTGTTTTTCTCTACAATTCTAAATTGAAATACTTAAGCAAATGCCACCCTTGCTAGGTTAAGACGACACGTGTACTCTTGCTGATTACCATACTATCCACAGTGCTGCTGATCAGCATCCCTCTTGTGCACCAAAGGTCCATAGTGTAATGACATAGGTTATAATAATTATAATAATGTATAGAACTATAACCTAGACTTAGAGGTAGAGTAGAAAATGTCTCCCACTAAAGATTCAACTTCTTTGACTTACTATCGCTGACCTACAACAACCATCCTTAGACTGAGAGTTGTTTTTGTTGTGTTAAGCACATTTTCTCTAATCACTTTCTTCACCTGATTCGTGGTCATGCCTTGTATTACAAAGTACCTCAAATCCTTTCTTAAAGTAAGCAGAACATAAATATATTGTTAAATATAAGGAAAATGAATCCATATTAACCACTGAATGTTTCACGTAGATTATAATTTTCCATATAAAATGCACCTATGTAATTTTATTGTTCAGCAGTGTCTTAAAAATCAAGAACCTACCCAATGTATCCAATTTATATGTGGAGTGTTTTTTGGCCAAGCAACAATCTTTGGGCTAAAATGAGCACTCTTTTAGTACATGAGACTTCCTCACACTAAATACTGTATCTACAAATGATTCATACAATGTTTTACTAATCTGATATCCACAAAAGCATATTTCAAGTAATTCTGAAATAAAAACTACCCCATAAAGATCATTAAGAGTGTACACTGTCTTATCAGTGATATAAACTGTTGTAATTAGAAAACTATGTATGTGACCAATGACATTGACAAATATGGTCAAAATACTTGCCTCCATTAACTACTCTTTGGTCTGAACCAGAATTCGAGTTGAAATCTGAAGTGTGAGAAGTGGGTCTTGATGGCATGGAGCCTGATCCAGGCTGGCCCGCACGCGGTGAACTCTGTCTCCCACTTCCCCAGGATATGACTTCTCTATTTCTTTGTCCAGGAGGAATATATTTATTTTCCCTGAAAATGAGACATCTTCTAAATCATTTTATCCTAAAAAGTACCAGGCCAATGAAACATATCTAAAGGTAATTTAGGCAGAAAGGATGGTTGTTATGGAAAAGTTCAACACTGATGCAAACTGCCTCACCTCTCCTTTCTTCCCTCTGACCCTCAGTTCTAGCTGCTGGCCTTCTCCTCCCCTCAGAGCCTCCTAGCACAAAGCCTAGTAGCAAGTGTTCATTCTCCTTCTGTCTGACTTCTCTATCAATCACAGTCTGTCTTCAACCTTATTTTTCCTAACACCTATCCCTTCTCTCTCTGGTTGTTCTTTGACTTTTCATGGCATCTATATTATCAATGCTGAATACTGATGAATCCCAAATCTGCACTGCCAGTCCCCATCTCCACTGGACACACAGATTCAAATCACCGAACTCTCGGTTTTGTGTGCCCTGAAGATACCATGTATCTCCTACTCTACCAGGTATGAAGCACAAAGCATTCAACTCATGTTTAGTGAGAAATGAAAGATCCACAGCTCTTCAGATGCACACATGGAATCATCATTTCTCCCCTTCAAACTTGCTCCCTGTTTGCCATCTCCATTGTCAGTACAGCCATCAACTCACTAAATTATCAACTGAACTCCGTGGTCCTGACGGCTTCTGCTAACCCAGCACCAGCTGTGGTCTAGCTGCTTACCAAGTTAGCACGGCTCCACTACTTCAGTGTGCTAACTGGTCTCTGTCTCAGTCAGTCGGGCCCAAGTTTACTCATCCCAAACCCATACTTTCGAATGACACACCACGTCCTGCCACTGCCTCGGTTCCTCCCACCTCTGCTGCTACTGCTCTCCCAACACAGACCCTGGGTTTCACATACAGCAAGCAGCTGAGTCTCCTGAGCTGACCGGGTTCTCCCACATGGTCATGCTTCTGCATACATCTTCTCTGCTCTCTGAGTGGCCCTCTCATCCTGTCACAAAACGCTGCCACTTCCATGAGACCTCCCCAGCTACACAGACCAAGCTAGTTCATCCTCACCCTGTGTGTTCCTGCTGTCTGAACACACTAACTCTAACAAACCACACTGCACTGTTACGCTGTGTGCCTTCCCCTCTGCTTGCCAGTGTTACTCTTCAACAAGCTCTTTCAGATCTTGGCTTGCTCCTTAATGTACATCTAACAGTTGACTTCACAGAGCTAATTCTCAAAACATACGTTCCAAGATTACCATCATCTTTTCTCTAAACGAATCTTAAACCAATTCCATTTGCATTCGCTACCTAAGCTACATTAAAGGAAGAGAAGACGATAATACACCTCACACAGACCTTGAGTTGTGCATCCAAAACACCGCATCACGATTTCCTTTAAATACCTAGTGTTTGTGCTGTGCCCCTCACGTTCAGTGGTGTCTCTCTCAACAGCTGTGTATTTCTCCTCCTCGCTCCTATCATCATTTTCCAGGGCCACTCGAGCTTTGTACTGGGCACTTGATTCAATTTCCTCTGCTAACTGGTTCGCCCTTGCTTCCCGTTTTAAAAATTCTTCTGAGTTATCCCTTTCTAAGGGCACCCTGAAATGGGAGAAAAAGAAAAGCAGAGTATTTTAAAGTCATAGGCTATGTATCTGCTGCAAACAACTATGAAGAAGGCTTAGAATCTGCAATAATGGCAAAACTATAAGAGTAACAGAGATTTGTTTACTTATAAATCAAAATTTGGATTTTTTAAAATTATCATTTCCCTGGAAGAACAGAACATTTCAAAATATGGTTGAAAAGACTTTCATTACAACCACTATACTAACAAATTAGACTTTTTATAATTTAAAAACCCAAAATGCATTTAGTGTATAAAAACAGAGCATAGGGAAACTATATTTATTCTTTGTTTTAAGAGAGATTTATCAGCCTAATACAGAGAATAATTCTTTCACACAACTGTAACTTAAAATCTCAAAGAAACATTCATCCAACATAATTTAATGAAAGTCAAGACAAATGCACAAAAATAAAAGCAATGTTTTAAACTCACGTGTATGAAGATAAACTGCTATCATATGTAGACACCACACCATAATTTTCCTCATTATATCGAAACATGTCATTGGGATCCCATCCATTAGACTAGAAGAAAATGAAGTCCATTTTTCAAAATTACAAATTATTTTTAATTTGGTTAAACAATGTCTACACTATCTAACAAACTACAGCAGCAAAATCAATTAAAAAAAAAAACCAGGCAGAAATTTCCTTCAACAATATTTTAAGGAAAACGTTTTCTTCTACATATCAGTGTTTCAAAATGGTAACTACACAACACAGTTATCTGACAGGTTATTATAAAAGTCTAGACAATTTTAGTTACTTTCTAAAATATGAGCCTTCAGGGGTCGGCATTGTAGCACAGCTAGTAGAGCCACCACCAGTGATGCTGGCTCCCCACACAGGCACCGGTTCAGGTCCCAGCCCCTCCACTTCTGATCCAGCTCCCTGCTAATGTGCCTGGGAAAAGCACTGGAAGATGGTCGAGTGCTTGGGCCCCTGCCAAATGTGGGAGACCTAGAAGAAGCTCCTGGCCCAGCCCTTGCTGTTGCGGCCATCTGGCCCTCAGTGGATGGAAGTCTCTCTCTCTCTCTTTCAATCAATAATTTTTTTTTTTTAATGAGCCTTTAAATCAGTCCCTAACAGCCACTTTTCTATATTGTAGAGCCACTGTATTTACCTAAACCCTTGCACTGACCAGCACGTGTGTCAAGGACAAAGAATTCTTTCTGATAATCAAACAGTGTTCAGGGGATGGGGGGAGAAACCAGAGCAATCCTCCCTGCACCACCACTTCAACATGGAGCTGTGGTGCTACAGCTCTGCACCCAGCCGTTCCGCCTGGCAATGCTCAAAGGGAAAGCAGCACAAAAGCAGGGAACTGGCAGTCCCGGGAACAAGTCAGGAAGCTGAGTTTTAGAACTGGCTTTTGCCATTAACAGTTGTGAGACCCCAGCAATGCAATGCTGGGTCCCAGTGCCCCAGTACAACCTTATGGGTAGACAACTGTACATTCTATGAGGGTACTATCAGGACGACCACTCTCAAAAGCTAGGCTAGGAGCAGGCATCTAGCCTCGTGGTTAGTCCCAAACTGGAGCACCTGGGTTTGTTTCCTGGCTCCAACTCCCGATTCCAACATCCTGCTGAAGGAGATGCTGGTCGGTGACATTAACAGCTCAACTAATTGGGTTCCTGCCATTCACAAGGAGACCTGGATTGAGTTCTTTGCTCCTGGCTTTGGCTTTAGCCTCAGCCCTAGTCCAGCCCCCACACTGTAGGTTTCAGGAGTAACCCAGCAAATGAGAGTGCTCTCTGCCCCTCTGCCTCCCATGGGCAGGGGCCCATCCAGGCCTCCCATGTGGGTGGCAGGCACACAAGTACTTGGGCTGTCTTCTGCTTTCCCAGGCCATCAGCAGGGGACTAGATTAGAAGTGGAGCTGTGGGGACTCAAACTGGTGCTCTAATATGGGATGCTGGTGGCTGAACTCGCTTGAGCCATGATGCCAGCCCCTAGGCTGTTCTCTTGAATATGTAAAAATCAACCAATTGGAGGAAAGGCTAGAAAAATCATAAACAATACATATTACTGTCTGGTAAATCACTTATCCAACATTTCAACTCCTCCTTTAAAACCAGATTGGGTGCCAGTCCCTCGGGTTTCAACAAGGCTGGGTGATGCTCTAGAACGGAGACAAGCCAGTTTTGGAGCAGACTGGATCCAGCTTATTCAACTTTACTACCAATTATTTGATAATGACAGAACCCAACCAGCACGAGCTACGTTGATGTGGCATGCCTTCCAGGGGAGGGACAGCAGTCCCACGGGAAAGCTGCCACTGTGGAGAAGTGTCTGGCCTTCCCTTCCAGAAAACCCAGCACAGCGTCACGGCACAGGACCCTCAGCCCACAGCAGACAGCTAGCTGCACCACCGGCATGGGGCAGGCCAGCACAAAGCTGACGAGGACCCTGTCACGAGGTTCCACCAGATGCTGCAATTCGAGAACATCAATGACGCTAGGGTCTGCACCAATGGCGAGTGCAGGCTTGCCCTGCACAGCCTCGGCTGGACCTCCTCCCAGCCAGGTACTCAACATTGTTTCCTCCTCCCTCTGCTTCCTGATACTATTCATACTCTTCCAGATTCTCCAAGTACCAGACACAAAGGAGCAGGGTGCAGTGCGCTGCTGCCACCACAGTGCTCACGTGATGTTTGGACTCGAGACTAGTTGCATCTGAGAGGGGAAGTTTGTGTTGTACCAGCACATGCCTTGGGAAGACCTAAATAATGCCAAAGGTTGTCTCTTTTGAAAATCTACTGACAAGCTGCTCTAGTAACCCAAAGTAAAGGAGAAAGCAGCTGCCTCACTGTCAAGGTACTGATTTGTTCAGATGCTTCAATGCCTCATAATACAATAAAACCAACAAACTTTTCTTAAAAACAAACAAAAATGGCGCTCAGCCCTCTGTCTCTCTGCTGAGCCGCCCGCCTGACCTGGTCAGGTGTAATCTCTACTCAACCATGTAACTTCGCCACCCCCCCGCCCCCCTAGCCCGAGCGACTGCGCACTCTCTCAGGCTCTGTCTGAAGAGGTGCCCATCCATCCTTACGGACATCCCTTCCCTAATAAACCTTGCTACTTTTACTTTCCAAAACAAACAAACAAACAAAAATTGACTGGTAAGAAGTAGTGAAATCTAATATACAACTTTTTGATCATTACCAGAACAGACCCAACACCAGCCAAGAAACGCTGAAGGCTCACTTCAAATCCTACCTGTAAGACAGGATCTGCCAATTCCTTAAGAGGGGCCGGCGCTGTGGCGTAATGGGTAAAGCCGCTGCCTGTAGTGCCAGCATCCCATATGGGTGCCAGTTCTAGTCCCAGCTGCTCCACTTCTGATACAGCTCTCTGCTAAGGTCTGGGAAAGCAGTAAAAGACAGCCCAAGTGCTTGGGCCCCTGCACCCACGTGGGATATCCGGAGGAAGCTCCTGGCTCCTGGCTTCAGATCAGCCCAGCCATTTTGGTCATTTGGAGAGTGAACCAGTGGATGGAGGATCACTCTCTCTCTGCCTCTCTGTAACTCTGCCTTTCAAATAAATACATAAATAAATCTTAATGAAAAATTCCTTAAAATAGACTCTACACAAAAAAATACAGAGTTGTTGCTGTGGCATTACAGGTGAAGCCACTCACTGCCTGTGACGCTGGCCGGCATCCCTTACAGGTCCCGGTCCAAGTTCCAATCCAGCTCCTTGCTAATGGCCTGGGAAAGCAGTGGAAGATGGCCCAAGTGTTTGTGCCCTTGCCACCCAGGTGGAAGACTCAGATGAAGCTCCTTGGCTCTGACCTGGCACAGACCTGCCTGTTGTGGCTATTTCAGGAATGAATCACTGGATGAAGACCTCTCTCTCTAGCTCTGCCTTTCAAGTAAATAAATCTTTAAGAAAAGTAATCATAGCAAACAGAAAGATACTCAGTAAAAGGTAAACAATCCCAGCACACAGAGAACCACTACTAATACTTTCTTTTTTTTTTTTTTAAGATCTATTTATTTATTTGAAAGTCAGAGTTACAGAGAGAGAGGAGAGGTAGAGAGACAGAGAGGTCTTCCATCCGATGGTTCACTCCCCAATTGGCTGCAATGGCCAGATCTGCGCGGATCCAGAACCAGGAGCCAGGAGCTTCCTCTGGGTCTCCCACGCGAGTGCAGGGGCCCAAGATCTTGGGCCATCTTCCACTGCTTTCCTAGGCCATAGCAGAGGACTGGATTGGAAGTGGAGTAGCCAGGTCTCGAACCGGCACCCATGTGGGATGCCAGTGCTTCAGGCCAGGGCATTAACCCACTGCGCCATAGTGCCAGCCCCCTAATAGTTTCTTAACCAGAACTCTAGACACCTATGCATAATGTAAGAATATGATCTGCCTTCTCTTTTTTTTTTTTTGACAGGCAAAGTGGATAGTGAGAGAGAGAGACAGAGAGAAAGGTCTTCCTTTTTGCCGTTGGTTCCCCCTCCAATGGCCGCTGTGGCCGGCGCATCTCGCTGATCCAAAGCCAGGAGCCAGGTGCTTCTCCTGGTCTCCCATGGGGTGCAGGGCCCAAGGACTTGGGCCATCCTCCACTGCCCTCCCGGGCCACAGCAGAGAGCTGGCCTGGAAGAGGGGCAACCGGGACAGACTCCGGCGCCCCAACCAGGACTAGAACCTGGTGTGCCGGCACCGCAAGGTGGAGGATTAGCCTGTTAAGCCACAGCGCCGGCCTGCCTTCTCTTTTAAAAACTGAAACAGTTATGTCTAAGTCCTATACATCTTTCTGTATCAAAGATCCTTCTTTTTGGTAGATACATAGTATTTCAACTGAATGGCAGCACCATACATCTATCTGACTCATCCTGGACACTTAGAACTTCCAGAAACAATACATCAAAACATCCCCATATATAACTATTTGCATATCCTATGGATATATTAGGGCAAAAACAAATTCTCAGAAGCGGAATCACTGGAACAGACTGTACATGCATTTGAAACGTCCTGTCTGCCTCTACGCTCTCTCCACTTTAAAGACAGACTTTGAGGCCAGCACTGCTGCACAGCAGGTCAAGCCTCTCCTGTGGCACTGGCATCCCAGACAGGTGCCATTCAAGTCCTGGCTGCCCCACTTGTGATCCAGCTTCCTACGAACGGCATGGGAAAGCAGTAGTGATGGCCCAAGTGCTTGGGCCCCTGCACCAAGCATGGGAGACCTGGAAGAAGCTCGTGGCTCCTGGCTTCAAATTGGTGCAGCTCTGGCTGTTGCAGCCATCTGGGGAGTGAACCAGTGGGTAGAAGAGCTCTTGCTCTCTACCTCTCCCTTTCCTTCTGTAACTCTGCCTTTCAAATAAGTAAATAAACCTTTAAAAAAAAGTCCTAGCAGGCACCGCGGCTCAATAGGCTAACCCTCCTCCTGCGGCGCTGGCACACCGGATTCTAGTCCTGGTCGGGGTGCCGGATTCTGTCCCAGTTGCCCCTCTTCCAGGCCAGCTCTCTGCTATGGCCCGGGAGTGCAGTGGAGGATGGCCTAAGTGCTTGGGTCCTGCACCCCATGGGAGACCAGGAGAAGCACCTGGCTCCCGTTTTTGGATCAGCGCGGTGTGCCAGCCGCGGCAGCCATTGGATGGTGAACCAACAGCAAAGGAAGACCTTTCTCTCTGTCTCTCTCTCTCATTGTCCACTCTGCCTGTTAAAAAAAAAAAAAAAAAAAAGTCTTTATTTGCACTCGATGTACAAATGATGTGTTGTGGGAAAAGCAAAATTAATCTATGTCAAGACCCACTTTAGAAACAGCAGGTTTTCTACAGAGAATAATCTGAGCGTAAGACCAAGAAGCTGCAGGCACCACGGCTCACTAGGCTAATCCTCCGCCTGTGGTGCCAGCACCCCAGGTTCTAGTCCCAGTTGGGGCACTGGATTCTGTCCCGGTTGCCCCTCTTCCAGTCCAGCTCTCTGCTGTGGCCCGGGAGTGCAGTGGAGGATGGCCAAGGTCCTTGGGCCCTGCACCCACATGGGAGACCAGGAGAAGCACCTGGCTCCTGGCTTTGGATCAGCACAGCGCACCAGCAACAATGCACCAGCCATAGCAGCCACTTGGGGGGTGAACCAATGGAAAAAGGAAGACCTTTCTCTAACTCTGCCTGTAAAAAAAAAAAAAAAAAGCAACCAAGAAGTTTATGTAAATGTTTTAATTCTAATGTAACCTAATCATTACCTTAATGATAAGTGACCTTTAGCATCCTACTTCTTCCACCTCCCCTTTAGATGAAGTCAACTATGACACTATGTTGTCTTAAGGCAACTAAGATACCCCTTGCCTTTGGCTGCATCTAAGGCAAAATGTCTGGCATTTCCAAGGTTTCCAACTTAAATTTTCAAGTGCCTTACAATTTATTTTATTCATAAATAATTCAGGATCACCCACAAGACTAGACAGCACCTCTGCTTATCCCTTACAAATAAAGTAAAAAACCATCTTTCTTTGTTGTCTGGGGGAAGTCTCTTCACAACCAAATGACTGCTCTAAATATATTCACTCCATCGCACTTAAATAAAAACAGAGACAGTCCACGCACACGGCCCCGAGCAGGCAGGACACTGACCACATCGTTCTCCAGAGGCTCCAGATCCTCGCTGGCTGCGAGCTCGCCTGCGTCCCATGGTTCCAGGGCCTTTTCTCTGTGCTCGCCGTTCACTTTGGCGCTGAGAGCAGAGTCAGTAAATGCATCTGCAAAGGACAGCTTTGGTTGAGGATCACAGCTGACAGCAGGCCACACTAACAAACATGTGACTTATCAACAGATACATGGTAAGAAAATATTTATGAAAAGTGGAGTTCTGATAGAGGAAGAATAACATTCACTAATAGTACAGTTTCAAACTCAATTCAGTATGACAGTATAGCCAATTGTTAGTAAAGGTATTCTCTTTTCATATACTTTTTTTTTAAAAAGATTTATTTATTTGAAAGTCAGAGTTGCAGAGAGAGAGGTCTTCCACCTGCTTGTTCACTCCCCAACTGGCCACAATGGCTGGAGCTGTGCCAATCCAAAGCTGGGAACCAGGAGCTTCTTTTGGGTCTCCCATGCTAGTGCAGGGGCCCAAGGACTTGGGCCATATTTTACTGCTTTCCCAGGCCATAGCAGAGAGCTGGATTGGAACTGGAGCAGCCAGGTCTTGAACCAGTGCCCATATGGGATGCCAGCACTGCAGGTAGCAGCTTTACCCACTACGCCACAGCGCCAGCCCCTCATATACTTTCAAGTCACATGAAATATTCTAATGTATTGAAAAAACTCATTAATTTATATTAAAAATAATTGCTTTATGTGTTCTGGAAGCGATCCACAAAATTCCTATCAATCCATGTAAAACATGATCCCTCTTGTTAATTCACTACTCAGAAATACCTTCAGAGCACCTGCAACCAAATGTATTGAGATTTTATCAACTTCCCAAACGCAGGTCAATATAATATCCTGGCACTATGCTAAATGGCCTATCTTGTCACAGGACCCATTTTTTCTCTTAACCCGTGTCACAAAGTTCAGACCTTAGATTGCTGCCTACCAGGAAGGCTCAGTGGCAGGCCCGCCTGCACTTCCTATTAACATGCTCTCCCTACTTGTGTCTCTTTCTACTCCACCATTACCGCTACTGGCGAACAGCAGCTTGTGAGGGCAACGTGGCATTTCCATGTTCAGTCAACCATACTGGTGTCCAGCAAAGGAATTCTCCCTGGTCATGAGTTGGGAAATGCTTTGTAGAGCGAGGCTAGTGTTTAAATGCTTGGACCTCACAGAGAGACTCTTTTGATGATCTGGCTGTGCTGCAAAGTACAGGCTCCCAGCCACTGTGCCCTCACCTGTAGTGCAAGTGGCCACCACGATGAGAGGGGGAAGACTCAACAGCCTAAACACGTAATTCCCTTTTAAAGAAGATAATGCATAGGGATTAAAAAAAGAAAGAAAGAAGAAAAATATTTGAGAGGCAGAGTTACAGACAGAGAAAGGGATAGGGAGAGACAGAGGGAAAAGTCTTCCATCTGCTAGATTGGATGCCATGGCCACAACGGCCAGATCTGGGCTGATTTAAAGCCAGGAGCTCCTTCTTCCGGGTCTCCCATGTGAGTGCAGGGGCCCAAGCACTTAAGCCATCTTTAACTGCTTTCCCAGGCCATAGCAGAGAGCGCAATCAGAAGTGGGACAGCTGGTACTCGACCAGTGCACTGCAGGCAGAGTTCTTAATCGACTACACCACAGCACCGGCCCCGCAGAAGAATTTTTGAATTGTCCTTCTGATAATTGTCCCTGTCTACCTAAAGGGCAAGGTGAGGCCAAAATGAGCAATCTGAGCTAGCAAATTCAGGCAGGCACGCTTAGCCCAGCTAACTCTAACCCTTTCTCATTCCAAGGAGGGTGGGCAGGTGTGCGCACATTCTAGGGAAGAAAAGTGTCACTGCACTCACGGGCTTGGCTGCCAGTCCACAGCAGTGCTGCTCCACTGTGGCAACAAGGGCCGAGGGTGCACTGAGGGAGATCCCCCGAGGAGCAGGTCTCAGCAGGGGTGAGACGGAGCACCTGCTGGAAGACGGCTACATTTTGGAAAAGCTCTCTAACAGGTTCTAAGAGGCTGTCTTCCCAACAGCCCATCTTCAACTGGAAGGCACTGACAGCCCTGAATACCTGGTTTGATTTGCCACTAACCTGAATCAGGCCCTACTCCACATCATCTTAAAGGTATGTGGGCTCTGGGTTAAAATGAATTTACTCATGTATTTACAAGAATGTGAAATGTTCCCAAGAAAACATCAAATAATAACCTGTATTAGCATCCAGAGATTCCTTTGATTATCACAAACCTAGAAACGGAAAACCAGACTACAGGAAAATTCAAAACTAGACACTTTATTTTCTATAAGTAACAGGATGATTACTTTATATATAAGATCCTTGAAGCATAGGATGGCCCAAGTCTTTGGGCCTCTGCACCTGCGTAGGAGACCAGGAAGAAGCTCCTGGCTTTGGATCGGCACTTCTCCAACCATTACAACCATCTAGAGAGTGAACCAGCACATGGAAGACCTCTTTCTCTGCCTCTACCTCTTTGTAACTCTAATTTTCAAATAAATAAATAAATCTTTTAAAAAAAATCCTGCTACTGTTTTAATCACACTAGTTTTGAAAAATCATACATTTAAGTGAACAAAGCATTTGTTTACATAGAAACTCAGCATTAAAGATAACACACTTTATTCCAGAAGTTAAAGCTCTAAGCAGCTAGGGATTTTTATAGAAAATGACTCATTCCCAAGGCAGGGAATGTATGTGTTTATGTGTGCATGTCAATGTACTTTAAAGAGTGCAAATTGAGACAAGCTGTCCTCAAATCAAAGGATCCCAACGTGTGTGAGCTTGAAGATACTTTTCTGGCGTTATTTTAAACAAAATCAGAAAAGGATGCCCCAATGGGAGCCAACGTGGAAAAGCAAGTACTATCTTAAATTTCATGGAACCTGGCTTTTCTCTGCTGACCACAACTTAGGTTGAGTAAATGCGTAATTTATTAACTTTCTTAAAAAAATTAATTTAAATTTATTTGAAAGCCACAGTTACAGAGAGAAAGAAACAGAGCTCTTTTCCATTCCCTGGTTTACTACCCAACCGCTGCAATGAAATTCGCAGCAGCCAGGAGCTCCCTCCAGGTCTCTCACGTGGGTACAGGGGCCCTGAAACTTGGATCACCCTTCGCTGCTTTCCCAGGCACAACAGCAGGGAGCTTTATCAGAAGTGGAGCAGCTAGGACTTGAAGTAGTGTCAATATGCAATGCTGGTGCAGTAGGCAACAGCTTCATACTCTGTGCCCAGTGCCAGCCCTGAGCTAACTTATTTTTTTTAAGATTTATTTATTTATTTGAAAGTCAGAGTTACACAGGGAAAGAAAGAGGAAGAGAGAGAAAGAGAGACAGAGAGAGAGCGCGCGAGCCTTCCATCTGCTGGTTCACTCCCCAACTGGCCACAACAGTGCCCTGAGCTACCATTTTTTTCTTTTCTTTTTTTTTTTATTTGACAGGTAGAGTTATAGATAGTGAGAGAGAGAGACAGAGAGAAAGGTCTTCCTTCCATTGGCTCACTCCCCAAATGGCCGCTACAGCCGGCGCTACACCAATCCGCAGTCAGGAGCCAGGTGCTTCCTCCTGGTCTCCCATGCAGGTGCAGGGGCCCAAGCACTCGGGCCATCCTCCACTGCCCTCCAGGGTCACAGCAGAGAGCTGGACTGGAAGAGGAGCAACTAGGACTAGAACCCGGTGCCCATATGGGATGCCGGTGCTACAGGTGGAGGATTAACCAAGTGAGCCACAGCACTGGCCCCCTTTTTTTCTTTCTTAAGATTTATTTATTTGAAAGTCAGTTACACAGAGAGAGACAGAGACAGAGACATAGAGAGAGAGAGAGAGAGAGAGAGAGAGAGAGAGAGAGAGAGAGAGACTTCCATCCTTCCATCTGCTGGTTCACTCCCCAATTGGCTGCAACAGCCGGAGCTGTACCAACCTGAAGCAAGGAGCCAGGTGCTTCTTCCATGTCTCCCACATGGATATAGGAGCTCAAGGACTTGGGCCACCTTCCAATGCTTTCCCAGGCCATGGCAGAGAGCTGGATTGGAAGTGAAACCTCCGGGACTCAAAGCAGCACCCATATGGGATACCGGCACTGCAGGTGGCGGCTTTACCCACTATACCACAGCGCCGCCACCCCGCCTTTTTTTCAATTATATATTTTCATCTGTAATTCTCTACTTGAAATACCAATTGATGGGCTGGCTCTGCGGCATGGTAGGGTAAGTATCTGCCTGAGGTGCTGGCATCCCATGTAGGTGCCGGTTCAAGTCCTGGCTGCTCCACTTCCAATCCAGTTCCCTGTTGATGGCCTCGGAAAGCAGATGCTCCAAGTGCTTTGCTCCCTGCACCAGTGTGGGAGACCCAGAAGAAGCTCCTGGCTCTTGGCTACAGGTCGGACCAGCTTTGGTTCTTGCAGCCATTTGAGGAGTGAACCAGCGGACGGAAGACCTCTCCATCTCTCCCTCTGCCTATAACTCTGCATCTCAAGTAAATAAATTTTAAAAACAATACTAACCGTATAAAGGAATTACACATTGTTACTCAGCAGTATAATTTGCTTGCATGCAGAAAGGGGGAAGGAAAAAAGCAAAAGTATGATTCTATACAGAACGATATTCCTTTGGGGCCAGCACTGTGGTGCAGTAGGCTAAATCTCCACCTGCAGCGCTGGCATCTCATGTGGGCGCCAGTTCGTGTCCCAACTGCTCCTCTTCCAATCTGGCTCTCTGCTATGGCCTGGGAAAACACTGGATGACCCAAGTGCTTGGGCCCCTGCACTCATCTGGAGACCCAGAAGCTCCTGGTTCCTGGCTTTGGATTTTCTCAGCTCTGGCCCTCGCAGCCATTTGGAAGACTTTTTCTCTCTGTCTCTTCCTCTGTCTGTAACTCTACCTCTCAAATAAAAAAATTAAAAAAAAAAAAAGATTTCAAGATTTATTTATTTATTTGAAAGTCAGAGGTACAGAGAGGTGAGGCAGAGAGAGAGATCTTCCATCCATTGGTTCACTCCCCAATTGGCCACAACAGCCGCAGCTGTGCTGATCAGAAGCCAAGAGCCAGGAGTGTCTTCCTGGTCTCCCACATGGGTTTAAGGGACTTTGGGTCACCTTCTACTGCTTTCCCAGGCCATAGCAGAGAGCTGGATCAGAAGTGGAGCAGCCAGGACTTGAACCGGCACCAAGCTGGGACATGCCGGCACTGCAAGCAGCAGCTTTACCTGCACCGGTCCCAAAAATCTTTTAAAAAGATGATATTCCTTGATTTAAAATCTCTCTGGGACTAATCATGGTAAGTGGGGTTAAGCTGCTGCCTGGGACACTGGCATCCTACATGGGACAGGTTCGAATCTCAGCTACTCCACTTCTGGTCCAGCTCCCTGTTAATGTCTGGGGAGGCAGTGGAAGACATCCCAGTGTTTGGGCCCCTGCACCTACATGGGAGACCCAGAGGAAGCTCCTGGCTTCAGCCTGGCCCAGCCCCAGTTGTTGCTGCCATTTGAGGAGTGAACCAGCAGATGGCAGGTCTGTCTCAGTGTCTCTCTTTCAAATAAGTAAAATCTTTAAAAAGGAGAGAGAGAAATTTCCCCCAAAAGTCAGTTCTTTTTTAAAGATAAGTGAAAATTTAAGTAGAGAAACCGCACAAAATGAGATGACAGTGTTGGAATGCTGGGGAACCTGGCCATAAGTACTCCATCTCGAACCAACACTCTATCAGCCCATAGTTAGGGAGACCCTGGTATTCCACTTGACACTGTTACCAATATCCAGGATTGTAAATTCTGGTTTCTTTCTTATTTTTTTTTTTTTTTAATTTTTTGACAGGCAGAGTGGACAGTGAGAGAGAGAGAGAGAGAGAAAGGTCTTCCTTTTGCCATTGGTTCACCCTCCAATGGCTGCCGCGGCTGGTGCGCTGCGGCCAGTGCACTGCGCTGATCCGATGGCAGGAGCCAGGTGCTTCTCCTGGTCTCCCATGGGGTGCAGGGCCCAAGCACTTGGGCCATCCTCCACTGCACTCCCAGGCCACAGCAGAGAGCTGGCCTGGAAGAGGAGCAACCAGGACAGAATCCGGCGCCCTGACCGGGACTAGAACCCGGTATGCCGGCGCCACAAGGTGGAGGATTAGCCTAGTGAGCCGCAGCGCCAGCCCAATTCTGGTTTATTTCTATAAAGTGTGAAATAAAATGTTAGACATTGTATTAACAGCCATGTTTGGAATTTTAAAAACACACTGTTGGTATTAAACAGTGCAACGTTGGAACCAGGATTCCTACAAAATTCAGAAAAATCAACTGCGGTAATTTGCATGCGAATTTTACCAATGCCATAAGTCAGAGTGCATTAATTTTCCATGATCTTCCATGGAAAGAAATAAAAGCATTATAAAGATGCAAGAACACAAAGTGACTGTTACCTGTTTCTGATGTAACTCTAGGTACGGAAAGAAAAAAGGGAAACAAAAATTATCAGATGAGACGGTAAGAGATTTAGTTCCTCATATGCTTCATTCCCTACCTTATAAACAGGCAACTTACAAAGCCACCCAAACAAAGGGATAGGCCGGCGCCGTGGCTTAACAGGCTAATCCTCCGCCTTGCGGCGCCGGCACACCGGGTTCTAGTCCCGATCGGGTCGCCGGATTCTATCCCAGTTGCACCTCTTCCAGGCCAGCTCTCTGCTATGGCCCGGGAGGGCAGTGGAGGATGGCCCAAGTGCTTGGGCCCTGCACCCGCATGGGAGACCAGGAGAAGCACCTGGCTCCTGGCTTCGGATCAGCACGATGTGCCGGCTGCAGCAGCCATTGGAGGGTGAACCAACGGCAAAAGGGAAGACCTTTCTCTCTCTCTCTCTCTCTCTCTATCCACTCAGCCTGTCAAAAAAAAAAAAAAAAAAACAAAACAAAACAAAAAAAAACAGAGGGATAAAGGCCCAAGATGACTCCCTGCTTACCCCACCTCTACACTGCCACACCAGCAGCCTGGTGCAAGCCTGCCCTGATTCTGGGCAGAAACTCGGTATCCCAGCCCAATGGTGCCACCTGCTGGTGCCATACAGCAAAGGCCACCTCTCCCACATATTTCCCAGTCACAGAGGACACTGGGTATCTTCACATTTGCAGCTTTTACTTCTCAATTATGCTCTGAAAAAGCATCCCAAATCTGTCTGAGAACTTTTTAAAAATAATTTTTATATAGAGATTAGTTTTTTTTTTTTTTTAAGATTTATTTGAGAGGCAGAGACAGAGCTTCCATCTGCTGGTTCACTCCCCAAATTGCCCAAACCACCGGAGCTGGGCTTATCTGAAGCCAGAAGCCTGGGGTTTCCTCCAGGTCTCCCACACAGGTACAAGGGCCCAAGGACTTAGGCCATCTTCCACTGCTTTCCCAGGCCAACACAGAGAGCTGGATCGGAAGTGGAGGATCCAGGACTTGAACCAGCGCCCAAATGAGATGCCTCACTGCAAGTGGCGGTTTTACCCAATAAGCCACAGCACAGGCCCCATCTCAGATTCTTTTCTTTTCTTTCTTTTTTTTTTTTTTTTATAGGCAGAGTGGACAGTGAGAGAGACAGAGAGAAAGGTCTTCCTTTACTGTTGGTTCACCCTCCAATGGCTGCTGCAGCAAGCGCGCTGTGGCCGGCACACCACGCTGATCCGAAGCCAGGAGCCAGGTGCTTCTCTTGGTCTTCCATGCGGGTGCAGGGCCCAAGGACTTGGGCCATCCTCCACTGCACTCCCAGACCACAGCAGAGAGCTGGACTGGAAGAGGGGCAACCGGGACAGAATCTGGCACCCCAACCAGAACTAGAACCCAGTGTGCCAGCACTGCAGGCGGAGGATTAGCCTATTGAGCCGCGGCGCCGGCCTCTCAGACTTTCTTAAACAGCCAGAACAGAGGTCAAATAAGTAAAATGCTAGTGTTAGAAATTTAAAATTTATAAATTTTAAAAATTTATAAAAACTATAAAATGACATATTAAAACACACACACACACTCATTTACTTGGGCCACTGCTGTAGTATAGCGAGCTAGGTTATGCCTGCAACACTAGCATCCCATGTGGGTGCCTATTTGAGTCCTGACTGCTCCACTTTTCATCCAGCTCCCTGTTAACCTGGGAAGGTAGAAGATGGCCCAAGCACTTGGGCCCCTGTACCTATCTGAGAAACCCAGATGAAGCTTGTGGCTCCTGGTTTAGGCCTGGCCCAGCCCTGCCCATTGTGACCATTTGGGCAGTGAACCAGTGGATGGGAAGATCTCTCTGTAGCTCCACCTTTCGAACAAAATAAATATATATGTAAATATATATATAAAATACTTATTTACTTGAAAGTCAGAGTTACACAGAGAGAGAAGAAGAGGCAGAGAGAGAAGTCTTCCATCTGCTGGTTCACTCTCCAGATGGCTGCAACGGCTGGAGGTGCACCAATCCGAAGCCAGGAGCCAGGACCTTCTTCCTGGTCTCCCATGCAGGTGCAGGGGCCCAAGGACTTGGGCCATCTTCCACTGCTTTCCCAGGCCACAGCAGAGAGCTGGATTGGAAGAGGGGCAGCTGGGACTCAAAGCAGCACTCACATAGGATGCCGGCACTGCAGGCGGTAGCTTTACCCACTACGCCACAGCACTGATCCACAAAATAATTATTTTTAAAAAGATTTATTTATGGGGGCCGGCGCCATGGCTTAACAGGCTAATCCTCCGCCTTGCAGCGCCGGCACACCGGGTTCTAGTCCCGGTTGGGGCGCCGGATTCTATCCCAGTTGCACCTCTTCCAGGCCAGCTCTCTGCTATGGCCCGGGAAGGCAGTGGAGGATGGCCCAAGTCCTTGGGCCCTGCACCCCATGGGAGACCAGGAGAAGCACCTGGCTCCTGGCTTTGGATCAGCGAGATGCGCCGGCCGCAGCGGCCATTGGAGGGTGAACCAACGGCAAAATGGAAGACCTTTCTCTCTCTCTCTCTCACTATCCACTCTGCCTGTCCAAAAAAAAAAAAAAAAAAAATCTCTCACTGTGCCTTTCAAAGAAAGAAATATATACACCCTGGAGGAAGGTGGGAAGAGGAGGAGCGATGGGTAAGATGCCTACGGTCATGGACGTGGGAGAGCACTTGGGAAGAGAAGCAGTGACACACTGATGTTACAGGGACAGGAGACTAAAGGCACTGAAGCAGAACCCGGGAGGCCACCTTTCCACAAGAATAGGTCTCTGTTCTAAAGGGCCAATTTGAAAACGCATTTCTTAGCTTCTGCTCTTTGCAAACTAACTTTGGAAGGCATAAGGTCCTAGTCACAAGAATACAGGTAACTTGAATGTATTCCAAAGGCAACCACCCTTCCCCGACTGTTGTAAATACCAGAAAGTTAAAAAGTTATATTGCAAAACACACCAGGCAATAGTATGTGCCTGTTAAAAAACATGCAGCGGTGAATATGGACCATTATTAATAATCATAATTGCTGGGGCCAGCACCACATATGGGTAATGGTTCAAGTCCCAGCTGCCCCTCTTCCAATCCAGCTCTCTGCTTATGGTCTGGGAAAGCAGCAGAAAATGGCCCAAGTGCTTGGGCCCTTGCACCCACTGGGAGACCTGAAAGAAGCCCCTGGGTTTGGCCTGGCCCAGCACTGGCCATTGTGGCCATTTAGGGAGTGAACCAGGGGATGGAAGATATCTTCCCCCACTCCCTTCTTTCTCCGGATCTCTGCCTTTCAAACAAATCAATCTTAAAAAAAAAAAAAAAAAAAAAAAAAAAAAAAAAAAGTACAACTGCTTTCTCACAAATTATAATTCTGAGCCTGCCAAGCAAAACTAGCTAATGTTTAAAATGGCAGAAATGGTTTTTCTGATACAATACAGAAATGATAACTACATAACTACAAATTTCAAGTCTGAGGTTACATCTGTAAGTCAATGCCAAGTTTTTCCTTCAACTGGTAACTTTTCAGGAAAGAATGAATCAGGAACATCTATAGTAAAATGTTTAGACAAAACATAGGTCACCCTGACTTCACACATGGTAGAACTGGAATAGGAAACCAGGTCCATCTCCAGATCTATCCACCCCCAAAACAGGCAACACTGTTTTCCCTGCTCATACATAGTCGCTTGTCCCAGATGCTAACATTCTTAACCGAACACCTACCTATAATAGTCATTTATGAAATAAATAAGTAAAGGGTATTTTACAGGAGCACACGCTGGTGAGCACAGAGAAAGGACACTCTGCAGGAATCCCAGAGGACAGGGCAGGTGACATACAACACAGCTGAGAGCAAACGCCACCCCCCTCCATCCCCAAGGTTGAAACAGTGTCAATTATCTGAAAATAAAGTTCCTACCTTAATACAACAGCATGCCATTTTTCCAAACACACACCCATCACTTAACCATAACTTTGTCTCTAGGGAACTTGAACAGGGTGAAGTTTTGTGACTCACTGTTAGAAAAGGGGATGTTTTTACCCTGACTAACAGAAAAATAAACTACACTCTAATGTAAAATATTTTAACTAGATGATTCCAACTGCACAAAGTTGGCTGCATACTATTCTTCACAAATGGACTCATTAAATACCTAGGTAAAAATTCAAATATGTGTGCATCTCTTACCTCACCCAAGAGCTAGGATAACTTACTTTAAGAGAGCTTCAGAGAGCTTGCTAAGACGCTTTAATACTCCTGAGCTCTACTGGTGCCTCTTACTTTTCTGACTTGTGTAAGAATTGTGTGAGCTTTATGTTTAAAGTTAACACTTGGTATTTTTGGTTTTTTGCATTTCAAAAGGATTTTGTAAAATGTCTGTCAGAACCAACCTTCTGTCAGAAAAACATGCTTTGGAAACATCGTGTATAAGGAAGCCACTAGCAGATTAGGCTAAGCATGACTTAGCTTTCTTTTTTTTTCTTTTTTTTTTTTTTTAAGATTTATTTATTTTGGAAGTCAGTTACAGAGAAAGGGGAAGAGACAGAGGCAGAGATCTTCCATCCACTGGTTCACTTCCCAGGAGGCTGCAACAGCCAGAGCTGGGCCAGGCAGAAGCCAGTAGCTTTATCTGAGTTTTCCACGTGGGTGCAAGGACCATCTTCTGCTGCTTTTCCCAGGCCATCAGCAGGGAGATAGATTGGAAATGGAGTAACCAGGACATGAACCAATGCCAATATGGGATGCCAGCATCCCAGGCAGCAGCTTTACCCTCTATGCCACAACGCTGGCCCCATGACTGCTTTCTTGAGTTCACCACGCAGAAGTCAGGAGCTTATCTGGGTCTCCAACGTGGGTGCAGGGGTCCAAATACTTGGGCCATCTTCAGATGCTCCCCTAGGCACACTAGTAGGGAGCTGGATAGGAAGCAGAGCATCCGGGACTCAAATCAGCACCCATATGAAATGCCGGCACTGCAAGTGTCAACATTATCCGCTACACCACAGTGCCAGCCTCTCTTTGTAGTTTTAAAAACAGAAATATTTTATGAAACTTCTTGAGGGGACAGAAGCAAAAAAATTATCCTTTGAAGCAGATGATACAAATGATTGGTCATCGTACAGTCAGAATGTGTGCACTAACTCTTAGGATATGTTAGACTTGGCTTAACCGTTTTATTAACTTCACCCATGAAGTGTGCTTCCAAACAAAAGGTAAAGGTAAAGAAGTAATTCAGTAGAAAAGGTTAAAAAGAAAATTCAGAAATGTTTAGGAAGGAAAACAATTTGAGAACCAATTTTTTTTTTTTTTTTTTTTTTGACAGGCAGAGTGGACAGTGAGAGAGAGAGACAGAGAGAAAGGTCTTCCTTTTTGCCGTTGGTTCATCCTCCAATGGCCGCCGCGGTAGCGCGCTGCGGCCGGCGCACCGCGCTGTTCCGATGGCAGGAGCCAGGTGCTTCTCCTGGTCTCCCATGGGGTGCAGAGCCCAAACACTTGGGCCATCCTCCACTGCACTCCCTGGCCACAGCAGAGAGCTGGCCTGGAAGAGGGGCAACCGGGACAGGATCGGTGCCCCGACCGGGACTAGAACCCGGTGTGCCAGCGCCGCAAGGCGGAGGATTAGCCTGTTGAGCCACGGCGCCGGCTGAGAACCAATTTTTAATACAATTAGCTAAATATTCTTTTTACAGGGGCTGGCACTGTGGCATAGGGGTAAAGCCGCTGCCTGCCATGCTGGCATTCCATATGGACGCTGGTTCGAGTCCTGGCTGCTCCCCTTCCAATCCCATTCTCTGCTATTGTCTGCCGAAGCAGAAGATGGCCCAGGTCCTTGGGCCCTTGCACCTATGTGGAAGACCCAGAAGAAGCTCCTGGCTTCGAAATGGCTCAGCTCCGGCCATTGCAGCCATCTAGGGAGTGAACCAGCAGATGGAAGACCTCTCTCTCTGCCTCTGCTCTCAGTAACTCTGCCTTTCAAATAAATAAATAAATCTTAAAAAAAAAAAAAAAAAAGGGCAATGCAGCAGAAGGGACAGAGTCAAGGGCATGACTGGAGAAGTTAGGCTTCAATATCCTGTCTAATAAAACCATCAAAAACATAGCAATCATATAAGGGGGAAGATAAATCTGTAGACTGGGGAGGGAGTGGTGGCTGATGATGGAGGTCACTTCCATTAACCAAGTTTGTCTAAATGACTTTTCAATAAATGTGACAAAGGCCCTGATAAGCAAAAGACAAATAAGGAACCACATGTGATTACACAGTATTAACAGTCAAAATATGGAACTGGTACTGTGCCACAGAAAGTTAAGCCTCTGCCTATAGTGCTGTCATTCCATTTGGGCACTGGTTTGAGTCCTGGCTGCTCCACTTCCTATCTAGTTCCCTGCTGATGCACCTGGGAAAGCAGAGGAAGAAGCTCCTGGCTCCTGACTTCAGCCTGACACACCCCTGGCCATTGTGGCCATTTGGGGAGTGAACTAGCAGATGGAAAACAATCTCTTTATCCTCTCTATTTCTGCCTTTCAAATAAATAAATAAATCTTTTTTAAAAAGTCAATATACATGTTTAAGGACAAAATACGTACTACACTATTTCCTAGTGTAACACATATCCTTGATCAGCCGGAACAGCCTGATGTATCAGGAAAAACAATTCACACTTAAGGGTTGGCAAACTTTTCCGTGAAGACTCAGACAGTAAAATTATTTGGCTTTGCAAGTCACCTCTGTCACACTGCTCAAACCTATCGCTGCAGCACAAAAGCAGCTAAATACAACACATAAACGAATGGGCACAGGATATTATAATAAAACTTCATTTACTATTGACTGGATTTTTCGGCCCATTATTTAGACTAAAAATAAAACACAGGAAATGAAGTAGTAGGAAAAAGCACGTGGGACAATGGAATAAGGAAGATGAGAGGCCGCATAACCAAAATATTAGTGGAGCTGGATAATTAAAGCAAAGTCTGAATAAAACAGCATCAGATGGCACAGAAAGAGGATAAAGAAAAAAGCAAATAAGGACACTGGAGAGAGACAGGAAAGCAAGTAGAGATGAAAGGCCAATCCCAAAGTAAACAGATGCAGAGACAAAGGCAGTTGAATACCCTAAAAACTTGATGGGAAAATGAAGAAAAGAAACAAAGCATCATAGATATGTCTGCACCAGAATTCAAATAACAGAAGAAACAACCAGTAACTGTCCAGTGACAGTATCCTCTAATTATGCGTGCCTCAAGGCTGGTAAAATGTAAAACTACTTTCAGTTTGGCCATAAATTAAACTGGCACATGTGTAAGTCATAAGATCAAATGAAAATTATCTTAAAATATCAATTATTTCTAAGCCTCTTATCTACTTGCATAAATGCATGAGTATGGCTTTTTAAATTTACTGAAATCAATGAAATTAGCAACAAAGAACTTAAAAGCTTTACTGACATCATCAACTTTCAAAGACTTCCCTGAGGGCAGGTTTCATGGCCCCAGCAGATTTAAGTTACCCCTCACTGCAACCCATAGGCTGCTCCACCTCCAATCCAGCTTCCTGCTAACGAGCCTGGGAAGGCAGTGGATAATGGTCCAAGTACTTGGGTTCCTGACACTCACATGAGAGATCTGGACAGCATTCTTGGCTCTTGGCATCTGCCTGGTCCAGCCCTACCTATAGAGGGCATCTGGGGAGTGAATCACAGGATGGAAATTCTGTCTCACTCTTTCAAATAAATTATAAATACATAAATAATTTTTAAAACACTGGTTTAATATATATTATTTAAAAGTTAGAAATATAGAGAGGGAGAGATCTTCCATCTGCTAGTTCACTCCCCAAATGGCCACAACAGGAGCCAGGAGTTTCATCCAGGTCTCCCACAGAGGTGCAGGGGCCCAAGGACTTGGGCCATCTTCCACTGGTTTCCCAGGCCATAGCAGAGAGCTGGATGGGAAGTGGAGCAGCTGGGACTCAACCTGGCTCCCATATGGGATACTGGCACTACTAATGGCAGCTTAACCCACTATGCCACAGTGCTGTCCCCAAAACATATCTTCTTAAAAAAGTTAAAAAAAAAGGGGGGGGGGGGGGTAGGGAGCAGCGCTGTGGTACAGCAGGTTAATGCCCTGGTCTGAAGCACTGGCATCCCATATGGGCGTCGGATCTAGTCCCGGCTGCTCCTCTTCCAATCCAACTCTCTGCTATGGCCTGGGATAGCAGAAGATGGCTCAAGTCCTTGGGTCCCTGCACCTGCATGGGAGACCCGGAAGAAGCTCCTGGATCCTGGTTTCAGATCAGTGCAGCTCCGGCCGTTGTGGCCATCTGGGGAGTGAACCAGTGGATGGAAGACTTCTCTCTGTCTCTATCTCTCTCTCTGTAACTCTATCAAATAAATAAATCTTTAAAAAAAAAAATACTTCCCTGGGGCAAGTGTTAAACACAGTGGTTAATTAGTCTGCATGCCACATAGGCGTACACGGGATCCACACCCAGCTCCCTGTCAACATAGACCCTGGGAGCCAGGAGGGACAGCTCACGTAGCTGGGTTTCTGCCACCCGTGGGAGACCTGAATTGAGATTTTGGCTTCTGGCTTCACCAGGCCAAACCCTGGCTACTTCATGCTTCACTGGCTACTTCATGAGCCACTGTATTGGACCCTATGGGACCCGATTCTTTCCCTCTATTTGTCTCTATCTCTCAAATTTGAATTTTTTTTTTTTTAATTTGAAAAGAAGGTTCCCCTATAACAAGGCCAAAGACACAGAGAATTTTGAGTAATACAATAATCTGCATTTTTTTATATTTTTGTTGTTATTTTCAAAGATTTACTTTATTTATTTGGAAGGCAGAGAGAGAGATAGAGAGAAAGAGACATACATAGAAAGAGATCTTCCATCCTCTGGTTCACTCCGCAAATGGCCTCAACAGTCAGGAATGGGCCGGTCTGAATCCAGGATCCAGGAGCTTCATTCGTATCTTCCACGCAGGTGCAGGGACCCAAGCACTTGGGCCATCCTCTGCTGCTTTCCCAGGGGCACTACCAGGGAGCTGGATTGGAACTGGAGCAGCCAGGACTGGAACCGGTGCCCATATGGATGCTGACATTGCAGGCAGAGGCTTAAAAACCGTTATGCCACAGCACCAGCCCCCGTTTTTGTTTTTACTTTTAGCTTTGTGGGGAAATCCCTTAATATTAATTATTTGACAACTCAATAAAACCACAAACCAGACGAGGTAATTTATCTCACTACAGTTTAATGTTAAGACCTTAGCTGGGACTGAAAAGCTGGACTTATATTGTCACTTTATTGAATTACTATATTTAACATTAAATAAATTTATATTTACTACAAACTTTGTTTCCTCATCTACAACATCTTCAGAAAAAAGCTGTGATGATTGAAACAAAAAATGTAAAACTCTTAGCATACAGTCTGACACATAAAAATGCACTCAAATTTTAGTTAGTGCTATCAAGAGAACAATTTTAACCATAATATTACAGCAGAGAATTATAGGATAGAGGCTTACATTTTCTCCTCCTCTTCATGAGGCTGGTATAACGCCATAGTAGTATTTACATTTTTATTATTCACTTCAAAAAAAAAAAAAAAAAGCAACGAAAAAACCTCATCATTCTCTCCACTAACATATAGAAAAGTAGTATCAAATGAGACCAGTGAGACCATTCAAGATAATCATCAACTCCAAGACACAAAGGGCCCTATGAGGCCAGGTAAGAACCACAGATCCTTGAGAATCACGGAACACAGCCACTGCTAGAAGGCATGACATGATGCCAGGGCTCACAGCCCTGATGCACCTCCCACGTGCCACAGCCTCACCAGGCTAATCACAATTACAACAGAATCTCTACATGTGAGAGACTTTTTTAAAAACTCTCTGGATAACTAAATGTGAACCAAGTTTTAAGAAGCACTGGCTAGGGGCTAGCATTGTGGCACAGCAGGTAACACCACTGCCTGCAGTGCCAGCATCCCATATGGGTGCCAGTTTTTGTCCTAGGAGCTCCACTTATAATGCAGCTCCCTGCTCGTGGCCTGGAAAACTCAGTGGAAGATGGTTCAAGTGTCTGAGCTCCTGTCGCCCATGTGGGAGGTTGGGATGAAGCTCCTGGATTTGGCCTTGCCCAGCACTGGCCTTTGTGGCCATCTGGGGAGTGAGTCAGTGGATTGAAGATCCCTTTCCCCACCCCCGCCCTCCACCTCCCTCTCCCTTCCTAATTCTGCACTGGAAAATAAATCTTAAAAAAAAAAAAAGCAGCAGCATTGGCTAAACCCTATCTTCCTCTACTCTAAAAGACTAGAAATCTGAGCAAGCCACTAATACAAAATAATATAAAATGTTGTACCAACTGCCTTAATTTTTTGACATTACAAACCATATCAATTAATAATAATTCTAAAAGGGGACTTCTCCTATCAATGTCTTCAAATTAGTACTTTTCTTCTACAAACAGGGTAACTCCTGCCATGATAGTCTTAAGAATTTGCCTTAATAAGAGACCAGAAATTCTAAAAACATGACAACACTAATCTCAAGATACTATACACAATGGGCAGAACTGTGTAATTCACTAAACCTCTACAGTCTTGAAATACTCTAATACTGGATGTCTCCATCAAGAAAATTAAATTTTTAGCTTATACATTATCAAAGTTGTCGCTCTGCGTTTTCCTGGCTTTCAATGACATTACCTGAGAAATGAAGACATAATGAAATAACAAAAATCGAAGTACGTTCATTTTGAAAATGACCAAAGAATGGGTTATCACAAATACTTCAAGGTACTATTTACTTTTCTAAATTTGGGAAATATCAATTCATTATGAAAACAAAAACCAAAGCATACTGGAAATGGCTGTTAGCTAAACAGCCTGGTACAAATGGAGTAAGAAACTAGTTTTGGCTGTGGCCAACCCTCCTTCCAGATTGCTATGCATTCAATTGAATAGCATTTTATTTTCCCTTTCAGTTTATGACCAAGGTTAATTTTTAAAACAGTAGAATAATTCAATGTATAAGCATAAATATAAATAATTTGTGCTCCTCAGCATAAACGGATCAACCCCAAAGCGAGCAACTGCACAAACACGCCCTTCCTTGTGTGGGCCAATGAAGGACTCTCAGAACAAAGATGTGCGTCAACGACACAGATGTCTGAGAGGCTATCAAAACACTGCTTCCATCAGCATTCCAGAGTAGTTACAGAGTACCAACCCCTGCTAGAATCCAACAAAGCCAGTTAACAGTCCCAGCTAGGTAAGAAAAAGGCTTTAACCTCCTGGTGCCTAATGGTCTCAGCACAGAACAATCAGTTTCTGGTACAGACTGAATCATGAAAATCAAATGGTAATAAATCACAATTTCAAACAGAATTGCATATGTGACTATAGAATTTGGTATCAATAAGCCGGCGCCGCGGCTCACTAGGCTAATCCTCTGCCTTGCGGCGCAGGCACACCAGGTTCTAGTTCCGGTCGGGGCACCGATCCTGTCCTGGTTGCCCCGTTCCAGGCCAGCTCTCTGCTGTGGCCAGGGAGTGCAGTGGAGGATGGCCCAAGTGCTTGGGCCCTGCACCCCATGGGAGACCAGGAGAAGCACCTGGCTCCTGCCATCGGAACGGCGCTGTGCGCCGGCCGCAGCGCGCCTACCGCGGCGGCCATTGGAGGGTGAACCAACGGCAAAAGGAAGACCTTTCCCTCTGTCTCCCTCTACTGTCCACTCTGCCTGTCCAAAAAAAAAAAGAAAGAATTTGGTATCAATAAATGTAGTTATTTACAAATATTACAACCAACCTCAACATTTCTAGAACTACTTTCAGTGCTGTTCAACACTTGGCACCAAATGAGTAACAGCAGCTTCCATATGTTCTCTCTCAATGGACACTTGAGAAAGACTAAATTTCAATAACTGTTTTTAAATTCTCAAAATGCAAGCTCATATATTTTAATATACACATTCCACTTGACTTTATTTCCCGTATGCAGGTGTTCTCTCTCCTCGCTCAGCCCTAGGATCCATTCCTTCCAGACTTACAGGTCCACTTACAGAATAAAACCACCACGGGCCCAATGGGACAGTACTCAGCTGAGCAGAATCAGCAGTTTTCGTCACCAAGAAACTGAGAAAACACATTGCCAACTACTTTTATTAGAACACAACTCTCATTCTTTATGCTACTCCAAAGTATCAAGAAATCTTTTTCCACTAAAAAACACACATGAAATAAATTCCCATTATTTTAAGAAGAAGAAAAAAAACTGTCTTAACTTTACTCTAGAAAGCATATCTTTCTTTTGGAAAAAAAAAAAGTACATTATCTTTGGAGAATCTTTGCTTGAATAAATCTAATAAATCATGAGGCATATTTAGGAAATGAAAACCCACCTCTTCTCGCGTAACTGGAATCCATATCTTTAAATTGTGCCACAACAAAGTCTGAACACTTGAACAAAATACTCTCCATTATTTCTTCACGTTTTGGCCCTGAACTGGATTCTGTACTTTTTTCATGTGCAGCATCAAGTACCAAATCGCACTGAAACAAAGAACATGAGTAAATATTCAAATCATTTCTAAAATAAAATACGGTAGGAATTCTCTAGTCCATCAAGATCCTCTCTCTCATATTCTGTTGGAAGAAGTAATCCCAAGAGAACAATTCAGCCACATCTTGATCCACTTATCCACTCCATCATTCAAAATTCTTCACATTAAAATACGGTCTTTGTGGCTATGGTCTGTCTTAAGTGTATTAATAATGGTAAGGAGGAGGAAAAAATATGCTACTCCATCCTTCTTCAGGTTCATAATGCCTAAAAATGACTATAATACTTTAATAAGCATATAAATCAAGAACCAGCCCATAAATTAGTGTGTGAAATTGAACAGCAAAATTATACAAGGTGATTTTAAAAAACTAGGAAAACACTCAGATAAAATGTTCTTTGGCTTTTTTAGAAGAAAAACATAGGATTTAACAAAGATATATATATGCAGCTTATGACTATAACTTGCTAAATCAGAAACTAGCAAACACTGTTCACAAAGCCATACAAACACACAGTAGCGAATGATTCAAGCTAACAAAACCAAAAAGAGTAAAAATTACCTTGGGACTGTATGTTTTAAAAACTCCTTCATATATGCCTCCATTTTTCACTTGTACCTCACATTTGGATCCCTGAAAACATATAATTATATTTTTCAAAGATGCAGTATGATACCCAATCATCAGAGACATATATTTTCATTTTGCTTTTCAGAGTTCATCAAGCTTTATTCCATATTAGGAAAGCTAGTGAATATCAGGTATTCACTGACAGAATAGAAATATTCTCTAACAATGAATTCTCAAAGTTCTACAGGAGGCTCTATTCAGTTTGTGGTACTTGAATTTAAATACTGAAGTTAAACACTTCTGATCCCATCCGTTAGGTGACACAATAATACAAAAAAGACAATCAGCCACCAACATTACTGTGTATACAGCAGGGCTATCGCATCAGGTACAGTGAGTTAAATTAGACTGGACAGTATTCTAATTTATTTTTTTCTAAATTATCCTGATTAAAAATGACCTAAGAAGCCGGCGCCGTGGCTCAACAGGCTAATCCTCCGCCTTGCGGCGCCGGCACACCAGGTTCTAGTCCCGGTCGGGGCGCTGGATTCTGTCCCGGTTGCCCCTGTTCCAGGCCAGCTCTCTGCTGTGGCCAGGGAGTGCAGTGGAGGATGGCCCAAGTGGTTGGGTCCTGCACCCGCATGGGAGGAGACCAGGAGAAGCACCTGGCTCCTGCCTTTGGAACAGCACGGTGCGCCGGCCGCAGCGCACCAGCCACGGTGGCCATTGGAGGGTGAACCAACGGCAAAAGGAAGACCTTTCTCTCTCTCTCTCTCACTGACTGTCCACTCTGCCTGTCAAAAAGTAAAAAAAAAAAACAAAAAAAAAAACCTAAGAAATGTTACTTTGGGAATCATTCATCCATATTTTAACTTCATGAAATTATTTTATTCCACTCTCACTCAATGCAGTGTATCATCAATAATCTGATTACTTACAACAACTGATGTTAAGATATGAACCATCCTCATATTTGCATAAATTCCATCAAAAGAAATCTGGAATATTAAAAAGAAGCACTATCAGAAATTAGTGTTTATATCTAGATATTTGTTACAAGATTAAAGTTACATTTACAATACCTTACATGACTAAAGATTTAGTTTACTATAACCTTTTGCTTCCTTGAAAAATAGAGGTCAGGCTTTCAAAAGCAAAAGCAGTCATTCCAACTGATCCCAAACAATATTTGGATTATATACAGCACTCAAAAGGCAAAACTAAACCTCTATATATGAGGGAAGACAAAATTCACAGCAGCAGGGACAAATCAACAGTCAAGGGGGGGAGGGGTGTGAACTGCGAAGCAGCCTCAGGGTCTTGGGGGAGTGACAGACTGTTCTACACTCACCGTGCTGTCGGCTACATGACTACATGCGTTTGTCAAAACTCACAAAAATACTGCACACTTAAAAGGTGAAGCACACCTTAGTAAATAAATGAGGTGAGGAGTAAGGGCATTACCTTTGCAGACCCCTAACTTCCACGCACATCCCAATCAATGCTAGCGCTTAAGCACCTGCCCCACTCCACATCACACGCTCCATCAGCGGGTGTCCCCTCTTGATTCTCAGGAAGCCAATCTATTCAACAAAGGCAAAGCCTCAAAAATTAGCAACATCTCGTCTGTTTCTTTCATCACACGGACCTTCTGTCCTCACATTCAGTTTAACTTCACTGATAAACTTCTGAAATGTCAGACCAGAAGGCCTTTTCCAAGGAAGAAAATTAAGAGTAAATATCATAGCATATTCATTTCAAAATAAAAAGGTCAAAAATTCTGCAGACTCTAGATCTAGTGTTCTACTCATCTTCTGGGAGTTGCTCACTCAGATGTGCCTCCAGTCACTTGTCAAAGAATAGAGGGGCGGGTGGGAGTGATAGGCATCTGACTCAGTGGGTAAGTGAAGCCCAGCGTGCACAGCGTATTGCAATGCCCAGGTTCCACTCTTTATTCCAGTTTCTTGCTAATGTGCACCCTGATAGGCAGCAGGTGACAGCTCAAGTTCTTGCGTCCCCACCACCCACATGGGAGAACTGGATGGAGTTCCAGGCTCCTGGCTTCAGCATGGCCCTGCCCTAGCTGTTGTGGGCATTTGGGGGAGTGAATCAGCAGATAGAAGATCTCTCTCCCTCTGCCTTTCAAATAAAATGAAAAGAGTTAAAGAGAAAAGATCAGGCCGGCGCTGTGGCTCAACAGGCTAATCCTCCGCCTTGCAGCGCCGGCACACCGGGTTCTAGTCCCGGTTGGGGCACCGGATTCTATCCCGGTTGCCCCTCTTCCAGGCCAGCTCTCCGCTATGGCCCGGGAAGGCAGTGGAGGATGGCCCAAGTCCTTGGGCCCTGCACCCCATGGGAGACCAGGAGAAGCACCTGGCTCCTGGCTTCGGATCAGCGAGATGCGCCGGCCGCAGCGGCCATTGGAGGGTGAACCAATGGCAAAAAGGAAGACCTTTCTCTCTGTCTCTCTCTCTCACTATCCACTCTGCCTGTCAAAAAAAAAATGAAGGAAAAAAAAAAAAAAAGAGAAAAGATCAAAATAATTCCTAAGTATCACAGAAATATTACTTATATATAGTTTTATATTTTATACAGCCATCAAAAAAACATTTAGCTAATAATTTTGTACCAAACAGAATTGATCTATAAAGATCATCTGTGATATGAGGGCCGGCACCATGGCTCACTTGGCTAATCCTCCGCCTGCAGCGCCGGCATCCCATATGGACGCCGGGTTCTAGTCCCGGCTGCTCCTCTCTCTGCTGTGGCCTGGGAAGGCAGTGGAGGATGCCCCAAGTGCCTGGGCCCTGTACCCGCATGGGAGACCAGGAGGAAGCGCCTGGCTCCTGGCTTCGGATTGGCGCAGCGCTAGCCATGGCGGCCATTTGGGGAGTGAACCAACGGAAGGAAGACCTTTCTCTCTTTCTCTCTCTCTCTCTCTCTCTCTCTCTCTCTCTCTCACTGTCTATAACTCTACCTGTCAAATAAGTAAAAAAAAAAAAAAAAAAAAAAAAATTCATCTGTGATGAAAGTCAAGAGAAGTTAATTTTCTTTTGGCTCTGGCATTGGACTATGGCTACAAATCATTGTTTAGCTACTGATTTTTCCAAATAATATTAAAATTACTCAAGTTACTCACCGTAGACTGAGGAAGTCCTTTGCTGCTGTTTCGACTTCTGAAAAGATTAAACATTATTTTTATTAAGTTCAATAAAGCAAATAAGCCAAAAAAAAGTTTCAAATTTAAAGTATAATTCCATACAGAATATCTGTGGGGAAGTAGTCTCATCTAATTCGAAGTCTAAAGAATTCCTAAGGGGCCAGTGCTGTTGTGAAGCAGGTAAAGCTGCCGCCTGCAATGCCAGCATCCCATATGGGTGCTGGTTCGAGTCCTGGCTGCTCCACTTCCGATCTAGCTCCCTGCTATGGCCTGGGAAAACAGTACAGGATGGTCCAAGCCTTTGGGCCCCTGTACCCACATGGGAAACCCAGAAGCAGCTCCTGGATCCTGGCTTAGGATTGGCACAGCTCTGGCTGTTGCAGCCATTTGGGGAGTGAATCTGCAGATGGAAGACCCCCACCCTTTTTTTTTTTTTTTTAAGATTTATTTACTAAATAAATCCAACCTTTATTGGATAATAAACAAATCCAATAAAGCTAAACTCCTCCTGTGTGTTTTAAATCAACTCTAGATTACTTACTATGCCTAATACAATATAAATGCAATGTAAATAACTGTTATACTGTTTAGGACATAATAATTTTTAAAAAATCTTTCTGCATTCAGTATAGACCCAATTTTCCCCCAAACACATGTCCTAGCTGCAGATGGTGGAGCTGTGACTGCAGAGCCTGCAGGCACACAGGGCTGGTGCACAACCAAAATGTGTTCTACTGGAAAAGAACCGCCTCCTCAGGAAAGACAAAACCATTAATAAAGTGAAATGTTGTATTTTTCATACACATTAGCCACTCTGGAACAATACAATTAAATCTCAAATAAAATAACACTCAAAGCCAAAATTAAAAAGCATTCAAGCAGCAGCACAATTCAGGTCCAAAGGATTCCAGCAGCGTGAGTGGTGCCACTTTCGGCAGAGCAGCATTCCCCTTGGCACCGAGGCAGTCCTAGCTCAGTCGCCAACTGTCACCACCTCATCTAGAAAACAACGGTGTGGACCAGTGATCTCTAAGTCGTCTTGCATTTCCCACCTTTAACTCACTCTGCCTCACACACAGCACAGCAAAACAAAGTCCTACTCTAAGGAAGACGAATGATTAACTGATCACTTGTACATGGGCCAGGCACAGTGGATAAAGCTGTCACTTGTGACGCTGGCATCCCATATGGACTTGAATGTCCCAGCTGAATGATTTATTTATGGGACCGGCGCTGTGGCACAGCGGGTTAACGCCCTGGTCTGAAGCGCCAGCAACCCATATGGGCGTCAGTTCAAGACCCCGATGCTCCTCTTCCAATCTAGCTCTCTGCTATGGCCTGGGAAAACAGTGAAAGATGGCCCAAGATCTTGGGCCCCTGCAGCCGCATGGGAGACCCAGAAGAAGCTCCTGGCTCCTAGCTCTGGATCAGCGCAGCTCCAGCCGTTGTGGCCATCTGGAGAGTGAATCATCAGAAGGAAGACCTCTCTCTGCCTCTCCTCTCTCTGTTTAACTCTGCCTTTCAAATAAATAAATAAATCTTAAAAAAAAAAAAAAAAAAAGATTTATTTATTTATTTATTTGAAAGGCAGAGATAGACAGAGGCAGAGGAAGAGAGAGAAGTCCTCCATTCACTGGTTCACTCCCCAAATGGCATCAACGGCCAGAGCTGGGCTGCTATGAAGCCAGGTGCCAGGAGCTTCTTCCAGGTCTCCCACGTGGCTGCAGGAGCCCAAGATCTTGAGCCATCTTCCACTGCCTTCCCAGGTCATAGCAGAGAGCTGGTTCAGAAGTACAGCAGCTGGAACTCGAACCGGTGCCCATATGGGATGCCGGCACTGCAGGTGTCAGCCCCACCCGCTACACCACAAATCATTCAGTCTTAAGCAACACAGTTGGTTTGTAAATCAGATGTATCCGATCAAACATCCAGGCTTCTCATTTCCAAGTCATGCTACCTCTTCGAATAAACTGCCCTCACACTTTCAACTTCACAATTAGGCCCAACCTAACCCCCTTATTTTTTCAAATATCATGTCAATTTTCTGACTGTTTTCTGTTTAGTTGTATTCTATACTCAAAGACCTAAAAGGCTAAGCCTTCCTGGAAAGATTATCCTCGTAACTGCTGAAATGCCACAGTTTCAACACTTGAACAAATGCCATTAAGTGTCCTTAAACTCATGTGGCCTTCCCCCACAAAGCTATTTAAGGCACTTTAGGGGCTGGCGCTGTGGCACAGCGGGTAAAGCTGCTGCCTACCATGCCAGCAGCCCATATGGGTGTCAGTTCGAGTCTAGGCTGCTCCACTTCTGTTCCAGCTCTCTGCTATGGCCTGGGAAAGCAGTGGAAGATGGCCAAAGTCCTTGGGTCTCTGCACCTATGTGGGAGACCCAGAGGAAGCTACTGGCTCCTGGCTTCAGATCAGCGCAGCTCCAGCCATTGCAGCCACTTGGGAAGTGAACCAGTGAACTGAAGACCTCTCTCTCTCTGCCTCTCTGTAACTCTGCCATTGAAAGTAAATAAATCTTAAAAAAAAAAAAAAAGATGCTTTAACATTCCTTTATAGAAATCACACTACCTTCTTTTACTGATTATACTAATACCATCTTTGATTAATAAAGAGCAACTGTTTGACAATCAAGTTGACCTAAAATAAACTATTCAACTGTGAAATTAGGAGACTCACAATGGCATAAAGTGGTACACAGGAACCACTGATTTCCACTGCTCTACCAGGTAGCTGGACATCCAAGAGGAATGTCAGCATACCAAAGCAGCATTCTCCGAAACTGAACAAAGCCCAATTTCTTTCTTTTTTTGGAACCACTCAGATTACGCTATAGTTTTTAATTTTCTTTATTAGTATTCTGGACCAAAATTAATCTACTACTTCATATAGTAAAAGTTGAGTGCCCCTCATTCAGAATGGGTGGCACAGGGGCCAGCACTGTGGTGTTGTGACGCAGTGGGTAAAGCTGTTGCCTGTGACGCCAGCATCTCATGAGTGCCAGCTCCCATCCCGCTGCTGCACTGCTGACCCCGCTCCCTGCTAATGGCCTAGGAAAAGCAGTGGAAAAAGGCTCAAGTATTTGGGCCTCTGCCACCCATGTGGGAGATCTGGATGAAGCTCCTGACTTCTGCCTGGCCTAGCCCCAGCCATTGCAGCCATCTGGGGAGTGAACCAGCAGATTCACCCTCTCTCTAAGTAACTCTGACTTCCAATTAAATAAGTAAAGGCATAATATTTTGAATGTTTTCAAATTTGGAGTATTTGCACATATACAATAAAATATCACAGAAATGAATAAAGCCTAAGGACAAAATTCATTTATATTTCAAATACACTTTACACACATTGCCTGAAGGTAGTTTCGTACAGTATTTTTGAGGTGCCTGTTTTGGCTGTGACCTGTCACAGGAGATCAGGTGTGGAATTTTCCAGTTGTGGCCTTGGGGGTCAATGCTCAATTTTTGGATTTTGGAATACTTCGGATTTCTGACCTAGGAATGCTCGATCTGTAACAAACTCTAAATCTCATTTAGGTCAAGACCATCTCCTAGTTCTAAACAAACTTACAACTGAATGGATCAACTATAACAAAACTGTAATATCCAGACTTCAGTGCTTTCGGTAGTTACTGAATATGAAATATGATTCAAAATGACAATCAAGAATTTGAAATTTTACATTACAAAATAGTAGAGCTTCCTAGAACACAGGAGGGGGATAGGCATTGTGTCACAGTAGGTTAAGCTGTCTGGAATGCCTGCACACCGTATCAGTGTGCTGGTTCAAATCTTGACTACTTTGCTTCCTACCTAGCTCGCTAATGCACCTGGGAAGCAGCAGACGATGCATCAAGTACTTGAGTCCCCACCATCCCATGCGAGACCCGGATAAAGCTCCTGGCTTTGGCATGGCTCCCCTGACTGTTGCAGGCATTTGGGGAACGAACCAGCAGATGGAAGATCTCTGTCATTTTGTGTTTCAAATAAATAAATCTTTAAACTAGCACATACACACACGCACACACGTATGCGTGGGTGCAGGAGGAAACACACTATGCTACTGATGATCCCAGAGTGATAAACACTGACAACTGGTCAAGCTAGGCAATAGGTACACAGGAGCTCACTCTACTTTGGTTTCCTAAGTCAAAACAAATGAACAGAGTCTTCCAATACCATGTACTAGGAGGTTGGATCTAATTGAGCTTATAGACCAGTTTACAGAAAACATGAGAACAATTTATTAACTGGTACTTTAAGATTATACATCTGTCAGATCCAGAATGTGGCAAATTCAGCTTATGATAGCTGTGGGGCCGGCACTATGGTGCCACAGTTAAGCCACTGCCTGCCAATACCAACATCCTGTAACGGAGTGCTGGTTCGAGTCTCACCTGCTCTGATTCTGATCCAGCTCCCTACTGATGTGCCTGAGAAAGCAGCAGAGGATGGCCCAATTATTTGGGGCCCTTGCTACCCACATGAGAAACCAGGATAAAGTTCTAAGCTCCTGGATTTGGCCTGGACCAGTCCAGACTGTTGTGGCCATTTGAGGAGTGAACCAGCAGATGGAAAATCTATCTTCTCTAACTCTGTCACTCTTCCAAATAAATCAATCTTTGGGGAAAAAGATAATAAACTGTCATTTGATTTATTTTTTAAAGATTTACTTATTTGAGGGGCTGGTGCTGTGGCATAGCAGGTTAAGCTGCGATCTGCAGCACTGGCATCCCATATGGGCACCAGTTCAAATCCCAAGTGCTTCAAGATCCAGAGTCAAGACTTTTCCCCTATGTTTTCTTTTTAGAACTTTATAGTTTTAGCTCTTACATCCAGATTTTTGATCTACTTTTAGTTCATTTTTATCTATGATATAAGGTAAAGGTACAAATTGATTCTTTTGCATGTGGGTATCTATTAGCATTCCTTGTGGAAAAACTGTTCTTTTCCTGTTGAATGTTTTTTACTTCCCTTCTAAAAGTCAAATGATCTTATATGTGAGGGTTTATTTCTGGGCTCTCTGTTCCATTGGCTTTTTTTTTTTTTTTTTTTAACCATTGCTGTAAAAGCAGTTAAGGGCAATATATTTTATTATCTTAAAGATTTATTTATTTGAAAGAATTAGAAAAGGAGAGGCAGAGAGAGAAAGAGAAAGAGAGAGGTCTTCCATCCACTGGCTCACTCCCCAATTGACCGCAACAGCTGGAGCTGCGCCAATCGAATCCAGGAGCTTCATCAGGGTCTCCCACAAGGGTGCAGGGGCCCAAGGACTTGAGCCATCTTCCACTGCTTTCCCAGGCCACAGCAGAGAGCTGGATCAGAAGTAGAGCAGCCTGGACTCGAACCGGCACCCATATGGGATGCCGTCACAGCGCTGGCTCCTTCCATTGGGTTTTATGTTTGTACCTCTGCCAGCATCACACTGTCATGTCGTCTTTTCAGTAACACTTAAAATCATCAATCCTGGCTATTGATTGCTTTTGATTTGCTTTGAATCACACATTAATTTCGATTTGCTTATCTTTAAGTTTGTGGGGCCAGTGTTGTGGTGTAGCTGCTAAAACTGACACTCGAGATGCGGGCACCCCACATGGGTGCTGGCTGCTGCTTCACTTGAAATCCAGCTCCCTCCTAACATGAGCCCTGGCTGCTGCAGCCATCTGGGGAGTGAACCATGGAGTGGAAGAGCTCTCTTTCTCTCCTTCTCTGTAACTCTAACTTTCAAGAAAATAAATCTTTAAAAAAAAATAAATTTGTTATAGTTCTTCCTTAATGTTAACTGTCTATTCCTATGTCATTTATGTGTTCAGAAACTGACTTCCAGGGAACTGTGTTGTGGTGAAGTGCGTGAAGCTGCTACCTTCAATGCCAGCAGTCCTGGTGGCTCTGTTTTTGATCTAGCTCCTTACCAATGTGCCTGGGAAAGCAATAGAAGATGGACCATATGTTTGGGCCCCTGTTACCAATGTGGGAGACTTGGATGGAGTTCCTGGCTCCTTGCTTCAGCCTCTGCTGCTGTTGGGGCCATTTGGGGAGAGAATCAACAAACTTACTGGGAAACATTAATTACACCTACACCTCCAGGAAGGCCCCAGAACTCCAAGTCAGATTTAGAGAACCCACAAATGGGACACATCATCACAAAAATGAGGAAAGCCAAAGGAGAAAATCCTGAAAGCAAGAGTTTTAAGTAAGCATCACTTGTGGAAAGAACCTCAGTGACATTAGCAACTGGCTTGTAATAGAAGAAACAGAAACCAGAAGACAAAAGTAACTGTCACCCAAGAATCTTATATCCAACTGAAACTGTTCCTAGCAGATAAAATTTACAAGATACAGTAAAACAAGTTCTTTAGGCTAAAAGCTAAAAGCATGTAATACCAGTGACTAACCCATACAAAAGGTAACTAATTATACTTTCTTCTATTAACTGCACTAAAATTCAACCACAGAAAACAGCGTGTTGGGCTGCAGCAGTGTTCCCGTTCCCGTCTCACTGCTAGTGCTGCCTTGAATGGGCTCTCAGAATCGCAATCCATCTGCCACCTCCATAGGAGCCAAGCCCAGGCACCCCATGACTCCCATGTGGGGGTGCCAGAGGGTAAGAGACTAAGCTAACGACCCTCAAGATGTCTGATGACAAACTTCCACCTTCCCTGAATCAGACCACCCACAGAGCAGCCGGCACTGAGTCCCCTGGAGTTCCCCAGTCCTGCTGCCACTCCAGCACGGACATCAGAGTGACCTCTGCCTGGACGTTCTGCAGGACAAGTGGTCTGCCCTGTAGGCCATCAGGAGCATCGTGCTGTCCATCTCAGCCTGCGAGGACAGCCGACCACTGAGTGCCCTTTGTGAACACACGGGCTGCTGAGCTCTACTCCAAGCAGGTCTCCAGCCACGGCCCCGCAGGGGCTGCCCAGCTCCTCCTTGGGTCGCCATCTCCATTTTTCCATACCGCATTTTCCTTGATTTCTGTACTAGACTATGTATCTTGAGTTATAATGTTTATTTTTGTTTTTCTTTTAAATTAAGTCGCTGTTTTAGCTCTTGTCATATACATTAAATAAAAACACTTTGGTTGTTTTTGTAAAATACATAATGTTTGCTTTCTAATACACAGCAATTTAACATATTGTCAACAATAGCACAAAGGAAGTGGGTGGCAGCAAAGTTGTAAAGGGCTGGGAAATGACTCTTGATAGTGACTTATAGAGATAAATTAGAACCAGAAATGGAGCAGGCATTGGGCCAAAGCAAGTTAAGCCATGGCTATGGACACCCACATGCTGGACTGGAATGCCTGGGATCAAGTTCGCCCTCTGCTTTCCATCCAGCTTCCTGCTAATGCACACCCTGAGAGGCAGCAGATGAGGGCTCAAGGAGCTGAGTCCCTGCCACCCACATGGGAAACACAGATGGAATTCCTGGCTCCTGGCTTCAGCCTGGCACAATCCCAGTTGTTGTGAGTGCTTGGCAAGTGAAATTAGCAGATGTAAGATCTCGCCCCACTGTATACACACACACACACACACACTATAGCTCTGCCTTTCAGATACATCAAAATAAATAAACTTTTAAAAAGAACCAGAGGGGCTGCTGTTGTGGCACAGTGGGTTAAGCCGCTGCCTATGATGCCCCAGCACCCCACACGGGCTCTGGTTCACTTCCTAGTTGTTCCACTTCCCATCTAATTGCTAATGGCCTGGAAAAGCAGCCAAATATGGCCCCTGCCACCCATGTGGCAGACTCAGATGGAGTTCCAAGCTTCTGGCTTTGGCCTGGCCCAGCCCAGGCATTTAACACCATTTGTGGAGTGGATCAGCAGATGGAAGATCTCTAACTCTGCCTTTCAAGTAAATACACCTTTAAAAAAAAAAAGAAAGAAAGAAAGAATATATTGGGCTGGAATGGTGATGCAGTGAGTAAAAGGCCACCTTGTGTGATGCCAGCATCCCATATGGGTGCCAGTTCAAAACCTGGCTGCTACACTTTCAATTCCACTCCCTGCTAATGTGCCTTGGAAAGCAGCAAAAGGTGGCCCTAGTGTTGGGTCCCTGACCCCACGTGGGAGTTCTGAGCTCTCAGCTTCTCAACTTCTCAACTGTGGGCATCTGGAGAGCCAAGCCAGCAGATGGCAGTGCTCGCTCAAGTACATAAACAGTCGAAGATAAAAAGCCCTCCGCAGCCAGCTTCCACATTCACATATTCAACAAACTGTGGATCAGAAACATTTGAAAAACAAAACTGCATCTGTACTGAAATATAGTTTTTTCCCCTGTCATTATTCCCCACACAATACAGCAATCTATACAGCACTTACACTGTGTTATTTATAAGTGACTTAGGGATGGTTTACAGTGCACAGAAAGATTTGTGCAGACTACATACAACACAACACCATTTTACACAAGGACTTGAAGCATCTGCTGGTTTTGGTATCTGAGGGGTTTCCAGAACCAATCTTCTCCAGATACTGGGGGATGACTACACGTAGGCCCTAAAATGACCACTAAAGAACTCAAAAGCAATCTCATGGGGCCGTGCTGTGGTGTAATGGGTGCAACCACCCAGCAGCACCAGAATCCCATCTGGGCACCAGTTTGAGAGCTATAGTTCCCATCTAGCTCCCTACTAACGTGTCTGGGAAGGCAGCGGAAGACTGCCCAAGTGCTTGGGCTCCTACCACCCACATGGGAGACGTAGATGAAGCTCCTGGCTCCTGGCTCAGCCTCAGTCATTGTAGCCATTTGGAGAGTAAACCAGCAGATGGAAGACCTCTCTAACTCTTCCTCTCTAACTCTGCCTTTCAAATAAATAAAACTAAATTAAAAAAAACTCATCTAGGGGCTGGCGCTGTGGCATAGCTGAAAAAGCTGCCATCTGCAGTGCCAGAACCCCATAATGGTGCCAGTTCGAGTCCCATCTTCTCCACTTCCAATCCCATTCTCTGCTATGGCCTGGGAAAGCAATAGGAGATGGCCCAAATCCTTGGCCTCCTGCACCTTTGTGGGAGACCCAGAAGCAGCTCCCGGTTCTTGGTTTCAGATCAGCCCAGCTCTGGCTGTGGTGACCATTTGGGGAGTGAACCAGCATATTGAAGTCTTCTCTCTCTCTGCCTGTTAATTCTGGCTTTCAAGTAAAATAAATCAATCTTAAAAAAAAAAAAAAAAAAAAACTCATTTAAAAAAAAACTGGGGCAGGCAGTTTGCCTAGCAGTTAAGAGGCTTAAGCCCTACATCAGAGTATCTTGCTGGCTACCCACCTCTAGCTCCTGTCTCTAGATTCCTGCTAGTATAGACCCTGGGAGGCAGTGATAACAGTTCAAGTAATTGAGATCCTGCCAACCATTTGGGAGAATTGGATTACATTACTGGCTCCAACCTAGCCCAGGCATTTGGGGAATGAACCAGCCACTGGGACTTGCTCTCTCCAAATTCATACATTAAATAAAATAAAAAATGACTCCACAATATAAAGGCACAAATAAACTGGATAAACCTAAAAAAGGCTGAATTTTATGGTATGCAAAGTATACCATATGAGAAGTATGAGAAGTTTATTATCCCAACACCCACATGGGAGACCCAGATAATCTCCTGGCTCTGGGCTTTGGCCTCGCCCCATCTCAGCCTTTGAGGCCATTTTGGGAGTGAACCAATGGATGGATGATCTCTATCTCATTCTCTGCACTCTGCCTTTCAAATAAAATAAATCTTTTTAAAAATTTTTTTATTATTTATTTGACAGAGTTAGATAGAGAGAGAGAGAGAGAAAGGCCTTCCTTCCGTTGGTTCACTCCCCAAATGGCCGCTACGGGCACAGTGCCGATCCAAAGCCAGGAGCCAGGTGCCTCCTCCTGGTCTCCCATGCGGGTACAGGAGCCCAAGCACTTGGGCCATCTTCCACTGCCTTCCCGGGCCACAGCAGAGAGCTGGCCTGGAAGAGGAGCAACCGGGACCAGAACCCGGCACCCATATGGGATGCTAGTGCCGCAGGCGGAGGACTAACCAAGTGAGCCACAGCGCTGGCCCCAAATAAATAATCTTTACCCATTGCCCCACAACGCCAGTCCCTAAAGTTGACACTTCAGAAAATTTTAAGAAAGGAGGCAGCACTGTGGCAAAATGGGTAAAACCGCCACCTGCAATGCTGACATCCCATATGGGAGCAGGTTCGAGTCTCAGCTGCTCCACTTCAAAGCCAGCTCCCTCTCAATGGCCTGGGAAAATCGGTGGAAGATGGCCTAAGTGCTTGGGCCTCTGTACCCATGTGGGAGACCTGGATGGAATTCCATGCTCCTGGTTTTGGCCTGGTCTGACCCTGGCCATTGCAGCCATTTGGGGAGTGACCCAGCAAATAGAAAATCTCTGCCTCTTCCTCTCTTTCAAAATAAACCTATTCTGAATTTTAAAGGATAAAACAGGAAAATTTGAATCTCTTAGATTTTAACTACCACTAAATTGTTAAAATTAATTTTTATATAATGTATTTTTTAAAACATCCATTCTCTTTGCAACTTATACTGAAATACTTATGGAAGAAATGATCTGTTGTCAGGAACTGCTTGAAAACAATGTGGAACTGCAGGCAGGTTGCTGCTCAAGACGCCTTTATCCTATATCAGAGTACCTGGTTCAAGTTCTGGCTCCTCCACTTCTGATCATCCCTAAATTTCCTGCTAACGCACACCCTGGGATGCAGCAGACAACAGCTGAAGTACCTGACTCCCTGCCACCAATGTGGGAAACCCAGACTGAGTTCTGGGCTGCTGGTTTCAGCCTGGCAAGACCTAGCTGTTACTGACATTTGAGCAGGAAAGCAGCAGATACTTCACGTGTGTGTGTGCTGTGTGTGTGTGCACACTTGAGCACCTGCCTTTCAAATTTTAAAAATTTTACAACAACCTAGAGAGGGTACAGTAAATTAAGGTAGTGTAATACTAGCATTAGGAAACTGATTTTTTTTTAAAGATTTATTTTATTTATTTGGACAGTTACAGAGAGGTATACACACACACACAAACACACACACACAGAGTCAGTCTTCCATCTACTGGTTCACTCCCCAAATGGCCACAATAGCCACAGCTGAGATGATCCAAAGCCAGGGGCTTCTTCTGGGTCTCCCACATGGATGCAGGAGCCCAAGGACTTGGGCCATCCCCCACTGCTTTCCCATGTGCACCAGCAGGGAGCTAGCTGGATTGGAAGTGGAGCAGCTAGGACCTAAACCGGCACCCACATGGGATGCCAGTGCTACTGGCTGGAGCTTTAAACCCACTGCGCCACAGCCCTGGCCCTGGGTCAACTGATTTTGACAAATGTTCCAAGAAAATTAAATGCAGAAAGAAAATTTAGCTGGGGCTGGTGTTGTGGTACAGCGGTTTAAGCCACAGCATGAGATGACAGCATTCCACCTGAGTACCAGTTTGAATCCTGGGTGCTCCATGTCTGGTCCAGCTCCCTTTGTGCCTGGGAAAGCAGAGGAAGACAGCCCAAGTGCTTGGGCCCCTGCACCCACGTGGGAGACCTGGATGAAGCTCCTGGCTTTGGCCTGGCCCAGACCTGGCCTTTCTGGCCATTTGGAGAATGAACCAGCAGACAGAAGATCTCTATCTCTTCCTTTCAAAGATGTATTCATTAAAAAATGGATCTGGCATTGTGGCACAGTGGGTAAAGCTGGCATTCCCATATTAGTACCAGCTGCTTCACTTCTAATCCAGGTCCCCGCTAATGGCCTAGGAAAAGCAGTGAAACACGGCCATAGTGTTCGGGCTCCTGCCAACCCGCGTGGGAGACCGAGATGAAGCTCCTGGCTTTGGTCTGGCCCAGTGCTGGCCACTGTGGCCATCTGGGGAGTGAACCAATGGATGATCTCTGTTGCTCACTATCTCTGTCTCTCCCTCTCTGTAACTCTTTAAAAGTAAACAAACCATTTTTAAAAAATGGATCAAAGGCCTAAAATATCAGCTACAACTAAACTCTTCGAGAAAAGGTTCTTCAGGATCCTGGATTTGGCAATGGTTACAACACCAAAAGCATAAGCAAAACAGTTAATGTGACTCAATCAAGCTTAAAAGCTTTTTTGCTGGGGCCTGCACTAAGGCGCAGCGGGTTAACGCCCTGGCCTGAAGCGTCAGCATTCATATGGGCACTGGTTCTAGTCCCAGCTGCTCCTCTTCCAATCCGGCTCTCTGCTAAGGCCTGAGAAAGCAGTAGAATATGGCCCAATCCTTGGGCCCCTGTACCCGCATGGGAGACCAGGAGAAGCACCTGGCTCCTGGCTTCGTTCGGATCAGAGCAGCGCGCCGGCCGTAGTGGCCATTTAGGGGGTGAACTAACGGTAAAAGGAAGACCTTTCTATCTCTCTAACTCTGCCTGTCAAAAAAAAAAAAATTAAATTAAATTACATTCCAGACAGATAGCTTGCCTTACAACGTCTAGCACATTATTAAATGATTAGCAATTGTTAGCTAAACACAATTATTTTTATCATATTCCAGTGTACACTAACAGAGTTAAAAAAAAATCTTCACACTGAGTTCCACCAAGAAGAAGGGATAAAGGACTTGCTCACAAAGCCACATACGATTATATCTGACCCAGAAACTCCACGATTAGGCAGAAAGGAATCCCACGGTGTCCAACAGAACTTTGTCATGATACAGGTGTCTACATCATACTGCCCAAAATGGTGGTGACTGCACAACGGAAATGTGGCCAGTGTTCCCGAGGAATTATGAATCTAAAAACTGCATTAAAATTTAAATGCAAACAGCCACATGTGGATAGCCACACCACATTGGATGGCGCCGTTCCAGTCCTTTCCTTGTGTTCCCTCCAAACAGGAAGCTACCCACCTTCCATGACATCCATCCCTTCTGACTTACATACCAAGAAACCTTATTTGACAACTCAAGGTTTACCCATCATTTTATCCCTCCTGGGGGGGGGGGGGGGGAGGTCCACAAAATAATTTTAATCTCCTTCAAAATGCAAGTAACAATGGCAGAGAGAGGAGTACAGATGAAACCAGTTTCCCCACTTTCCTTCTAACTGTTCTGCCACTCTGTGAACCCGATTTCCTGCACACACCATGTTTACAGCATCTAGGGTCTTTAGACATCTCTTGCCTTCTCTGCGGCCTCATCACTCAAGATCCACCTCAACTCTAACTGCTTTTCGGAAGCTCTTTTCCTTCACTGCCCTAGCCAGAACTATACTACAAGCCCGCCTTCCAGCACACCGGGGAACCTGGAGGCACAGGTAATTAACCACTCCTTCTTTGTGACTGTCCCAGTTTGACAGCTTCAAACTGTTACTGAACTAATGAACAATATACAAGCTTAACAAAATGCTAAGCTGCATCCAATCATACCGCATTACACAAAAGCCACCACCACTTTCGGCCTTGACTTGCTCATGTAGGTTTTACTGGTTTCTGAACAGGCTAACAGAAACAGCACTTACTTCCTGGCAGGCATCTATATAAGCACTCTGAAGATATAATTCTTTGAATCCTTACCTCTATTTGACAGAGCAAGAAGCTCTGTTAGGTGGTAGGAGTTGCAGTGCAACGGGTCAAGCCATCATTTGGGATGCCCACATCCCATAACAGCGTGCCTGGGATGGAGTCCTGCCTCCGTTTCCAAACCAGCTTTCTACTAATGCATGCCCTGAGAGGCAGCAGGTGATGGTTCAAATATTGAGTCCCTATCATCCACATGGGAAACCCAGATGGAGCTGCCAGCTCCTGGATCTGGCCTGGCCCAGCCCATTCCTGGCTGTTGACAGCATTTGGGGAGTAAACAGTGGATGGAAGATCTGTCTTTTCTCTGACTTTCAAGTAAGTAAAAACAAACTTTTTTTTTTTTTTTTTTTTTTTTTTTTTGACAGGCAGAGTGGATAGTGAGAGAGCGAGACAGAGAGAAAGGTCTTCCTTTTGCCGTTGGTTCACCCTCCAATGGCCGCTGCGGCCGGCGCATCGCGCTGATCCAAAGGCAGGAGCCAGGTGCTTCTCCTGGTCTCCCATGGGGTGCAGGGCCCAAGCACTTGGGCCATCCTCCACTGCACTCCCGGGCCACAGCAGAGAGCTGGCCTGGAAGAGGGGCAACCGGGACAGGATCGGCGCCCCGACCGGGACTAGAACCTGGTGTGCCGGCGCCGCAAGGCGGAGGATTAGCCTAGTGAGCCGCGGCATCGGCAAAAGAAACTTTTGAAAAAGAAGCTGGAATACAAGTGCAAATATTAAAAAAAATTAAAAAAAAAAAAAAAAACAGCTGCACAACCACAAGTGAAACAACTTGCCCTACATCACGAAGTCAGAAAAGAGCTGGGATGCTAAATAAACACTAGTTGTGCAACTGGACAAATCCCTTCAACTTCCTGCTCCTGTGTACACGAAGAGGATGAATCACGATGACCTCAAATGCAAGCTCCTAATTCTAAAATTCTTATCCGGGAGAGGAATAGAATGCCAGACATTAGGAACATCCATCTGTTAAAAAAACATGTAACTGGCCGGCGCCGTGGCTCAATAGGCTAATCCTCCACCTTGTGGCACCGGCACACCGGGTTCTAGTCCCGGTCAGGGCTCCGGATTCTGTCCCAGTTGCCCCTCTTCCAGGCCAGCTCTCTGCTGTGGCCAGGGAGTGCAGTGGAGGATGGCCCAAGTGCTTGGGCCCTGCACCCACATGGGAGACCAGGAGAAGCACCTGGCTCCTGCCTTCGGATCAGCCAGGTGCGCCGGTTGCAGCACGCCAGCCATGGTGGCCACTGGAGGGTGAACCAACGGCAAAGGAAGACCTTTCTCTCTGTCTCTCACTGTCCACTCTGTCAAAAATAAAAATAAATAAATAAAAAAGAAAAAAAAATTAGCTTTAGGTATTCTTCATAAAATAACTTGAGAGAATTTATCTTCCTGTTCTTTTAATTCACTGTAAGCTTCTATGGAAAAACATGAAACATGTCCTCAAGAAAGCAAAACGATGCAGGACAAGGTAGATTCTACAGGAAGTAAAAATTAAGAATAAATTTCATGGAAGATTTGGGCTAGATCTTAACAGGATAAATATGAGGCCGTGGAAATCAGAACAATGTCAAAAGAGAAGGCAGAAAGCAGAAACTGAATACAGGGCCTGCACAAGCAAATAAAGATGACCATCTTCACTTAAATGAAGGATTTATATGTATAAATCCAGGTCTCCCACATTGGTGGCAGGGACCCAAGCACTTAAACCATCATCCACTGCCTCTCAGGGTATACATTAGGAAGAAGGTGGATTACAAGTGGAGAGGCCAGGACTTGAACCGGCACTCTGACATGTGATACAAGCATCTCAAGTGGTATCTTCAAGTAGCACCTTAACTGCTACACCTTTACTGCTATACCACCCACCCCACAGCTCATCTTTTTAAGAACGGAAAATATAATGAGAAATGTCAAATAAGGTTCTACCTTGAGTCAGCAAATGCCCATGGGTCTGTGGCCTGTTTTTACATGGCTGTTGCTCAGAATAATTTTTACACTTTCATGTTTCTTTCTAAATAAAGAATATACAGGGGCCGGTATTGTAGCACAGTGGGTAAAGCCACCACCTGTGACACAGGCATCCCATATGGGTACAAGTTTGAGACCCGGCTGCTCCACTTCCTAGACGGCTCCCTGATAATGCACCTGGGAAAGCAACAGATGACTCAAGTCCTCAGACCCCCTGTATCCACCTGGGAGACCTGAAAGCAGCTCTGGGCTCCTGATTCTGGCCTGGCAGAGCATTGGATATTGTGGCCAGAAAGGGAGTGAAACAGAGGATGGAAGATCTCCCTCTCTGCGTCTCTCCCTCTAACTCTGCCTTTCAAATAAATTAAAAAAACAAACAAAAAAAAAAAAAAAAAAAAAGAAAAGAAAAAGGCTGGCGCCAGGGCTTAACAGGCTAATCCTCTGCCTTGCGGCACTGGCACACCGGGTTCTAGTCCCGGTTCGGGCACCGGATTCTATCCCTGTTGCACCTCTTCCAGGCCAGCTCTCTGCTATGGCCCGGGAGTGCAGTGGAGGATGGCCCCAGTCCTTGGGCCCTGCACCCGCATGGGAGACCGGGAGAAGCACCTGGCTCCTGGCTTCGGATCAGCGAGATGCGCCGGCCGCAGCGGCCATTGGAGGGTGAACCAATGGCAAAAAGGAAAACCTTTCTCTCTCTCACTATCCACTCTGCCTGTCAAAAAAAAAAAAAAACACAACAACAACCTGGGGCTGGTGCTGTGGCATAGTAGGCTAAGCCTTCGCCTTCAGTACTGGCATCCCATATGTGCTGGTTCATGTCCTGGCCGCTCCTCTTCCAATCCAGCTCTCTGCTATGGCCTGGGAAGGCGGTAGAGGATGGTCCAAGTGCTTGGGCCCCTGCACCCACATGGGAAGTCTGGAAGAAGCTCCTGGCTTCTGGTGCTACAGCCATTTGGGAAATGAACCAGCTGATAGAAGAGCTTTCTCTTTGTCTCTCCCTCTGTCTGTAACTCTACCTCTCAAATAAATAAATTTTAAAAATCTAAATAAAGAATATGCAAGAAAAAAATACTCCAAGTGGCCGGCAAAGCTTAAAATATTTACTATTTGGCCCTTTTCACAAAACGTCTGCCAGCCTCTAGATTAAATCATGGAAAACGCTGAAGGTAAGGTAGCCCTCAGGCTTGGGGAAAGGGTGATTTCTGAGCACACGAGTGACCCAACAAAACTAAAGCTGTTAATGCAGCACAGTTGGGAGTTTTCCTAAAGCTACAGCGGACAGAAATCATTTCTGCAGTATTACATCCCTTTAGAGGATCAATGTGTATTGAGGTCTTGTTCAGAGTGTCCTTCTGGCTCTGAGGCTGTGAGGGAGTCAGTACTCTATACAAATAAGGGGTGTTTACGTTCTTTGATTAAGCCACAAACATGCTCTGAACCCACAGTATGGTACCATACCACTTAGTTCAAATTAATCATGGGTTGGAACTGACTACCTGCTAAAATAGGCAAGTGCAGAAAACCAACCACAATTTATAACAGTCTTCAATCTTTAAAATAAAAAAGTAAAAGTTACGCCGGCGCCACGGCTCAACAGGCTAATCCTTCGCCTTGCGGCGCCGGCACACCAGGTTCTAGTCCTGGTCGGGGCACCGATCCTGTCCCGGTTGCCCCTCTTCCAGGCCAGCTCTCTGCTGTGGCCAGGGAGTGCAGTGGAGGATGGCCCAAGTGCTTGGGCCCTGCACCCCATGGGAGACCAGGAGAAGCACCTGGCTCCTGCCATCGGATCAGCGCGGTGCTGATGGCAAAAAGGAAGACCTTTCTCTCTGTCTCTCTCTCTCTCACTGTCCACTCTGCCTGTCAAAAAAAATTAAAAAGTAAAGAAAGAAAGAAAAAAAAATCAGTGAAATAAAAAACATACTTTAAAAAAAAAAAGTAAAAGTTACAATCAAACTTTTGGATCCAAACTCATCTATACATTGAGAACTGCTAGGACTAAGGCACTGAAAACTGAGCCATTTCATGGCTGGTAACAAACTGCATGCTCTCCTCACTGACTTTAAGCGGTTTGTACTTTGTCATAGATCTATACTAACTAAGGGTAGTGCGGCAGTTACTGAAAGCAAAGACTCCAGTGTCTCCTGGGGTTAGAATGTCAGCTCTATTACTTCCTAAATCTTTGACCTTGGCAAGTTTCTCACCTTCTGAACCACCACTCCCTCTTAGGCAAAATGGATATGGCACAACCAACCTGACAGGTAGGCCTGCCGTAAGGATTGAGAGATATGAAAGTAATGCACTTGGCACAGCTCCCTACTTCTACTAGGCACACAATAAGTAGTAACTATCATTTCGTAAGTAGAGTCCTCCATAAACTGTATTCATACCATAGACAGCTAAACTTACTTCAGAAAAATGGCTACTGCTACCAAACACTAAGCTCAGAAATGCTAGGGGCTTTTTTCTAGAAATGTTTTACGTGAAGTTTCATAATAAGGTTCTTATTTGTTCCTCGACATTTTTAATTAGGGTAAAAATATGCAGATTTCCCATAACACATAAGACTTAAATTCCATATCTGTCACAAATGTAAAGTCTTCATTTTCTTCTCTGTCTCATCCTGAGGACTCCATTCAAGTTATCCATCTCCACACAGTAAAGCTAGTGACTCTTGGTCAATTAAAAAAGAGAAGTTAGGGATGGGTGTCTGGCTTAGTGGTTAAGATGTCCACATCAGAGAACCTGGGTTTGATGTCAAGCTCCAACTCCAACTCCTGACTCCAGCTTCCTTCTAATGCAGACCCTGAGAGCAATGGTGACAGCCTAAGTAGTTTAGGTCTGGCCACCCATGTGGGAGACCTGGACTGCACTACCAGCTGCTTTAGGTTCCTGGCCCAGCCCAGCCTGTTGCTGACATTTAGGGAATGAACTGCAGACACTCACTCACTCTGTCTGTATCTTTCTGCCTCTCAAATAATTTAAGAAGTCATAACTTTCCTTAACTCGATCACCAATCTCCTCCCTGTGTCACTTCCATATACCTTTCCAGAGATCTTAAATACAATGATACCAAGTTACTTCATCTCTGCCACTCTCTAGCTGAGTGCATTTGAATATTTAACCTCTATGGGCCTTGGTTTTTTCTTAGGTATAATAGGGACAGAGTAACAGACCAGCTAATAGGACTGGATGGCAATCTATGAGGGAAAAAATATATACATCTTATGTATGTGTGTGACAAAATAAACTCAAAGGGGAGTAGATAAACATTGTGCCTGTCAGTAACTGCCATGTTCCTTTCCAGATGGAAGCTTTTCCCTGGCAGGGTAAATTTATCTGTTTTAACAATGAAATCAATGTTCATATAGTCAATAAATAACCCTACCAAGCATACCAAGTTGTACAGGCATTTGTCTCTGCCCTCAAGATGTCCTAAATCTAGGACAGACAATGGAACTACTTTGGAACAAGTAGATCCCAAATAGCTTCTTGTTACTGATGATGATATATAAATGGCAAATAAGCTCATGAAAAGTTTGCAAATATCATTAGGAAGTACGGAAATGCAAAATAGAACCACAATGGGAAATACTGGTGGCCGGCGCCATGGCTTAACAAGCTAATCCTCCACCTTGTGGCACCAGCACACTGGGTTCTAGTCCCGGTTCAGGCGCCGGGTTCTATCCCGGTTGCCCCTCTTCCAGGCCAGCTCTCTGCTATGGCCCGGGAAGGCAGTGGAGGATGGCCCCAGTCCTTGGGCCCTGCACCCGCATGGGAGACCGGGAGAAGCACCTGGCTCCTGCCTTTGGATCAGCGTGATGTGCCGGCCGCAGCGGCCATTGGAGGGTGAACCAATGGCAAAAAGGAAGACCTTTCTCTCTGTCTCGCTCTCTCACTATCCACTCTGCCTGTCAAAAAAAAAGAAAAAAAAAAAAATACTGGTAAACATCTACTAGAATGGCTAAAATTTACAAAAACTAACATATCACGTGCGGATAAGGAACTGGAGCAGTTAGAAATTTCATACATTACTGAGAGGAACAAAAACAGTACAGTCACTTTTACAAAGAGTTTAGCAGGTTTTTTTAAAATATTTATTTGAAAGTCAACGAGTTACACAGATAGAGAAGGAAAGGCAGAAAGAGAGAAAGATCTTCCATCTGCTGGTTCACTCCCCAGTTGGCCCCAAAGGCTGGAGATGCGCTAATCTGAAGCCAGGAGCCAGGAGCTTCCTCCAGGTTTCCCATGTGGGTGCAGTGGCCCAAGGCCTTGGGCCGCCATCTACTGCTTTCCCAGACCATAGCAGAGAGCTAGATCGAAGTGGAGCAGACAGGACTCGAACCGGCACCCATATGGAATGCTGGCACTGAAGGCAGTGGTTTTACCTGCTGCCACGGCGCCAGCCCCTTAAGTTTTTTTTTTTTTGACAGGCAGAGTGGATAGTGAGAGAGAGAGACACAGAGAAAGGTCTTCCTTTTTGCCTTTGGTTCACCCTCCAATGGCCACTGCGGCCAGCGCATCACACTGATCTGAAGCTAGGAGCCAGGTGCTTCTCCTGGTCTCCCATGCGGGTGCAGGGCCCAAGCACTTAGGCCATCCTCCACTGCACTCCCTGGCCACAGCAGAGAGCTGGCCTGGAAGAGGGGCAACCGGACAGGATCGGTTCCCCGACCGGGTCTAGAACCCGGTGTGCTGGCGCCGCAAGGCGGAGGATTAGCCTATTGAGCCGCGGTGCCGGCCTGTAACTCTGCTTTTTAAATAAATAAATTTTTAAAATAAACTTTTCCTAAAAAAAAAGGAACTATACAAAGGATGAATTTTATACGTTATATTTCAATATGATTAACAGAAACGTAATTACGATCTACTAGAGTAAGCAGCACAGGCATTAGGCCTCGCAGCTAAGATGTCACAAGAGTGCCCAGCTCTGCTCTCCATTCCAGCTTCCTGCTGACGCTCTCCCTGGGAGGCCCTGCTGATGGCTCAAACAGCTGGGTTCCTGCCACTCACATGGGAAACCTGGACTGAATTCCTGGTTCCTGGACCCCAGCCCTGGCTGTTACAGACATTTGAGGGAGGGGAGGGAAGTCTGCTACATAACCAGCTGCTCCAAAGTCCAAAATGGATGGCAGGAGGCTTGAAGTTCGCAGACCCACAAGATGTATAATCCATCAGCTTTTCCCAAGAGAGAATGTTCTTGAGGGTTGCTGAATTCTCCTCAGAGCCTGCGTCCAATGGACTGTGATCCCACAGCTGCTGACAAGTTTCAGCGCAGCATTCGGTTTTCTTCCAGACTGATGAAGAACACCTTCACTGCAAACAGCCACGTTTGTCCACTTCATCTACCCATTATCTTTAGCTTCCACCGATCATTACTGACTACCTAAGCATGATTCTTTTGCTTCCTGTTCCTCAGAATAATTAGTCCTGTCCGAAGCCATCAGTTTCCTCTCTCTCATTTCTGGCATAATGAAATGCTTTCTTTCAACTCACTGCTGCTGCACTTGAATACGACAGCTCTAACAGCAATAAACCAAGGTCAAGCACAGTCAACACCCAGAGATTTCAGAAATAACAGGAATCAATTGTGAGGAAGACATGCTTGCAGGTCAGTCCACTTTGCTCCTGACACTCACAGCTGAAGAACCAGTCGATCAGGAAGCCGTGCCACAGCCATGGTTTCTTAAGATTCTAGAAAGATAACCAAACAGAGGTGGCAATTCACCAAATTAGAATTATCCTACCTAGGCACAAGGTAAGACCCGTGGAGGTGCGTGCTGGCTTGATCAGAAGTGTAAAGGGTAAAGAGTCTCGAAGTGAAAGACCAGTGTGGATGTCTACCAAGACTGAAAATCAAGAAAAACATGTTGTGGCTGAGGTCCTAAGACAAAAAGACTGTTTCTATAGGGAATTCTATTTTTAGAATTTTATCTGTGAAAATTAAATCTGTTCTCTTTATATTAAAAAAATAAAAAGATTGTCTCTACATGAGAATTCATAAGCAACTCGCTGACTCGTACAGCCCTTCCAAGACTATCAAGCAAACAACCCCATCAATACTGACCCAGAAGTTCAGGCTGAAGTCACCACTGCAGATGCTTAAGTCAGCTGTTTTAATAATCAGTAGTTTTTTAGAAAGTGGGGCAGGTAATTTGGTGCAGCAGTTAAGCTGCCACTTGGGACACCTGCATCCCATCTAGGAGTGCTTGGGCTGAAGTCCCTGCTCTGCCCTCCATTCCAGCTTCCTGCTATTGTACACCCTGGGAGGCAGCAAGGACTCAAGTACTTAGGTCCCTGCCACCCATGTGGGAGACCTGGATTGAGCTTCAGGCCCCTGGCTTTAGCCTAGCCCATCCCTGGATATTGTGGGCACTGGGGAAAGAACCAGTGAATAAAAGACAGCCAGTATGTGTCATTTTAATTATTTTCATTTTATTTGAAAGGCTGAGAGACAGAGAAAGAGAGCAATCATCCACCCATTGGTTTACTCCCCAAATGCCCACAGCAGGGGCTGGGCAACCAAAAAGTTAGTCACTGTTTATCAGAAATTCAATTTTAACCGGATGGCCTGTATTTTTATTTGCTAAATCTGACAACTCTAGCCTAGACATACCTTCAAATCTGTTCCTCATTCCTTTTTCAGGCATTAACTGACTGCATCAATGAGAAATTAAATTTTATACTATAATGTAGTATGTGTATGTATATATATACGCACACACACAAACTCTTAAAACAATTCTTATTCTTAATGATGCAACACATTGTAATATTTCTCTAATTCATTTTTGTAAAAGTGCTTTGTCATGACCTACTAAAGTGATTTCACAACACACTAAGGGGTCATGACCTACAGACTGAAAAATACTTCTTTGAGAGATATGAAAACAATTTAACCTTGTCTTATGAGTCACTATTATGAGCACATTAATTACCTACATTGAGCTATAAAACAGTAATGCCCCTAAGGCCCACTAAGGCACAGAGCTACAACTTTATAGTCTAAACTCCCAGGATGGTATACTTTTTGGTATTTTTTTTTATAATTCTCCAGTACCTTAACTTTCTATCACACTACTATTATTTCTCACTGCTGTCAGTACACTTGCCTATATAAATTTTACCTTTCTACTTGCTGCAATTAGTAATCATAAAAGCTAGACAGAATCACATGTAATGTAGAAGTAAGCTCTGCAAGAGGCCCCAAAGAACCTCTTGTTATGTAGTATGTACAAGCTTCAACGCAAAAACTTTAATCTTGGATTTCTGATTTCCAAGTGTTTCAGGGATAAGAACAGCTAACTGCACAAAGTCCACAATTAATTTATGAGTCCCAAAACAAAAATGTACTACTTGGTCCCAAACCAGCCTTTTTTCTTTTCTTTTCTTTTTCTTTTTGACAGGCAGAGTGGACAGTTTGAGACAGAAAGGTTTTCCTTTTTCTGTTGGTTCACCCTCCAATGGCCACTGCGGCCGGCACCCTGCGGCCGGCGCATTGCACTGATCTGAAGCCAGGAGCCAGGTGCTTCTCCCGGTCTCCCATGGGGTACAGGGCCCAAGGACTTGGGCCATCCTCCACTGCACTCCCGGGCCATAGCAGAGAGCTGGCCTGGAAGAGGGGCAACCGGGACAGAATCCAGCACCCCAACCGGGACTAGAACCTGGTATGCCGGCGCCGCAAGGCGGAGGATTAGCCTAGTGAGCCGCGGCGCAGGCCATAAACCAGCCTTTTTTCAACTAAAATTGTAGTCAAGAATAATCCTGACCATTTGTAAAAGTTAGAAAAGCAATATGAAAAGTGGTAATCAGCCAGCGCCACGGCTCACTAGGCTAATCCTCCACCTGTGGCGCCAGCACCCCGGGTTCTAGCCCCAGTCAGGGCACCAGATTCTGTCCAGCTCTCTGCTGTGGTCCGGGAGTGCAGTGGAGGATGGCCCAAAGTGCTTGGGTCCTGCACCCATGTGGGAGACTAGGAGAAGCACCTGGCTCCTGGCTTCGGATCAGTACAGTGCACCGGCTGCAGCGCGCCTGCTGCAGTGGCCACTGGAGGGTGAACCAACAGAAAAACGAAGACCTTTCTCTCTGTCTCTCACTGTCCACTCTGCATGTCAAAAAAAAAAAAAAGAAAAGTAGTAATCAAATAAATATGACCACTAACAACATGCAGACCAAGTCTTTCAAGGTAATAATTTTATAAGAAAAGCATTCTAAAATTCTGATGTACTTAATAAAAATAAACCACGTTAGTTGTCAAGTACTTTGCAGACAAGCCTCATACCACAAACTGATGAGTTTGATAAAGACCACCTTATACAGTGATTTTATCCTATTTCCAAAATGTAGTTAATTACTAATCATCGCATGGAATTGATCTTTTATAGCTACTTAACTTCCAAAGTTTAAATTACAAGCAACCTACGTAAGAATCTTTAAAAAAAAAAAAAAGGATAATGAAATTTTCACATAAATACAACTGAAAACAAACAAAAAACAGAGGTTAACAGTTGTGGCAAATTTTCATAAACAATCTAGATCCATAAAAATACAAAACTGTTAAAATTAGTAAAACCAAGGATTTAACATTTAAACAAATTTCACATCACATACGCGCAGAATTACATACACTAAAAAACAAAGACAAGGAATTATCCGCAAGCTACACTCAAGGTTACAGCAGGATGTCCTGAAGGGAAGGCCTGCCTGTAGCTGTGTATTCTTCAAAATACACAACAAGACTATGTGTGCATATCTGCATATAAAAGAGCAGTATAATAAAATTCTACAAATGCTGCCTTGGGCAAGTCCCCAAACCTCAAAGCTCAGGATTTTTTTTCCTTCTATTTTGTAGGATTTTCTGCTATTTGTTCATGTTACAAAATTTTATAGTCTTGGGAAAATATTTTAAAAGATGATACATACTGTTGAATTCAAAGCCACAGCACATTTTGTTCAACATATACATGTTCACAAAGACTCAGGGGGCCGGCGCTGTGGCACAGGGGGTTAAGGTCCTGGCCTGAAGAGCCAGCATCCCATATGGGCGCCAGTTCGAGACCCGGCTGCTCCACCTCTGATCCAGCTCTCTGCTGCGGCCTGGGAGAACAGCAGAGGATGGCCCACATCCTCGGGCCCCTGCACCCGCGTGAGAGACCAGAGGAGGCTCCTGGCTTCAGATCGGCACAGCTCCGGCCATTGGGGCCAATGAAGGGTGGGGAATGAACCACAGGATGGAGGACCTCTCTGTCTCTCTCTGCATTACTCTTTCAAATAAATAAATAAATCTTAAAAAAAAAAAAAAAAAAGACTCACAAAACATATACACCAAAATTTTTTAATGATTTTATTTATTTGTGAGCTAAACTTAGAGAAAGGTCTTCCATCCACTGGTTCACTCACCAAATGGCTGCATCGGTCAGAGCTAGATCAATCTGAAGCCAGGAGCCAGGAGCTTCTTCCAGGTCTCCCCCACAAGTACAGGGCCAAAGCACTTGGGCCATCTTCCACTGCTCTCCTGGGCTACAAGCAGACAACTGGATGGGAAGAGAAGCAACCAGGACATGAACTGGCACCCATATAGGATGCCAGCGCCACAGGCTAGCCCCTACACCAAGTTTTATTTATTTATTTATTTTTTGACAGGCAGAGTTAGACAGTGAGAGAGAGAGAGAGACAGAGAGAAAGATCTTCCTTCCATTGGTTCACCCCTCAAATGGCCACTGAGGCCGGTGCACCGCACCAATCCAAAGCCAGGAGCCAGGTGCTTCCTCCTGGTCTCCCATGCGGGTGCAGGGCCCAAGCACTTGGGCCATCCTCCACTGCCTTCCCGGGCCACAGCAGAGAGCTGGCCTGGAAGAGGAGCAACCGGGACTAGCACCCAGCACCCCAACCAGGACTAGAACCCAGGGTGCCGGCGCCACAGGCGGAAGACTAGCCTAGTGAGCCGCGGCGCCAGCCCCTACACCAAATTTCTAATAGTGGTTACTTCAAACAAAAGAATTATGGGTGATTTTAATCCTGAAGGAGCCTGGTTTTCCTCTTCTTCACACTATCTTACTCTTCTATAAAGAATACTTAAAGCAGCCAGCGCTGTGGCTCACTAGGCTAATCCTCCGCCTTGCGGCGCCGGCACACTGGGTTCTAGTCCCGGTCGGGGCACCAGATTCTGTCCTGGTTGCCCCTTTTCCAGGCCAGCTCTCTGCTGTGGCCAGGGAGTGCAGTGGAGGATGGCCCAAATGTTTGGGCCCTGCACCCCATGGGAGACCAGGAGAAGCACCTGGCGGCAGACATTGGAGGGTGAACCAACGGCAAAGGAAGACCTTTCTTTCTGTCTCTCTCTCTCACTGTCCACTCTGCCTGTCACAAAAAAAAAAAAAAAAAAAAAAGAATACTTAAAGCTTCTGGTTTTCAGATTATAAGAAAGAATTTTCATACATAACTGCAACAGTAAAGATTGCTTCCAATAAACTAATTGGAAAATAAATCTGTCCTGGACAGTAGTTCTCTACTAAACTGCAAGCAACTTAAGATCAGGGGCCATATTTTACACATCTACAAGCTCAAATTATGGAACAGAAACAGACAGATGGGCAGACGGAGAGGGTGGGAGGAGGAGAATAACATCTCTTGAATTAATTGGTGTTTTAAAGAACAGTGAAGGGGGCCGGTGCTGTGGCTTAAGTAGGCTAAGCCTCCACCTGCAGTGCCGGCGGTGCTGTTTCGAGTCCCGGCTGCTCCACTTCCGATCCAGCTCTCTACTTATGGCCTGAAAATAGTGGAAGATGGCCCAAGTGTTTGGAACCCTACACCTATGTGGGAGACCCAGAAGAAGCTCCTGATTCCAGATTGGCCCAGCTCCAGCCATTGCAGCCATTTGGGGAGTGAACCAGCAGATGGAAAACCTCTCTCTCTGTGCCTATACTTAACAAAAACAAAAACAAAAAACAGACATCTGCTTTGCTAGGCTGGCCAGCCCTGCAATGGAGAATGCTGCTATGTTCCACATGGAAAGTTCATCCTCAAAGCAGAAGAAATTGCTTTTCAATAGAAATAAACATACTTTAAGGATATCAAAAAACACATTAAGATATAGCTCACCCTATTTCCCATCATAAGCAATGTTAATAAAGCTCATGGATTCAAATGTGTACATCAGAAATTTTACACGTAAATGCTACAACCTACCAAAGGTTTGATCCAAACTTCACATTCATTGAGGAGTAAACCTAAGAAAAACAGATCTAGCCGGCGCCGCGGCTCACTAGGCTAATCCTCCGCCTTGCGGCGCCGGCACACCAGGTTCTAGTCCTGGTCGGGGCACCGATCCTGTCCCAGCTGCCCCTCTTCCAGGCCAGCTCTCTGCTGTGGCCAGGGAGTGCAGTGGAGGATGGCCCAAGTCCTTGGGCCCTGCACCCCATGGGAGACCAGGAGAAGCACCTGGCTCCTGCCATCGGATCAGCGTGGTGCACCGGCCATTGGAGGGTGAACCAACGGCAAAAGGAAGACCTTTCTCTCTGTCTCTCTCTCACTGTCCACTCTGCCTGTCAAAAAAAAAAAAAGAAAGAAAAACAGATCTACTTTTGAAGTTTAACAGCCAAAGGAGGAAGAAGGCAAAAAAAAAAAAAAGAAAGAAAAAGAAAAGCGAAGAAAAAGAAAACCTCAAGATAAAATATTCTACTTTAACTTTGGTAACATTTTACTGGACAGGTAACTGTAGAGACCTCTTAAAACCTTAGCATGGTAACAGTCCATAGATGACTCAGATATGCCTCAAAACAAAATACAAGGACTTTCACTAAGGAGGCACAATATCACAAGGGCCTGTTAGTAAACTCCATTTACAGAGCCACTAAAGTTATCACTATCATTTAGAATAGATGCAAAGGGGCCGACCTTGTGTTGTATCAGGTAAAGCTGCCACCCGCAAAGCTGGCATCCCATATAGGTGCCCGTTCATGTCCCTGGCTGCTCCACTTCCAACCCAGCTCCCTGCTAATGGCCTGGGTTAAGGCAGCAGAAGATGGCCCACGTATTTGGACTCCAGCCACCCATGTGGGTGACCTGTAAGAAACTCCTGGCCCCAGCCTGCCCAGCCCTACCCGTAGTGGCCATCTGGGAAGTAAAGCAGCATTTGGAAGAGCTCCCTGTGTTTGCCTCTCCCTCTCTCTCTCTGTAACTCCAACTTTCAAAAAAACTAAGTAACATACAACAGATACAAAAACAAGGTCTTGTTCAGGCTCAACTACTCGGTGTATAATATCAAAATGCTAATCTATCCAGCCAAAATAGAAAACTCTAATCCTAACAAAAAAAAAAAAATCTCCTAAAATCTTAAAATTCCTTTCAAGGTTAAAAAACAACAACAACAAAAAAAAAACCTTTACTCTGGCAGAAAACCTTCTACCACAGCTGTAGTTATTTAGAACAAAAATCAGATCCTCATTTAAGTTGAAACATATGGCTATTAAATAGCTAAGATATGAGTTAACATCCCCTGTGTGAAATCCTAACTGTCTAATTAGAGAGACACAGACAACATAAGTTTGCATTTAGCCCAAAAAGAAACACCACAACCAGTATCATCAACATTTTCAGTGTTTCAGAACACAGTCTCTAAACTACTCCAGGCTTTTTTTCTTTGACAAAATAAATAGTTTGATGTAGGCTTTTGCTCACTCTTACAAAGTGGATTTTCTCCAGGCACTTAGGATGAAAACAAAACTCATCAGGTGAAATAAGCCTCCCCTCCTCTAAAACAAGACAAAACAAAACAAACCTACACAAAACAAAAGCAGATCCCTTCTGTTATTACTAGCTATCTACAGTCTCCCTCTAATGACCTAAATGTTAACTAACTTTGTAGGACCGGATGGGCATCAACACTCACAAATCAGTTAACACGAGGAGGATGTAGTTTGAGAAATACAAATGATTCCATGTGACTGACTAACCCAGATGAAGAGCCAACAGCTAAATACCCGCCCCCCTTCCAACCTTCCCGGAACATCATCTGTAGTGAAGCCTCTCTACCACATGTCAACTGCAAGCTGTCCCCATGCTTTAAGGAGGTGCTCTCCAGATGCCACTGCTCTTATCAAACACTACACACAGGCTCACTGTCTAGCACATTAAAAATAAGTAATTCGGAAAAGCAACTATCTTGGTTTTATTCATGGACATACACCGAGTACCTACACACCTGTCTTGTACACAGATATTCAATAAGTTTATGTTGAACGTAGGTTTTTAGGCCCTTCCAGAAGATATTAAATTTAGAGATGAATGTCTCACTGATATTTAAATGGAAACATGATGAACAATTAAACTAAAACTACAGGGACTGGTGATGTGACACACCGGGTTAAGCCACTGCCTGCAACACAGGCATCCATGAGCACTGGTTTGAATCCTGACTGCTTCATTTCTGATCCAGCTCCCTGCTAATGAGCCTGGGAAAGCAGCGGATGGCCTGAATACCTGGGCTTCTGCCACACATGTGGGAGATTCAGATGGAATTTCAGGCTCCTGGCTTTGGTCGATCTAGCCTGGGCTGTTGTGTCCACTTGGGGAGAGAACCAGTGGATGAAGATCTCTCTCTTTCTCTCCCTCTTTAACTCTGCCTTTCAAATTTAAAAAAAAAAAAAAAAACTTTAAAACTAAATAAACTGCAGTATAACTTCTAAGGCTTAATACCCCAAATCAAAAAAGAAGTAAAAGCACTAAGCTGAAAAATCACTGAAAGAGAAAGTTTGTATTTACACTGAATCTTTTATCCAAACAAATCTACTGCTCTATTATTTACAGTTGGGCATAAGTAAAAGAGTTGTAAACACATAAAACAGGGAAGGGAATGTGGAAAGGGAAGAGATCCTTTGTTAACCAGAGATGATTACTAATAATACCATGAGACTACCCTGAAGTTATCAAAAGTAACTTGGTCGGAAGCTAGCAGTTAATGAAAACAATTTTTTAAAAACATTTTTAGGGGCTGACGCTGTGGCACAGCGGTGTTAGCTACCGTCTGCAGCGTCCGCATCACTGATGGCCACTGGTTCGAGTCCTGGCTGCTCCACTTCCTATCCTGCTAATGGGAAAACAGCAGAGGATGGCCTAAGTCCTTGGGCCCCTGCACCCACATAAGAAACTCAGATGAAAGTCCTGGTTTTGGTCTGGTCCAACCCTAGCTGTTGCAGCCAGCAGATGAAATACTTTTTCTGGGGCTGGCGCCGTGGCTCACTTGGTTAATCCTCCGCCTGCGGCGCCAGCATCCCATATGGGCGCCGGGTTCTAGTCCCAGCTGCCCCTCTTCCAGACCGGCTCTCTGCTGTGGCCCGGGAGGGCAGTGGAGGATGGCCCGAGTACTTGGGCCCCTGTACCCGCATGGGAGACGAGGAGGAAGCACCTGGCTCCTGGCTTCAGATCGGCGCAGCGCCGGCCATAGCGGCCATTTGGGGAGTGAACCAATGGAAAGAAGACCTTCCTCTCTAACTCTACCTGTCAAAAAAAAAAAAAAATTCTTGCTCTCTCTCTCTCTCTCTTCCTCTCTATAACTTGCCTTTCAAATAAATAAAAAGTCTTTGAAAAAAAAACAACTTTTTTTGACAGGCAGAGGTAGACAGTGAGAGAGAGAAAGAGACAGAAAGGTCTTGCTTTTCCGTTGGTTCACCCCCTAAATGGCTGCTACTGCTGGCGCGCTGCGCCGATCCGAAGCCAGGAGCCAGGTGCTTCCTCCTGGTCTCCCATGCGGGTGCAGGGCTCAAGCACCTGGGCCATCCTCCACTGCCTTCCTGGGCCACAGCAGAGAGCTGGACTGGAAGAGGAGCAACCGGGACTAGAACCCAGGGTGCCGGCGCCACAGGCGGAGGATTAGCCAAGTGAGCCGTGGTGCCGGCCAAGAAAAACACTTTTAAATAAAAGAGGGAGTTTAACAACAAAACACACCAAAAACTTTAAAACAACAATTCCTCATGGGGCCGGCACTGTGGCACAGCGGGTAAAGCCACTGCCTGCAGTGTCGGCATCCCATAGGAGCACCAGAGTCCCAGCTGCTCCACTTCCGATCCAGCTCTCTGCTATGGCCTGGGAAAGCAGATGGCCCAGGTCCTTGGGCCCCTGCACCCACATGGAGAAGAAGCTCCTGGCTCCTGGCTCCAGATCAGCACAGCTCCAGTCATCACGGCCAAATGGAGAGTGAACCAGCAGATGGAAGACCTCTCTTTCTCTGCCTCTCCTCCTCTCTCTGTGTGACTCTTTCAAATAAATAAATAAATCTTTAAAACAACTGCTCAGCAATTTCATTCCTGTGCTTAGGGGAAGGCTCAGCACAATGTAAACAGATCCTGTGTCCTCCCTAATAGTAGCTACAGGTTTCAACGCATAATTAGCAAACCTTCAGAGGCACAAGTCACAGTCAAATATAAATTACCAGATAACCAACAATAATGCATGCACTTGATAGCAAATTCAAGTCTTCCCTCAAATCCTCACAGTATTTGACAAACTACGAAGAAATCATTCTATAGAAGTGCCAGCTTCTTGGTTTCCTGAAGAACAGTGTGGCGGAGCGAGCAAGACCCATAAAAATCTCGGAGACCTCCGACCTAGTAAAACCACACCCCGGGAACTTTGGCTACTGAAATCACTACATTTAAACAAGGAGCTATTAGTATAAAGATGTCCACTATCTACAACAGCAAAAGGGTACAAACCCAAAACCCAATCATAGGAGAATGAGTAAATGGAAATTTTTTTTTTTTTAAGATTTTATTTATTTAGAGAGTTACAGACAGGGAGAGGGGGAGAGAGAGAAAGGTCTTATGTTCGTTAGCTCACTCTCCAAATGGCCGCAACGACTGGAGCTGCACCGATCCAAAGCCTACTGCACAGTGGCACTGGACCCATAAGTGGAAATTTTAATTTACAATGCAATGTTAAGGAGCTGGTGCTGTGGCCTAGTGGGTTAAGCCACTGCCTGCAGTGCCAGCATCCCATATGGGCACCGGTTTGAGACCCGGCTGCTCCATTTGCAATCCAGCTCTCTGCTGTGGCCTGCAAAAGCAGTAGAGGATGGCCCAATTCCTTGGGTTCCCGCACCCATGTGGGGAGACCTGGAGGAAGCTCCTGATCGGTGCAGCACCAGCCATTGCGACCAATTGGGGAGTGAACCAGTGGATAGAAGATTTCTCTCTCTCTGCCTCTCCTTTTCTCTCTGTATAGCTCTTTCAGATAAATAAGTAAATCTTTAAAAAAAAAAAAAAAAAGTTATGTTCAAATTTTAATATTGTGGTTGCACTGTTCTTTCCTAAAAGAGCCACTCTGAAATTCTATGTGGCATATACGGTGTTGTGGCATAGCAATAAAACCGTTGCCTGTGACGTCAGCATCTCAGCGGCTCCACTTCCCGGCCAGCTCTCTAATACACCTGGGAAAAGCAGTGGAGGATGGCTCAAGGGTTCGGCCTCTTGCCATCCACATGGGAGACACCAGTGAAGCTTCTGGCCCTGGCCTGGCCCAGCCCTGGCCATTGCAGCCATCTGGGTGAACCAGCAGATGGAAGATCTCTTTCTTCTCTCCCTCTCCCTCTCTCTCTCTCCCTCCTTCCCTCCCTCCCTCCTTCCTCATAACTTTCAGATAAACAAATATTAAAAAAAAAGCAATGATAAAGAGTAAATGACTCTTGTCAAACCCAATGCTGCACTTTCTTGACTCATGCTCCCAGAAACTGACTTTAATTGCTGATATACACAAACACAGGGAAATTCTAGAAGTTGTTGCTGATATACAAAGAACTCAGTAAAGTGAACAAAACTGAAAGCAATTTGACAAGTCCATTTACTTAAGATCTGAAAAACGGAATTCCTCATATGAATCCCATACGTTAAGCAAAACTTGGCCTATCTATGAAAAATGAAGACTACAATGCACACCTCCAGTTAAAAGAACTTAAAGCAAGGAAAACGCTATATTAACCTTAAATTTCTGCGATGCCTCAAGGAATAGAGTTTTGTAACTGGAACATCCCAATCTCAGACCAAACAACTTGGGAAAAGATTCTTTGTTACAGTCCAATACTTAAGCCTAGTACAGCCAATGCAACTTAAAAGCTTTAGCTTTGCTAACCGTTTGAACGAGTTAAATATATCTGCCAATTGTTCCTCACTCCTAAGAGAAGCTAGAATAAAACTTGTATTTGAAATGTTTTCATTTTCCAGCGCTGAGAAAGGGAAAAGTTTAGTTCCAGAACCCCAGGTGGACTTCCGCTGTGCAAGCCCTCAGCTCACGGAGACCACGCTAAGCGGTGTTTGGAGGGCCGCAGCAGGCGAACAGGAGTGCCAGGGGGTCCGGTCAGAACGGAAGGCGGAATCCCTTAAACACCGGCTGACCCATCCTAACGGCCCACTTCTGCTCTAAGTGAAGATCCCCTTATCCCGCCGGCCCTCCGCGGCAGGCCCGCACCGCGCACTCAGGGGCGCTGGGAAACCTGCGTGCCCTTGGCGGACTCCGGCCACGATGGACTGGAGTCGGACGCCCGCCTTTCCCTGGCGACGCCAAGCATCTTCTTGGTTCGCAAAATACCAACCGACAACCACCCGCCCTAGGGCCTCCCGCACGCACACACCCTCCAGAGTCCGACAGTCAGCCCGGAGCGCAGCGAGCCCCCAACTCCCGCACAAACCGCGGGGACGGGGCGCAAGCACCCTCACCTCCGCGCCCTGCGGCAACCCCTCGCCCCTGGAAACCTCGGACCCGGGGTGGGGGCGGGGCAGCGCGCAGCGGGCCCCTCCCGGCCGCCGCCCCCTCCCCACCCTCGGCGGCCCCGGCCGGGCACTGCGGCTCGGCCGCCGCCGCGCGCCGGAGAGGCCTCGCGGGGGAAGGAGAGCCGGGCACTCCCACCCAGGCCCGGGCGGGGGAGGGCGGGCCGCTGCGGGAGACCCTGAGCACGCAGCCCAGCCAGCACGGGGCGGCCGCGGAGACCGGACGCGAGCAGGGGTGATGCTGCCCTCACTGTCCCCTCCCTCCGTAGAGCCCCCCCAAACCTGCTGACCCCCTCCAACACGAACATTCAAATACCCGGGGGTGAGGATGCTGCCCAAGCACGCTCCCGTTTGGGGCGATGGAGGCCTGAATGGGGCGGAGCGGGGGCTGACAGCTGCCCAGGAGACCGGAGAACCCCTCCCCAACACTTCCCCGGGAAGGGGAGGCTGCCCGGTCCCTCCATCTTGACCGCTGGCGGAGGGGGTGGGGATGTTGCAGGAGGCTGGACGCGGCCCGACGATCCCACGGGAATCCCGCGGCGCCCCCCCCACCCCACCCCGCTGCGGACAGAGCGGCCCCACCCCCACTGCGGGCCCCCAGCCCATCGCCGCCCCCCCCACGAGCCGGCCGGTCACGGGGCGGGGACGGCGGTGCGGGCCGCGGGGGAGGGGACGCGAGGCCGCGGCTCCCACAGGCCCGGAGCCCCGACACCCACCTGCCCAGGCTGGGCCGCCCGCCTCCCGCGCTCGCCGCAGCCGCCGAGGACGAGGAGGGCGCCGCGGCCGAGGGCGCCGAGCCTGAGGACGAGGGCGGCGGCGGCGGCGCGGCGGCGGCCGGCGACGTGAGGAGGCCGCCGCCGGGCTTACGGGCACCGGCGGCCGCGGGCGGCTGCGGCTGCGGCGGCTGCTGCTGCGGCTTCAGCGACATGGTGAGCGGCCCATACACCGGCTCGCACGCCGGGCGGGGACAGCCGGGGGCCGGGCGCGCCGAGGAGACGCCGGAGCGCGGCGGGGACGCGCGGACGCCGAGCGGGGCGGCGCGGGCTGGCGCGGCCGGGGGGGCGTCCGCGCTGGCGAGGGGGAGGAGGAGGACGACGAAGGGGCGGGGAGGCCCGCCGAGACCGAGGAGCCGACTGGAGCCGGGCCGGGACGCGGCGCCGCCGTTGCCGTTGCGACCAAAACAGTCTGAGGCGGAGGGAGGCGAGCGCAGCCCGGAGGGAGGGGGGCCTGGGCCGGGCGGGGGAGGGGCGGCGGAGGGATACGGGCCGCGGGCCGCGCCGCCGCCGCCGCCCCGCCCGCCCCTCCGCGCCTGCCGCGGGAGCGAGCGCCTGCCGGGCCACCTGGCTGCGGCGAGCCGGCGCGGCCCCCGAGCGGCCGCCGCGGGGCTCGGAGGAGCTGCGGCCGCCGAGCGCATGGCGGCGGGTGGGGGCCTGGCGCGCCGAGGCTGCGGGTGGCTGCGCCGGGTGGGCGCGGAGGCGCGGGGCCGGGGGGGACTCTTTGCCGGAAGTCGGAAGGGTTCGGGCGGAAGCAGAACGTGAGGCGGCCCCGGGGCCGGGAGGGACACGTGAGGCGCGGGCGCCGCGCTGGGCCGCGGCCGCGGGGGTCGGGTGAGGACCGGGCGGCGGGCCCTGCGCGCGGGTCCGCCCTGCTCGAGGCGGGTGTGTCCTTCGCAGAGGGCGTGTCGGGCTCGGCTGCGGGGCCGGCCGGGGCTGGAGGACGCGGAGGGAGGGCGCCCCCCGGCGTCTTCGCGGCCCTCGCGGGGCCGGGGTCGCCCCCGCCTGATGCCTCCCGGAAAATGGCCTGCGGGTGCCGTCGGGGCGGGGGCTGCGCCCGGAGCCCCGCACGCCGCAGGCCTCCCGCGTTCGGTCACCTTTCCCCGACACGTGCTCGCGGCAACGCAGTGACCAGCAAACGCTGGGCGTTTGACCTTCATGTGAACTCGGCTGCCCTCGCTTGAACTTCTCCCTGGTTCCCGAGACGCCCGGGAGTGCGCAGGAACGGCAGGGCCGCGGGCGGTGGGCCCCGGGCGGTGGGGACTTCAGACCTTGACCCCTGCCGAAGTTGTACTTTAACTCGGAGCCCGCCCGCACGGCTGTGCCGTTTTTTGCAAATGTGTTGCAACTAAACGGGAAGCAAGTAGATAATTTTTTTTTTTTTTTTTTTTTTGGAACCATGACTCCACCTTTTTGGAAAGTGAAATTACTTCAGGAAGTGATAAGGGAGAAGGGGACACCGAAATTGCCCCTCCACCTGGAATTGTTCAGATAAAGACCTGCAAAAACTTGGGAGGCTAAAAATCCAGGGGCCCCCAGTAGTGCAAACGTGAAATAACCTAGGGATTTGGGGCCAACCTCCCACTCCTGCAGACACTTGAAGTAGATTTTCCTGAAGTAGAAAATCAGCTTTATTTCCCGTCTGAGGCTAACAAACGATGGATGTAGTCTTTTAAACTGACAGTTGCACAACCCTTTAAAAATTAACCCGGAGGAAATTAGAACTTTGGAAAAAAAAAAAAAAGAAACATTTTTTTCTAAGTGTCATTAATGGACAGTCACCATTCTCTGCGTTACTGAGCTGACAGTCGTGTCTAAGCCATGGGCCCAGAATTCAGTGTTAGGGCGAGTTTCCAGGCAGGTGGGCAGACAAAGGGAACTGGAACTGGGAAGCCTGGCGATGACCAACCTTAGCTTTGTTTTATTCAGGCCGAGAAGCCGCATTTTTAACCCAGTATAGTCAGAAAAAGAAGACCGTTTTACTGAGGGGAAACCTGCACATTATGAAATGCACCCTTTCATTGCAGGATTCCGGGCGCGGTAAATTCTCCAGGCCGCTCAGCCTCCAGCCCTAAGAGGCCCTCGAAGCCCATTGCAGCGGCTGGTTCCACCCTCAGCCCAGGCAGCCGCTGGTCTCGGGGTCTGTCCGCGGCTGGACGTTTCGTGTAAATGGACTCAGAACTGCGGCCCTCCCGTCACTCACCCGTGGCGATTCTGAGACTTACCCATTGTAGCAAGGATCAGGGCTGTGCTGTTGCAGCTGGCAGCCTTCTGTTATCTGGAGCTACCCTGAGATTGCCTTGGGCTTTCTGGCCAAGGTGAGGGACGCTGCTGTGAGCGCCCCTGAACCCAGATGCTGTCCCTTCTCCTGGGTAGGCGCCGTCAGACCCCGTCTTTCCAGTTACTGTGCCATTTCACACTCTTCCCTGGAATGTTAAGTGTTTATCATGAGATGCGACGTCTGCTTTTTATTTCGATGGAAAGGGGATCCTCTGCTCTCAGTCTGTTTTGGATGCCTCCCGCCCCCCTTTTTTTCTCTTTAAATTAGTTTATTTGAAAGAGTCACAGAGAAGGAGAGGCAAGAGAGGTCTTGCATCTGTTAGTGCACTTCCCAGTTGGCCACAACAGCTAGGGCTGAGCCAGGCCAAAGCTGGAGCTTCTTCTGAATCTCCCAAGCAGTTTGTCTCTCCAGGTAGTTGGCCATCCTCCGCTGCTTTCCCAGGCACATTAGCAGGGAGCTGGATCAGAAGAGGAGCAGCCAGGACTAGAACCGGTGCCCACGGGGGCTGCTGACGCCACAGGTGGAGGCTTAGCCGGCTATGCCACAGTGCTGGTCGTTCTCTCCTTGTTTCTATGTGGAGGGAACATCACCACACAAAACCAAGGAAGTTTTTATTGCCAATCCTTCACGCAAGTTATAGACCTTTGAAACATGGTTGTTGACCCGCCACTGGGCCATCACAGGACTTTATAGTAAAATATCAGGGTATGGCGCCTCAAACTGGCAGACTCCCAGGGACCTCCTGGTGTGCAGACCCTGTGGAATCTCCACTTCAGTACAAGCCTCACCTGGTGACTCCCTTCTAACCACAAGCGAGGAAGAATTACGGCTGTTTCCTTCCAAGGTTAGGGCCTGCCTCTGTCTTGGACCGCCCTCACGCACATCTGGTTTTGGGGCAGCCAGCTGCCAGATTGTGAGCTGCGAGCTGCTCTATGGACATTCCCTTTGGCAAGGATCTGATGTCTCCAGCCAGCAGGGAGTGAGGTCCTGACAGGTGCCAGCCACCAGCAGTGAGCGGAAGTGGATCAACCCCAGTTCAGCCTCTGTGAGAAGGCAGTCCTGGCTTTAGGCTCATGCACCTTGGTTCAAGACCTAAGCGAGAAGCCACATCCTTATCTTTAACTTATTGTTGCTCTAAGCAACTAAGTTTGCAGGTTATTTAGTATATAGCAGTAGTGCATGTTCTATGATTTCCTTGGGCATTCAGAATTCTCTGAAGGCAGATGTGAAGCTCAGCAACTAACCTGGTACAGAAGTCATAATTGTGACTGCTTCCCCCTCCCCCGGTGATGAGGTACAGAAGTCGTAATTGTGGCCGGCGCTGTGGCTCAACAGGCTAATCCTCCGCCTTGCGGCGCTGGCACACCTGGTTCTAGTCCCGGTCAGGGCGCCGGATTCTATCCCGGTTGCCCCTCTTCCAAGCCAGCTCTCTGCTGTGGCCCGGGAGTGCAGTGGAGGATGGCCCAAGTCCTTGGGCCCTGAACCGCATGGGAAGCCAGGAGAAGCACCTGGCTCCTGGCTTCAGATCAGCAAGATGCGCCAGCTGCAGTGGCCATTGGAGGGTGAACCAATGGCAAAAAGGAAGACCTTTCTCTGTCTCTCTCTCTCTCTCTCTCTCTCATTATCTACTCTGCCTGTCAAAAAAAAAAAAAAAAAAAGAAAGAAGAAGTCGTAATTGTGCATCTGCCTCCACCCCCACCCCACCCCCCACCCCCCACCCCCAGTGATTCTGGTGATTATCAGGCAGTCATCTAAGCCTGAACAGCAAGGGGCTTTAAAGAGCTGTCATCAAAGACTCTGGACCGGGGCAGGGGTGTGACCTCGCTGTAAACAAGACGCTGGGGCTGGGCCGGGAGGAGTGTCTGGTCTGTTACCTGGCTCCAGCTCCTCACTCCAGCTTCCTGCTAGTGCAGACCATGGGCAGCAGTGATGGCTCAAGCAGTCGGGTTCCTGCCGCCCCAGGGGGCCCCTGGATTGCCCTCCCAGTTCAGTCAGTGTTACCCTTCCCCCAACCAAGTATACTATTAAAAAAAGAAAGAAAGAATATTGTCCTGAAGAGTTAGTATTGAAAAGTATTGCTAAGACTTGAACTTTAAAAATAGCAAAAATTGTGGGGGACCAAACTCTGGTGTAGCGGGTAAAGCCGCCGCCTGCAGTGCCACGATCCCATATGGGCGCCAGTTCAAGTCCCAGCTGCTCCTCTTCCGATCCAACTTTCTGCTATGGCCTGAGAAAGCAATGGAAGATGGCCCAAGTCCTTGGGCCCCTGCACCCACATGGGAGACCCAGAAGAAGCTCCTGGCTCCTGCTTCAGATGGGCCCAGCTCCAGCCATTGCAGCCATTTGGGAGGTGAACCAGCAGATGGAAGAGCTCTCTCTCTGCCTTTCTCTAATTCTGCCTTTCTTTTTTTTTTTTTTTAATTTATTTATTTATTTATTTTTGACAGGCAGAGTGGACAGTGAGAGAGACAGAGAGAAAGGTCTTCTTTTTTGCCGTTGGTTCACCCTCCAATGGCCGCCGCGGCTGGCACGCTGCGGCCAGCGCACCGCGCTGATCCGATGGCAGGAGCCAGGTGCTTTATCCTGGTCTGCCATGGGGTGCAGGGCCCAAGCACTTGGGCCATCCTCCACTGCACTCCCTGGCCACAGCAGAGAGCTGGCCTGGAAGAGGGGCAACCGGGACAGAATCCGGTGCCCCGACCGGGACTAGAACCCGGTGTGCCGGCGCCGCATGGTGGAGGATTAGCCTAGTGAGCCGCGGCGCCGGCCTATGCCTTTCTTTTTTTTAAGAACTTGTTTGTTTATTTGGCAGAGTCACACAGAGAGAGAAGGGGAGAGAGATCTTCCATCTGCTGGTTCATTCCTCAAATGGCAGCAACAGCTGGAGCTGCACTCATCCAAAGCCAGGAGCCTCTTCCTGTCTCCCACATGGGTGCAGGGGTCCAAGGATTTGGACCATCTTCTACGGCTTTCCCAGGCCATAAGCAGAGAGCTGGATCAGAAGTAGAACAGCTGGGACTTGAACTGATGCCCATATGGGATGCTGGCACTGCAGGAGGCAGCTTCATCCGCTATGTCACAGCACTGGTCCCAACTCTGCCTTTTAAATGAATAAATAAATCTTTAAAAAAATCTAGGAGCCAGCACTGTGGTGTGGCACTGTGGCAAAGAGGGTAAAGTCACCACCTGCAGTGCCGGCATCCACGTGTGCACCGGTTCAAGCCCCAGCTGCTCCACTTCCGATCCAGCGCTCTGTTATGGCCTAGGAAAGCAGCAGAAGATGGCCCAAGTCCTTGGGCCCCTGCACCTGCTTGGGAGACCCAGAGGAAGTTCCTGGCTCCTGGCTTCAGATCAGCTCAGTTCTGGACATTGCAGCCATCTGGAGAGTGACCAACAGATGAAAAACTCTCTCTCTCTCTCTCTCTCTCTCTCTCTGCCTCTGCCTCTCTGTGGCTCTGCCTTTCAAATAAATAAATAAATCTTTATTTGAAGAAATAAGAAAGAATAAATAAGAAAGAATCTGTTTTAAAATAGCTATTGTGGGGCCAGAATTGCTGCACAGCAGGTTAAGTCATCACTTGGGACTCCCGCATCCCATATCTCGGAGTGCCTGATTTGAGTCCTGGCTCCTCCTCACTTTCTTTTTTTTCTTTTTGACAGGCAGAGTAGACAGTGAGGAGAGAGACAGAAAGAAAGGTCTGGCCGGCACCGTGGCTCAACAGGCTAATCCTCCGCCTTGCGGCGCCGGCACACCGGGTTCTAGTCCCGGTCGGGGCACCGATCCTGTCCCGGTTGCCCCTCTTCCAGGCCAGCTCTCTGCTGTGGCCAGGGAGTGCAGTGGAGGATGGCCCAAGTGTTTGGGCTCTGCACCCCATGGGAGACCAGGAGAAGCACCTGGCTCCTGCCATCGGAACAGCGCGGTGCGCCGGCCGCAGCGCGCTACCGCGGCGGCCATTGGAGGGTGAACCAACGGCAAAAGGAAGACCTTTCTCTCTGTCTCTCTCTCACTGTCCACTCTGCCTGTCAAAAAAAAAAAGAAAAAAAAAATTAAAAAAAAAAAAAAAAAAAGAAAGAAAGGTCTTCCTTTGCCGTTGGTTCACCCTCCAATGGCCTCTGCGGCCGGTGCACTGCAGCCGGCACACCGTGCTGATCTGAAGCCAGGAGCCAGGTGCTTCTCCTAGTCTCCCATGCGGGTGCAGGGCCCAAGCACTTGGGCCATCCTCCACTGCACTCCCGGGCCACAGCAGAGAGCTGGCCTGGAAGAGGGGCAACCGGGACAGAATGTGACACCCCGACCGGGACTAGAATCCCGTGCCAGCGCCACAGGCGGAGGATTAGCCTATTGAGCCGCGGCGCCGGCCGCTCCTCCCCACTTTCAATCCAGCTTTCTATTAAATGCACTTGGGAGGCAGCAGATGATGGTGCTAGTGTTTAGATTCCTACCAAGATAAAGTTCTTAGCTCCTGGCTTCAGCCTGGCTTAGCCCAGATGGCCCAGCCATTTAGGGAGGGAACCAGCAGATGGAAGATCTCTGTTTTCTTCTTTCTGTGTCACCCAGCCTTTCAAATACGTCACAAATCTTAAAAAATAAAAATAGGGGCTGGCACTGTGGCAAAGCAAGTTGGCCACCACCTGAGACACAGTCCCATATCGGAGACCCAATTCAAGATCCGGCTGCCCGCTTCTGATCCAGCTCCTTGCAAATGCAACTGAGAAAGCAGCAGCAGATGTGCTTGGGCCTCCGCCACTCACGGGGGAGAGCCGGATGGGGTTCCAGATTCTTCCAGCAGCCTGGCCCAGCCTCAGTCATTGCAACCATCTGGGTAGTGAGCCAGTGGAAGGAAGACCTGTTCCTCTCTCCGTCTCTCCGTGTCTCTCTCTCTCTCTCTCTCTCTATATATATATATATATACACATATATATATGCCTTTCAAATAAAAAATTAAATAAAACGATTAAAATGGCTATGGGTGATTTCAACTACTATTTGAAAAATAAAAAGTCTCGGGTGAGAAACCATGTAGAGAAAGACGTTCAGAGGAGGGAGGTTAGTCTCATAGATTCTGTACTTGTTTTCTAATTCTTTTTTTTTTTTTTTTGACAGGCAGAGTGGACAGTGAGAGAGAGAGAGAGACAGAGAGAAAGGTCTTCCTTTTGCCGTTGGTTCACCCTCCAATGGCCGCCGCGGTAGCGCGCTGCGGCCGGCGCACCGCGCTGATCCGAATGGCAGGAGCCAGGTGTTTATCCTGGTCTCCCATGGGGTGCAGGGCCCAAGGGCTTGGGCCATCCTCCACTGCACTCCCTGGCCACAGCAGAGAGCTGGCCTGGAAGAGGGGCAACCGGGACAGGATCGGTGCCCCGACCGGGACTAGAACCTGGTGTGCCGGCGCCGCTAGGCGGAGGATTAGCCTATTGAGCCGCGGCGCCGGCTTTGTTTTCTAATTCTCAGTGATCTTTCAGGAGGCTACATGGCCCTTCTATTATCCATTAACTTCCATCACTTCAAGGATTACTCGAGTCTCAGGATTTGAGGATGGCAAAATGAGGGAGCTATGCAGAGCAGGCGTGTGGAGAGGATCTGCTGTCGCCCCCTGCAGCAGCACAAGTCACGTGACCCCGTGTTCCCAGCGCTTCATTTTTCTGCAATCATTGCTTTTCCGCTCTCTTCGTCTGGTGTGTCTGACGTATGATGATACATTATCCACTCAATACTCTTGATTTCACTTTCAAAAGCATGAAAATGAATCCAAATCAAAAGTAGCATTCACCCCCAAAATTTGTCCTCTTCTCAAGTTTTTGTATAGCCCAATCCTGATTTCTTTTTTTAAAGTGAGCAGATGTAATTTTAAAAATAGGACCATGTCTAATTAAGCCCATGATTTTTTTTCTAACGATGGTTACTCAGAATTCTTAGAGGCTAATCTATTTGTAGACATTCCAGGAATCCCAAAAAACTAAAAGCTATTTTAAAAAAAAAAGTGAATGGGGTGGGGGCTTCCAGGAAGGTGTTATTAATACACCTTGTGTGCAAAGTGACAACTTTCCCAGGGCAGGAGTGGAGGGGGGCGGGGTGTGTGGCAAAATAGTCCGGGCCACAGCAACATTATTTTAAAAGCTTTTAAATGAGCCGTTCCCTCTGAACAAGCACACTTCTGGTTGTTCAGTTGCTGTTTTGTTGTACCTTGAGGGACAGAATAATGACGCAGGGACATTATTCACAAAGCAAAAGCTGGGTGGCTGCTGAAACAGACACAGAAGAAAGAATTCTTTATTTTTCACTGGAAAGCCTTGTGCTATATACGAGCCAGAAATTTAAAGAAACATGGCCTTCTGTTTTCCTTCCTCTTCCTTTTTTGTTTGCATGTATCCTCACCCTCACTTCTTTTTTGGAGGGGAGGTGGATTTTGTGGGCGCCCTGCCGTTTATGGAAAGCTGAAGATGTGAAGTCTGGGCCACTTTGGAGAGTGCAGGAGGGGACCGGGAACTGGCTGCCAGCAGGGGCTCCTGGCCACAACACACCATGAGCCTAGGGTGGCACTGCAGAGGAGCCAGCCCCAAGTTAAGACTGCCGTGCCAAACCTGTTGTCTCCCAAAAGGGGCTTGGATTCTTGCTCCAGACGGTGATCAGACATGGGCCTCACAGTACTGTCTTGCTCAACCCCTTCTTCTCAAACACATTGATTTCCCACGAGACAGACCTTCACCGCCTCGCTGGGTGCCAGCGACCAGTGTGCTTTAGTGCTGGCTGCACAGCAGCCTGAGCGCTCTCGATGGGGGCGGAGCTTTTCGCCGTGTCCCCCAGGGGCATGGGCAGGGTCCAGAGGCATTCTGGGTTGTCAGCAATGGGAAGGGATACTCTTGGCAGCTTGTGTGTAGAGGCCAGGTATGCTGCCTGTGATATTGTGAAATACTTGTTTGGCCTTTGTCTAAGTTTACTGGCACACAGCTCTGAAAATCCTCGGGCTTCTAAAGTAGTTTTGTGTTTCTGTATGCTAATAAGTTGCCTGAGCAAATCTCCAGTTCTAGGGTGGCTTGACCAGGGTTGGATGGTCTAGAATGGCCTCACTGACGTGTCCAGCTGTGGACTCCACAGCACCTGGGATCACAGGGACAACTGGGCCACGTGTCTCTAGCTGTGCAGCAGGCTAGCCTTGGCTTACTCACAGGGAGGTGGGCCCTGGGTTCCCAGGAGCAGCGAGAGGAGGCAAGCCCCCAAAACACAGGCACTTTCCACAGCTCTTCTCGTGTTCCATTTCCTAATACCACACAGGTCAAAGCAAGACACGTGCCAGGCCCAGGTGTGCAGAGTGGCAGCAGGCTGCATCCCTTGACGGGGTAAGCAGCGGGATGCAATCACTGTGCGGAGGAGGGGCGTGTGGGAGGAGGGAGCTGCCCACTCCTGTAACCATGACTAGGGATGGGTATTTGAAAATCAATACCAAAAACCAAAAATGTGTCTTAACAAGTTCCCTTGCAGAATGAAGAAGCAAGCTGAGACACCTACTTTTAACCATGTGATGCCCTCCAAACCTCTGCATTTTTTGGTTGTCTCACTGAGGACTACAACATCTTTATTGTTGTTGTTGTTGTTATTCAACAGAGCACAGGGACAGAAAGCTCTCATCCACCGGTTCACTCCCCAGGTGCCTGCAATAGCCAGGGCTAACAGGCTAAGGCGAGATGCTGGCGTTCAGTCCAGGGACCCACGTGGGAGATGCGGCCCAACTACTTGAGCCATCACCTGCTGCCTCCCAGCGTGTGCAATAGCAGGAAGCTGGATTCAGAAGCTGAGCCAGGACTCAAACCCAGGCACACTGATATGGGAAGCAAGTGGGCGTCCTAGCTGGTGGCTTCACCACTGTACCAAGGGCCTGACTCATAAGACCATCTTGATGAAAACAGCGGCTGCAAAGCTGGTTGTCCACGAGCTTGGGAAACTCATCTTCATTATCCTTCATCGGCCGTGAGGGCTGTACCACATGTCCTCAAGTGGCAGTGGGTGGGGCTGCAGGAAAACAGGACAGGAATAGGCCATGTGCTAACTGTCTCAAGCCCTGTTTGTAGAGATTCTAGAGTTTCCCTCCCTTTGAAAGGCAAAGTGAGAGACGGAGGGGGAGGTCTTCCATCTGCTGGTTCACTCCCCCAAATGCCTACAATGGCCAGGCTGAAGCCAGGAGCCAGGAGCTTCCTTCAGGTCTCCTATGTGGGCAGCAGGGGCCCAAGCACTTGGCCTGTCTCCTGCTGCTTTCCCAGGTGCATCAGCAGAGAGCTGGATGGGAGGCAGAGCAGCCAGGACTCTGCCTAGTGCTCTGATACGAGAAGACAGCGTTGCCAGTGCCGCCCTACCTTGGGGCACCCCAGGAGTTGCATTTTCCAGCCAGTGTCGAGAGGTTCTGAGAATAGTCCCGCGTGGGACATAAAATCACAGGCGTTCACTACAGCACTCATACGGCCTCTAGCGAAGTCAGCCTGTCCTCAACGCCTGGCAGTAGAGTTGTTCCCCCTTGTCCCAAGACTGTTGAGGACACACCCCAGCCTGCATGTGACATGTGCCCAGGCAGACTCCCAGGGGTTCGCTCTGTAAGACCCAGGGTTCTCATTAGGCTGCGGCTTGACACCTGCACCCCAGATCAGAGTGCCCGACTTGAAGCTGGCTCCCGGGCTTCCCATCCAGAGCCCTGCGGATGCACCTGGGAGGCAGCAAATGATGGCCCGGGTTCTTGGGCCCCTGCCTCACACAGGAGAGACCTGGATTGAGTCCGAGGGTCCTGGCTTTGGCCTGGACCCATCCTGGCTGTTGTGGGCATTTGGGAAGCGAACTGGCGGTTGGAAAGGAGATCTTCGCTGGGTCTCTCTCTCTCTGTCACTTTACCTGCCAAATGAGGTATCCCCCATGAAAACCCTTGTCAGCAGGGCCAAGGTGGTCTGAGCAGAACCATGACAAGGTCACGTGTGCTTTCCTTATTGAAACTGCCAAAGGCACAGACCCAGAGTCAGAAAGCTAAAGTTTAAAATGGAAAGTTTTTTCCAAGTTTGTTTTTTAATTTGGAAAGGGACACAGAGAGAGAGTCTCTCAGCTCCCACACAGACTTCAGCATGGGCCGCGAGGCCCTGATTCCCTTCCCCTGCGCAGGCCTGGCTTTGCCCTTTGATCTCATGTTAGCAGGCAGCGTTATGACGCCGCTTTACAAATACACCATTTACTCCAGGCGACCTCACAAGGCCTTCCTCTTGCCAGCTCCTTGAAGGGCACTCGTGGTTAACAAAATCCTCAACAATACAAGATTTCAAAAAGATGGGAATCACATTGTGGGTGCTAAAATGTTCACAGGGTGGGGACATCTGGTGCAGCAGTAAGACACAGGGTGGGATGCACATGTCCCATAGAGGAGGGCCTGGGTTGGAACTCAGCTCCATTCTCAGTGCCAGCTTCCTGCTAATGCACACCTGTGGGGCAGATGATGGCTCAAGTAGTTGGGTCCCTGCTGCCCACATGGAAGACCTGGATTGAGTTCTGGGCTCCTGGTTTCAGCCTGCTCCAAGGCTGGCTGTTTTGAGCAGTTTGAGAGTAAATCAGCAGATGGGAGATATCTCTTTCTCTCTGATTTCAAATATTTTTAAATTGTTTTTTTAAAAAGTATTAATAGAGGCCAGCACTGTGGTGTAGTGGGTAAAGCCGCCACCTGCAGTGCTGGCATCCCACATGGGCACCAGTTCAAGTCCCAGCTGCTCCACTTCCAATCCAGCTCTCTGCTATGGCCTGGGAAAGCAGTTGAGTCTTTGGGCCCCTGCACCTATGTGCGAGACCTGGAAGAAGCTCCTGGCTTCGGATGGGCACAGCTCCGGCCGTTGCAGCCAACTGGGGAGTGAGCCAGTGGATGGAAGACCTCTCTCTCTCTCTCTCTCTGTCTCTCTCTCTCTCTCTCCCCTTCATTCTCTCTCACTCTCTCTCTCTCTCTCTGGCTCTCCTTCTCTCTTTGTGTAACTCTGACTTTCAAATAAATAAATCTTTAAAGAAAATATTAATAGGGCCAGCATTTGGCACAGTAGTTTAAGTCACTGCTTGGGATCCCCCATCCCATACAGAGCACCTGGTCCAGCTTCCTGCTAACGTACATCCTGGAGGCATCAAACGATGGCTCACGGACTAGGGCCCATGCCACCCACACAGGAGACCTGATTTGGGTTCGGGAGTCCTGGCTTTGGCCAGCGCCAGCCTTGGCTGTTGTGGGCATTTGGGTGTGAACCAGAGGATGGAAGATCTCTCTTTCTCTCCCTCCCTCTCTCCCTCTCTCTCTCTCCTTTTCCCCCCTGCATTTTTAATAAAAATTAAAAATAAATAAAAATTAAAAATATACATTTATTAAAAAGCAACAAATAGGCCGGCGCCGCAGCTCACTAGGCTAATCCTCCGCCTTGCGGCGCCGGCACACCAGGTTCTAGTCCCGGTCGGGGCACCGATCCTGTCCCAGTTGCCCCTCTTCCAGGCCAGCTCTCTGCTGTGGCCAGGGAGTACAGTGGAGGATGGCCCAAGTGCTTGGGCCCTGCACCCCATGGGAGACCAGGAGAAGCACCTGGCTCCTGCCATCGGTTCAGCGCGGTGCGCTGGCCGCAGCGCGCCTACCACGGCGGCCATTGGAGGGTGAACCAACGGCAAAAGGAAGACCTTTCTCTCTGTCTCTCTCTCATTGTCCACTCTGCCTGTCAAAAAAAAAAAAAAAAAAAAGCAACAAATAAAGATGAGAAAGCGAGGAAGTAGAATGAAAGATAATGAGTAAGAGGGTCTGTTTCCTTAGTGCATATCTTAGGCATGTCCAACCTACACTAATTTTTAACAACTATATAGAGATATAATTCACATTCTGTACAATTCACTCATTTAAAGTGTATAGCTTGGTGACTTTTTGGTTTATTCATAGAGTTGTGCAACCATCACCATTGTATAATTTTTAGAACATTTTCATGATCTCAGATGGAAACCCCAGGTACCCCCAGTCCTGGCAACCACTAATCTATTTTCGACCATCTGTGATTTAGACTATTTCTTTCTCTTTTTTCTCTCTGTTTTTTTGTAGTAAAACATATATAACATAAAATGTACCATTTTAACTATTTTAAAAAGTACAGCTAGGGGCCAGCACTGTGACATAGTGGGTAAAGCTGCCACCTGCAGTGCCGGCATCCCATATGGGCGCTGGTCTGACACCCAGCTGCTCCACTTCCAATCCAGCTCACTGCTATGGCCTGGGAAAGCAGTGGGAGATGGCCCAAGTCCTTGGGCTCCTGCACTCACGTGGGAGACCTGGAAGAAACTCCTGGCTCCTGGCTTCGGATTAGCACAGCTCCAGCCATTGGCCATTGCGGCCATTTGGGGAGTGAACCAGCAGATGGAAGACCTCTCTCTCTCTGCCTCTCTGTAACTCTACCTTTCAAACAAATAAATAAATCTTTGAAAGAAAAAAAAAAGTACAGCTCAGGGGGCTGGCATTGTGGTGCAGCAGGTTAAGCCACATACACCCTGCAATGCCAGTATCTCATGAGCGTCTGTTTGAGTCCCCGCTGCTCTGCCTCCGATCCAGCTCCCTGTTAATGAGCCTGGGAAAGCAGGAGAAGATAGCCCAAGTGCCTGGGTCCCTGTCAGCCATGGGGGAATCCTGGATGGAGTTCTAGGCTCTTGGCTTCAGCCATGCACAGCCTTTACCATTGTGGCTATTTGGGGAGTGAGCCAGCAGATGAAAGATCTCTCTCCCTCCCTCCCTCCCTTCCTCCCTCCCTCCCTCCCTCCCTCCCTCCCTCCTGTATTTCCCTCTATCTCTATAACCCTACCTTTCAAATAAATAAAATAAATATTTTTTAAAAAATCAGTACAGGCCGGCACCGTGGCTCACTAGGCTAATCCTCCACCTTGTGGCGCCGGCACACCGGGTTCTAGTCCCAGTCGGGGCACCGGATTCTGTCCCGGTTGCCCCTCTTCCAGGCCAGCTCTCTGCTGTGGCCTGGGAAGGCAGTGGAGGATGGCCCAAGTGCTTGGGCCCTGCACCTTCATGGGAGACCAGGAGAAGCACCTGGCTCCTGGCTTCAGATCAGTGAGATGCGCTGGCCACAGCGTGCCAGCCGCGGCGGCCATTGGAGGGTGAACCAACGGCAAAAGGAAGACCTTTCTCTCTGTCTCTCTCTCTCACTGTCCACTCTGCCTGTCAAAAAATAAAAATAAAAATAAATTAAAAAAAAAAATCAGTACAGGCCGGTGCCGCGGCTCACTAGGCTAATCCTCCACCTTGCGGCGCCGGCACACCGGGTTCTAGTCCCAGTCGGGGCACCGGATTCTGTCCCGGTTGCCCCTCTTCCAGGCCAGCTCTCTGCTATGGCCCGGGAGTGCAGTGGAGGATGGCCCAAGTCCTTGGGCCCTGCACCCCCATGGGAGACCAGGAGAAGCACCTGGCTCCTGGCTTCGGATCAGCACGGTGCGCCGGCTACAGCGCGATGGCCGCGGTGGCCATTGGAGGGTGAACCAACGGTAAAGGAAGACCTTTCTCTCTGTCTCTCTCTCTCTGTCTCTCTCTCACTATCCACTCTGCCTGTCAAAAAATAAATAAAAAAATAAACAAATAAAAATAAAAAATCAGTACAGCTCAGAGATGGCCATTTGGCTAGCAGTTGAGACACCTGCACCCTGTATTGGAGTCTCTGGATTGGAGTCCCAGCTCCACTTTCAATCCCAGCTTCCGGCTACCCAGGGGCAGAAGAGGGCTCCTGTCCTTGTGTTCCTGTAACCTACACGGGAGACCTGGATTGGCCTGGCCTAGCCCTGGCTACTGCAGGCATTTGGGGAGAGAACCAGTGGATGAGAGCTCTGTCTCTCAATACATATTTAAATAGTTCTTACTGTTCAGTAATAATAATAAATAATAAAGAACAGTTCAGTGCACTAAGTGCATTAACACTGTAAGCAAGGGTCACCACAGTGGCCGGCGCTGGCATAGCAGGTAGAGCAGCCCTTAGCATCCTGTGCCCGAGGTTCAGCCCCATCAGTGTGGAGCAGCAGTGCCTTCCTGTCTAAGCTGTCAGGACGCACCTCTGCCTTCTTGTCCCTTTGTCCGTCAGCAGACATCTGGATTGTCATGCTTGCGCTTTTTTTTTTTTTTTTTTTTCAGAGAGGCAGAAAGAGGGAGAGAGAGAGAGAGATAGAGATAGATAGAGAGAGAAAGGCTTCCATCCTGGTTCATTCCCCAAATGGCCTCAATGGCCAGACCTGGGCTGATCTGATCTGAAGCAAGGAGCCAGGAGCTTTTTTTGGGTCCAGGGGCCCAAGGACTTGGGCCATCTTCTACTGCTTCCCCAGGCCATAGCAGAGAGCTGGATCAGAAGTGGAGCAGCTGGAGCTCAACTCAAACTGGCGTCCATATGGGATGCCAGCATCCAGCACCAGTCTCTCGCTTACTTTTCTGACTTAAAAAAAAAAAAAAAAAGGTAGGGGAGGGAAAGATGGATTATCAAAGGGGACCAGGAAACTTTAGGAAGTAATGAGCATGTGCATGTCTTGCTTGTTTTAATGCTTACAGGTGTACGTTTGTCAGCACGAATACAAGGTGTGGGGGGGGACACTGTGGCACAGCAGGTTAGACTTGGGTTGCCGCATCCCACATCAGGTGCCAACTCAAGTGCCAGCTCCTCGCCTTCCGATTCAGCTTCCTGCTAATGCACCTGGGAGGTAGTGGTAATGGCTCAAGTAGTTGGGTCCCGGCCATTCATGTGGGAGACTTGCGTTGACTTCCTTGGAAGGCGTTCTTGCGCTCTCTCTCTCTCTCTCTCTCTTTCTCTCTGCCTCTCAAATAAATACATTTTAAAAAATGATTTATTTATTTTTTATTTGAGAGGCAGAGTTATAGATGGAGAGAGGGAGAGACAGGGAGAGAGGTCTTCTATCTGCTGGTCACTCCCTAACTTCCTGCAATAACTGAGACTGGGCCAGGACGAAGTCAGGAGTCAGGAGCTGCATCCAGGTCTCCCACGTGGGCGGCAGGGACCCAAGCATTTCTGACACCATCCGTTGCCTCCCAGGTGCTTTAGCAGGAAACTGAATCAGATATGCCCATACTTCCTGCAGCTTCCTGGTCCCCTTTTATAATTCATCTTTCCCTCCCCTGATTTTTTTTTTAAGTCAAAAGAGTAAGCGTGACAACCAGATGTGTGCTGACAGAGGAAGGGCTGGCACACAGTGGTGTGCACTTCAGGGAGGTGCTGCCGCTCCGCCCTGCACGGGCGCCAAGGAAAGGAGCCAGAGACAAAGGTTGCACCGTGCAGGACTCTGACGACAGGAACTGTCCCCAGCAGACGAAGCCACAGACAGACAGGAGATGCCAGGGGGCCTGGACTGGGGAGGTGAGAACGTTTCAGAACCAGGCAGAGGTGTGGTTGTGCAACATGGTGCACGTGCTGAGTGCCGCTGCCTTCTCCACTAAGCTGCCTTCTCCACTTTAAAACGGTTGCTTCCGTGTTGCAGTCACTTGACCTCAACTTTATTTATTTATTTTTAAACGTTTTCTTTCTTTCTTTCTTTCTTTCTTTTTTTTTTTTTTTTTTTTTTTTTTTTTTTTGGACAGGCAGAGTGGACAGTGAGAGAGAGAGATAGAGAGAAAGGTCTTCCTTTTTGCCGTTGGTTCACCCTCCAATGGCCGCTGCGGCCGGCGCATCTCGCTGATCCGAAGCCAGGAGCCAGGTGCTTCTCCTGGTCTCCCATGGGGTGCAGGGCCCAAGCACTTGGGCCATCCTCCACTGCCTTCCCGGGCCACAGCAGAGAGCTGGCCTGGAAGAGGGGCAACCGGGATAGAATCCGGCGCCCCAACCGGGACTAGGACCTGGTGTGCCAGCACCGCAAGGCGGAGGATTAGCCTGTTGAGCCACGGTGCCGGCCTTTGACCTCAACTTTAAAAAAAAAAAAAAAAAAAACTATGCTGGTCTCATGATGCATCCTTCTTTAATTACCAGAACATCGACTTTCATTATGAAATAGCATTTCTGCAAAGAGACAATGATAAAATCTGTCTCTGTCAACACAAATTATGCAATTTCTAGGGCAGATGAATAGGGGCTTCTGGTGGGGGGGCTTCCAAGTCAGAAATGAGACTCGCTCATCTTGTTCTCCTTCCTCTCACAAATCTATACTACCAGGGCCTGGCATTGTGGCACAGTGGGTTAAGTCACTGCCTGCAACACCAGCATCCCGTATGGGTGCTGGTTCAAGTCCCAGCTGCTCCACTTCCCTTCCAACTCCCTGCTAATACCTTGAGAAAGCAGGGGAAGGTGGCCCAAGTGCTTGGGCCCCTGCCACTTACATGAGTGATGTAGATGCAGTTCCTTGCTTTGGCCTGGCCCAGCCCTGCCTGTCCCAGCCATGTGGGGAGTGAACTAGCAGATGAAAGATCTCTGTCTCCCTCTGTCTCTCTCTGTCTCTGTCACTCTGCCTGTCAAATATACACACACACACACACATGTACACATATATGTATATATTATATATTGTGTATATATTAAAATATTATATATTTATACATATTATATATGTGTATATATATATTTATACTACCAAAGCCTCTGGGACTTAGGCATTAGATGTCACTCCTCCTCCTCTGACACCTCTTCGGTGCCTGTCACAGTTCTCCATGCTGGGAGGATGCTTTGCACATTCCCTGGCGCCCCATACCAGCATCCACTCTTCCCTTCCCCTCCAATACCAATTCTGTTCAGCATCCACTGCCCTAAAGAAGCTCCAAGCTTCAAGGGGAAGCCACACTAAGCTCCAGCCCCTGAAGTGGCTAACCTTAGGACAGTCCATTCCTCTGACCAGTGCTTGGTTCAGGTACAGCCATGTGCACCAACTCTGATAAACTGAGATGAGAGGGCAGGCTTGCTGGGCACTGTGCTGGTTTCAGACATTTCCACAGACAGGCATTGGACCGCAGCCGCTTGAGCCATCTCCTGGGACACCTGCATCCCATACGGGAGTGCCTGGTGTGAGTCCCGACTGCTCACACTGTGATCCGGCTCCCTGCTCATGCACCTGCGAAAGCAGCAGAAGATGGCCCAAGTACCCAAGTACTTGAACCCCTGCCACCCATGTGGGACACCTGGATGGAGTTCCTGGCGCCTGGCTTCAGTGATGTGGCCACTGGGGGAGTGAACCAGTGGATGGAAGATCTCTGTCCCTTTGTCACTCTACCTTTAAAATAAAAAAGTTTTTTTTTTTAATCTTAGAAAATATGCTTCCACAATTCTTTAATCTCTATCCTTTAAGAGATAGAGTGTAGGGGCAGGTGCCGTGGCATAGTGGGTAAAGCCTCTGCCTGCAGTGCTGGCATGCCATATGGACGCTGGTTTGAGTCCCAGCTACTCCACTTCTGATCTAGCTCTCTGCTATGGCCTAGGAAAGCAGTGAAAGATGGCCCAAGTCCTTGGGCCCCTTCACCCACACGGGAGACCCGGAAGAGGGTCCTGGCTTCCGATCGGCGCAGTTCCAGCCGTTGCGGCCAACTGGGGAGTGAACCAGCGGATGGAAGACCTCTCTTTCTCTCTGCCTCTTCCTCTCTGTAACTCTGCCTTTCAATTAAATAAATAGAAATAAAGAAATAGAGTGTAATTCTAGTCCCAGGTGGGTGAGCTAGATTTAGTGACTAGTCTCACAAATCGCGTATGGCGGAAATAATGGTCCATCCCTTCTGATACTAGCTTATTGCAGGACTGCGGCTGCCTTCCTGGGCTGGCTGCTCTGGCTTCCTTTCCCAGGGAAACTCACCATGCAGCAGGGGTGAGGAATGTCTAGCCTTTGGCTGTATGAGGCCCAGGAAATCACGTGGTCTGGCCCTGCCAAGGCAATAGCAGGCAGGACTTGAACTTCAATAAATACATCGCAGGCTAATTTTTAAGCTGAAAATTTTGTATGGCCCATGAATGATCTTATAAACATCCAAACGGCCCTTGGCAGAGAAAAAGGGCTCCCTGCTTGGTTCTAGAGGGGTCCTGCGGCTGCATCATGATGTTTAGGTGCTTATGGGGATGTCCACATGTGGAAAACCAAGGTCTCCTGCAACAGCCAGTGAGCAGCCGAGCCTGCCAGCGCCACGCTGGTCAGCTTGGGAGGAACAGGTGTGCCTCCTGTCTGGGACAGATCGGTCCCCTCTCCCCACGTTAGGTGGACACTCGGGCTTAAGTGGTATAAAGTTAGCACCCTCTCACTGCCTCTCCCTCTCTAACTCTGCCTTTCAAATAAATAAAAAATAAATCTTAAAAAAAAACTAAGCACGGAGTGGCCAAGAAGCACTGAGGGGCTCAGTGTCACGGGGACTCAGTCCCCTTTCAGCTCCGTTATCATCTGGTTGACTTCATTCCCCTGTCTTCTGTGCTAGCGAAGAGGGCTCCCAGCTCCAGGCTCCCCTGTTTACCAGCTTGGCAGTCCCAGGAGACAAAGCTTGAAAAAAGTCCTAGGACTGGGGCCAGGGCTGTGGTGCAGCAGGTCAGGCCACTGCCTGTGACGCTGGCATTCCACATGAACATCAAAACCGGCTGCTCCGCTTCCCATCCAACTCCCTGTTAATGCGCTGGGGAAAGCAGGGAAGAGGGCCCAAGTGCCTGGGCCCTGCACCCGTGTAGGGGACTCAGATGGAGTTCCTGGCTCCTGGCTTCAGCCTGACCCAACCTTGGCAGTTGCAGCCATTTGGGAAGTGAACCCAATCTTTCTCCCTTTCTGTAACTCTGCCTTTCAAATAAATAAATATTTTAAAAGAAAAATTCTAGGGCTAATGCTCATTGGACAAGGCTGTGTCATGTGGTCTTTCAGGAACCTGTCACTGTAGCCAGCAGTTAGAAATGACTGGCCAGGCCCGAGTCACATGGCTAGTTCCAGCGTAGGGGCAGACTGTGGGCCGGGGGTGGGGAAAGTGCACGTCCCCCAAAGGAAAACTGCCCTCAGGAGGAGGGAGAGTGAAAGCAGCAGAGCCCCACCAGAGCTCCCCTGCTTGCTGTGAACACGTCCAGCTGTCCCCTGACCAATCAGCCAACCCAGACATCTGCACCTCCCTTGAGCTTTCGCCAATCGCTCTCCTTCCTCCGGCTTCCAAACCCCTGATCCAGGGACTGGCGTGGTGGGTGCTACTCCGGCATCCCACATCACAGTGCTGGTTTGAGTCCCAGCTGCTCCACTCCAATCCAGCTTCCTGCTAATGTGCCTGTGAGGGCAGCGGACCCCTGCCACCTGTGTGGGAGTCTCATTTGGAGTTCCTAGCTCCTGGCTTTGGCCTGGCCCAGACTCGGATGTTGCATCCATTTTGGGGGTAAACCAGTGAATGGAAGATCTCTCTCTCTTCCTCTCCCTCTGTGTCACTCTGCCCCTCAAATAAATAAATAAATCCTTAAAACAAAACAAAACAAAACTCTCACCTACACTGGCTGCTCTACTTCCCAACTTTTTGTGCCCTCGTCTGTCCTGGGACACCAGGCGTCCAGCCCGCCCGCTCCATCAGGGTGCTCTGGCTGTGGTGTTCAGTGCAGCAGCCTTTCATCCATCTCCATCCGCTGAGCCCTGTGTCCCACACGAAACCTCTGGCCAGCAGCCACCTCCGTCTCCAGGCATCTCTGGCTTCCCAGCGGCTCCGCGGGCTGCCTCTTCGGCGGCCTTTCCTCCGGCTCCTTGGTGCCTCCCCGAGCTGCCTTTGCTCCTGGGCCTCTGACGCGAGCCTGCAGTTGTCTTATGTCCCCACTGTCCTCCTGCCCATGCTTTCCACACCCATGGCCTCGGCCACACATCTGCTGCCTTCCCAGGTGCATCAACAGGAAGCCAGACCGGGAGTGGAGCAGCCAGGACAGGCACCGGCACTCTGATCCGGGCGCCTTAGCCTGTGGTACCACAGCGCCAGCCCCTCTACATCACTCAGAATGCCTCATGATGTAAATGCTACCTAAATAGTTCTACTGCAGCGTTTCCAGAATAAGAAAAAGCCGACACAATGTTCGACACACTAGTTCTCTTCCCAGATACTTGCAGAGTATGTGACTGGTTGAACCCATGGAAGCAGAACCCATGGACTTGCAGGGCGTGTGTGCCATGCACTGGATGGCTTCCAGCAACTGAAGGGTACTCTCTCATGAGGTCTGGAAGCTGCAGGTCCAGGCACGGTGCCGGCAGCACCAGGTTCTCTGGAGGCTGCAAGGGAGAATCTGGTCCCTGTCTTGCCTGGCCTCAGTGTTGCTGGCAGTCCCTGCTGGCCTCATCTGTGTTCTTTCTTTATCTCTCAGACTGACTGATTGATTGATTTCAAGGCAGAGTGATAGAGAGAGAGAAATCCTCCCTCCCATTGTTCGCTCCCAAGAAACAGCCTGGGCCGAAGCCAGGAGCCCAGAATTCCATCCGGGTCTCCCGTGTGGGTGCAGGGGCCCAAGCATGTGCACCATCCAGACTGCTTTTCTAGGTGCATTAGCAGGGAACTGGATCAGAAGCAGAGCAGCCAGGACTTAGCTAGTGCTCTATGGGATGCCGGCATCACAGGCGGGAGCTTAACCCACTATGCTACAACACCACCCTGCTGAGTTCTCTTCTTATGAGGTATCACCCTACTCCAGCACGACCCCCACTGATGCCCCTGTTTCCAAGGAAGGTCAGACTCTGAGGTCCGGGGTCCAAGAATCAACCCAGTACAGCCTGAGTGGGGGCAGCGTGGCGCCTTCACTTCAGGGATCTGAGAGAAGCTGGGGCTGGCGCTGGCCACGGCCCAGGAGGCAGCAGGGCACTCACAGGGAGGTGGTGGCGCTGTCTATGAACTGACAGCGGTGGGCACAGTGACCTTCAAGTCGCTTCCACTCACCCCAGAGCAGCTGTGTTCCTGTAGCCTTGACTTACTGGCCCTGTGCGCCTCCGTGTGAGTCGGTGGATAGGAGATCGGAAACATCCTCAAGTAAAAGCCCTCATGGGCTGTCTCTGCCTTTCTGGATACAACCTCAGCGTTCAAGTCCAAGTCCTGGGGCAGGCGATGTGGCATAGCAGGTGAAGCATCCCTTAGCGGGGTGCTGGGGTCATTCCCACCTCTGCTTCCGACCCGGCTCCCTGCCTCTGTGTGCAGATGACGGCCCAAGTCCCTGGGCCCCTGCCACCCACGTGGGGGACCTCAAGGAGTTCCTGGCTCCTGGCTTCAGCCTGCCCAGATTGGCCTGTTGCAGGCATTTGATGAGTGAACCAAAGGAGGCAAGATACCTCTGTGTGTCTTTCAAATAAATAAATAAATTTCAAAAACAGAAAAAGTCACCAGAGCAAAAGTGCCCTGTTAGCCTCCCCAAGCAGAAAATCCACTCAGGGGCCAGGCTCACTGCTACTGCTGGGCTTTTTTTTTTTTTTTTTTTTTTTTTTGACAGGCAGAGTGGACAGTGAGAGAGAGAAAGGTCTTCCTTTGCCGTTGGTTCACCCTCCAATGGCCACCGCAGCCAGCGCGCTGCAGCTGGCGCACCGCGCTGATTCAAAGGCAAAAGCCAGGTGCTTCTCCTGGTCTCCCATGGGTTGCAGGGCCCAAGCACTTGGGCCATCCTCCACTGCCTTCCCGGGCCACAGCAGAGAGCTGGCCTGGAAGAGGGGCAACTGGGACAGAATCCGGCGCCCCGACCGGGACTAGAAACCGGTATGCTGGCGCTGCAGGCGGAGGATTAGCCTATTGAGCCATGGCGCTGGCCACTGCTGGGCTCTTAACATTTTCCCTAGAAAAATTTTTTTTTTGACCTTGCTGTTGCAGATTCTTGTCTTCCCTTATTCTTTCAAGCGTTACCTTTTCTTTCCCACATGAGAGATACAGGAACCCTGGGATGGACACTTTCTGCCCACCCTTTATGGTCGCATGGTTGACAAGATTTGGAAGTGTGTTGGGGGACGCAAACACTTGGCCCACAGCCCCTCCCACAAGGAGCTGCAGGAGGGGGGCGGAGGAAGCCAGCTCATGGGTAAGGGGGGTGGGTTCCACAGGGGAGGAGGGAGCTGTTCTGGACATGGGTGGCGGTGCCATCTATGCCCAGCGATGTGAATGTCCTTTAATGAACTGTATGCTTTAAAAAGGTTACAATGTGGGGCCGGGGTTGTGATGAGCGAGTTAAGCTACCAGTTACCATGCTGGCATCTTATATGGGCACCAGTTCGAGTCCCAGCTGCTCCACTTCCACTCCAGCTCCCCGGCTAATGTGCCTGAGGAGATGCCAGGAGCTGGCTCAAGTGGTTGGGCCCCTGCCACCCTAGTGAGAGATCTGAATAGAGCTCCGGGCTCCTGGCTTCGGCCTGACCCAGCCCTGGCCATTGCAGCCACGTGGGGGAGTGAACCACCGATGGAAAATCTCCGTCTCCTCCTCCTTTTGTAACTCTGCTTTTCAAATAAATAAATAACTATTTTTCAAAGAGTTTACAATGGTGCAGTTTATGTTATCTGTATGCCATAAAAAATAGAAAAATAATTCATCAGGCTGTAAACAGACAAACCTTAGTGTTCCCACTGAGTTGGTGACTGGCGTTCGGTCTGACTCGGTCATCTGCCTTGAAAGACCTGCCTTAAATCAACATTCCAGTTCTCAAGCAATTCTGACTGGCCTGAACAAACAGAAAAAGAAACAATGAGAAAGCTTATCACCCCTGCTTTGAAAGGGTAAATAAATGATGATATGTCCACATGGCAGAACATTATGCAGCCAGGGAAAAAGGATGCTTCTGGGTAATTCTTGTTTTTCTTTTTTTTTAATTTGAGAGGCAGACACAGAGACAGACACAGAGACAGACAGCACTCCCATGCACCAGTTCACTGCCCAGATATCTGCAAATGACAGACTGGGCAAGGCAGAAGTCAAGATCCGGGAACCCAACCCAGGCCCCTGTGTGGGTGGCCGGGAACTAATGGCTTGAGCCAACACTGCTGCTTCCCAGGCTCTTTGTTGGCGAGAAGCTGGATTTGGGCGCTGGAGCCAGGTATCGAAGACAGGTACTCCAGCGTGGGACCCAGGCACATTAACTGCTAGGCTTAATGCCTACCCTTACAAGTAATGTTTTGTCCCATGAGGAAATGGGACCTACAAATGTATTTCAAAAAGTTCATGGGAAGTGGAACTAAAAGCTAAGCCAGGCCGGTGCCGCGGCTCACTAGGCTAATCCTCCACCTTGCGGCGCCGGCACACCAGGTTCTAGTCCCGGTCGGGGCACCGATCCTGTCCCGGTTGCCCCTCTTCCAGGCCAGCTCTCTGCTGTGGCCAAGGAGTGCAGTGGAGGATGGCCCAAGTGCTTGGGCCCTGCAACCCATGGGAGACCAGGAGAAGCACCTGGCTCCTGCCATCGGCTCAGCGCGGTGCGCTGGCCGCAGCGCGCCTACCACGGCGGCCATTGGAGGGTGAACCAACGGCTAAAAGGAAGACCTTTCTCTCTATCTCTCTCTCTCACTGTCCACTCTGCCTGTCAAAAAAAAAAAAAAAAAAGCTAAGCCAGCATTTGGCCCAATGGCTAAGACCCTAGTTAAGATGCCCACCTCCCATATTGGGGTGGCTGAGTTCACTTCTTGGCTCAGGCATCCAAGCCCCCCTTCCTGCCACTGCGGACCCCTGAGAGGCAGCAGGTGGACCTCTGCCACTCGAGGGGAAGACCTGGACTGAGTTCCTGCCTCCAGGCGTTGGCCCAGCCCAGCCTTGGCTGCCGTGGGCTTTTGGGGAATGAATCGGCAAATGAAACCTCTGTCTCTGTCTCTCAAACAAAGAACAATTTTTCTTTAACTGTAGACATTTATGTTCATTTATTTGAAGGGTAGAGTGACACAGAGAGATTTCCATTTGCTGGTTCACTCTCCATAGGCTTTCAACAGCTAGAGCTAGGCCAGGCCAAAGCCAAGACCCTATTACTCCAGGCAGGGCTTCCACGTGGGCGGCGGGGACCCACGTACTGGAGTCCTGGCTGCTGCCTCCCAAAGCGCACAACAGCTAGAGCTAGGCCAGGCCAAAGCCAAGACCCTATTACTCCAGGCAGGGCTTCCACGTGGGCGGCGGGGACCCACGTACTGGAGTCCTGGCTGCTGCCTCCCAAAGCGCACAACAGCTAGAGCTAGGCCAGGCCAAAGCCAAGACCCTATTACTCCAGGCAGGGCTTCCACGTGGGCGGCGGGGACCCACGTACTGGAGTCCTGGCTGCTGCCTCCCAAAGCGCACAACAGCTAGAGCTAGGCCAGGCCAAAGCCAAGACCCTATTACTCCAGGCAGGGCTTCCACGTGGGCGGCGGGGACCCACGTACTGGAGTCCTGGCTGCTGCCTCCCAAAGCGCACAACAGCTAGAGCTAGGCCAGGCCAAAGCCAAGACCCTATTACTCCAGGCAGGGCTTCCACGTGGGCGGCGGGGACCCACGTACTGGAGTCCTGGCTGCTGCCTCCCAAAGCGCACAACAGCTAGAGCTAGGCCAGGCCAAAGCCAAGACCCTATTACTCCAGGCAGGGCTTCCACGTGGGCGGCGGGGACCCACGTACTGGAGTCCTGGCTGCTGCCTCCCAAAGCGCACAACAGCTAGAGCTAGGCCAGGCCAAAGCCAAGACCCTATTACTCCAGGCAGGGCTTCCACGTGGGCGGCGGGGACCCACGTACTGGAGTCCTGGCTGCTGCCTCCCAAAGCGCACAACAGCTAGAGCTAGGCCAGGCCAAAGCCAAGACCCTATTACTCCAGGCAGGGCTTCCACGTGGGCGGCGGGGACCCACGTACTGGAGTCCTGGCTGCTGCCTCCCAAAGCGCACAACAGCTAGAGCTAGGCCAGGCCAAAGCCAAGACCCTATTACTCCAGGCAGGGCTTCCACGTGGGCGGCGGGGACCCACGTACTGGAGTCCTGGCTGCTGCCTCCCAAAGCGCACAACAGCTAGAGCTAGGCCAGGCCAAAGCCAAGACCCTATTATTCCAGGCAGGGCTTTCACGTGGGCGGCGGGGACCCACGTACTGGAGTCCTGGCTGCTGCCTCCCAAAGCGCACAACAGCTAGAGCTAGGCCAGGCCAAAGCCAAGACCCTATTACTCCAGGCAGGGCTTCCACGTGGGCGGCGGGGACCCACGTACTGGAGTCCTGGCTGCTGCCTCCCAAAGCGCACAACAGCTAGAGCTAGGCCAGGCCAAAGCCAAGACCCTATTACTCCAGGCAGGGCTTCCACGTGGGCGGCGGGGACCCACGTACTGGAGTCCTGGCTGCTGCCTCCCAAAGCGCACAACAGCTAGAGCTAGGCCAGGCCAAAGCCAAGACCCTATTACTCCAGGCAGGGCTTCCACGTGGGCGGCGGGGACCCACGTACTGGAGTCCTGGCTGCTGCCTCCCAAAGCGCACAACAGCTAGAGCTAGGCCAGGCCAAAGCCAAGACCCTATTACTCCAGGCAGGGCTTCCACGTGGGCGGCGGGGACCCACGTACTGGAGTCCTGGCTGCTGCCTCCCAAAGCGCACAACAGCTAGAGCTAGGCCAGGCCAAAGCCAAGACCCTATTACTCCAGGCAGGGCTTCCACGTGGGCGGCGGGGACCCACGTACTGGAGTCCTGGCTGCTGCCTCCCAAAGCGCACAACAGCTAGAGCTAGGCCAGGCCAAAGCCAAGACCCTATTACTCCAGGCAGGGCTTCCACGTGGGCGGCGGGGACCCACGTACTGGAGTCCTGGCTGCTGCCTCCCAAAGCGCACAACAGCTAGAGCTAGGCCAGGCCAAAGCCAAGACCCTATTACTCCAGGCAGGGCTTCCACGTGGGCGGCGGGGACCCACGTACTGGAGTCCTGGCTGCTGCCTCCCAAAGCGCACAACAGCTAGAGCTAGGCCAGGCCAAAGCCAAGACCCTATTACTCCAGGCAGGGCTTCCACGTGGGCGGCGGGGACCCACGTACTGGAGTCCTGGCTGCTGCCTCCCAAAGCGCACAACAGCTAGAGCTAGGCCAGGCCAAAGCCAAGACCCTATTACTCCAGGCAGGGCTTCCACGTGGGCGGCGGGGACCCACGTACTGGAGTCCTGGCTGCTGCCTCCCAAAGCGCACAACAGCTAGAGCTAGGCCAGGCCAAAGCCAAGACCCTATTACTCCAGGCAGGGCTTCCACGTGGGCGGCGGGGACCCACGTACTGGAGTCCTGGCTGCTGCCTCCCAAAGCGCACAACAGCTAGAGCTAGGCCAGGCCAAAGCCAAGACCCTATTACTCCAGGCAGGGCTTCCACGTGGGCGGCGGGGACCCACGTACTGGAGTCCTGGCTGCTGCCTCCCAAAGCGCACAACAGCTAGAGCTAGGCCAGGCCAAAGCCAAGACCCTATTACTCCAGGCAGGGCTTCCACGTGGGCGGCGGGGACCCACGTACTGGAGTCCTGGCTGCTGCCTCCCAAAGCGCACATCAGCTAGAGCTAGGCCAGGCCAAAGCCAAGACCCTATTACTCCAGGCAGGGCTTCCACGTGGGCGGCGGGGACCCACGTACTGGAGTCCTGGCTGCTGCCTCCCAAAGCGCACAACAGCTAGAGCTAGGCCAGGCCAAAGCCAAGACCCTATTACTCCAGGCAGGGCTTCCACGTGGGCGGCGGGGACCCACGTACTGGAGTCCTGGCTGCTGCCTCCCAAAGCGCACAACAGCTAGAGCTAGGCCAGGCCAAAGCCAAGACCCTATTACTCCAGGCAGGGCTTCCACGTGGGCGGCGGGGACCCACGTACTGGAGTCCTGGCTGCTGCCTCCCAAAGCGCACAACAGCTAGAGCTAGGCCAGGCCAAAGCCAAGACCCTATTACTCCAGGCAGGGCTTCCACGTGGGCGGCGGGGACCCACGTACTGGAGTCCTGGCTGCTGCCTCCCAAAGCGCACAACAGCTAGAGCTAGGCCAGGCCAAAGCCAAGACCCTATTACTCCAGGCAGGGCTTCCACGTGGGCGGCGGGGACCCACGTACTGGAGTCCTGGCTGCTGCCTCCCAAAGCGCACAACAGCTAGAGCTAGGCCAGGCCAAAGCCAAGACCCTATTACTCCAGGCAGGGCTTCCACGTGGGTGGCGGGGACCCACGTACTGGAGTCCTGGCTGCTGCCTCCCAAAGCGCACAACAGCTAGAGCTAGGCCAGGCCAAAGCCAAGACCCTATTACTCCAGGCAGGGCTTCCACGTGGGCGGCGGGGACCCACGTACTGGAGTCCTGGCTGCTGCCTCCCAAAGCGCACAACAGCTAGAGCTAGGCCAGGCCAAAGCCAAGACCCTATTACTCCAGGCAGGGCTTCCACGTGGGCGGCGGGGACCCACGTACTGGAGTCCTGGCTGCTGCCTCCCAAAGCGCACAACAGCTAGAGCTAGGCCAGGCCAAAGCCAAGACCCTATTACCCCAGGCAGGGCTTCCACGTGGGCGGCGGGGACCCACGTACTGGAGTCCTGGCTGCTGCCTCCCAAAGCGCACAACAGCTAGAGCTAGGCCAGGCCAAAGCCAAGACCCTATTACCCCAGGCAGGGCTTCCACGTGGGCGGCGGGGACCCACGTACTGGAGTCCTGGCTGCTGCCTCCCAAAGCGCACAACAGCTAGAGCTAGGCCAGGCCAAAGCCAAGACCCTATTACTCCAGGCAGGGCTTCCACGTGGGCGGCGGGGACCCACGTACTGGAGTCCTGGCTGCTGCCTCCCAAAGCGCACAACAGCTAGAGCTAGGCCAGGCCAAAGCCAAGACCCTATTACTCCAGGCAGGGCTTCCACGTGGGCGGCGGGGACCCACGTACTGGAGTCCTGGCTGCTGCCTCCCAAAGCGCACAACAGCTAGAGCTAGGCCAGGCCAAAGCCAAGACCCTATTACTCCAGGCAGGGCTTCCACGTGGGCGGCGGGGACCCACGTACTGGAGTCCTGGCTGCTGCCTCCCAAAGCGCACAACAGCTAGAGCTAGGCCAGGCCAAAGCCAAGACCCTATTACTCCAGGCAGGGCTTCCACGTGGGCGGCGGGGACCCACGTACTGGAGTCCTGGCTGCTGCCTCCCAAAGCGCACAACAGCTAGAGCTAGGCCAGGCCAAAGCCAAGACCCTATTACTCCAGGCAGGGCTTCCACGTGGGCGGCGGGGACCCACGTACTGGAGTCCTGGCTGCTGCCTCCCAAAGCGCACAACAGCTAGAGCTAGGCCAGGCCAAAGCCAAGACCCTATTACTCCAGGCAGGGCTTCCACGTGGGCGGCGGGGACCCACGTACTGGAGTCCTGGCTGCTGCCTCCCAAAGCGCACAACAGCTAGAGCTAGGCCAGGCCAAAGCCAAGACCCTATTACCCCAGGCAGGGCTTCCACGTGGGCGGCGGGGACCCACGTACTGGAGTCCTGGCTGCTGCCTCCCAAAGCGCACAACAGCTAGAGCTAGGCCAGGCCAAAGCCAAGACCCTATTACCCCAGGCAGGGCTTCCACGTGGGCGGCGGGGACCCACGTACTGGAGTCCTGGCTGCTGCCTCCCAAAGCGCACAACAGCTAGAGCTAGGCCAGGCCAAAGCCAAGACCCTATTACCCCAGGCAGGGCTTCCACGTGGGCGGCGGGGACCCACGTACTGGAGTCCTGGCTGCTGCCTCCCAAAGCGCACAACAGCTAGAGCTAGGCCAGGCCAAAGCCAAGACCCTATTACTCCAGGCAGGGCTTCCACGTGGGCGGCGGGGACCCACGTACTGGAGTCCTGGCTGCTGCCTCCCAAAGCGCACAACAGCTAGAGCTAGGCCAGGCCAAAGCCAAGACCCTATTACTCCAGGCAGGGCTTCCACGTGGGCGGCGGGACCCACGTACTGGAGTCCTGGCTGCTGCCTCCCAAAGCGCACAACAGCTAGAGCTAGGCCAGGCCAAAGCCAAGACCCTATTACCCAGGCAGGGCTTCCACGTGGGCGGCGGGGACCCACGTACTGGAGTCCTGGCTGCTGCCTCCCAAAGCGCACAACAGCTAGAGCTAGGCCAGGCCAAAGCCAAGACCCTATTACTCCAGGCAGGGCTTCCACGTGGGCGGCGGGGACCCACGTACTGGAGTCCTGGCTGCTGCCTCCCAAAGCGCACAACAGCTAGAGCTAGGCCAGGCCAAAGCCAAGACCCTATTACTCCAGGCAGGGCTTCCACGTGGGCGGCGGGGACCCACGTACTGGAGTCCTGGCTGCTGCCTCCCAAAGCGCACAACAGCTAGAGCTAGGCCAGGCCAAAGCCAAGACCCTATTACTCCAGGCAGGGCTTCCACGTGGGCGGCGGGGACCCACGTACTGGAGTCCTGGCTGCTGCCTCCCAAAGCGCACAACAGCTAGAGCTAGGCCAGGCCAAAGCCAAGACCCTATTACTCCAGGCAGGGCTTCCACGTGGGCGGCGGGGACCCACGTACTGGAGTCCTGGCTGCTGCCTCCCAAAGCGCACAACAGCTAGAGCTAGGCCAGGCCAAAGCCAAGACCCTATTACTCCAGGCAGGGCTTCCACGTGGGCGGCGGGGACCCACGTACTGGAGTCCTGGCTGCTGCCTCCCAAAGCGCACAACAGCTAGAGCTAGGCCAGGCCAAAGCCAAGACCCTATTACTCCAGGCAGGGCTTCCACGTGGGCGGCGGGGACCCACGTACTGGAGTCCTGGCTGCTGCCTCCCAAAGCGCACAACAGCTAGAGCTAGGCCAGGCCAAAGCCAAGACCCTATTACTCCAGGCAGGGCTTCACGTGGGCGGCGGGGACCCACGTACTGGAGTCCTGGCTGCTGCCTCCCAAAGCGCACAACAGCTAGAGCTAGGCCAGGCCAAAGCCAAGACCCTATTACTCCAGGCAGGGCTTCCACGTGGGCGGCGGGGACCCACGTACTGGAGTCCTGGCTGCTGCCTCCCAAAGCGCACAACAGCTAGAGCTAGGCCAGGCCAAAGCCAAGACCCTATTACTCCAGGCAGGGCTTCCACGTGGGCGGCGGGGACCCACGTACTGGAGTCCTGGCTGCTGCCTCCCAAAGCGCACAACAGCTAGAGCTAGGCCAGGCCAAAGCCAAGACCCTATTACCCCAGGCAGGGCTTCCACGTGGGCGGCGGGGACCCACGTACTGGAGTCCTGGCTGCTGCCTCCCAAAGCGCACAACAGCTAGAGCTAGGCCAGGCCAAAGCCAAGACCCTATTACCCCAGGCAGGGCTTCCACGTGGGCGGCGGGGACCCACGTACTGGAGTCCTGGCTGCTGCCTCCCAAAGCGCACAACAGCTAGAGCTAGGCCAGGCCAAAGCCAAGACCCTATTACTCCAGGCAGGGCTTCCACGTGGGCGGCGGGGACCCACGTACTGGAGTCCTGGCTGCTGCCTCCCAAAGCGCACAACAGCTAGAGCTAGGCCAGGCCAAAGCCAAGACCCTATTACTCCAGGCAGGGCTTCCACGTGGGCGGCGGGGACCCACGTACTGGAGTCCTGGCTGCTGCCTCCCAAAGCGCACAACAGCTAGAGCTAGGCCAGGCCAAAGCCAAGACCCTATTACTCCAGGCAGGGCTTCCACGTGGGCGGCGGGGACCCACGTACTGGAGTCCTGGCTGCTGCCTCCCAAAGCGCACAACAGCTAGAGCTAGGCCAGGCCAAAGCCAAGACCCTATTACTCCAGGCAGGGCTTCCACGTGGGCGGCGGGGACCCACGTACTGGAGTCCTGGCTGCTGCCTCCCAAAGCGCACAACAGCTAGAGCTAGGCCAGGCCAAAGCCAAGACCCTATTACTCCAGGCAGGGCTTCCACGTGGGCGGCGGGGACCCACGTACTGGAGTCCTGGCTGCTGCCTCCCAAAGCGCACAACAGCTAGAGCTAGGCCAGGCCAAAGCCAAGACCCTATTACTCCAGGCAGGGCTTCCACGTGGGCGGCGGGGACCCACGTACTGGAGTCCTGGCTGCTGCCTCCCAAAGCGCACAACAGCTAGAGCTAGGCCAGGCCAAAGCCAAGACCCTATTACTCCAGGCAGGGCTTCCACGTGGGCGGCGGGGACCCACGTACTGGAGTCCTGGCTGCTGCCTCCCAAAGCGCACAACAGCTAGAGCTAGGCCAGGCCAAAGCCAAGACCCTATTACCCCAGGCAGGGCTTCCACGTGGGCGGCGGGGACCCACGTACTGGAGTCCTGGCTGCTGCCTCCCAAAGCGCACAACAGCTAGAGCTAGGCCAGGCCAAAGCCAAGACCCTATTACCCCAGGCAGGGCTTCCACGTGGGCGGCGGGGACCCACGTACTGGAGTCCTGGCTGCTGCCTCCCAAAGCGCACAACAGCTAGAGCTAGGCCAGGCCAAAGCCAAGACCCTATTACCCCAGGCAGGGCTTCCACGTGGGCGGCGGGGACCCACGTACTGGAGTCCTGGCTGCTGCCTCCCAAAGCGCACAACAGCTAGAGCTAGGCCAGGCCAAAGCCAAGACCCTATTACTCCAGGCAGGGCTTCCATGTGGGCGGCGGGGACCCACGTACTGGAGTCCTGGCTGCTGCCTCCCAAAGCGCACAACAGCTAGAGCTAGGCCAGGCCAAAGCCAAGACCCTATTACCCCAGGCAGGGCTTCCACGTGGGCGGCGGGGACCCACGTACTGGAGTCCTGGCTGCTGCCTCCCAAAGCGCACAACAGCTAGAGCTAGGCCAGGCCAAAGCCAAGACCCTATTACTCCAGGCAGGGCTTCCACGTGGGCGGCGGGGACCCACGTACTGGAGTCCTGGCTGCTGCCTCCCAAAGCGCACAACAGCTAGAGCTAGGCCAGGCCAAAGCCAAGACCCTATTACTCCAGGCAGGGCTTCCACGTGGGCGGCGGGGACCCACGTACTGGAGTCCTGGCTGCTGCCTCCCAAAGCGCACAACAGCTAGAGCTAGGCCAGGCCAAAGCCAAGACCCTATTACTCCAGGCAGGGCTTCCACGTGGGCGGCGGGGACCCACGTACTGGAGTCCTGGCTGCTGCCTCCCAAAGCGCACAACAGCTAGAGCTAGGCCAGGCCAAAGCCAAGACCCTATTACTCCAGGCAGGGCTTCCACGTGGGCGGCGGGGACCCACGTACTGGAGTCCTGGCTGCTGCCTCCCAAAGCGCACAACAGCTAGAGCTAGGCCAGGCCAAAGCCAAGACCCTATTACTCCAGGCAGGGCTTCCACGTGGGCGGCGGGGACCCACGTACTGGAGTCCTGGCTGCTGCCTCCCAAAGCGCACAACAGCTAGAGCTAGGCCAGGCCAAAGCCAAGACCCTATTACTCCAGGCAGGGCTTCCACGTGGGCGGCGGGGACCCACGTACTGGAGTCCTGGCTGCTGCCTCCCAAAGCGCACAACAGCTAGAGCTAGGCCAGGCCAAAGCCAAGACCCTATTACTCCAGGCAGGGCTTCCACGTGGGCGGCGGGGACCCACGTACTGGAGTCCTGGCTGCTGCCTCCCAAAGCGCACAACAGCTAGAGCTAGGCCAGGCCAAAGCCAAGACCCTATTACTCCAGGCAGGGCTTCCACGTGGGCGGCGGGGACCCACGTACTGGAGTCCTGGCTGCTGCCTCCCAAAGCGCACAACAGCTAGAGCTAGAGCTAGGCCAGGCCAAAGCCAAGACCCTATTACCCCAGGCAGGGCTTCCACGTGGGCGGCGGGGACCCACGTACTGGAGTCCTGGCTGCTGCCTCCCAAAGCGCACAACAGCTAGAGCTAGGCCAGGCCAAAGCCAAGACCCTATTACTCCAGGCAGGGCTTCCACGTGGGCGGCGGGGACCCACGTACTGGAGTCCTGGCTGCTGCCTCCCAAAGCGCACAACAGCTAGAGCTAGGCCAGGCCAAAGCCAAGACCCTATTACCCCAGGCAGGGCTTCCACGTGGGCGGCGGGGACCCACGTACTGGAGTCCTGGCTGCTGCCTCCCAAAGCGCACAACAGCTAGAGCTAGGCCAGGCCAAAGCCAAGACCCTATTACTCCAGGCAGGGCTTCCACGTGGGCGGCGGGGACCCACGTACTGGAGTCCTGGCTGCTGCCTCCCAAAGCGCACAACAGCTAGAGCTAGGCCAGGCCAAAGCCAAGACCCTATTACTCCAGGCAGGGCTTCCACGTGGGCGGCGGGGACCCACGTACTGGAGTCCTGGCTGCTGCCTCCCAAAGCGCACATCAGTGGGAAGCTGGCCGTGAGCAGGGAGCTGCACCAGAAGTGGAGCAGCCAGGACACAAACCAGCGCCCACATGCGATGCCAGCGTCACAGGCGCTGTGGCTTTCCCTGCTAAGCCACAACACCAGCCCCAAGTTCAAAGCTTTTTTGCACCAAAATAAACTTTTTATTTCCTTTTCCATGAACTTCTTCAAGTGCCCAATAATGTAAAGTGGGGGGGGGGGGGGGGAGGGACAGGAGGCGATTGTGATTGCATGCACAGATTGATTTTAACTTTTTTACTTTGCAGGGACTCTAACTGAGGCACTTGCCCCCCCCAGAGTTTCTCCCGACTCCCTTGCTTGCATCATTTAATGCCCGCTGCTTGCAGGTCCCTGCCCCAGGGAGGCTGATTCTGCCTGCTCCTGCAGCCTAACAGAGCAGCCCAAACTCCTCAGCCTAAAACAGCCACTGTTTGGCTCACCGTCCTGCGGGCGGGGCCGCTGCTGGCCGGGCTTCCTCCTGCCCCTCCGCTGTGATGGCTCAGGCCACACATCTCCTGATGTCAGCCCCTGAGGGAGGGCCGGCTTGCGTCTGCCTGGGTCCTTGACCTCCTGCAGGCCCGTTTTCATAGCCACTGGGCAGGGTTTCAAACAGGCCACAGTGTCACTTTTGTCAACTTTTTAAGATTGTATTTATTTATTTGGTAAAGATTTATTTATTTATTTGAAAGTCAGAATTACACAGAGAGAGAGGAGAGGCAGAGTGAGAGCGAGAGAGAGAGAAAGGTCTTCCATCCGCTGGTTCACTCCCTAAATGGCCGCAACGGCCAGAGCTATGCTGATCCGAAGCCAGGAGCCAGGAGCTTCTTCCTGGTCTCCCATTCAGGTGCAGGGGCCCAACCCCTCAAGCCATCTTCTGCTGCTTTCTCAGGTGCAGCAGCAGGGAGTTGGACTGGAAGTGGAGCAGCCAGGACTTGAACTGGCGCCCACATGGAATGCCAGCATTGACAAGCTGCTACACCACAATGCTGGCCCCCAACATTCTATTATTCAAAGTAAATCACAAGATCAGCCCAGAATAAGGAGTGGGGAGAAACCACGTCCAACCCCTCCCCCTGAATTTTCTTAACACCAATTTTCTCAAAAAGATTTATTAATTTATTTATTATCTATTTATTTGAAAGGCATGTTGACACAGAGAGAGAGAGAGAGACAGAGACAGAGACAGAGAGACAGAGAGATCTTCCATCCTCTGGTTCACTCCCCAGATGCCCACAACAGCCAGGGCTGGGCCAGGCCAAAACCAGGAGTCTGGAATTTAATCTGGATCTCCTGTGGAGCACGGGAACCATTGTCTGTTGCCTCCCAGAATGCATCAGCAGAAAGCTGGTGTCAGGACTCGGACCTGCACTTAGGTTGGGATGCAGGGGACCCACATGGTAGCTCAGCCAGTGTTCATCCTCTGTGGGGGAAGCTACAAGGTCACGAGCAAGGGGAATCACGGGCCGCTTCCTGGGCACATGATTTCCGCAGAGCCCTCCCTGACTTTCCTTCCTCCAGTAGCCCTTCCCTTCCATCTCCCACTGTTACCTTTCCTCCTGGCACTTACCATTATCTGAATTTTTATACAGTTTTCATTTCAGGATGCCAAGGCACTAGGTGCCCTACCCCCTGGACTGTATCTGGCATTCAGTAGACCCTTGAGGAATTATTGAAAGAACAAATCAACCTTGTAAGGGGCATATACATAGAAAATACTGCAAGAACACACCCTGAGTGTGACTGACTTCCTCTGTTGAAACAAGCACGCTTTTAATTTCATTCATTATATTTTTCTGTGTTTTTTAAATGTTTTTATTTATTTATTTGAAAGGCAGAGTTACAGAAAGAAAGACACCTTCCACCTGCTGGTTCATGCCCCAGATGGCCACAATGGCCAGGGTGGGGCTGGGTCAGCTGCAGCCAGGAGTCAGGAAAGCCTTCCAGGTCTTGCACATCGGTGCAGGGCCCCAAGGACTTGGGCCATCTTCCACTGCTTTCCCAGGAGCATTAGCAGGGAGCCGGATCGGAAGTGGAGCAGCTGGGACTCCAGCTGGCGCCCACATGGGATGTCGCCCTGCAGGCTGCTGCTTCACCTGCTGAGTCACAACACCCGCCTCTATTTTTTCTGTTTTAAAAATAAAACATCAGGTTAGGGATTGGAGGCGGCCGTCAGCCACGGCTTGGGACACCCACAACCCACAGCGGAGTGCCTGGGTTCCAGTTCTGGCTCTGCTCTCAGTTCCAGCTTCTACCGATTGGCAGTGCCCTGGGAGGCAGCGGCGATGACTCACACGCAGGCGACCTGGCTTGAATTCTCAGCTCCTGGCTTGGGATCCAGCAGGGGCCCACTGCAGCCATTTGTGGGGTGCACCAGCACAGAGGAAGTCTCTGTCAACTCTGCCTTTCCCAAAGTAAATACAATTTTTTTTAAAAGCTGAGTAATATTTTTAAAAATAAAAATACTGCATTTGTGGGGGTGGGGAAGACAGAGATGTGTCACATTTTGAGATGAGCGGTGATCCCATGGCGTTCACACTGTCGGAACTCACTGCACTGAACGCTGCAGGTCGCCCCCTAGGAGCCTGGTGTTGTACATAGTGGGTTAAGCTGCTGCTGCCATCCACATCAGCACCACTTCAAGTCCTGGCTGCTCCCTTTCCGACACAGCTCCCTGCTAATGCTCCTGGGAAGGTGGTGGAAGATGGCCCACGTGCTTGGGCCCCTGCACCCATGTGGGAGACACAGATGAAGCTCTCAGATCCGGGCTTTGGCCTGGCCCAGCCTCAGCCATTGTGGCCATCTGGAGAGTGAACCAGCAGATAGAAGACTTTTCTCTTTCTCTCCCTCTCTCTCTCTGTAACTCTGCCTTTAAAATAAATAAAATAAATCTCTAAAAAAAGAAAAAAAAATCCATACTCTATTGTGTGTTAATTATATCTCAATTTTAAAAAACATACAGCATTGTTTTGTCCTCACCATTGTCTTATAGTATTTGGATTATAATTGTGGGGCTGGTGCTGTGGCTCGGCAAGTTAAAGCCCTGGCCTGCTGCGCCAGCATCCCTTATGGGCACTGGTTTGAGTCCTGGCTGCTCCACTTCCAATCCAGCTCTCTGCTATGGCCTGGGAAAGCAGTAGAAAATGGCCTAAGTGCTTGGGCCCCTGCACCCATGTGAGAGACCCGGAAGAAGCTCCTGGCTTCAGGTCAGCTCAGCACTGGCTGTTGTGGTCAGAGCGAACCAGCAGATGGAAGACTCTCTCTCTCTCTCTCTCTCTCTCTCTCACTCTACCACTCTCTGTAACTCTGTCTTTCAAATAAATAAAATAAATCTTTTTTTTTAAAGAATATAATTGTAAGATAAATGGAAATAAGTAGAGATATGTATTACTTGGTACAAAAGTGGGTACTGAATCATATCGTAAATTTGACTTGTTATTAAAAAAAGGTTTTTGGAACACATTTTTACACAAACAACACCAGTTTATACCAAATTAACACTATTTTATAATACCCCCAGCGAGGCCGGTGCCACTGCTCAATGGGCTAATCCTCCGCCTTGCGGTGCCGGCACACCGGGTTCTAGTCCCAGTCAGGGTACTGGATTCTGTCCTGGTTGCCCCTCTTCCAGGCCAGCTCTCTGCTGTGACCTGGGAGTGCAGTGGAGGATGGCCCAAGTGCTTGGGCCCTGCACCCCATGGGAGACCAGGAGAAGCACCTGGCTCCTGCCATCGGATCAGCGCAGTGCGCCGGCCGCAGCGCGCCTACCACGGCAGCCATTGGAGGGTGAACCAACGGCAAAAAGGAAGACCCTTCTCTCTGTCTCTCTCTCTACTGTCCACTCTGCCTGTCAAAAATAAAAAAATAATAATAATAATAATAATACCCCCAGCGATTTAGGACTGTGCTCTCGGCTTTCTCTCCCGTGTGTTCCTTAACAAACTGACGCCGAGTGCAAAGCTGGTGCCTTCAGAGCAGTTTCCAGTTAGCCTGTTCGTACCCTTCTGCCTGGGCCTCCGGGGGAATGATGGAGCCCACACTCAGATGCCTTAGAGACTGGGTCGTTTCGTTCCAGGAGCAACTCTTCCAGCTGAGGACGCATCTTGGCTTCCACAAGGCTCTGAATAAAAGCACCGAGATGCTGGCTCCGAGGGAGCGGGCCCCAGCTTCCCAGGGAGAGGGGGCTGGGCCAGACCGAGATGCTGGCTCCGAGGGAGCGGGCCCCAGCTTCCCAGGCAGAAGGGGCTGGGCCAGACCCCTGAGATGAGGTGACTCCCAAAGCCAGCTCCTGAGTGTGGGGGAGGAGGCACGGGGGTGGTTCTCATGTGGCTCAGGTCCCGCTGAGGCGGGAGAGACCACAGGGTGAGGTTAGAGAGCCGCCCGGGAAGAGAGCGAGGCTTCACGAGTGGACGGGGCCCTCTGGCCCTCACCGAAGTGACCGTAACCCACTGCCGTCTCCCTTCCCTTGGCGTGGCCTGTGTTGCGTTGCCATCACAAAGCACCTGAGGCCAGGGCGCTAGGAAGAGAAGTTTGACTCAGTTCCAGAGGCTGGACAGGAACTGGCGTGGTGCAGAAGGAGCCCAGGGCGAGGGGCGGCCCACCGGTCAGCTCGCCACAACCACAAGAGGCTTTCGAGGGGCCAGCTTTAGGAAAAGAAAAGGCACGTTTCGTTGAAGGCTCCAAGGTCAGGCGTGCCCACAGGGTCGGCCCCTGGCGAAGGCTGCCGTGGGGGCAGAGCGCGTCACGGGGAAGAGGGGCGTGTGTGTTTGTGTCTTTCCACACAGAGCCACTGAGAGGGGAGGGCGCTGGGGGCAGTGGTCCAGACGTCCCACTTCAGAGCCTGCGTGTAGGTGCCAGCTGTGTGTGGGAGTCCCGCTTCCTGGGAGCATGCAGGGGATGGCTCCTGTTCCTGGGGCCCTGCCACCCATGTGGGAGACCCGGCTTGAGTTCTGGGATCCTGACTTCTGCCTGGTCTAGCCCAGCTGTTGTGGCCATATAGTGAGTGAACCAGCAGATGGAAGATCCCCCCCGACCCCCTCTGTGTTACTCTGCCTTCAAATAAATAAACATTTTTAAAATAAGGCTTTTAAACATTCTTTAAAAGACGTATTTATTTATTTGAAAGGCAGAGTTATACAGAGAGAAGGAGGGACAGAGAGAAAGATTTTCTGTTTGCTAGTTCACTCCCCATATAGCCTCAGCCAGGAGCCAGGAGCCAGGAGCCAGGAGCCAGGAGCTGCTTCCGGCTCTCCCACATCGGCGGCAGAGGCCCAAGGACTTGGGTTATCTTCTGCTGCTTTGAAAAGCAGAATTATAGGCCGGCCGGCACCCCAGGTTCTAGTCCCGGTTAGGGCGCTGGTTCTGTCCTGGCTGCTCCTCTTCTAGACCAGCTCGGCTGTGGCCCAGGAGTGCAGTGGAGGATGGCCCAAGTGCTTGGGCCCTGCACCCCATGGGAGACCAGGAGAAGCACCTGGCTCCTGGCTTTGGATCGGCGCAGCGCGCCAGCCATGGTGGCCATTTGGGGGGTGAACCAACGGCAAAGGAAGACCTTTCTCTCTGTCTCTCTGTCTCACTGTCTAACTCTGCCTGTCAAAAAAAAAAAAAAAAAAGAGAGAGATCTTCCATCATTCCCCAGATGACCCCATGGGGCTGGACCAGGCCAAAGCCAGAAGCCTGGAACTCTATCCAGGTCTCCGACACGTGCGGCAGTGACCCAAGCACTCGGGCCACCTGCTGCTGCTTCCCCAGGTGCATCAGCGGGGAGCTGGATCGGAATTGGAGCAGGCAGCTGCTTAACCTGCTGTGCCACGACACAGCCCCCAGAAAACTAGCTTCTAAGAGTTTATCAAAAAGGCAGCTCCTGCCTGTGGCCCCAGAAGAGCTAACGCAGCAGACAGGAGCGGCTCGGGGTGGGCTACCCTTTCCCAGATTACTCCACCCTGCAAGGGGCAGACAGCCGCAGGGCTGGGGCCGGGAGAGCCGAGGCCGCAGAGGCAGGCGGGGACGGCAGCGAGCTGTAGCATAACCCTGGCCAAACACAGGCCGGGAATCGTGCCAAGACAAAGTGCAGGATTGGCAGCCGTGGGATCCCGGGTGGACTTTGAGGAAAGATTCTGGGCCACAGCACGAGGCCGCCTCCTCCGGCGTCCGGGAGAACTCTGGCAGCAGCCCCCTGCCCAGGCCTGTTCTCACGTAACTGTAGCCAAATGTGCCTGGGGGAGGGCTGGTGGACACAGGCAGCCTCGGCCGGTCCAGCCGCAGACTCCTTGGAGGCCCCGTTTGGGACCCGACGAGCCAGTCGGTGGCGTTGATTTTCGGCAGCATGGGAACCAAAACGCTGAAGCTCTTTCCCCAAGGCCTGCGTTTTGAAAAGAGGGTTTTAAGCTCCCCACTCCCCGGCCAAGGGCAGACAGGTGGGGCTGGGGGGGGGGGCATGGCGTGGCCTCCGCCGCTGTGTTTTCTGCCAGCCGTTGAAGGCTGGGAGCCTCCGCGGGAGCATCCATCAGGGCGGGCGTGGGGAGGGCTGGGGGGGGGGCGGGCTGCTGAAGGTGATTCTCAGCAGTGCTGCTGGAAGCGCCCCGCTGGTGCGAGTGTTTCCGGGAGAGCGACGCCTCCTTATTCCCCTGAAAAGTTTCCACTCTGCTTCACTTCTATCTCTGTGACCTGTTCTCCTGCCCCAGAACTTGGTTGGTTTGGGTTCCTTCTTTTTCGGCTAGCACTGAGGTCTTTGGGTGCTAAGCTCTAGGTTAATGATGGAAAGTGACACTGGCCAGTTTCTCAAGTTGTGCAAATACCTCATTCTGTTGTACAGGGAACGCTGCTTCCCCCAGGCCCCTAGGGAGAGCCTGAACTTTTTGCCTATTGGGCCTTAGCCAAGGGACCGAGAAGGCAGAATGGGGAATCAGCACCTCTGGGGGCGGGTCTTCCTTTTCAAGCGAGGAGACAGCTGTGCAAGGCTGCCTTTGGGCGAGAGATGGCCGCAGAGCCGTGCGAAGAGGCCAGGGCACAGCTGTTTTCCTAGCTGACATGCCCAGTGTGTAGGTTTCCTGTGTTGAAGAGAGCTGGGGGCCGGCGCTGTGGCATAGCAGGTAAAGCCGCCACCTGCAGTGCCGGCACCCTATATGGGTGTCAGTTCGAGTCCTGGCTGCTCCACTTTCCATCCAGCTCTCTGCTATGGCCTGGGAAAGCAGTGGAAGATGGCCCAAGTCTTAGGCCCCTGCACCTACATGGGAGGCCCAGAAGAAGCTCCTGGCTCCTGGCTTCGGATCGGCGCAGCTCCAGCCATTGCGGCCATCTGGGGAGTGAATCAGCAGATGGAAGACCTCTCTCTGCCTCTCCTCTCTCTGTAACTCTCAAGTAAATAAATACATGTTTAAAAAAAATAAAAATAAAAAGACCTGGACCCTCCATCCTGTGACACTAGGAAGATGCATCTCAGAGGCCATGACCCTTCCTACCCCGTGACCCTGCAGGTGACTCCCGCTCCGGGACACTCCTCCTGGCAGTCTTGGGCTGGATCTGAAAGCTGCCTTGCATCACGGGATTTAGTACAAGGTTGGAAAAGAAACAAAGCTGCTTTGGTTCACACGGGGAGCCTGGTAGTTAGCGTCGAGGAACAAGTGTTATCTGTGCCAGCCGACTCCGTGCCGAGCACCTGAAACACGTTTTCCAGATGATTCCAGCGGTTCAGTGTTAGGCTCTGAAGCCCGCAATCAGCTTGTGTGAAACAGATTGCTCATCTCTTCCCTTAATGCGGCAAGAATGCAAAATCCAGACGAGGAGCCAACTGCACAGTCCCTTGCATGTCCTCGCAGGCTTCCGGAATTACAGACGACTCAGTGTGAATGAAAGATGTGCTGGCCACCATCATTCCGAAAGTGCCCGGGCTTCTGCGAGGACAGCTGTCGCAATGGATGTCTGCTGCAACCCGTGGTCCTACGGCTCTGAGCATCCCAGGACAGCATGCGAGTCCCAGGGACACAAGGAAGAAAGGGCGTCTCGTTCAGAAATGAAAACAGGTGTAAAGGGGTTGGTGATGACATCAATCCACCCCCACCCTCGATGAAAAGTGAGAGTGGCGTTACGTAACTTCCCAGAAGTCCCCGAAGGTACAAACGCAGGAATGTTTTCCATCTGCTCCAAGCAGACCCCAGAATAGCGTTTGCTTTTAGGGTAGACCTTGGGGTCCCAGAAGAGAAAGACTTCTCCTTATTCCAGCTTCCCTCTTTGCTGTCATTGGGGGTGAACCTTTGGCACAGTGGTTAGGCTGCTGCCTGGGACACCCACAGGCCACAGCAGAGTGCCTGGGTTCAGTCCCGGCTTCCGCTGATGTGCACCCTGGGAGGCAGCAGCTGACGGCTCAAGTGCTTGGGTCCCTGCCACCCACGTGGGCGGAGACTTGGACCGAGTTCCTTTCTCTGCTGTCGCAGGCACGTGGGAAGTGAGCTAGCATATGGGAGATCTTTCTGGCTTTCAAATAAAATAACACAATTAAATGAACTTGAAATTTTATTTGAGGGGCAGAGAGAGGAACAGGAAGTGCTCCCTTCTGCAGATTCACTCCTCAAGCGCCTGTCAATATCCAGCTTGGGCCATCCTCACCGCCTCCTAGGGTCTGAGGTACCAGGCAGCCGGAGTCAGGAGCCAGAGCCAAAGGGGGCAAACACGAGCAGTCCAGTGTGGAATATGGACATCTCAACTGGCGTCTTCACTGCTGGCCTAAGCACCCTCCCCTAGAACTTTTAGCTTTAAAAGCTGCATCTGGGGGCTGGCGCTGTGGCGCAGCAGGTTAAAGCCCTGGCCTACAGCACTGGCATTCCATATGGGTGCCAGTTCGAGTCCCAGCTACTGCATTTCCAATCCAGCTCCCTGCTGATGTGCCTGGGAAAGCAGCAGAGGGTGGCCCAAGTCCTTGGGCTCTTGCAACCATGTGGGAGAACCAGAGGAAGCTCCTGGCTTTGGATCAGCTCAGCTCTGGCCATTGCAGCCATTCGGGGAGTGAACCAGCAGATGGAAGACCTCTATCTCTGTCTCTACCTCTCTCTATAACTCTGCACTTCAAATAAAATAAATAAATCTTAAAAAAACAAGAAAGCTGCGTCTGGGGGCCCGTATTGTTGCGCACCTCCCATGTGAGTGCCAATTAGAGTCTCCACTGCTCTGCTTCCACCTCAGCTCCCTGCTAATGCACCTGAAAAAGCAGGACAAGATGCCCAAGTGCTTGGGCCCCTGCCACCCAGGTGGGGGACCTGCAGGAAGCTCCTGGCTCCAGCCTGACCCTGCTTTTGCCCCTGCGCCACCTATTGTGGCCATCTAGAGAGTAAACCAGTAGGTGGAAGATCTCTTTGTCTCTCCCTCTGTAACTCTACCTTTTAAATAGAAAAAATAAAAAAGTTACATGTGTTGGTGTAGCTATTAAGCAAATATTCTAACGTTCCCATTTCAAGAATTTCCATTAGCAAGAATCAAAAGGACTGGTCAGCAGTGCACACCTGCCAGAACACTGCTAAATGCAAATTAAGGTGATGGCTGGGTCTGTAGGTAGATGTTCCTGTACACCACTAAGGAGCAGGAGCTGCTTGTTTGAGTTTTTGAAGATGTATTTATTTTCTTTTGAAAGGCAGAGTAAGAGAGACAAAGACCTTGTATCTACCTGCTGGTTCACTCCCCAAGTGGTTGCAACAGGCAGGGCTGGAGCAGACCAAAGCTGGAAGCCTGAAGCTCCATCCTGGTCTTCAACAAGGATGACAGACACCCAAGTACTTGGGCCATCATCTACTGATTTCCCAGGTGCATTAGTGGGTGCTGGTCAGAAGTGGAGCAGGGCCAGTACTGTTGCAAAGTAGGTTAAGCCTACGCCTGCAGCACTGGTATCTCACATGGGCACCAGTTCATGTCCCAGCTGCTCCACTTCCGATCCAGCTCTCTGCTATGGCCTGGGAAAGCACTGGAGGATGGCCCAAGTGCTTGGGCCCCTGAACCCATGTGGGAGACCTGGAGGAAGCTCCTGGCTCCTGATCAGCCCAGCCCTAGCCATTGCGGCTATTTGGTGAGTGAACCAGAGGATGGAAGCCTCTGTCTCTCCCTGTCTCTGGTTGTAGCTCTATCAAATACACAAATCTTAAAAAAAAAAGAGCAGCTGGGACTCAAATCAGCGCTCATATGGGATGTGTCATAGGCAGCTGTTCAACACATTGTCCCACAATGTGAGCCTCATTTTTTTTTTTTTTCTAATTACTTTACTTGAAAGAGTTAGAGAGGGAGAGACAGAGAATCTTCTATCCATTGGTTCTCTCCCCAGATATCTGCAATGGCCAGGAGCCAGGAGCCGCTTCCAGGTCTCCCATGCAGGTGGCAGGGGCCCAAGGAGGTGGGCCAGCTTCTGCTGCTTTCCCAGGCCATAGCAGAGAGCTGGATCGGGAGTGGAGCAGCCAGGACTCGAACCAGTGCCCACATGGGATGCCAGCTACCCACAACATGTGAAGGCTGGCCGCAGGAGCTGATTTTTTTTTTTTTTTTTGACAGGCAAGGTGGACAGTGAGAGAGATAGGAAGGTCTTCCTTTGCCGTTGGTTCACCCTCCAATGGCCGCTGCGGCTGGCGCACCGCACTGATCCAAAGGCAGGAGCCAGGTGCTTCTGCTGGTCTCCCATGCGGTGCAGGGCCCAAGCACTGGGGCCACCCTCCACTACACTCCCGGGCCACAGCAGAGAGCTGGCCTGGAAGAGGGACAACCGGGACAGCATCCGGCTCCCTGACCGGGACTAGAACCCGGTGTGCCGCTAGGCAGAGGATTAGCCTGTTGAGCCACGGCGCCAGCCAGGAGCTGATTCTTAAGAGACTTTCATCTCCCTTCTGAGAGAGAAGCGATGCAGCAGAATCACCGTACAGCAGTTCGCTCAGCTTTATCCTCGAGAAAACAATCCAGTTTTCCTCAAATGTTAGCAGTGGCATTTTCCTTTCTTAGATAAGCACACTGACCTCACTGCACGAACCAACACGTTAGCAGCCACACAACGTGGCCCAACACGCTAGCAGTCACGCGACGTGGCACGTGTGCAGCAGCTGAGTCTTTTGATTCGTATCTGTAGCTTGTGTACCCCGCCCACACTTGACAGCAGGTTGCCAAGGCCTCCAGTCTCCCAGCCCTTGAATGAGGACAACGTCCCTGGGCAAGCCGGAGGTGGTGGCCATTTCGGTGCCTGACACCACGCAGTCCGTCTGTATTAGTCAGCTCTGTGTCACTGTGTAACAAAGCGGCTGGCTTATTCTGGCTTGCTGTTTTGAAGGTTCAGTCCATGATCAGGTGGGCCCCTATGACTCTGATCTGATGAGGCAGGGGGATGGCAGTGGTGGATGCGTGTGAAGAATCAGCGTGTGGTGAACCAGGAAGCAGGAGGGCTGGGCTCAGCTCGGGCCTTTGTACTCTCCGGAGACCTACCTTCCCAGGGCAAGCCCTCAATGGCCTGAGGACCTCCCTCCAGGCCCACCAATGGACACCGTAACTAGATTAAGACCACCTTCTTAGTGCCTTTAATACAGGGCTTTGAGAGTGCCACTTGAAGATTTATTTGAAAGGCAGAGTTAGAGAAAGGGAGAAACACAGATCTCCCAACTGCTGGTTCACTCCTCGCTTGGCCACAACAGCTGGGCCAAGCCAAAGCCAGCAGCCTGAAAATCTTCTCCCCATCCGGGCCTCCCACAAAGGTGCAGCAGCCCAAGCACTGGGGCCATCTGCTGCTGCTTTCCCAAGTGCAACAGCAGGAAGAGAAGTAAGGCAGCCAGGACTGGAACCAGTACGAGCGTGGGATGCTGGCGTCACAGCGCCACTTAACCTGGGCCCCACAACACCCGTGGTCTGCATGAGCTTGGAACCACATCCTGTTCAAACCATGGCAGCATTTTCATGAGTCACATTTGTTGACAGTCTACAAAAACAAAACAACTCAGGCAGGAGCCGTGGCTCAACAGGCTAATCCTCCGCCTAGCGGCGCCGGCACACCACGTTCTAGTCCCGGTCGGGGTGCCGGATTCTGTCCTGGTTGCCCCTCTTCCAGGCCAGCTCTCTTCTGTGGCCAGGGAGTGCAGTGGAGGATGGCCCAAGTGCTTGGGCCCTGCACCCCATGGGAGACCAGCAGAAGCACCTGGCTCTTGCCTTCAGATCAGCACAGTGCGCCGGCCGCGGCAGCCATTGGAGGGTGAACCAACGGCAAAAAGGAAGACCTTTCTCTCTGTCTCTCTCACTGTCCATTCTGCCTGTCAAAAACAAAACAACAACAACAACAACAACAAAAACCCAGCTTGCTGGAGGGCCCACAGAGTCTCAGGTGTAACAACTGTTCACTTTCTAAGAGTTGTGGCGCCTGGGTCCCCCTACACCAAGCCTCTAAGTTGAGAAGACTTTCCCTGGCTTCCGCCGGTCTGGTTCAGCCCATTTCCATTAGCTGGAGAAGTGGGAGGAAGCCGTCATCTGGCTCCTCGCCGTATTACTGAAACGTTTTCCTCCTGCCTCTGAATCCGGGCCAGGGACACTGAGATGCTGACACAGACTCCCAACCAAAAGTCGAGTAGACACACAAATTTCACACAGGACAAAATAATTCCAAAGTTTGGTAATTTTAATGCAATGTCATTGTTCAAGGTCATAGGGGTGTATTAACTGGTTCACTTCTTGAAGAGAACACTAACGGCTTCTATCTTATGTTACTGTGTCAAATTTAAACATGACTCTTTGGCCCTTCTTAAAAAACACTTTCTTTACACATTTTGTTAAGATTTTTCTTTTTTTCTGGAACATTCTGAAACCTTCAACTAATCTGGAAACCTTTGCTGATCTGCGCACTGCTCTGGGCACGGCCTTTGGGAGCTCTATCCCACCTGTGCCAAAAGGCTCCGTTTCCCAGCTGGTGGTGGGGCTGCTTGATGGGAGCAATCAGAGAAATGAGCGTGTGCTTTGTAAACGGCTTCTAATTCTCTTCCTTAGCGTGCTGCAATTCCTCAAGGTCACACGTGCAAGACACGCCCTCGGCCAAAGCAGCAGGGTTCTAACTAGTGTAAAAATAGATTTAAATAAAATAGAATCTCTATAGGCAGGAGAGTTAGGGTCTGCTTTACATCCCCTCTCCTGCTCTAGGACAGCTGTGATCAAGCCCCAGGAGGACTTGCGGATTGGTGTGCCCTAGCGAAGGTTAGGAACATCCGAGTACATTCATTCTGCAAAGTTACAGGGAACATTTTTGGGGAAATGCTGCAGCAAGTCCCATAGAGATGGATGGCACTGGGGATCCAGCTGGTGCATTAACAAGTAACATGTAAGACACACAGGACATCAAAGGGGACGAGGCCTGCTCACAGGCTAAACACTTCTGAAATGCGGTCACTGGAAACCTTTGGCTAATTATAAAGCAGAAAACAAAACCCATCATTTAATGGTTCATCTTGTTAACCTATCCAGCCACCTCACCTAGAAGCTAACTTCCAACAAGGGCCTGGACTGATTGGCTCCATTTCTGTAAGTTACGGATTGCTGGATGATTATGGCTCTGGAGAAAGGACCCAGCCTCTGCTGGCCCAGAGAAGCAGCGCATGACTGCTGTGCAGGGGGCTCTGCGGAAATCCCCATGGTAGGATTCAGAATCAGCCTTTGGCTCTACCGTGAAAGCATAAATGCAATCTGCCCAAGCTCCCTCTAGCTGCAACCTGAACCTGCAGCCTAATCTTCTGTAAACATTCAGAAAACACTGATCCCAGCAAAATGCATAATTAGCTCGTCAGAGGCCTCCTCCATTTCCACAGAGATGGTAAATCTCCCTGCTTCTTGTTGCTAGATGCTAGGAAATCCACTCAGATCTGAGTGTTGGAGCAGCCATGAAGCCTCCTTTCTTATCTGAGGTTCATAATGATGTGTGGGGTCACCAGAAGTAAACAAAGTGCAACTGCCACCATTTTTTCTGACACGGGGTCTACTCAGTCGGCCCCCAGTGATTTGTGCTTTCTGGCTAGCCTGAGAGCAAGAAGGATGGCTGCTGGCCACAGGCCAGTGCGAGCTTTACAACCCCAGTCTCTTTTCATCCAACATTCAAACAATTCTTTAACTCCCCAGAGGGAGGAAGGGAGGGAGGGATGACAATGACAGGAGACTAAGGGCAGGGAATTTTCCTAACTTCTCCGTAGCCAATGGGAACCACCTTCAAAACAGCTGTGGCCACCTCAGGGAGGTGTGGTGCTTTAGTGCTAGGTAACAATACCTTTGAGGTTACAAAAAAAAAAAAAAAGAAAAAACCTTTAATGTCTTAAACCTACCCCAGAACTGCAGAACTGCATGTCAAGAATACCAACTCAATAAATACAAGAGAAAAATGAACAGCAGAGTTGGGACATCTACCAAGCAGGAAGGCAAAGTGGTCATCAGAACGTCTGAGGTTAGTGAACTATTCAACTTTCCATCAGCTCTCCCAGTCGGCACCCTCTACATTCAATACACCGCACGCTAGCAAATGAAAAAGCCGAACAACTGTGGCGAGATCCTCACTTGCACTTATTAGGGCCCACCCGCACAGGGAGCTGAGGGTCCCGGCACACCCCAGTCTCAGGAGGTCTGTCTCTCGGAGGGTCACTTGCCTCTCTTGCTACGGCCCTTCCTGGAGGGCAGCTTCCCAGGGCCCCCTGAGGAGGAGGGGCTGGAGGCAGCAGCCACGGGGATGTTGATCTGTCCCTCCTGGATTTCCTGGCGTGCCTCAACAGGCAGGTGGTTGATCTTCTGCTGCGCCTCCAGGTAGAACATGACATCGCGCAGCTGCTCCTGGATCTCTGTTATCTGCAAATCTTTTTGGTCACAGGTCTCCTTCAACACCCTCTCCTCCTCCTTCAGCTTGTTCTGCAGGAGGACCTGGTTGGCTCGCAAACATTTGTTCATTTCCTGCTCCTCTTTAAGTTCAGTTGTGAGTTTGGCCACTTTTGTGTTTAGCTGAGTGCACCTTTTGCAAAACAAAGGAAGACAAAGCACATTTTCATTTGCTGACACAGTCCTCTTTCTGCTCTGGGATTGCACAGAGGAGCCACGGCCTCCGAATCCATGGAGAACAGACCCCTCCCTCCTGTGTTGTTTGCCGACCTAGCAGTCAGCTGCACAAAGCAAGAATTTTGCTCCAGTTAACCCAAGTGTTCCTTCAAGATACTTTTGTTTTAAGCATCAGAAGTTTTCCAATAGCAGAAACTATTCTGTGACTCATGGCAAAACTTCTGCTTCTCTGAGGTCAGTGGTTAAATAGGTGCCTTCGAGATAACTGTGATAAGGAAGTTATGAGGATAAGTGACATTCTTGAAGAGTCAAGTGCTCTGACCTCACTGCATTTGCTGGAGAAGGAAAAAAACGTGCTTATTCTAACCAAAGGGTTTTCAAGATTTGGGAGTGTCCCGTTCTTGCTGCCCAATCTTACTCATAAGGGAGGAATTACAAATTAAAACACCATCTGAGATACCATTTTTAAGTATCAGAATGCCAAGGAGCTTAGAATTGGGAAAAGAGGCACTCCTACACACTGGCACTGCAGCATCAGCTGGATAGACTTTGGAAGTCAACCTGGCAATGGCTGCAGGAGGAGAACATTCACAGGTCCTTTGACACAGGTATTCTATATAATAAAAATATTCAGGACTATGCAAAAAGACACATGGAGAAGATGCTCAGCACAGCACTGTCTGTAACAGTGTAAGACTCGAGCTCACTTGAGTGTCTATCATCAGGGAGCTGATTCACACTGGATGGGCACTGGCAGAGTGGTTAAGATGCTGCCTGGGACATCCACACCCCATATCAAAAGTGTGCCGGGGTGTGTCCTGGCTCAAGTTCCACTCCAGCTTTCTGTTTCCAATCTGTACCCTAGGAGGCAGCAGATGATGGACCAAGTACTTGGATTTCTGCCCCAATGGAAGACCTGGATGGAGTTCCAGGCTCCTGGCTTTTGCAGGTCCAGCCCGTTATTGTAGGCATTTGGGAAGTAAGCCAGCAGATGGAAACTCTGTCTCTGTCTCGCTGCCCTTTAAATAAGTAAATTAAAGGGAAAATTACTATGGTAATTCATATATTGGAGTACCAAGCAACTGATACAAAGAACATGAGTCTGAATGTGTAGTATGAAAAAAAAGGGGCCAGCACTGAGGCGAGGCCTGCAGTGCCTGCAGTGCCGGCATCCTGGGTGGGCACCAGTTTGAGTCCCGGCTGCTCCACTTCCGATCCAGCTCTCTGCTATGGCCTGGGAAAGCAGTAGAAGATGGCCCAAGTCCTTGGGCCCCTGCACCCACATGGGAGACCTGGAAGAAGCTCCTGGCTTCAGATTACCATAGCTCGGGCCGCTGCAGCTAGCTGAGGAGTGAACCAGCGAATGGAAGACTCTCTCTCTCTCTGCCTCTCCTTCTCTGTGTAACTCTTTCAAATAAATAAATAAAAAGATTTTGTGAGACATGTGGGCAGAGCTAAAGGTTTAGAAGAATATTCACTGGTACCATCGATGATGGTTGCCTCTAGGGCTGGCATTGTGGCACAGTGGGTAAAGCCGCCACCTGTGACCCACTATCCTGTATCAGAGCACTGGTTTGAGTTCTAGCTGCTCTGCTGCTGATCCAGTTCCCTGATAACGAGCCTGGGAAAGCAGCGGAAGATGGCTCAACTAGTTGGGCCCCTGACACTCATGTGGGAGACCCATGGAAGTTGGATCAGAAACAGAGGAGCTAAGACTCACACCAGGCACTCTGATAAGGGATGCAGGCGTCCTAACTGCTGTGCCAAACAGCAGCCCTGCATACTACCTTTGCAGCCTTTCTATAAGTCTAAATTTATTCCCAAATGTTTCCAAAAAGTTTTTCCTTAAAGACCAATTACTCCCCCTCAAAAGACCAATTACTTGCTTTCAATATATATTTTTAAGTATAAGTGAGACAGTAATTGCACATTTATGGTGTACAGTTAGGTTTCTTTTTTTTTATCCATTTGTATGAAGGTAAAAAATACATTTTTTTTTTAGTCTAACAACCCACAGGGGTTGGTATTGTGGTACTACAGGTTAAGCTGCTGCCTGGGACCCTCACATCCCATGAGCACTGGTTCTGGTTCCAGTCCCAGCCACTCCAATCCACTTCTGAACCAGCTCCTGCTAATATGGGAAGCAGCTGATGATGGCTCCACTGAGTAGCTTTTACCCATGTGGGAGACCCAGATGGAGTTCCTGGTTCCTGGCTTTGGTGTGGCTCAGCCCTGGCTGCTGTGGGCATTTGGGAGTGAACCAGTGTACAGAAGATATCTCTGTCACTTGCTTTTCAAACAAATTAATCTTTTAAAAATACCTTAAACCGGAAGGATCATTTCAATCAAAAGCAACTTTCTTCCCTAAACAGCAGCAATGGGGGATGTTCCTGCTGTGCGGTTTGTGAATGTTTTGCCCCATATCCGCTCTCGCCAACCTTCCATTCCTGCCCAGGACAGAGCCGCGCACGGCTTCGGCTCAGGTGGACTCTGGTCCCTCACTGCCAGTTCTCAGCTCCGCGGCTCCGAGAAGCTGCAGGCTCCTGACGGAAGGACTCTGCTTGCTGAAGGTAAAACTAGAAGACACAGGGCAGGCGCCGCGGCTCAATAGGCTAATCCTCCGCCTAGCGGCACCTGCACACCAGGTTCTAGTCCCGGTCGGGGTGCCGGATTCTGTCCCGGTTGCTCCTCTTCCAGGCCAGTTCTCTGCTATGGCCCGGGAGTGCAGTGGAGGATGGCCCAAGTGCTTGGGCCCTGCACCTGTAAGGGAGACCAGGAGAAGCACCTGGCTCCTGCCTTTGGATCAGCGCGGTGCGCCGGCTGCAGCGCACCAGCTACGGCGGCCATTGGGAGGGTGAACCAACGGCAAAAGGAAGACCTTTCTCTCTCTCTCTCGCTCTCACTGTCCACTCTGCCTATCAAAAATTAAAAAAACAAAAACAAAAACTAGAAGACACTGTAACGGCCCCAGCACACAGACACTAGGGGGGAACGCTGCATCCCCCCTCGGGCAAGGTTGCTGCACTTCTACAAGCAGTCACAGTACGTCTGCTCGCCATTTAGGGACACCCAGGAAAACCTGGTGATGAACACACTTGAAAGACAGGTGTTCCCAAAGGGATGCAGGCGATACGTGTTTACAGAGTCCATCATGGTAAACGGTTCAGTCAAGGACACCCCGGCTGTACCTACTTGCGTTCCACAGACTGCTTCTCCTTCAGGAGATCACTCAGCCTCTGTTCCAGGTTATCGCATTTCTCGATCGTTTCTTTAAACTTGGCCTTCATGTTGTTAATCTGAAAGGACAGAAATCATACTCATTTGTGAAGCAAAACTGTATGCTCTCTGGGGGTAGTCATAACTCCCCCTCCCCAATTATCTGGATAAAATTTTTACAAACCAAATTTGGAAGTCCACAATGATGAATTTCAACCGATCCCTTCTTCTGCCCTATGTGAACAAGTTATGAGGCCCCAAAACAAGAATTTCTCCAGAAAAACCCAGAATCAGGGCAGTTTCCCCTTGTCCACGCCCTACCACTGGGGGTGCTACTGGCCACAGGACGGGTCAGAACGAGGACAGTGGCAGGACAAAGGGTTGCGTCATTCACTAACTTACGGATAAACAACATTTGTTACCAGAAAACAAAGCATTCTTTCAAGCAGCTGAAGCTTCCTGCATGGGGCTGCCCTCGCCTCCACCACAGCCCTACCTAAGAGTAAACTTGGGGTTCAGTGTTTCCTTTCCCTGCCCTTGGCCTTAGGAACGTGATCAATCCTGAAGACTCCTCAAGGGTGGAGAGAATCACCAGCGGAGCCCAAGGGTCTGCAGGAAGCACTTCAGGCAGTCATGCCGGATATCCTGCAGAAAAAGCCTTGAGCGAGGCGACAGTGGAGCTGCCGCTCCCCTCGCTGAGTCCATAACTTGACCCTGAGTGGCAGCGACAGCGCTCTGCCTCTGCTCAGTGTTCCCCGAGGCCGACTTTCCCTGGGCGCCACGGTCAAGCCCCGTGAAGGACTAGCGAGTCAAGTGACTTCAAGCGCCTCTGGAAAGACACTCAACGTTTGGAAGGTTCTCGTAGGAATCTTACCAATCATTTTTCACTAAAGATCATTTTTTTTTTTTTTTTATTTTTGACAGGCAGAGTGGACAGTGAGAGAGAGAGAGAGAGACAGAGAGAAAGGTCCTCCTTTTGCCGTTGGTTCACCCTCTAATGGCCGCCGCGGTAGCGCGCTGCGGCCGGCGCACCGCGCTGTTCCGATGGCAGGAGCCAGGTGCTTATCCTGGTCTCCCATGGGGTGCAGAGCCCAAACACTTGGGCCATCCTCCACTGCACTCCCTGGCCACAGCAGAGAGCTGGCCTGGAAGAGGGGCAACCGGGACAGGATCGGTGCCCCGACCGGGACTAGAACCCGGTGTGCCGGCGCCGCAAGGCGGAGGATTAGCCTGTTGAGCCACGGCGCCGGCCAAGATCATTTTTAAACTGGAGTTAAGGGACCAGCACTGTGGTGTAGTGGGTAAAGCTGCCACCTGTGACACTGGCATCCAATATGGGCACGGGATTGTATTCTGGCTGCTCTACGTCTGAACTAGCTCTCTGCTAATGGCCTGGGAAAAGCAGCGGAAGATGGCCCAAGTGCTTGGGCCCCTGCCACCCATGTGGGAGACCTGGACAGAGTTCCAGGCTCCTGGCTTCAGCCTGGCTCAGCCCTGACCATTACAGCTGCTTGGGGAGCGAACAGGCAGATGGAAGAACCCCCTCCCGTGCCAGCCCCCTCTGTAGCTCTGACTTTCCAATAAATAAATAAATCTAAATAACAAAAAAGGAGTTAAGAATCGATTTTTTTCCATTTATGGACATACTTGAGAGCTGGGGCCCATGGGCCCAGCATAAAGCAAGCGCTGGGGCCCCGCCCGCTCAGCGGCAGGGCAGTCACGACCACCACAGAGGTGGCCCCAGGCTCAGCTCTGCAGCCCCCAGCTGAAGGCTCCGGTGTTGGTAGGGACTCACAACGTCACTAATATTCATGTGGCAATTGTAAGAGTGTTTATCTACTATTAAGGGAATTACCGAATTAGATAGTGTTCCACACCAGAAAATGATTTCTAGGGCCTAATTACACACAAATCCTCAGGGGCCCCTTGGTTTTCAAACTACCTTCTTTGGAATCTTCAGGGTTCCTTGAACTTTCTGGAGAAAAGAGAAAAACCACACAGGTAGAGTTCCAGGCCCTGCAACCGAGTTCCCACCAAGACCACGCTACTTTCCTCTTTTACACGCCAGAGTGGTGAATGGTGGCCTTTGGAAACGTGGGAACTGCGGCCCCTGACCAGCGAAACAGCAGGGTGAGCACTGACGCGCCGGTGTCTCTGCCCAAATTTATTTCCTTCTATTTAAAAGGCTGAACGCCATTTTGTTGCCTCAGAAGTTCACATTCAGCTCCTCACAGCAGCTGTTCCTAAGCTGACAAACCAACTGGCTGACTCAAATTACAAACTCTCATGTATATACTTCTGATTTTTAAAATGGAATTACACGAGGCATTAGAAAACCTGATTGAAGTAACAAACCAACCAACCCTCCTAAGATCCTCCCCCAGTACCCAGAACACTCAGGTCTTGAAATCCAAGGTTTCTTTCCAGAGGCAAACGGTTCTGTAGTTGTTATCGGGCTGAGAAGGGAAGTGTCTAGGATTCCTTTTCCCCTGCACGCCGCCTCCCCCGCCCGCCACAGACTGCCTGGCCACAGACATTTCAGCAGTCACCGAACCAGAAACGTACTTCCTCTGCTGTGTCCTTCTCCATCCGAACTATCTTGTTCTCCCAGTAGATTCGCTGAGATTCCAGCTGACTTGTTAGTAAATATGAATACTGGAAACAGAAAATATCAAAACGTTAAGTCACTGTTGTCAAGTTTCTGAAACCTAATTAAAACCTGACCTTTCACGATCTAGAGAGAATATGTAGCTGTGAGAGTGTCCACACTTAGTTCCAACCTGCTTAACCAGCGCTGGGCTGGGTGACAGACGTGACAACTACACTTTTATCCTCCTGGGGCTTACGTTCCAGCTGGGGGAGTATTCAGTTATAAGAACTGACGCTAGCCAAGCTGACTTTAAGAAGAACTACAGGGGGCTGGTGCTGTGGTGCAGTGGGTTAACACTCTGGCCTGCAGCACCAGCATCCCATATAGGTGCCGGTTCGTGTCCTGACTACACCACTTCTGATCCAGCTCTCTGCTGATGGCCCGGGAAATCAGTGGAAGATGGCCCAAATGCCTGAGCCCCTGTACCCACATGCGAGACCAGAAGAAGCTCCTGGCTCTTGGCTTCGGATTGGCCCAGATCCAGCCATTGTGGCCATTTGGGGAGTGAACTAGCAAGGATGAAGACCTTTCTCTCTGTCTTTCCCTCTCTCTGTAACTCTTCCACTCAAACAGATAAATAAAATCTAAGAAGAAGCAAAACAAAACAAGAACTACAGTGGTCATGCATAACTCAAACCCCCTCATCCATTTACCTGCCTCTAGGGAGTTGTCCTGCCCCTCGCAGCTCACAGCCACCTGCCTATCACTAAGAGCACCTGATCACCACTACGTGCCCGTCACCTGGACTGCATCTCTGCCTCAGTGTCTCCAGCGCTGGCATATGCGGGGGTTACGGAAGTTTGCTGCCTGACTGCATGAATGAATGAAGCCCTGGGTAAGGACAGGGAGGGGACGGACAGTAAATGACAGTAGGAGCTGAGAAGGCTGGAGCTACAAGGGCTCTTGGCAGACAGGAGGAAACTGACAAAGACCAAGATCTGATCTTGGACCACAACAGAGTGAGGATGCTTAGAATCTCTTCAGAGATGAGCTGCAACACTGATGAGGCTGGGGTGCCGAGGACAGAGCAATGGGGTCTGTGCAAGGCGGTGGGGTACTGTGTTGTGCAATGTGGGGAAGGGTAGGCCCAGGCCAACAGGGAGCAAGAGCACATCCCTAGTTTAGGGGTCACTCTAGAACAGCAAAAGTGCAGGGAAGGGATGATCGATCGGAACGTCTGGGCCGTGAGGACGTACGCTCCACAAGGGCGGGGAGTTCGCTTCGTGCCTGCAGGGCGGGGAGTTCGCTTCGAGCCTGCAGCACCAAGGACAGCGGTGGACAGAGTGCAGCCCTCAATAAACGCCTCTTGAATAAACAGAATGCTCACACTCATTCTCAATGTGGAAGAGTTACTCATTCCAAAAACCATATTTTATTAATGGTAACGTCAGCCTTACTTTACGCCACTTTACTGAAAACCTGCAGATGAGCAAGTTTTGCAATGTCTATTTCCTCCCAAGGTTAAAGTATTTAAAACAGGACTATGTTAAACTTCCCCTTCATTTACATAAAATTTATGTATCAGCTTTATAGTACATATGATATACTGCTATGAAGAAAAATCAGATTGTATTAATTCTGCTGTTTCTTCAAGTACGTGAATATCCTCAAATGGCTTTAAGTACACAGGCCTCTAATTTATAAAATACATAGTGTGAGGGGCTGGCATCGTGGCACAGCAACTTAAAGCCACATGCTGCAGCACCAGTATCCCATATGGGTGCAGGTTCAAATCCCAGCTGCTCCACTTCCTAGTCCTTGAGGCCATTTAGGGAGTGAACCAGCAGATGGAAGAGCTCTCTCTGTGTCTTTGCCTTTCTCTGTAACCCTGCCTCTCAAATAAATAAATCTTTAAAAAAAAATACATAGTTTGAGTACACAGCTGAATAGAAAAGCATCCAATTCACAGAATGCCAGCCTCGTCTACGTGAAAGCTCCTGAGGTTGGACAAATGCTACTGGGGCTTCCTTCCTCTGGCCAGGTCTGCTCAGTTTCTAACTGCTACTGTGATGCCAGTGAGAACATTTCTTAACTTCCAGCTTTACTGCAGCTATGGGAGACAGACAATTAATTACCCTGAACTTGAGATACCACATTAAATTAGGAATATCACATTGAAAACATTAAGCACAGCAAAGCTCAGACTTCCAAAGAAAAACAGATGGAATGAAAATATTTTAATAATCCTTCACAGGAATGATAAAACTTTTTGGAAAAAAAAATTTAGATACAGAGTGAATGGCAAAATTAAAAGTCCAAGCAACCTTTCGAGTTGGAACAGATGTCAGTGACAACTGATCAAAGTCTTACCTCTAACTGTAAGGCATCTATTTTCTCTTCCTGGCAAGTATCGCCCTCACACTCATACTGGACTATTTTCCCATCTGTTTTACTTGCAACCAGTCGGTGGACGTAATTATCTAAAGAAAAGAAGTTGTCAATGAAAGCGCGTCTCTTCAGGATGAAAAGGGTCTTCACATGTTTCCACCTCTGGCAAAACTTTCATTTTTATAGACCTAAATGAAGTATCTTATTTCTTTAAAAGTGGGTCAAATCATTTGAAATTTGGAGAGAGAGAGAGAGCAGGCAAGAGTGGAAGTATTAATTCTCTTTATGAAATGAGGCTCAGGCCTAGTACCCTCAGAGGCCCAGGAGAATGTCATTGGGAAGATGACATTCCAGACTGTGAGCGAGAGGAGGTTCCACAGAAACACTGCCAGACAGAAAGAGTCCAACTTAGAAAACGAGAGTGGTGTTCACCTCCAGCGTAGTCCCAGACTCGGTGGTTGGTGAGCTGCATGGCATACGTGTGCTGTGTCTCCTCAAAGTGCTTGTAAGCATGTCGACTGACATACCGTCCACATCCGATGTGGCCACATATCAAACAAATCCAAAGGTTCTGCCAAGAAGGGAAGATCTCCGTTAGATAAATAAAAATACTGGACCTGGCCAACTCCAGGTGGGAAGGGACTGACTGGAGGGGACTGGGCGTTGTCTCCACAGGGGTCTTCAATCAGTAGGAATCTAAAAGCCAGCCATCAAGGTCCATTTTCTGGCTCAATCAATTTCTTCGCTTTGATTTCTTAAGAGCACTATGTAAATACTAAGCAAAAGATTCAGCTCATCAGTAAAAGCCCAAGCCTTTTAAAACAACAGAGTGCAGGGGCCGGCGCCGTGGCTCACTTGGTTAATCCTCCGCCTATGGTACCAGCATCCCATATGGGCGCCGGGTTCTAGTCCCGGTTGCTCCTCTTCCAGTTCCGCTCTCTGTTGTGGCCCGGGAAGGCAGTGGAGGATGGCCCAAGTGCTTGGGCTCCTGCACCTGCATGGGAGACCAGGAAGAAGCACCTGGCTCCTGGCTTTGGATCAGTGCAGCGCCAGCCATAGCGGCCATTTGAGGGGGTGAACCAATGGAAGGAAGACCTTTCTTTCTGTCTTTCTCTTTCACTGTCTATAACTCTGTTAAATAAATTTGAAAATAAATAAATAAATGAGTGCAAAAACTTGAAAAATTTTGCTTAGGAGTCACATAATTTTTGTATTCATGTCTTGCCTGACCCTAGACACAAAGAGAAAAAAAATCAGTCTTAAAATGAATTTTTTAAAAAATTTAAACCACAATGAGAAGAAAATCCCAGACAATTAAAGCTGTGCTCATCATTCTTTTCTACCACCCATTACTTACTTCTTGAACACCACACTCAAAACACTTGTTTTCTTCTACTGGCTCTGGCGTCTGACAGTACCGGCACACGGGACACCTGGCCAGGACACCAAGAGACAATGGCACCCATTAAATATAAAAGATTCCAGTTATGAAATCTGAAAGTCATAAAAATTATCACTATGCTATTTTTATCATAAATAAGTATATATCATTTAAAAGACAAATGTTTTTCACTTTTTAAAAAAGATTTATTTATTTGAAAGGCAGAGTTAGAAAGTGGGGGGAGAGGTAGAGAGACACAATGAGAGATCGTCGACCTGCTGGTTCACTCCCTAAATAGCCACAACTGCCAGGGCTGGGCCAGGCTGAAGCCAGGAGCTTCATCAGGGTCTCCCAGATGGCTGCAGGGGTCCAAGCACTTGGGCCATCCTTGCTGTGTTCCCAGGAGCATTAGCAGAGAGCTGGATGAGATGTGGAGCAGCCAGGACTCGCACCCGCACTCATGGAACGCTGGCACAGCAGTCCACAGCTTAACCTGCTGTGTCATAGTGCTGGCCTGACCTATCTTAAACAAAAAGAAAGCATACAAAATCTTGATAAGGGGAAAAATGTTGATCTGCCTCATACCCTTTCCCATTCTTCTGTCTAAATCTCAGATTGCAAAGCTCAATTATTTATGGGTGGGGCCGGCGCTGTGGCTTAAGGGGGTAGAGGCACCATCTGCAGTGCCGGCATCCCAGGTGGGCACTGGTTCAAGTCCCGGCTGCTCCACTTCCAGTCCAGCTCTCTGCTATGACCTGGGAAAGCAATAGAGGATGGCCCAAGTGCTTTGGCCCCTACACCCATGTGGGAGACCCGGAAGAAGCTCCTGGTTTTGGATCAGCACAGCTCCGCCCATTGTGGCCAGCTAGAGAGTGAGCCAGCAGATGGAAGAACTCTCTCTCTCTGTCTCTCTCTCTGCTTCTCTGTGTAACTCTGACTTTCAAGTAAATAAAAAAAATCTTTAAAAAAATACTTATGGGTAAGAATGAAGACTTGAGGGCCCAGAGTTGTGGTGTAGTGGGTAAAGCCACCACATGTGATGCCAGCATCCCAACAGCTGGCTCTCAAATCTACAGTACATTTTACTAAATGAAAAATAATGGAGAGGCTGGCGCTGTGGCTTAAAAGGCTAATCTTCCGCCTTGTGGCGCCGGCACACTGGGTTCTAGTCCTGGTTGGGGCGCCAGATTCTATCCCATTTGCCCCTCTTCCAGTCCAGCTCTCTGCTGTGGCCAGGGAGTGCAGTGGAGGATGGCCCAAGTGCTTGGGCCCTGCACCCCATGGGAGACCAGGAGAAGCACCTGGCTCCTGGCTTCAGATCAGCGAGATGCGCCGGCCACAGCGGCCATTGGAGGGTGAACCAGCGGCAAAAAAGGAAGACCTTTCTGTCTCTCTCTCTCTCACTATCCACTCTGTCAAAAAAAAAAAAAAAAAAGGAGGATATTGATGTACTTTCTGAAATGCACAAGACATCTCACCACACTATATATATCATGTCAAAGATACCAGTGCTCCATTGAGTATTCAAGTTTCAATGTATAAAAGAGCCAATAAAAAGGCCGGTGCCGTGGCTCAACAGGCTAATCCTCCGCCTTGCGACACCGGCATACCGGGTTCTAGTCCCAGTCGGGGCGCCGGATTCTGTCCCGGTTGCCCCTCTTCCAGGCCAGCTCTCTGCTATGGCCCGGGAAGGCAGTGGAGGATGGCCCAAGTGCTTGGGCCCTGCACCTCACGGGAGTCCAGGAGATGCACCTGGCTCCTGCCTTCAGATCAGCGAGGTGTACCAGCAGTAGTGCACCAGCCACGGCGGCCATTGGAGGGTGAACCAACGGCAAAGGAAGACCTTTCTCTCTGTCTCTCTCACTGTCCACTCTGCCTGTCAAAAAATTTTAAAAAATAAAATTAAAAAAAAAATTTTAAAAAAAGAGCCAATAAAAACCACCTGAAAAAAAAATATCCACTAACCCTTTGCTTATACTCAAGAGAAAGTAATGGTAAGTGCTTGTCAGGAATATATATTCATAAATACATATACACACATATATAGAGATTAATTTATTTATTTATAAAGGTTTATTTATTTGAAAGGCAGAGTTAGGGAGAGGGAGAGAGAGATTTGCATCCACTGGTTCACTCCTCAAATGGCCACAACAGTCAGGGCTGGGCCAGGCCAAAGCCAGGAGCTTCTTCAAGGTCTCCCACTTGGGTGCAGGAGCCCAAGCACTTGGGCCATCCTCTACTGCATTCCCAGGTGTGTTAGTAGGGAGCTGGATCACAAGTGGAGCAGCCAGGACTTGAACTGGTACTCATATGGGATGCCAGCTTCATAGGTGACAGCTTAACCTGCTATACCTATACCATAATGCTGACCCCTGGAATAAATTTTTTTTTAAGATTTATTTATTTATTTGAAAGGCAAAGTTACAGAGCAGGAAAGAGGGAGAGACAGACAGACAGAGAGAGAGAGAGAGAGAGAAGAGAGAGAGAGAGAGAGATCTGCCATGCACTGGTTCACTCCCCACAGTGGCCACAATGGCCAGAGCTAAGCCGATCTGAAGCTTAGCCTCAGGAGCTTCTTCCAGGTCTCTCATGCAGGTGCAGGGACCCAAGCACTTTGGTCATCTTCAGCTCCTTTCCCAGGCACATTATCAGGGAGCTGGACTGGAAGTGGAGCAGCCAGGATTCGAACCAGTGCCCACATATGCGTTGACAACACTGCAGTCGGTGGCTTAACTGCTGTACCACAGCACCAGCCCCAGGAATAAATTTTTGAAAAGATTTATCTACTTATCTGAAAGACAGAGTTACAGAGAGAAGAGAGGGAAAGAAGGAGGGAGGAAGGAAGGGAGGGAAAAGGAGGGAGGAGGAGGTGGAGAGAGTGGGAGAGAGGGAGGGAGGGAAAAAAAAAAGAGAGAGTGAGAGAGAGAGAGAGAGAGAGAGAGAATATTGATCTTCCAGCTGCTGCTTCACTCCCCAGATGGCCACTACAACTTGGCCCAGCCAAGCTGAAGCCAGGAGTCTGGAGCTAAATCAGGATCTCCCATGTGGATGGCAGGGGTCCAAGCACTCAGGTCATCCTCCACTGCTTTCCCAGGCACATTAACAGAGAGCTGGGTCAGAAGTGGGGCAGCTGGGACATGAGCCGGCACCCTCAGGCAATAGCAGTGTTGCAGGCAGTGGCTTAACCAGCTACAACACCAGCCCACGTCAGGTATATTTTTGTTGGTTGTGCAAACATGACAGGAAGTGGGTTATAATTGAGCCTGACTGAATTGGCATCAAGAAGAAAGAATGCTCAAAATATAACTAGTATCAATGTGTCACCCCAACCGAGTACAGAAAACTAAGAAAAGGAAACAAGCAGGAAGGACATGAGGTTCCCATCACGGACAAGAAGGCCCTGTCTGTGTTTCCTAAGGGAAAGAGCCAAGTCCGTCTCTGTAACAAAAGAGGAGACAGAGCACAAACTCAAAGAAATAGCAGAAATGGAAGCCAGGGGCCAGCGTTGTGGCACAGCAAGTAAAGATGCCACGGTGATGCCAGCATCCCATATCAGAGTACGCGTGAGTCTCAGCTGCTCTGCTTCCAATCCAGCTCCCTGCCAATGCACCTGGGAAAGCAGAAGACTGCCCGAGTGCTTGGGCCCCTGCCGCCCACATGGGAGAAACATGCAGTTCCTGGCTGCTGGTTTTGGACTGGCTTCACCCGTGGCTGTTGCAACCATTTGGGAAATGAAGCAGCAGTAGCAGATTTTTCTCTCTCTCTCTTCCCTCTCCGTTTCAAATAAATAAATAAATCTTAAAAAGAAAAGAAGAAAGAAATGGCAGCTGGTGAGTAACTAGCAGTTTGGTCAAAGGCAGAAACCATCTTTGTATCATTCTGTCAGTGTGATGGCTGTGGCAGAGGTGAGATAAGAAAACAAATGGGGGCCGGTGCTGTGGCATCTGGGTAAAGCCGCTGCCTGCTTGTGCTGGCATCCCATATGGGTGCCGGTTCGAGTCCCAGCTACTCCACTTCCGATCCAGCTCTCTGCTATGGCCTGGGAAAGCAGTAGAAGATGACCCAAGTCCTTGGGCCCCTGCACCATTGTGGGAGACCCAGAGGAAGCTCCTGGCTTCAGATTGGCGCAGCTCCGGCCATTGCAGCCATCTGGGGAGTGAACCAGCGGATGGAAGACCGACCTCTCTCTCTCTCTGCCTCTTCTTCTCTTGCTGTGCAACTCTGACTTTCAAGTAAATAAATATTTCATTAAAAAAAAAAAAAGACAAATGGAACTTTTAAAAAAAAATTAATTCTGAAATCTAATTTAGATTGTAGATCATGTGCTAGAATGATCTTTCAAAAATGAAAATGTAATAGGGGAGTAATAATAAAGCATAGAGAAAAATAAACTTATTTGCATTAGACAACCAGCACCCTGGGATATATCATCTATTAAAAAAATACTTGACAGAGCCGGCGCCGTGGCTCAACAGGCTAATCCTCCGCCTTGCGGCGCCGGCACACGGGGTTCTAGTCCCGGTCGGGGCGCCGGATTCTGTCCCAGTTGCCCCTCTTCCAGGCCAGCTCTCTGCTATGGCCCGGGAAGGCAGTGGAGGATGGCCCAAGTCCTTGGGCCCTGCACCCCACGGAGACCAGGAGAAGCACCTGGCTCCTGCCTTCGGATCAGCGCGGTGCACCAGCCGCAGCACGCCGGCCACGGCGGCCATTGGAGGGTGAACCAACATCAAAGGAAGACCTTTCTCTCTCTCTCTCACTGTCCACTCTGCTTGTCAAAAATTAAAAAAACAAAAAACAAAACAAACAAAAAAAATTGACAATTAAAGTCTTTCTGTCTTCTCTCCAAACCTAATTCTGAGTTTCTTCGGTGAGCCCTTCCATACTGGCCTTCTCTGACATCTTCCTGGGACAGACCAGGCGCCCCTGCTGTCTCCTAGGGCAGCCCCTCCCTCATAGGACTGACCAGGCGCCCCTGCTGTCTTCTAGGGCAGCCCCTCCCTCATGGGACAGACCAGGCGCCCCTGCTGTCTCCTAGGGCAGCCCCTCCCTCATGGGACTGACCAGGCGCCCCTGCTGTCTTCTAGGGCAGCCCCTCCCTCATGGGACAGACCAGGCGCCCCTGCTGTCTCCTAGGGCAGCCCCTCCCTCATGGGACTGACCAGGCGCCCCTGCTGTCTCCTAGGGCAGCCCCTCCTTCATGGGACTGACCAGGCGCCCCTGCTGTCTCCTAGGGCAGCCCCTCCCTCATGGGACTGACCAGGCGCCCCTGCTGTCTCCTAGGGCAGCCCCTCCTTCATGGGACTGACCAGGCACCCCTGCTGTCTCCTAGGGCAGCCCCTCCCTCATGGGACAGACCAGGCGCCCCTGCTGTCTCCTAGGGCAGCCCCTCCCTCATGGGACTGACCAGGCGCCCCTGCTGTCTCCTAGGGCAGCCCCTCCTTCATGGGACTGACCAGGCACCCCTGCTGTCTCCTAGGGCAGCCCCTCCCTCATGGGACTGACCAGGCGCCCCTGATGTCTTCTAGGGCAGCCCCTCCCTCATGGGACTGACCAGGCGCCCCTGATGTCTCCTAGGGCAGCCCCTCCCTCATGGGACTGACCAGGCGCCCCTGCTGTCTCCTAGGGCAGCCCCTCCTTCATGGGACTGACCAGGCGCCCCTGATGTCTCCTAGGGCAGCCCCTCCCTCATGGGACTGACCAGGCGCCCCTGCTGTCTCCTAGGGCAGCCCCTCCCTCATGGGACAGACCAGGCGCCCCTGCTGTCTTTTAGGGCAGCCCCTCCCTCATGGGACAGACCAGGCGCCCCTGCTGTCTCCTAGGGCAGCCCCTCCCTCATGGGACTGACCAGGCGCCCCTGCTGTCTCCTAGGGCAGCCCCTCCCTCATGGGACTGACCAGGCGCCCCTGCTGTCTCCTAGGGCAGCCCCTCCCTCATGGGATAGACCAGGCGCCCCTGCTGTCTTTTAGGGCAGCCCCTCCCTCATGGGACAGACCAGGCGCCCCTGCTGTCTCCTAGGGCAGCCCCTCCCTCATGGGACAGACCAGGCGCCCCTGCTGTCTTTTAGGGCAGCCCCTCCCTCATGGGACTGACCAGGCGCCCCTGCTGTCTCCTAGGGCAGCCCCTCCCTCATGGGACTGACCAGGCGCCCCTGCTGTCTCCTAGGGCAGCCCCTCCCTCATGGGACTGACCAGGCGCCCCTGCTGTCTCCTAGGGCAGCCCCTCCCTCATGGGACTGACCAGGCGCCCCTGCTGTCTCCTAGGGCAGCCCCTCCCTCATGGGACAGACCAGGCGCCCCTGCTGTCTCCTACGGCAGCCCTCCTACGGCATCAGGGCTGCGGCACTGTCTCTGGCTCCTTCCGTCTCTCTTCTGAATCACACGAACCTATGCACACACACGTGTAAACTGCCTTCAGGCTCACCTTCCTCAGGGAGGGCCTGGATTTGACTGCTCCTCTCAGCACCGACCACTGTAGCACGTGTATTCTGAGGTTCCAAAAACACTCACTAAATCAACTGCATGCCTTTGCGAGTACACACAATGCTTCACCCCTATACAGTGGGTTTCATTTTTGTCCCAGTTCTGACATTCTCTGGCCATGACAGTTTGAGCATGCTAATTCTCACCTCCGGGACTCAGTTCCTCCTCGATAAAGTGAGGAGATAGGATTGGACAAGGTGGTTCCTGAGGAAATTCCTACTTTAAAATGCTATGGTTCCGGCCGGTGCCGCGGCTCACTAGGCTAATCCTCCACCTGCGGCACCAGTACCCCAAGTTCTAGTCCTGGTTGGGGCGCCAGATTCTGTCCCGGTTGCTCCTCTTCCTGTCCAGCTCTCTGCTGTGGCCCGGGAAGGCAGTGGAGGATGGCCCAGGTCCCTGGGCCCTGCACTCGCATGGGAGACCAGGAGGAGGCACCTGGCTTCTGGCTTCAGATTGGCACAGCGCGCCGGCTGCAACGCAATGGCTGCAGCAGCCACTTGGGTGGGTGGACCAATAGAAAAAGGAAGACTTTTCTCTCTAACTCTGCCTGTCAAAAAAAAAAAAAAAAGCTATGGTTCCAGGGCCCAGCATTGTGGCATAGTAGGTAAAGCCACATCCTACCTGGGCGCCGGTTCAAGCCCCGGCTGCTTTGTGTGTTTTTTTTTTTTTTTTTTAAAGATTTTATCTATCTATCTATCTGAAAGGCAAAGTTACAGAGATGCAGAGGCAGAGAGAGAGAGGGGATTTCCATCTACTGGTTCACTCCCCAGATGACCGAAATGGCTAGAGCTACACCGATCTGAAGCCAGGAGCTTCTTCTGGGTCTCCCACATGGGTGTAGGGGCCCAAGGACTTGGGCCATTCTCTACTGCTTTCCCAGGCCACAGCAGAGAGCTGGATTGGAAGTGGAGCAACCGAGACTTGAACCAGCACCCATATGGGATGCCCACACTGCAGGCAGCAGTTTTACCCACTGCGCCACAGCACCTGCCCCTGCTTTACTTCTAATCCAGTTCTCTGCTGAAGGTCTGGCAAAGCAGCAGAGGCTGACCCAAGTGTTTGGGCCGCTGGCACCCACGAGAGACCCAGGTGAAGCTCTTGGCATCAGCCTAGCCCGGCTCTGGCCATTGCGACCATCCACAGAGTGAACCAGCAGATGGAAGATCTCTGTGTACCTCTCTCCCTCTCTCTTTTCCTCCCTCCTTCTTTTCCCCTCTTTCAAATAAACAAACAAATCTTAAAAAAAAAAAAAAAAAAAATGCTGTGGGTCCACGGAGTTTAGCAGTGCAAAAGTAAAAGCGGAGTGGCAGGAGCACAGAAGTGCCTAAAACTGAAATGGCCCGGCAGACGGACACAGCATACACAAACACGTCATGCTTGTCTTTGCTGCCTTGTTCGAGGCAAATGTAAACCTGGACAATTCTCTGAAGAACTCCCAAGTGAAAACCAGAATTGACTGAGGACTCTATGGAATTGGGGCAAAATTCTTGTCCAACTAAGTAAGCTATGGAAAACCAGGGTTTCTTTCTTTTTCACCAATATCTGTTGCACCCCTACTGTGCACTAGGTACCCTACCGGGTGTGGGGACACAGCAGTGTGTAAGCCAGGCCAGGCCCCTGCTCTGTGACAGCCAGCTGGCATTCTCCTGGTTACTGGACCACCTGCGGGTAAACAGACGCCTGTGGACTTCCACCCCTCCTAACCTCCAGACTCTGGCCCTGCACATCTCCTCCCCAATACTGCCTCGTCCCGTTCTTACTGCTCACCCAGCTAACTCCTACTTAACCTTCTGGAACCTCACTTCTCCAGTGGCCCTGGCTGTGTCAGACCCCAGCTGCGCATCGTTCTTTCTTAACACTGATTAAGACTGCGATTTCACATTTACATTGTGTGACTATGTCATTCTCAGCCATTCTGTGTATTGGGGAATTCCTGAGGCCAGCACCTGGTATACCTTTCTAACTCCCACAGTGCAGCCTGCCAAGGGAGCAGCTACTCTTGATCTAGGAAAACCACTTAAAAATGCACCGTTGCCATCTCAGTTCTTTGTCTACAGCAACGTTGCCAACTACTAAGGCCTCCTGCACAGCGGGAATCAGGACACTATAGCTGTGTGCCTCATACTTGGCGGCTGCTATTCCTACCGGACACTGAACCTTCAACAGCCTGAGAAAGCTCAAATGCTGGGGCCCGTGTTGTGGCACAGTAGGTTAAACTGCCACCTGTGAACCCAGCAGAGAATATGGGTGTCAGTTTGTATCCTGACTGCTCCACTTCTGGTCCAGCTCCCTGCTAGAGGACCGGGAAAAGCAGTGGAGGATGGCCCAGGTGTTGAGGCCCCTGCCACAGATGTGGAAGAATTGGGTGAAGCTCCTGGCTTTGGCCTGGCGAAGCACTGGCCATTGCAGCCTTCTGCAGAGTAAACCAGCTGATGGAAGCACTCTTTTTCTAACTCCAACTTTCAAAATAAATAAGTAAATCTTAAAACAAACCAAAAAACCCTGAAATGTTAGGCCACGGAGCCTGGTTGATAAGAATGCAGAAGTGAAGGGCAGACCCCAAGTACAAGTGATGGAGACTTCATATCTAGGTTTCATTTTGGCCTAAGCCTGAGCTACGCTTAGTTCTTCTTCTTCTTCCATTCTCTGGCTCTTGGAAGGCAAAGACAACTCATGCTGCTTTGGGAAATTCGGCGAGGATTCGGGATCAGCTCTCTACAAATGACCTGTTCTAAGAATGCAGCTTCCCACATGAACTGAGACAGAGGGAAGGGAAAACTGGAAGGACCAGCCCGTGGTCTCTTAACTACTGTAGGGCCAGATTTAAAAAGTCAAATACTTGGAGTGATTCATTTTTGGTGGTAGCTATTTTTAAATCTGGGAAAAGCCATCATGGGTGCTGACACGGAGGGGGACAGCGCCGGCACTCACGTTGTGTCGTCCCAGCGCTGCAGACACTGGCTGTGGAAGCTGTGGTTACATAACGTGGTGAGGATGCCATTCACAGACTCGTCCATGCGCTCCAGACACACTGTGCACTTGGGGAGCTCAGTCAGGTCCATCACTGGGAGGCTGGCGCCCTGCAGGGAGACATCTCACGTGAGCCTCACTCTTCATCCATCAGTAATTTGTTTTGTTCTTGACAATTGTTTTCCTGTTGCTTTTTGACTCCTGGCAGGATTTTCTCAACATTATTGCTCTATACAAGTAATTGGTAAGATTTTCCTTCACTCCCAGCACTGTGCTAGGGACCGGGAATACAATGCTGAACAAAGTCGGCAAGGATCCCTGCTCTCCCCGCTGACATTCGATGACGGGAGATGCTGCAAAGCCTTAAGGGTCTTCACAACGCGTACTATGTATAAATTACACAGTTATTTCAAAAATGTTACGAACCAAACTAATCATTTAATTCCACTTTTCCATGAACTCTGAGATACTCTTGGATAAATCTAAAATGTTACCAGACCCCCAGCCCTCACCACAAACGTCTATGATTCTAAGAGAACCCAAAGTACTAAAAGAAGAATAGCAACAGAGCTGAATGAGTTTCCACACAGCAAATTAAAATGTAACACATCAACAACATTGGTTTTACTTATTCATTAATTAAACACAGAGACAAAATTAATCTAAATAAAAGTACAGGAAAGTACAACATTATGAAATAGGAGCCTGCAGTCTAGGGGTCAGGAAAAGTGCCCCTGAGACAGCGACGTCTGACTTGAGCCCTGCAAGCCAGAGACGAGCAGGAACTACCCAGGCGAAGGTGGGGAAGCACACCTAGAGGGACCTGGGGGGAAAACATGGTCTTTCACAGGCCCCAAAGAGCCGACACTGAAAGGAAACCTCTCAAGAAGTTATTCCTTGGGGCTGGCACTGTGGCCTAGCAGGTTAAGCTGCTGCCCTCAGTGCCAGCATTCCATATGGGTATTGGTTCGATTCTCCACTTCTGATCCAGCTCCCTGCTAATGTGCCTGGGAAAGAAAAGGAAAATGGCCCAAGTGCTTGGGCCCCTGCACCCATGTGGGAGACCCAGAAGAGCTCCTGGCTTCAGCCTGGCCCAACTCTAGCTGTTGGCCACCAGTTGGGGAATGAACCAGTAGATGGAAGATCTCTCTCTCTTTCAAATAAAGTAAGGTAAGTAAAAAAATTTTTTAAGATTTATTTTTTATTTGAAAAGCAGAGTTACAGAGAGGCAGAAGCAGAGAAAGAGGTCTTTCATCCACTGGTTCACTCCCCAGATGGCTGCAATGGTCGCAGCTGCATTGATCCGAAGCTAGGAGCTTCTTCCGGGTCTGCCATGTGGGTGCAGGGATGCTGGCAATGTGGGCGGTGGCTTTACCCACAATGCCACAGCACCAGCCCCAATAAATAAATCTTTAAAAAAAAACACTTATTCCTTATTTAGAGGAAAGTACAACACCTAGCACAGGGAAGCCATCTTTAGTACTTATTAAATTTTATTTCCCTCAATTTAGTGACTGAACGAGCATATTAGAACTTTTTTCTTTTTTTAAAAAAAAATATTATTTATTTATTTGAGAGGTAGAGTTAGAGAGAGAGAGAGAGAGAGAGAGTGAGAGACAGACAGAGAGAAAGGTCTTCCTTCCGTTGGTTCACTCCCCAAATGGCTCCAACGGCCAGAGCTGCAACAATCCGAAGCCAGGAGCCAGGTGCTTCTGCTTGGTCTCCCACATGGGTGCAGGGGCCCACGGACTTGAGCCATCTTCCACTGCTTTCCCAGACCTCAGCAGAGAGCTGGAATGGAAGAGGAGCAGCCGGGACTCGAACTGGCATCCATATGGGATGCTGGCGCCACAGGTGGAGGATTAACCTACTGCGCCACAGCACAGGCCCCTAGAACTTATTTCCATCAAGGTGATCTCAAGATAGAAAGATCTTTATGTCTACCTTAAAAGAAATCTTAAAAATATCACAGAACTGAATTTTATAAGATGATTCAAGTAAGCACTTATTGCAGCAGAGATTCCTAAAGAGGCCATGAGATCACAGCAGTCACAAAACTGCTATCAAAACAGAATCAAGGGGCCGGCGCTGTGGTACAAGCGGGTAAAGCTGCCACCTGAGATGCCAGCATCCCATGTGGGCACCGGTCCAGGACCTGGCTGCTGCACTTCCGATCCAGCTCTCTGTTAATGTGCCAGGGAAAGCAGTGGAGGATGGCTCAAGTGCTTGGGCCCCTGCACCCATGTGGGAGACCCAGAAGAAGCTTCTGACTCCTGGCTTAGACCGGGCCCAAACATTGTGGCCATTTGGGAAGTGAACAAGTGGATGGAAGATCTCTCTCTCCGTCTCCTCCTCTCTTTCTCTAACTCTTTCAAATAAATAAATAAATCTTTCAAAAAAAAATCGAGAAGGAGATTAAGGGCTAATATTTAAAACAAAAACATTTATTTCTGGCTCTAGGCTATGCTCTATTGATCTGTAATATTTAATTTTTAAACATTTAATTTCAACAAAGCAGGCATCTTTTTCCCTAATTTTTTTTTTCAATTTCAAAAAACAGTATAAAATTTACATAAAATTCTCCATTTTAAAGTATGCAAGTCAGGGGCTTCCAGTACATTCCCAAGGTGTACAACCATTACTGCTATCTAATTCTAAAACATTTCTATCAAAAAGAAACCCCACAACTGTGAGCAGTCACTCCCCATTCCTCTCTCCCTCCAGGCCCTGGCAACCACTAGTCTATTTTCTGCCTCCATGGACTGGCCTATTCTGGACACTTGTAAAGATATCTGAACATTAATTTTTATGTCACTCGACTCAGAGGGCCGTTCATACCCACCTCTTCCGATTTCAGCACTTCCGCCCTCTCCACGTACACCAGCTGGCAAATGTCGTCTTCTATGGAGTTGAACTGGCGGCCATTGCATGCCATATAAAAACTATCGGCATCCGTCTAGGTAGACCAAAGGGGAAAAGAAAATAAATCAGATATCCTGAAAATCTGCTTTATACTGAAGATGCATGGCTTCAATTATTCTCATCAACTTTTTAAATTTATGTTTAGGAAAAAAGCCAGCTGCCAGAAGTAACATCTGCTTTAGCGGGCTGGTAGACTAATCAAACTCTACAGGTCAGTATTCTAGATCCCAACAACTTTCCTGGTCATGTGAGGGTTTACACTTGAACCGGCAGAAAGAACTGAAATGCAGCAAGTTGACAGCTAGTTCAGTTTGAATATTCAAAGAGCAATAGTCAACACTTCCCATAATAATGATTTTTCTCCCTCTAGTCATCACTTTTGTAGTAGCTGAAAATAAACATTTTTGCAAAGCGTGAATCTAAATCATAACTGACAACTGAGTGCTTTTTTAAACAAGTATTAGCATTTATGCTAAAAAACACAAGATCAGTGGAACTGGTGTAAGAACAAAACCAGCTCCAATCAAATGATACTAACATGTGATAAAGATCCCATCAGGAATGTCTAACACCATAACCAAAAACTCTTGGGACAGGTCACGATGAACCATCCTTTAAAATACAATCAATAGGGGCCAGCGCTGTGGTGCAGTGGGTCATGCCCTGGCCTAAAGCTCTGGCATCCCATGTGGGCGCCGGTTCTAGTCCCTGCTGCTCCTCTTTCAGTCCAGCTCTCTGCTATGGCCTGAGATAGCAGAAGAAGATGGTCCAAGTCCTTGGGCCCCTGCACCCATGTGGAAGACCCGGGAGAACCTCCTGGCTCTTGACTTCAAATTGGCGCAGCTCCAGCCATTGCAGCCATCTGGGGAGTGAACCAAAGGATGGATGACCTTTCTCTCTGTCTCTCCCTCTCACTGTAACTCTTTCAAATAAATAAAATAAATCTTTAAAAAAAATACAACCAATAGCCGAAGGCTGAGTAGCTAAGCTACCAGTCAGACTATCCCGCATCAGAGTACCTAGGTTCAAGTCCTGGCTCCACTCCCAGTTGCTGTTGCAAACCAAATGGCAGCAGTGATGGTGCAAGTAGTTGGGTCCCTGTTACCCACATGGGAGACCTGGATCGAGGTCCTGGCTCCTGAGGAGAGGCATCTGAGGAGCAGACCAGTAATGGGCTCTCTGTCTCTGTCTCTCAACGTTTTGTTTTTGTTTTAAATACTAATAGTCTCATTCCCTTAAATGGGAAACAGATTAAGGAGAGACAGCCCCTTTCAGGTAAAGCTGCAAAGGCACACACACTTTTGCACATATGGACACAGGTAAATCAAACCTTCTCAGCTAGCCTTAGTTAAAGCAACAAACTAAAGATTTCAGCAGCCAATTTTCTGTGGCAGCTGAGAGGCCAAGGCTTGTCTGGATTCCCCTCCCACGCGGGCTTTAGCCCAAACACAGGAAGCTGGGTGTTCTGGCACTGCTACCACAGACAAGCTGCTTGTGGGGAGATTCTGCTGAAGAAAATGCCGCACTGTCAACCTCCAGCAAGAGTCAAGGCTGTACCAGGCAAAAAGCAGCCTTGCTTGACTACGTCAGAGGCTTCCGAATTTCAAAGCCACCATAAGCCTTGCAAATAACTTTAAATTCCACTGCTATGATGTAATTAAATCATGCATTCTTAATTATGTATGCCTTCTTAATATGATCCAGTGAGCCAAGCAGCTGAGGAGGGGTGATCATTTCTGAATGCAGTTTTTGGGGGAGGGGGGCCTAGGTCTGTGTGAGGGTTTCCTTCAGGAAACAACCTGTGTACTGGGTACAGTGCGTTTAAACTTCAAAATATTTTAAAGCCAGTTCTTGGATAATAAATCTATTTAGGAGCCAGCGCTGTGGTGCAGTGGGTTGAAGCCCCAGCCTGCAGGGCCAGCATCTCATATGGGTGCCAGTTTGAATCCCAGCTGCTCCTCTTCTGATCCAGCTCTCTGCTATGGCCTGGGAAAGCAGTGGAAGATGACCCAAGTCCTTGTGGCCCTGCACCCACGTGGGAGACCCAGAAGAAGCTCCTGGCTCCTGGCTTCGGATTGGCCCAGCTCTGGCCACTGCAGCCAATTGGGGAGTGAACCAGCAAGGATGGAAGACCTCTCTTTCTCTGGCTCAACCTCTCTGTAACTCTTTCAAATGAATAAAATAAATCTTTTTAAAAAATATTTAATGCTAGGGATTTAAAATGGATTCCCCCATTCTCCAGGAGCAGTGACCTTTTATTGACATGCTTTTTTTTTTTTTTGACAGGCAGAGTTAGTGAGAGAGACACAGAGAAAGGTCTCCCTTCCGTTGGTTCATCCCCCCAAATGGCCGCCATGCTGCGCTGATCTGAAGCCAGGAGCCAGGTGCATCTCCTGGTCTCCCATGCGGGTGCAGGGCCCCAGGACCTGGGCCATCCTCCACTTCACTCCCGGCCATAGCAGAGAGCTGGACTGGAAGAGGAGTAACCAGGACAGAATCCGGCGCCCCAACTGGGACTAGAACCCGGGGTGCCGGCGCCTCAGGCGGAGGATTAGCCTAGTGAGCCACGGCGCCAGCCTTGACATGCTTCTTGATGAGCGAGCACACAGACTCACTGAAGAACTGAGGGCCTGGAAGGCAAGTTTGGTTCCGCTCTCAGGGCCTCAAGCACCACCAGGATCTGGAAGGGCTGCCCAGGAAAGGCAGACCCTCTTTGGATCCAGAGCTGTACACAAGCTAAGCTCCCAGTGGAAGGGACCAGGCATGCCAACACCAAACCAGCTATCCCCTTCCTGGAGAGTTGCTGGTCTATCCTGAAGAAATGTGCTTTCTGAAAGGAGGTATCTATGAGGCAATGAGGCTTCTTGGACTGTATGGCGGTCTTCTGGTCAGCATCAGGAATGCAGCTGCACCTGCTGGAACATTTACCGAGCACTGTGGACACGCTAGGCAGTGTGCTGTGTAGCAGGAAGAGAGCAGGGACCCAAATGGACACTACTTCGAAACACCATCCGATACAGGAAATCAATGCCTGAAGCAAACCACAACGCACACAGAAGAAACCTTTTAAAATATCTGCATTGTATGTGGCCAGAAATATAAGGAAATTCAGCTTTTTTTTTCCCCACCCGTTGTCTTTATTCCCATCTGAGGATGAGCCCAGAAAAGTCAAATCCATTATGATCAGAGTTCCTTCACTGCCACAGTGATCAGCTACACAAGGTTGAGAACCTATTGTTCCTTCTCACAGGAGGGATCTGAGGCCACCCTAACTAAGTGTGCAAGGAAAAATGAGCCAACACACTCTACTGAGAAGTTATCTGTCCTTTTTTGTCCCCAAGAACAACAAAATTGCACACATTCATGCTTTCACATGTCCTGATGAATTACAGATTCCTGGTCCAAAGCCTAAGGCTGCTAAAGGTCACACCACAAGTTTGTAAACACATCTCTTCATAAGACCTCCAACTTCAGCAGAAATTTAAAAGATTATAGAAGATATAAAGCTCATGAGTTCTTTTAAAAAATCCTCTGGTGAGAAAAAGGAAGGAGTAAGGACGCAGCTAGCTGCTCAAGCTATAAGGTCAAGCCCCCTGGGCTTGAATTCTGACATTCAGCTATTTAGCTCTGGGCAAGTAACTTACCAGGATCTGCTTCTCAACTCTAAAATATGAAAACAACAACACCCCGGGGCCACCACTGTGGTGCAACGGGCATCCCATATGGGCGCCAGTTTGAGACCTGGCTGCTGCTCCACTTCTGATCCAGCTCTCTGCTGTGGCCTGGGAAAGCAGTGCAAGATGGCCCAAGTCCTTGAGCCCCTGCATCCACGTGGGAGACCAGGAAGAAGCTCCTGGCTCCTGGCTTCGGATCGGCGCAGCTCCAGCCATTACGGCCAACTGGGGAGTGAACCAGTGGATAGAAGACCTCTCTCTCTCTCTCTCTCTCTCTCTCTCTCTCTCTCTCTCTCTGCCTCTTCTTTCTCTGTGTAACTCTTTCAAATAAATAAATCTTAAAAAAAAAAAAAAAAAAAAAAAAAAAAGAACAACACCTGCCTTATGGCATTGTTGAGAGAATTCAAAAAGTAATGCATAAAGAACCCTTTGCGGGGCCAGCACTGTGGCACAGCAGGAAAAGCTGCAGCCTTCAGTGCCGGCATCCCATGTGGCTGCCAGTTTGAGTCCCAGCTACTCCATTTCTGATCCAGCTCTCTGCCATGGCTTGGGAAAGCAGCAGAAGATGGCCCAAGTCCTTGGGGCCCTGCACCCATGTGGGAGACCAGGAAGAAGCTTGTGGCTCTTGGCTCCTGAATGGCCTAGCTGTGGCTGTGGTGGTCGTTTGGGGAGTGAACCAGCAGTTAGAAGGCCTCTCTCTCTGCCTCTTTGTAACTCTGCCTTTCAAATAAATAAATCTTTAAAAAAAAAGGACCACGCTTAAAAAAAAATTAAAAAAAAAAAAAAACCTTTTGCACAGTTTGGTATCTAGAAGTGCTCCAAGTTGGTAGCTATATTACCAACAGAGTCTATTATTCTCAGGAGAGTCCAATATAATTGAACAAGGCCAAGTCAATCCAAGAGGGTGTTAATATGTCCTGGAAAATCCTTGATAGGATCAGCATTGATAGGATGATACAGATCAGAGCCTAGAATCCAAGATCAGCAACAAATAAGACAATTTGTGAGAACACGGTCAAGGGGAATCCTATGCAGCAGGCCGCTTCACAGCCTCAGGGTAAGAGGACACTCCCTCCACCTGAGCAGCCTGACTTAATCAAAGACCAAAGTGGAGAAGATGCTGCAGGCAGATAAAGAAAACCCACTTAGCACTGACAGACATCCACAGCATTCTCTGCTTGTCAGGAAGTTCTGTGAGTCTATCAGACGCGCTGCAGGGTTCTTACACTGCACGCTAGCTGGAAAGCCTCCACGTTCTTAGTTTTTCCCGATCTACTTCTGTGACTTCCCCTTTGTGCTTCTTGCTGATCACTCTTGTTAAGCAGAAATACGACCAAAATATTGCTAGAACAGAATGCTTGCAGTTACTCTCCCATTCCCACAGCTTCATCCCAATCCTACTAGGAGTGTGTCCTAGGGATTAGAAGTGAGGGCACAACACTGGCTTATTCATTTCTAGCCATGTAACCAAGGACAAATCATTAACCTCCTTCTACTGTCAGTTACCTCAACTGGGAAACAAGTGTCCATCTATGTCAAAGGGCTGGAGAGGATGAAAATGAGGTAATTGCACAGTGAGCACTCAGTACAGTGAGTGGTTCAGAAGCAGCCAAGTGACATCATTATTAGTCATGTGCTACCAGACTAAAATGGGTTAAGGCACCACCTTCCCATTGTCTGCACTGACCTTGGAAGGCCACTGGCAGTCAATGGAAGGGGTTAGGTGTCTTTCTGTTCTTACTGTCAATTTACAAAGAGAAAAGAACAGGAGAGCTGAATCCATGCGGGCTCCTGTCAAGGTTAAAGAGCTGGATGACCCCCTGTGCAGAGAGCTCCACATTCGAGGGGGCCACAGCACTAGTACAAACACTTTAACAACACAGCTCTCAATTCTCTTTATCTCCTCATATGGCCACTGAACGGCTGTCACTGGGTTCAGCTCTGGAGTTCTGTCAGGAGGAAGGAGATAGCAAATGCGTCTATCACAGCCTCCCTTTCACCCACAAATCTGTGTGACCAGTAAGAGGGGCAATGGTTAATGATCTCACAGGCACACCCATCTCTTCCCGAATCAGCAAGTCAGAACTGTCTAACCAGGGCAAATTCAGGAAGGCTGTTTATCAATGAGGTGAGACAGAAGTTAACTTCTGACAAAGCTGTATGTTAAAACCTAAAGAAATTACAGTTGACAAATACAACAGGTTATTAAAACACACACAACGGATGAAACCTAAGGATAAGGTGGCTTTGTAATAGCATGCGTAACACCTAAAGCTTGCCTCATTTTTATATTCACAGGGAAACATGCATACTCAAAAAATGAGTATGCAAAGCCAAGAGAATACCCTTCTAGCATCTTTAGGACAGAGGCACATGCAAAGAGCTGTGAATGCAACAGGTGATATAGGTGGAGAGCAAAACTTCCCTACATCAAAAAGTACTTGCTATAACACAGAGGCACTTTAAAAACTGCAAAGATCACTATTCGTTCAGTGTGTCTGCCTCTCTGCTGCCATGATTTCCAGTCAGAACTCTAAAAGCATCTTTAAAGAATGTCACAAAATTCCTAGTCATCAAAGCTTAATTAAAAAAAAAAAAAATCACTATTTTTCTAAAATTTGCCAAAAAGAACTTTTCCAAAAAAATGAAAGAAACAGGTTAAGGTAAGATGATGTCAACTCAAAAAAGTTTGGGAACTACTGATTTTCTGGATTAAAAAAAAAAAATCACTAGATTTTATGTACAATCTGACATATAAAAAAATCACAGGTATTGGGGCAGGTATTTGATACAGTGGTTAAGATGCCCCTTGGCTCACCCACATCCTATACTGGAGTACCTTGGTTTAAGTTCCAGCTCCATTTCCAATTCCAGCTTCCTAACAAATACCCCATGGGAGGTCCCTGCTACCTACATGGGAAGCTAGACGGACTTCTGAGCTCCTGGCCTGGCCCACCTCCAGTTGTTGCAGGCATATGGGAAGTGAATCAGCAGGCTAAAGATCTCTAACTCCCTACCTTTCAAATAAAAATAATAATTCCTAAAAAAATTATGGGTATGGGAACCGGTACTGGTGTAGCAGGTTAAACCACCACCTGCAGCATGGGCATCCCACATGGACGCTGGTTCCAGTCCCGGCTGCTCCACTTCCGACCCAGCTCCATGCTGATGAGCTTGGGAAAGCAGTGGGAAAAGGTCCAAGTGCTTGGGCCCCTGCAACTCACATGGAGACCCGGATGGGGCTCCTGGCTTTGGCCTGGCTTAGTCCAGGTCAATGTGGCCATTTGGAGTGAATTATGGATGCAAGCCAGCCAGCCCTCCCTCCCTCCCTCGCTCCCTCGCTCCCTCCCTTCCTCTCTATGTATATATATAAACTCTGCCTTTCAGATAAAATAATCTTTAAAAAAAGAAAAGTAAGTTTATATTTTAAAAGAATTAGGGGTATGGATTACACCTGTACTCCTGCTGATGAACTCATATACATCTAGAGCTATGATACTCTAGTAGAAATATATGTTTACATCGAGAACCTTAAGTGTAAAACATAAATCACATACAGCTAGCCATGGTAAAGAGATTTTAGTATCTTCACTTTTACCTGTGCACTAAACTTTATCAGCACCATGTACTGATTTGGAGTAGAGTCTCTGATGATTTTCATTTGTTCAATTACTTCATTAAAGGGGGCGACAAACTTCATGAGGTCATGGCTGGTCATCGTAGCAGGGACTGTGAGAATACAAAGCATGGCACTGCGCCTCACATCTTCTTTTAAGGAGGTCATCTTGCTAACAAGACAACAATGAGACAGTCTTGAATAGATGAGGCATGGTTAGTTCAGACAACACGAATCAGACAATCTTTATGTCTAGGAAAATAGGAAAAAATAAAACATAATATTTCACAAATTAATTTAAATGGCTTGTTGCTTCATTTGAAAATACACACTAGATGGGTAAACACAGAACTCCTTAAATGTAGCTGCAATGGGTTTAAGGCAAGTTTTAGAATGATCTAAGTTATACACACCTCCCTTCCCCCTCCCCCACTGGAATTTTTAATCTTTGGTTAAAGGCTTGTTATGGTTATAATCTGCATTACGCAAATTCTTAGTTTCCATTCATTAAATAATCTGCTACTGGGTAACCTAGAAAAAGCATGACTCTAGCTTGGAACTCTCTCAAAGGGTGTAGAAGGTAAAAGTTCTGAAGAGCGCAAATGTAAGAAAGAACCCTAAAGCATGAGGATGTGACGGGAGATTACACGAGGATGTGATGGGAGATTACACGAGGCGTTGCTGGGTTGGAACAGCCGGAATGTGGGGAGAACCATCCACAGTGCAATTTGCTTTTGATGTGTTGCAAATTCACTTGACAGCCAGATCCAAAAAGGCTACCTGAGTACCCACTGCTTTCCCAGGAGGGAAATCTGTTTCCCAGCAAACAAGTCAGGACAGGAACAGTCCTCAAGACACCAGCCACCAAGTACCAGGCAGCTGATGGCCCAGCTTGTGGACTACCTGGCCAAGCTTTCCTTTTGATCACACGAAGAGGCAAAAGAAATGATAAAACTGTCACCAAGTACGTGACTTCTCAGCAGCCTATTTGGCAGGAATTCCACGGGGATAAGAGATTACAGTGGCGCTGCGGGCCACCTGCTCTTATTTTAAACCATCTCTCCTTTTAATTCCTCCTTTACCCTCCATGCCTACCTGGAAGGTAGTATTTACCCAGCTGTTTTCCTAAGTGTACCTACACATATTTCTTTTATAAGGAAAAGCTTTGACCCACCCAATCTACAAGATCAACCAAATGTAAGACATCTAAGAATTCTCTAACACAAAATACATGAAAGTCTCATTGTTGTGTAGCTTAAAATATCCATTTCCCCTCTGTGCAAGTCTTCTCAAGCCCAACACACAAAGTGATCACCCAACGTGAAAAAGTGCTCTCTTACTTTGTCTTGTACAGGTGCATGATACCATGGACTATTTCAACTGAAGGGTTTCCGCTGAAGAACGATATCTGGTCTGGAAGCTGTTTGGATGGGGAGTCAGGAGTGGCAGTCATGCAGTCTTTGCTTTTCTGGGCAGAGGGAGATGCTTCTGCAGACTTCCTTTGTTCCACGGCATCCTTGGGTTCACCTTTCACAAATCAAAAGTTAGCACATTACAAATGAACAGGAAATATGGTGAAGTATTCTAACTACATTCACTACATTCAAATTTCACGAAGGGTAAACTTTTAAAAGAAATGGTAATGTACTGCATTAAGAACTATATTCATGGGGCTGGCGCTGTGGCGTAGTGGGTAAAGCCGCTGCCTGCAGTGCCGGCATCCCATATGGGTACCGGTTCAAGTCCCAGCTGTTCCACTTCTCATCCAGCTCTCTGCTATGGCCTGGGAAAGCAGCAGCAGATGGCCCAAGTCCTTGGGCCTCTGTACCCACACGGGAGACCTGGAAGAAGCTCCTGGATCCTGGCTTAGGATCAGCTCAGCTCTGGCTGTTGAGATCATTTGGGGAGTAAGCCAGCAGATAGAAGACTCTCTCTCTCTGCCTCTCTATAACTCTGCCTTTCAAATAATAAATAAATAAATCTTAAAAAAAAAAAGAACTGGCTGGCGCCGCGGCTCACTAGGCTAATCCTCCGCCTTGCGGCGCCGGCACACCGGGTTCTAGTCCCGGTCGGGGCACCAATCCTGTCCCGGTTGCCCCTCTTCCAGGCCAGCTCTCTGCTATGGCCCGGGAGTGCAGTGGAGGATGGCCCAAGTGCTTGGGCCCTGCACTCCATGGGAGACCAGGAGAAGCACCTGGCTCCTGCCATCGGATCAGCGCGGTGCGCCGGCCGCAGCGAACCAACCGCGGCGGCCATTGGAGGGTGAACCAACGGCAAAAAGGAAGACCTTTCTCTCTCTCTCTCTCTCTCTCACTGTCTACTCTGCCTGTTAAAAATTTTAAAAAAAATTAAAAAAAAAAAAAAACTACATTCGTGGGGCTGGCACTGTGACATAGCAGGTAGTCGCTTGCCTGAGACGTCAGCATCCCATATGGGCTCTGGTTCCTGTCCCGGCTGTCTACTTCCAATGCAGCTTCCCGCTAATGCACTTAAGAAAGTAGCAGAGCATGGCCCAAGTGTTCGGGACCCTGCACTCACATGGGAGACCCAGAGGAGGCTCCTGGCTCTGGCTTGGCCAGGCCCAGCCAGGTCATTGCGGCCATTTGGGGAGTAAACCAGCGTATGGAAGATCTATCTCTCCCCTCGGCCCCGTAACTCAGCTTTGCAAATAAAGTAAACAAACCTTTAAAAAAACAAAAATCAAAAACTATATTTGCGGGGGGAAAGGGGCAGCATTTTAGCAAAGCTGGTTAAACTGCCACTAGTGACAGCAGAATCCCATATCAAAGTGACAGTTTGCGTCCTGGCTGCTCTGATTCCAACCCAGCTTCCTGCTAACATCCCTGAGAATGCAGAGGAAGATGGCCCAAGTGCTTGGGCCCCTGCCACCCACATCGGAGACCAGGATGGAGTTATTACCTGCTGGCTGCAGCCTGGCCCAGCCCCAGCTTTTGTGGCTACCTGGGGAGCGAACCAGCAGATGGAGGATCTCTGTCTCTCCCTTTCTCTGACTCCTTGCTTTTCAAATAAATAAATAAATCATTAACCACAACAACAAAAGAACTATATTTGCAGACCAGCCGATTTGGGGGCATTTCCATTTTAAAGCTCTCTTTGCCCTATAAAAATCTCATTAACACTCAGAAACTCTAAGCTGGCTCATACCTTTGGCTACACCACAACACAAGCAAGTATCTTCCATCGCCCACACTAAGGAGGACAAACATCCTGTGTATTACGTCTGAAAGCCAAATGTACCGGACAGGACTACCTCCACGCCGCAGGTGCAGTACCTACATTCACGGCCCTGCTGGCACGAGCTGGCCGCAGCACAACAGGCCTCTCTGGATGTACGTCCGCCCCTGACTCGGGGGTAAGCAGCCCTCCCCCACTGAAATGAGCTGTCAACCCAACTCATTACGGGTAACTGGAAGACACAGCTGGATTCGCTGAAATGGGGCTTAACGACCCCATGGAAAGCACACAGGCCAACAGAGAGAAAAGCATGCTTAGATCGGATGGGCGCGGGTCCATCAGACATGTACGCACGGTCGAGCAGGGTTCATCAGACACGCATCGGAAAGCCACGCCCAGGCTGCAGAAGGCGTACCTGGGTTGGACTTCATGGTTTCAATGATCACATCCGTCATTTCTCGACGGCCGAGGTGCTGATGGATGACTGCAGCTTTCTCCCCGGGGGACTTTCCTTCTAAACAGGCCACTGCGGAAGCGAGTGTCTTCTTTTTGATCTCCTCATCAGACATTTCCCCAGCTGAAGAACACATGAATGATTAATACCTGAAACTAAAACAAGCTCTCTCCATTCCCAACATACCCGTCGAGAGACAGCGCCTCTCTCTCTCCTAAAGTGCCCTTGCAGCATGCTGCTCACCCAGCCCTGGGACTCCTGTAGTACCCAGCACAATAAACTCAGACACGCAGGGCTGCTCCAAGTGACAGCAGGCACTTCAAAGCCAATCTACATGCCTAGGAGCCCCAGAGAAGGTTCAACAGTGAACGCACACTTTAGTAACACCTGCTAGCAGTAACGCAACACTGATGAACACCTTCTCAGTGTGGAGCCCGAAATGAAGGAATCAAATCCATTCACAAGCAAAATTCCAAACGCCTGTAGGAAACATCCGGCGTTACCCTCATGCCGTGAAAATCTGTTAATTTTTCTTTTTTTACAGGCAGAGTGGACAGTGAGAGAGAGACAGACAGAGAGAAAGGTCTTCCTTTTGCCATTGGTTCACTCTCCAATGGCCACCGCGGCCGGCGCGCTGCAGCCGGCGCATTGCGCTGATCCAAAGCCAGGAGCCAGGTGCTTCTCCTGGTCTCCCATGCGGGTGCAGGGCCCAAGGACTTGGGCCATCCTCCACTGCACTCCTGGGCCACAGCAGAGAGCTGGCCTGGAATAGGGGCAACCGGGACAGAATCCGGCACCCCGACCGGGACTAGAACCCAGTGTGCTGGTGCCGCAGGCGGAGGATTAGCCTATTGAGCCGCGGTGCCGGCCTAGGAAATCTATAATTATTCTTAAATCAAGCAAGAACATCAAAAGGGACAGGGAGTTTGCAGACTCACGTGGCGCATCCCTAACATACACTTGTCGGAGCAGGCTCCAGGCTTGTTCTGCCCACCACGGCACTCCCAGCACTGATACCACCACAGAGCCCAAAGCACAGCCGACGCTCTCTAAAAATCTGCTAAATAAATGATTCCACAACCGGCCCATGGCCGCCAAGTGACTAAGGCCAAAGTAGCTGACTTTCAGAACTTAGAGCCACTTGGGTCTTTCAGAGTGCTCATTGTTAGCTATACTGGAATCGCTGCTTCTGGCCTTTTGTACCCCCCCCCCCCCACGAGACAGAAAGGTGCCGGGACCGACCTCCACAGACAGGTTACTTCACTAAAGCAAAAGGGGGGGCGACAGTCCATGCCTACCCAGACAGCACGCAGGGTGGGCTTGCAGCTGGGTTTTTGCCTGGCTAAGAAGGGAATCTGCCCCTGCTGGGGGTAGGGGGGGAAGGCAGGAGGCAGCTGCTGGGAGAGCAGGGGGCTCTCTGAAGCCCGTGGGAACTTTCCTCTTACTGTGTCCCGTGCAGCTTTTCTGTTTTGCAAAGGCTCTAGAAGGGCCTGGTGAGGCACCAAGGGTCTCAACAAAAGGGCGGTGGTGGTGGGGGGGGGGTGGGCAACATGTCCTTTACTCCTAACCTTGCATTCAGTCACATTCAATGTTTAATTTGTAGCTCCAGGGTTCATGTACTCAAGGAAAAGATTTATTTCAGAGGGGCCAGAACAGCAGGTAGAGAGTGGAAGTTCCAGCTTGCCAGGACAGAGGGCAGTGGGTCTGAAGCCGGGGACCTGGCCAGTGACAAGCCCTACCTGCCCCAGCCCCACCACAGTACTGCTGCCCCCACTGAACTGCTGGCGTCCAGTCCACTAACAAGCGGGGGCCAGGTGTGAATTCTGCCTTCCCCACTAGGAGGTGCCTGGCTGGGGGGGACGAGCGCCGGCTCTCTGGTCCTGAGCTGCACCCACAATTTCACCACTTACATTTGACCCTGGGCGAACCACTCAGTCACTGGGCCTCAGCAGGTAGAAGGCGCGTGCCGCCGCCCATTTTACACGGTTGTTTTGCACGGTAATTAAAGACGATCATCACGCACGGTGTTTCCAGTGCGAGTACAGAGCCGGGGTACACGGCAGGTGTCCACATTTTAGTTCTTATTTCTAAGGTTACGGGGCATATCCTTCCGAAGACAATCAACTGAATTAAGCCAGAGACCGCCGGCGTCGCTGGGGACCCAGTCCCTGCCTCCACGGGGCCCCCAGAACAGGGAGGCAAACGCGCACCCCGACTGCGAGGCGGGACGGGGACGGGGACGCGCGGGTGCACACAGAAGGCCCGGGCGAGGCACGGGACCGGACCCCAGGAGGCAGGACCGACCGACGGAGGGCGCGACCGCCTCCAGGCTTCCGCCGGCCGCCGCCAGTCCCCGGGCCGAGCTCCGGAAGGGCGAGCGCCCCAGGCCAGAGCCCAGGGAGGGCGGCGCGGCCGCGGGACTCACCGGCGGCGCTGAAGCCGAAGCCGGCGGGGACCGGCGAGTGTTCCGCGAGCTCGAGTCGGATGACAACCAGTGACACACTCATAGGGCAGGCGCTGGCCGGCGCGGGCCCCGGCGGGCTCAGGAGAGGCTGGGAAGCGAGCCGAGAAGCCGAGTGGCCCGGGGCCAGCAGCGCCGCCACCGCCTGAGCGCCGCCGCCGCCGCCTCGGCAGCAGCAGCTCCGCACGCAGCCCTCGCAGCCACAACAACCTACACTTCCGCCTCCCGGCCGCCGTCGCCGACCCGCGGGGTCGCGCATGCGCGGAGGCGGGCGCGCGCCGCCGGGGCGGGGCGAGGCCGCGCGCTGGCCGACGGGGGCCGCGGGAGCTCGGGGCGCCCCGAGGCGGCTGCGGTGTGCGGGCGCTGCGCGTCCCCGGCGGCTGAGCGGTGGGTTTGCGTGAGAGCTGAGGTAACCTCTGCCCGCCGGAGGAGCCTGGTGCTCAGCGCACCTCGGCCGATGGCGCGGGGCCCTCTGGTCTGCTGGGCTACGCCAGGAAGGGTTGCTCTGCGTCCGCCGGCCCGCGGGAGCCCGATGGCGGCGTGTCAGTCCCCCAGGGCGATGGGCTGGTGAAACACCCCCATCCCGGCCCGTCGCTGCCCACAGCGAGGCACTGTTGGGGTGCATTGGTGGGAAAGTTAAGTGCGGTTCCTGCCCCATGGAGTCGACCTTCGTCACCCGCTGCGCCGTCTTCACTGTCCTCCCGGGGTGTGTGTGTGTGAAGTGGAATGGTGTGTACAGACGCAGCCCCAGCCTCTCCCAGAGGGTCACACTGGCTGTTTGGTTTTTTTTTTTTTTTTTTTTTTTAAAGATTTATTTATTTATTTGAAAGTCAGAGTTAGAGAGAGAAGGAGAGGCAGAGAGAGAGAGAGGTCTTCCATCCTCTGGTTCACTCCCCAATTGGCCGCAACAGCCAGAGCTGTGCCGATCCGAAGCCAGGAGCCAGGAGCTTCTTCCAGGTCTCCCACGTGGGTGCAGGGGCCCAAGGATTTGGGCCATCTTCTGCTGTCCCAGGCCATAGCAGAGAGCTGGATCGGAAGTGGAGCAGCCGGTACTCGAACCGGCGCCCACATGGGATGTGGGCACTGCTGGCGGCGGTTTTACCTGCGATGCCACAGACTGACTTTTTTTTTTTTTTTTTTTGACAGGCAGAATTAGACAGAGAGAGAGACAGAAAGGTCTTCCTTCCATTGGTTCACCCCCCAAATAGCCGGGACAGCCGGCGCGCTGCCAGGAGCCAGGTGCTTCCTCCTGGTCTCCCATGTGCTGGCAGGGACCCAAGCACTTGGGCCATCCTCCACTGCCTTCCCGGGCCACAGCAGAGAGCTGGACTGGAGAAGGAGCAACTGGGACAGAATCTGGCACCCCAACCGGGACTAGTACCCGGTGCCCCAATGGGGAGTAGAACCCGGGGTGCCGGCGCTGCAGGAGGATTAGCCAAGTGAGCCATGGCGCCGGCCTCCATGCATCTTTCCAGCTCATCCTGGGCACCTGCTGCTTGTTCAGAAACTGCAGGCCTCCAGGGAATGCATGACTGATTTAGTCCTTGCCTTCCAGAGCGTACAGACATGGGAACAGTTACTGAGTGATGCGGTAAGCACACTGCTGAAGGTCTGGAGAAACAGGGTGGAAAAAAACACAGTGTGAAGGAGAGCAGACCTCCGCGGGCCAGGGGCGGGGGTGGGGAGCAGGGGCTGGGCTGTGAAAGTGAGTGGAATTCACCAGGCAAGGAGGGATGTTCCAGCCCTTGAGCACACAGGTGCAAAGGCCTGGACGCGAGAGCAGGTGCAGCGATTTTCTGCTCCTGAGCCTTGGGAAGTGGCCAGAACAGAGCCAGTGCCTGCAGTGGACGGCCTAAGCAAGCTGCCCGCGCGGCAGCAACAGCAGGCCGTGTCCCTGCACCACTACACGTGCCCTGACAGGCTCCAAGCACACTGATCGTCTCGTTGAGCCCTCTTACAAATGTGGTGATGCCTTTACGAGCCTGTACGTGATTTCCTTGTGTGTCATGTAAATGTCGACCTTGGTGTGGGAACGAATAGTAAGTAAACTGAAAATGCAAATCAACCTCCAAGTTTTTACTTCAAAATTTACTCCCCAATTCAGCAAATGACCTCAGAGGCACATTCCATTATTTTATTTTTTTAAAGATTTATTCATTTATTTGAAAGTCAGAATTACACAGAGAGGAGAGGCAGAGAGAGAGAGAGAGGTCTTCCATCCACTGGTTCACTCTCCAGAGGGCTGCAACGGCTGAAACTGTGCCAATCCGAAGCCAGGAGCTAGGAGCTTCCTCCAGATCTCCCATGGGGGTGTAGGGGCCCAAGGACTTGGGCCATCTTCTACTGCTTTCCCAGGCCATAACAGAGAGCTGGATTGGATGTGGAGCAGCCAGGTCTCGAACCGCGCCCATATGGGATGCCGGAGCTTCAAGGCCAGGGCATTAACCTGTTGCACCACAGCGCCGGTCCCCACATTTCATATTTTCAAGACTTATTGCTAAGATTTCTTTCTTTAGACGCATGTCTGGTTTGCTGTCTTCACAGCAGATCTGAAGTGACACCCATAACGTCGTAGGCTGTCTTGCCAATCGGATTTGGTCTGTCTTGATCCTCAGAAAGCTTTTTAACTATAGAAACCACATTTAAAAGCTTAAAGATTTTCATGTGAAAAATAGAATCTGCTTTAATTATTTCATTTTTTTTCCCTAGCGCTTTTAATTTTAAACCTATAGGGAAGTTGAAAACAGTACAATGATCTGACACCTTTCACCTAGGCTGACCATTAATGTTTTCCCATATTTGGATTATCACTGTACACAATGTCTACATGTATATATATGCATGTCTATACACATGTAAATAGAATATACACGTGCATGTCTGTATTTTTTTTTTCTTGGACGGTTTGAAAGTTTAGAAAAGGGGTAATGGACAGCTAGGTTAAGGAGCTGAGAGTTTACCTTGAGGGCACTGACAACCATTAAAGGTTTTTGTTTTGTTTTGTTAAACATTTATTTATTTATTTATTTGAAAGTCAGAGTTACACACAGAGAGAAGGAGAGGTAGAGAGAGAAAGAGATCATCCATATCCTGGTTCACTCCCCCAAACACCCTCAGCAGCTGGGGCTGGACCAGGTCAAAGCTAGAAGCCCAGAATTTAATCTCGTTTCTCTCCATGGGGGAAGGGACTCAAGTACTTGAACCATCACCTGCTGCCTTCTAGGGTGCATTTTTTTTTTAAAGGTTTATTTATTTGAAAGGCAGAGTCACAGAGAAGTAAAGGCAGAGAGACAGATCGATCTTCCAACTGCTGGTTTACTCCCCAAATTGCCACAACGACCAGAGCTGGGCCTATCCGAAGCCAGGAGCCAGGAACTTCTTCTGAGTCTCCCACGTGGATACAGAGTCCCAAGCACTTGGGCCATCTTCTGCTGCTTTCCTAGGACATAGCGGAGAGCTAGATTGGAAGTAGAGCAGCCGGGACTTGAACCGGTGCCCATATGGGATGCAGGCGCTGTAGGCAGTGGCTTTACCTGCTACAGCGCCAGCCCCCCAGGATGCATATTAAGGAACCTATTATCAAAAATGGAGCTGGGACTCCAACCAAGCACTCCAGTGTGGCTGCAGGCATCCCAAGCAGTGTCGTAACCACTGTGCCCAGCACCTGCCCCAGATCTGCAGTTTTGAAAGAACAGTGGGCCAGCGCCGCGGCTCACTAGGCTAATCCTCTGCCTGCGGCGCTGGCACCCTGGGTTCTAGTCCCGATTGGGGTGCCAGGTTCTGTCCAGTTGCTCCTCTTCCAGTCCAGCTCTCTGCTGTGGCCTGGGAGTGCAGTGGAGGATGGCCCAGGTCCTTGGGCCCTGTACCTGCATGGGAGACCAGGAGGAAGCACCTGGCTCCTGGCTTCGGATCGGCACGCACCGGCCGCAATGCACCAGCCGTAGCGGCCACTTTGGGAGTAAACCAATGGAAGGAAGACCTTTCTCTCTGTGTCTATCTCTCTCACTGTCTAACTCTGCCTGTCAAAAAAAAAAAGAAGGAGTAGGACGGTGGCCAACGAAGGGAGGTTTCCAAAGAGACAAGAGACTGCTTAGGAATGGAGAGAGGCACGTGGAGATTTCCAGGAGGAAGAACTGACAGCACACGCAGCTGGAGTCGGTGCAGCTGGGTTGAGATTATGGAAAGTCGGGGTGCATCCCAGCTGTCTAGCTCCAGCAGTCAGGGAGGGAGAGATGCTGAGGTCAGCTGGAGAGACGCACAGGTCAGACAGACTGTGACCTGTGCCTTCTTCCTGCGCAGCCTCGGCCTCACCATGTGCACGCGGAGGCTTCTGCAGTTCCCGATCCGCCCGTGGGCTTGGAGGGCAGCCTTCCTGAACTGCATCCAGTGCGGGCACCGGGGAGCCTGGCGATGGACACATTCCAGAGGGAGCGCCTACAAAGCCATGATTTTTGACATGGGCGGAGTTCTCATTCCTTCGCCAGGGACAGTGGCTGCAGGTGAGTTCTGCGTCCTGTTTACTTTTCGGGTCTTGGGGATGGGAGGCGGGGGAGAGAGTGGAGAGTGGTTTAAAAAGTTAGAAAAGCTGGGACTGGCGCTGTGGTGTAGTAGGCTAAGCGACCGCCTGCAGCACCGGCATCCCATGTGGGCTCTGGTTCATGTCCCAGCTGTACCTCTTCCAGTCCAGCTCTCTACTTATGGCCTGGGAAAGCAGTGGAAGATGGTCCAAGTGCTTGGGCCCCTGCACCCATGTGGGAGACCCAGAAGAAGCTCCTGGATCCTGGCTCTCTGTCTCTGCTGGTTTATTCCCCAGATGGCTGAAACAGCCAGGGCTGAGCCAGGCTGAAGACAGGAGGCAGGAGCTTCTTCTGGGTCTCCCACATGGGTAGCAAGGGCTCATAGCACTTGGACCATCATCTGTTGCTTTTCCCAAGCCATTAGCAGGGAGCTGGGTTGGAAGTGGGGCAGCTGGGACACAAAGTGGTATCCACATGGGATGCCGGTGTCACAGGCAGCAGCTTAACCTGCTACCCTGTGAACCAGCATCAGCATCTTAATTGTTAGGCCAAATGCTCATGCTAAGTTTTCATTTTTAAAAATTATGATTTATTTATTTGTAGGATTTATTTGAAAGGCAGAGAGATAGTAAGAAAGAAAGACACAGGCAGACAGCGATCTCCCATCTGCTGATTCATTCCCCAGCTGCCCGTAATGGCCCGAGCTGGGCCAGGTTGAAGCCAGGAGCCAGAAACTCCGTTTAGGTCTCCCACATGGGCAGCAAGGATTCAAGTACTTAAACCTTCATCTGCTGCCTCCCAGGGCGCACATTGGCAGGAAGGTAGAATGGAGAGCAGAGCCGGGACTCACACCCAGGCACTCCGGTATGGGAGGGGATGTGGGCGTCCCAAGTGGTGGCTTAACCAGCTGTGCCGCGCACCCACCCCCAGCTCTTGTATACATTTAATGTTCTAGTCCTTTTATTACAAGCAGTGCTGCACAAAAAGCCTTGTATCTAATCTTTGCTTACTTTCTATCTGTGGAAGAAATTCCTGGAAGTGAAATTACTGTGTCAAATACATATGCATCTAAGATTTTGACAGAAGGTGCCAAATTGCTCTCCGTAGAGGTTGTAATTGTTTAGGCTGCCGTCTGCAGCGGATGGGAGTGCCAGTTTCTTACATACTCGCCAACTCAGGGACCATCAAAAAGGCTACACATGTTAGATTTGCTCCAAAATTAAAGAAGTGTTTTTTTTTTTTTTTTTGAGTTTTAATTTATTTATTCTAAAGGCAGAGAGAAAGAGAAAGAGATTTCCATCTCCTGGTTCACTCCTCAAATGCCCACAACAGCTGGGTCTGAGCCAGGCCAAAGCCAGGAGCCAGGAATTCCATCCAGGTCTCCTACACGGCTGGCGAGGACCCAAGTACTTGAGCCGTCATCTGCTGCCTCCTGGGGTGTGCTGTCAGCAGGAAGTTGGATCAGGAGCCGAGTAGCCAGGTCTTCAACTAGGCACTGGATATCAGCTGCAGGCATCCTGAGTGGTATCATAACCACTGTGTCCAGTGCCCACCCGTGGAGTGAGTTTTAAATGTCTTTCTAGTCTCAAAGACCATGTACCAGGTTTTTTTTTTTTTTTTTTTTAAGATTTTATTTGTGGCAGGCGCCGTGGTTCAATAGGCTAATCCTCCGCCTGCGGCACTGGCACACTGGGTTCTAGTCCCGGTTGGGGCGCCGGATTCTGTCCCGGTTGCCCCTCTTCCAGGCCAGCTCTCTGCTGTGGCCCAGGAGTGCAGTGGAGGATGGCCCAAGTCCTTGGGCCCTGCACCCCATGGGAGACCAGGAGAAGCACCTGGCTCCTGGCTTTGGATCGATGCGATGCGCCGGCCACAGCACACCGGCCACGGCAGCCATTGGAGGGTGAACCAATGGCAAAGGAAGACCTTTCTCTCTCTCTCTCACTGTCCACTCTGCCTGTCAAAAAAAATTAAAAAAAAAAAAGATTTTATTTGTTTATTTGAGAGGTAGAGTTACAGTCAGAGAGAGGCAGAGAGAAAGGTCTTCCTTCCATTGGTTCACTCCCCAAATAGCTGCAATGGCTGGAGCTGCACCGATCCGAAGCCGGGAGCCAGGTGCTTTTTCCCAGTCTCTCATGTGGTGCAGGGGCCCAAGGACTTGGGCCATCTTCCACTGCTTTCCCAGGCCACAGCAGAGAGCTGGATTGGAAGAGAAGCAGCCAGGACTAGAACCACCACCTGTATGGGATGCCGGCGCCTCAGGTGGAAGATTAACCTACTGAGCCACGGTGCCGATCTCAGTGCACTAGGTTGTTAACCTTGGTTATTTCTGAGAAGTGGGATTGCTTGTCATTTTACTTTCTTTGAAATATTTTTAGTGCACAGGCACCACTTTATCAGAAAAACAACAAAAATATTTTCATGTCAAAATAAAAGACGTGTAAAATGCACAAGTAGTATATCTTAGGTAAATTATATTGTATAATTATGAATGCTCTGTATATATGTTATATATAATATATATGTGTATACGCATATGCAGGCGTGTGTGTGTGTGTGTGTATGTGTGTTGTCCTCAGCAGTTATATTACAAAAAGAGAAACAACCTTGTATAGGAAAAATATAATCCTGTTCAGATGCTCCAAGTATCATACAAATTCTGCTCCATCTACTGCCCTAACTTTTCATGAATAGAAATTTTCTTTCTGGGGCTGGTGTTGAGGCACAGCAGTTTAAGCTGCCACCTGTGATGCCAGCATCCCATATCAGAACACCAGTTCGAGTCCCAGCTGCTCCACTTCTGACCTACTTCCCTGCTAATATGCCTGGGAAAGCAGCAGAAGATGGCCCAAGTGCTTTGGCCTCTCTCACCCAAGTGGGAGACCCAGATGGAATTTCTGACTCCTGTCCTCTGCTTGGCCTAGCCCCAGTCACTGTGGCCATTGCCTGCCTCTCCTCGCCCAGCCCTCCCCTGTCTGTCTCTGCCTTTCAAAAACAAATAATTCTTTACAAAGAAAAGAAGTTTTCTTCTCAGTCGCACAGCGAGAGCACTGTCAACAGGTGTTTCAGAGTTGCCAGCTGCAGTGCCGTAGAGGAAGAGCTGGATTTGGGGTGCTGCCAGCGTCTGGCTTATTTCCTCCTGCGTCTCCCTCATGACGAGAGACCCAGGGAGAAGATGCATTGCTCGGCGTCCAGAGCCATCTCATGCACGTTGTTCTTCCTTGGGGAATCTGAGGTTGAGAGCTGGCCTTTCATGAATTTCTTCAAGGTCCCCACGTCACCCACCCCGGCGCCATGGTAATTCCCCGGGAATCGGCGCGGCCGTTCCCCTGAGCTCCCCCATCCTCACCCATTGTCTGTTTTACTTCCTACAGAATGGGAGGTTCAGAACCGTATCCCTTCTGGAACGGTACTGAAGGCCTTGGTCAGAGGTGGTGAAAGCGGGCCCTGGATGAGATTCATGAGAGGAGAGACAACGAGAGAGGATTTCTTACAAGAATTTGGGAACTGCTGCTCTGAAATGGTGAGTGATAAACCTTCCTCCGCTTCTGAATCCCTTTGCCTTCAGTAGTGGTCGCAACATGCATCCTAAGTTAGTTAGACTGAACATAAAGTGAAAACTTAATCCATTATGTGTTTCTAAGCTATTTTTAAAAAAATTATGTATGTATCTAAAAGGCAGAGTTACAGAGAGAGAAGGGGAGAGACAGTAAGATCCTGCATCCACTGGGTCACTCCCCAAATGGCCACAATGGCTGGGACTGGACCAGACCGAAGCCAGGAGCTTCTTCTGGGTCCCCCACATGGATACAGGGGCCCAAACACTTGGGTCTTCTTCTGGGGCTTTCTCAGGTACATTAGCAGGTAGATGGATTGGAAGTGGAACAGCTGGGGCTTGAACCATCACCGTGTGGGATACCAGCATTGCAGACAATGGCTTAACTCACTGCACCAGAACATCAGCCCCTAAGCAATTTTTTTCCACTCCTAGGTATTCAACTTTAACTTGTATAAGAAGTAAAAATATTATGAGGTGAGCACTGTGGTTTGGTGGGTTAAGCCACCACCTGCAGTGCTCATGTCCTCCAGCTGCTCTACTTGCAGTCCAGCTCCCTGCTCATGTACCTGGGGAAGCCCTACAAGCAGGCCCAAGAAGTGGGGGACCCAGAAGAAGCTCCTGGCTCCTGTCTTTGGTCTGGCCCAGCCCTAGCCATTGTGGCCATTTGGGGAGTAAACCAGTGGATGGAGGATTTCTCTGTCTCTCCTCCTCTCTCTGTAACCGCCTTTCAAATAAAATAATATTTTTAAAAACTAAAAATATTCTTCATTAAGCCTCTCCAGGAACCAAATGCTTCTGGCTTTGGCAGAATCTTTCTTGGGAGTGGGCATGTGGCTTAGTGGTTAAGACGCCTGTCGCCCCTATTAGAGCCCCTAAGTTCAACACTTGGCTGTAGTCCTGACTCGATTCCTGCTGATGGAGACCCTGGGAGGCAGTGGTGCTGGCTCCAGTAGCTGGGTTCCTGCCACTCACGCAGGAGAGCTGGATTGGGTTCTTGGCTCCTCCTGTTGGCCCCAGCCTAGGACCATTGTCGTTGGTCATTTGTAGAGTGAACCAGCAGATGGGAGCTTGCTGTCTCTCTCTCTCACTCAAATGAATAAAAATATTTTTAAAAACTTACTTAAAGGAATAATAATATTGAACATTTTCTCTGCGCCATGCAGCATTTCATATTCCTTATACTAACTCGTAACTCTCATTCTATTAAAATATAATTGGAATTTTAAGAGAAGGTGCATGGATGGGTGGCAGTGATGGCTGCACAACGATGTGACTGCTTAGTACTGCTGAGTTTGTACACCGCAAATGGTTGAACTATAAATTTTATGTTATTTTCCACATAGAAAATAGCAACGGAAACGTTAAAACATTATGCTAAGTGAAAGAAACTAGTCAAAAAGGACCACGTATTGTCTGATTCCATTTGTGTGCAATGTCCAGAGTAGGCAGATCTATAGAGACAGAAAGGAGGTTCATGGTTTTCTATGTCTGGGGTATGAGAGGGGAAGGCAGAGTGACTGCTGACGAGTGCGAGTTTCTCTTTAGAGTAACAAGAAAAGTTTCTAAAATTGATTGTGGTGATGGTTGCAAAACTTTGTGACTTTACCATTGAACAGTACACCTCAAATAGGTGAACTGTATGATTTGTTAATTATATTCAGTTAATCTATGATAAAATGTACATATATATTTTATATATAATAAAAGGAATAATAATATTGAATATTTTTTCTGTGCTGTGCATTGTTTCAAGCTATGCTGTGATAAAATACGTGTATATATGTATGTATGTGTGTTTATATTTTGTGTGTCTGTGTTTATATATGTTTGTGTATATATGTACATATTTATATATATATGTGTTTATGTGAATGATTGTGTGTAAGTTTATATATATGTATGTGTGTGTGTTCATATAAAACAGTAGACTTGCCTTCGCATGTTTTGAAACATGATCAAATAAGAGTATTGAAAACCTATCTAGGGTGGAGGAGTTGTGCTCAGCAGATCAAGCCATTGCTTGGGGTGCCTCATCCCACACTGGAGTGCCCGGTTTGAGATCTGCCTGCATTTCTTTCTTTTTTTTTTTTTTTTTTTTTTTTTTGACAGGCAGAGTGGATAGTGAGAGAGAGAGACAGAGAGAAAGGTCTTCCTTTTTGCCGTTGGTTCACCCTCCAATGGCCGCTGCGGCCGGCGCATCACGCTGATCCGAAGTCAGGAGCCAGGTGCTTCTCCTGGTCTCCCATGGGGGTACAGGGCCCAAGGACTTGGGCCATCCTCCACTGCACTCCTGGGCCGCAGCGGAGAGCTGGCCTGGAAGAGGGGCAACCAGGATAGAATCTGGCGCCCCAACCGGGACTAGAACCTGGTGTGCCGGCGCCGCAAGGTGGAGGATTAGCCTGTTAAGCCACGGCGCCGGCCAATCTGCCTGCATTTCTAATCCAGCGTCTTCCCAGTGTGCACTATGGGAGGCAGGAGGAGGTGATGACTCAAGTACTAAGCCCCTGCCACACACGGGGGGACCCAGACGGATTCCTGCTTCCTGCTTCAGCCTGGCCCACCCCAGCTGTGAAGCAGCAGATGGAGGATCTCTGTCTCTGCAGTCTGCCTTTCAAATAGATAAATAAACAAACATAAACGGTTTGATAACCACACATATTGAATGTAAAACAAAAGAAAATTGATGAGAAACTAAAATTCATAACGGTGCTGCTGAGGCACTACAAAATCATTAAGTGCTTTCTGGATCATTAAAAGTCAAGTGACATCTGCCTGCCTACGCTTTTATTGTTTACCGTATCCTGCAGTGTTCTGATTTTTAAAATATGATCAATCCATGAGTGGGATCAGGAACTCATTTACCACAAGATGGATATGCAGCATTAGCTCGCTCTCTGATGGGAACTCGAAGTCACTATTTCAGGTTCACACGCAGAGTCAGCACAGGCGTTGAGAGACAGCTCCTTTGGGCGGCAGTGGCCAGGACTCTTCCACCCAGATGGCCGTGGGAAGCCAGGGACCAGTGTTATTCCGTTGGCTATGAGTAGTTCTCACTCTTTTCATTTTCATTTGAAAGGCAGAGACAGCTCCCTTGCCTCTGTTGTTTCTCTCTCCAAATGCCTACAGGATTGGACCAGGCCAAAATGAGGAGCCTGGAACTCCCTCCAGGTCTTCCATGTGGGTGGTGGGGACCTAAGTGCTTGAGCCATTAGTGCTGCCTCCCAGGGTGGTGTACTAGCAGAGAGCTGGATGGGAAGCAGAAGAGCCAGGATTTGAACCAGGCACTCTGACATGGCTTGCAGGTGTCCCAAGAGGGCACTTAGGTGCTACACCAGACCCCAGCCCTGTCTCTCACTCTCAGTGACTGCTCTCCCCTCCCTGTTCTTAGGCAAAGGCTTCGGTACCTGTGGCCTCGTTTTTCTCTCTGCTGACCAGCGAGCGGGTGGCAAAGCAGTTCCCAGTTATGACTGAGGCCATCGCTCAGATCCGGGCTAGAGGCCTTCAAACCGCAGTCCTGAGCAACAATTTTTATCTTCCCGATGGGAAAAGCTTTTTTCCCCTGGACCGGAATCAGTTTGATGTGGTAAGCTTGAGGTGATGCAGAAGCACTAACACGGGCTCTGTGGGATTGCTCCAGGATGTCCCATCAAATCCTGCATGGGACTGGTAACTGATTGAAACTCCAGCTTTAGAGACCCCCATACATTCCCAAGTTCAACCTTAATTTTCACATAGCACAAGCACCTCCATCAGCCCCCTATCTTTTCATCTGAAGATTTAATTATTTGTTTATTGATTTGAAAGGCAGAGAGAAGGAGAGACAGAGTAGGAAGCTGGTAGTGTGGAGTGGTTGGAACTCAGAGCAGGTACGCTGATACGGGATGTGCGTGTCCCAAGTTGTAGTTTGGCCTGCTGTGCCACAGTGCCCACCCCTGGCCTCGCTTCTTAATGGGTTCTCTGACCTTTTCTCTTTTAAGAGCATCTATGGGGCCCTCCATTCATTATTTCTGCCATATCATTCCTAGACCAGTGTTGTCCCTGAGCCTGACCTACTTCCCTGCTGCACTGCACGACGTGCTGCATGTGAGCACACCAGCTTCAACACCCAGGTCACCATCTTGACTTCTAAAATGTGTCCCTGTGTCTCGCATCTCAGAGCAGTGATGAGTTCCTCAGGGCCTGCAAGGCCCAGCTGGGCAGGGGGCTTCCGGGCCCGTCCAGAATTGCATGAGTCACGAGGAGCCTTCCCCGCCGCATTGTTCCAGGCAGATGGGAAACCTCTCCCTGGATGGAGCGAGAGCCATGGTAGAGCCTTGGACACACTAGGCGAAATGCCCATGACAACCTGAATGCTGGACGTTTTAGTAACAGAGCCCCTTTCTGTGTCTCTGCATCCATGGGACAGTAGTTTGGTTTCGCTCCAGAAAGTGGTGTGTTCCCTGCCTCCGTAGTCCTCAGTCTGTGCTTATGTGTGTGCCCCTAGTTGGACCACTAGGTTCAAGTAGAGGTGTCCACTTCTGCCTGCCCTCCACTGTCACCTTGGAGTTTGTCCAGGAGGTTTCCCTTGAGCAGTCTGGAGCGTAGAGGCCTGGCCATGTGAATTTAGGGACAGCGCCACAGTGGACCTGCTCCTGCTGTGCCGGTAGGGCGAGCTCCCGCGAGGCAGCAAGGGGCCTGCGGACCGTCTGTGATTCTCTCTTGTCTCGTGACCTCTGGCAGGTCCCTGATAAACCAAGACTGTTTTTATCTCATACCTATTTGGACAAATGCTGGCCTTGCTCCTACAGTTCCTGGTTGGCCAACAAAGTGATAGAAACTAACAGGCTCATGCCATACTGTGCAAACTAGAATAGCAGGAGGTGGCCAGGGGTCTTATCAAGCACATCCTGCCTCTCCACAGCCCTGCAACATAACTTACCTGGGGAGGGGAGCTGTCTACAGGCGGTTCTGGGGCCCATTCCCCCAGTTCCCGCCCCTTCCCATCGCTAGCCTCAACCACGGAAGGGGTCTGAGCCGTCCCTTTCTCTTTAGGGACCTTCTTTGTCTTCTTCTAGCATATCCCAGGTCTTAGCAGACCAGGAAGGGTAAGGAGAAAGGTGCAGTTGGTTCAGGACATTTATTTCCCTGGCAGAGCAGTCCCTACCCAACCCAGAATGCAAGTGTGGAGTGGTGGGAGGGGCCCTTGCTTTTGTCCTTGGCGTTGGAGAGCTTGGATCATTCAGGGTGAGTCAGAGATTTCGTTCTAAGGGCAGTGCAGAGGGTACTGGTTACTGGTATATATGACGGGCTTGGACCCAGTTTATAGGTGATTAAGCCCCGGGGACAGTGTCAGAGGACTTTTAGTGGGCTCTAGATTAGAGATAGCCTGACGCCAAGACAGCTTTTATGGAGTTTTAACCTCCCCAGCCCCCTGGTTCCAGATCACATGAGGCTGTCAGGTACAGGACTCTGTGAGCATGAAAGGAATTTGGTGGTCCTAGAGGTGTGAGCCATCCCAGGGGATTTATCTGTATTGACAGTTCATTGTTTAACCTCTGCAATAAACATCAAGGTTGAGTTTATTTTGTGACACTAAACAGGGCCTTCTTTCTGTAGAGCTAAAATGCTGTCTTGCTTCTGCTCTGTGTGACCACAACACATGGGATTAGCAAAACGCTCTGTCTTTTTGGAGCTCACTCAAGTTTCCCCACAACCACTCCAATAGATAAGATGGCTGTTATTATTCCCATTTTACTGATGGTGAAACTGAGGCCTTTTGTGTCTTGGCTGTTGGCACACGTCACAGTGTCTGAACCAGAACTCTGGTTTCCTGAGCTTGGCCCCAGGTTGTAACCTAGTATTTCCCTGTCACTCAGCATAAGCAGGCACCATCATGTTATATCATGATACTCTCACCGTTACCTGTGACAGCAAATTTCAGCTGTCTTCCTTCCAAAACCACAGCAGTGTGCCTGCGCAGAGAGTGTGTGGGAGCTCCAGGCTCACGCCCGCCCCGCCCGCAGGTCGTGGAATCCTGCCAGGAGGGCATCTGTAAGCCAGACCCTAGGATCTACCGGCTGTGCTTGCAGAGGCTGGGCCTGCAGCCCTCCGAGTCCATCTTCCTTGACGATCTTGGACAAAATCTAAAAGCAGCGGCCAGCCTTGGAATCCACACCATCAAGGTAACAAGTCACTGTTTTTTGTGCCAGACATTAATACAACCATTTCTATGCAGTATTTTTTGTTTTGTTTTTTAGATTTATTTATTTATTTATTTATTTATTTGAAAGGCAGACTTACAGAGGGGGAAGAGGAGGGAGAGAGAGGGAGGGGAGAGGAAGGGGAAGAGAGGGAGGGAAGGGGAAGGGAGAGAGAGAGAGATCGATCTTTCATCCACTGGTTTGCTCTCCAAATGGCTATAACAGCCAGAGCTGGGTACGGTGGCCCAAAGACTTGGGCCATCTTTTTTTTTTTTTTTTTTTTTGGACAGTGAGAGAGAGAAAGAGAGAGAGAGAGAGAAAGGTCTTCCTTTACTGTTTGTTCACCCCCCAACTGGCTGCTACGGCTAGCGCACCGTGGCTGATCCGAAGCCAGGAGCCAGGTGCTTCTCCTGGTCTCCCATGGGGTGCAGGGCCCAAGGACTTGGGCCATCCTCCACTGCCTTCCCGGGCCAGAGCAGAGAGCTGGACTGGAAGAGGAGCAACCGGGACTAGAACCCAGTGTGCCAGCACTGCAGGCGGAGGATTAGCCTAGTGAGCCAGGACGCCGGCCAGGACTTGGGCCATCTTTTGCTGCTTTTCCATTAGCAGCCATTAGCAGCGAGCTGGATGGGAAGTAGAGCAGTCAGGACGCGAACTGGGATGCCGGCGTCACAGGCGGCAGCTTCACCTGCTACACCACAATGCTGGCCCCTCTGCGCAGTCTTTTTTACATTCATCATTGTAGCTTTCCTTAGTGACTGCCCTCCAAGTTTCCATGGTCATTTTCTATGAACTGTGAAACATATGTGACTAGCTACAGGTTGTATTTTCTACGAAAGGCTAGACAAACACATAGTAAGAAGGCATTTAGAGAAAAGAGACCCACAAGCAGGTGAGTGGCAGCCCAGGGCATAGGGGCGCCCTCCAGCCTGTCCTGATGCTGCTGTTCCGGTGACCAGCAGCTACAGCGGCCCAGGCCACCCCGGGCCATGGCTGTGCGGCCCAGGAAGCCCTGTGCGGGGGTTCCTTTGTTGGGGTTTTCATTACTGAGCTGAGGGCCTATAGGGACAGAGCCCACACTGCAGCATAGGCGCCCCTGTGCATGAGAGTGTGCCGTGGAGCCCGCACCAGCACACTTTCCCGCTCAGCGTGGTTAGAGATTGAAGGAGGGGGATCTCATCCTACTGCTTCCTCCTTAGCTGAACATCCTTGCTCCGGCCCTTCCTCAGGGAACTGGCTCCTTAGACGCTGCCTTCTAAAGACGGAGCTCGCTGGGACCCATGTGTGGCACAGGTCAGGCCACTGCCTGCGATGCCAGCATGCCACTTCTGAGCACTGGTGCTCATCTGGGCTGCTCTGCTTCTGATCCAGCTCCCTGCTAACATGCCTAGGAAAGCAGCAAAGGATAGCCTAACTACGTGGGTCCCTGCCACACACATGGGAGACCCAGATGAAGTTCTGGGCTCCTCACTCAGCCTGACCTGGCCTTGGCCATGTGGTAATTTGGGGAATGAGTCAGCAGATGGAAGATATCTCTCTCACTGTTTCGTTACCTTTTAAATAAATAAATCTTTAAAAAACAAAAAAAGGGCCAGCGCTGTGGTGTAGTATGTTAACCCTCCAGCTGCGGCACCGGCATCCCATATGGGCACTGGTTCTAGTCCCAGCTGCTCCTCTTCTGATCCAGCCCTCTGCTGTGGCCAGGGAAAGTAGTAGAAGATGGCCCAGGTCTTTGAGCCCCTGTACTTGTGTGAGAGAGCCAGAAGAAGCTCCTGGCTCCTGGCTTCGGATCAGCACAGCTCCGGCCGTTGCAGCCATTTGAGGGGTGAACCAGCAGATGGAAGACCTCTCTTTCTGTCTCTCTCTCTCACTGTCTATAATGCTACCTCTCTAATAAATAAAAACAAAAACCAGAAGCCAAAACCCAGCAAGTACCCTCATGGAGAACCAGCGCAGAGAAGGCAGGGTGGCTGGTGGTCCTCGTCAGCCTTCTCTCTGAAACCAGGTCCGGGACCCAGAGACTGCAGTGCAGGAGTTAGAAACACTGCTGGGCTTCCCTCTGCGGCCGGGTGTCCGGAACACTCGTCCCGTGAGGAAGACGATGGAGATTCCCAAAGGGCCCTTGGAGAAGTACCTCAAAGACGTACTGGGGACCCAGAGCACAGCAGGTGGGTGCAGTTTGTATGTTGGCAGTTGTCTCCGAGGCGAGGCTTCCGTCCTGGTTCTCACTCTCTGACCCTGATGGAAAACACCAGAAGCAAAGGGACTATGTGTGAGGACAACAGCCATGGGGCCCAGCGGATCTGAGTGCTGCTTTCAGTTTGGCTTTGGCAAAGGCATTGAGCTCCTTCCCCGTGCACCTGCATAGGGCCGTCGTCCCCTGCCATCCATCGGGGAGCACGGCACAAACTGTAGCACGCACACGGGGCGTCTGTTTCTGCTGGCTTGAGAAGGCAACTGCCAGGGTGCACAGGACCCTCTCCTTCTTCACATTACATCTGCAGAGACACAGGTGCCTGGGAGCCGTTGAAGAAAGCTCTGCTTCATCCACTTGACCCTTACAAAGGGCTTTATTCGTGCAGTTCGTATTCCCTTGTTTTCCAGTGGCTGGGCTCTCAGTCGCTGAGACTCCGCCCAGGCCAACTCAGGTGAAGTCTGGGCATGTTGCAAAGCTGCATTCGGTTCACCTCTGCCAGGAGCCCGCAAGGGGCCATAGACTCCGGCCTTCAGGGTGGGGAATGGCATCATGGGAGAGCGGCCTGGCCCAGCCTGAAGGGCTCTGCACGGCTCCTTTCAGCTGTCACATCAGTGTCAGGCGTGGCTTGGCCCAGCCCAGGTGAGTGACATGCAAGGGCCCTTCTCATCCTGAGGCTTGAAGCGTTCCCCATGGCCAGGCGGGTTGCCCTGACTGTGCTGTGCTGAGAGCCAACATGCTGCTGTTCCCGGAGCAGGACTTGGCAGGGAGGACAAAACCGGACGCCAGCATGGCCTGAGAACGGGACTTGTCAAGCGAGTGGCCTTTGCCACATGCACTGGCAGCATGGGTTGGTGGACCCAGCTGGCCGGGGTGGACATGCTCGTCTCATGCTGCATGCCAGATGAGGATTTCTTAGGTCCCAAATGCAATGGGTCCTGCAGGTCTGCTTTTGAGTTTTCTTTGTGTGCAAACTTGCAGGTCCCCTGGAACTCCTCCAGTTTGATCACGGACAGTCCAATCCAACTTACTACATCCGGCTGCACGGCCACCAGCTGGTCCTGAGGAAGAAACCCCCAGGGACACTCCTGCCCTCTGCCCATGCAATTGAGAGGGAGTTCAGGTAAATGGCGGCACGCTGTCTGCTCCCCACAGCCTGGACAGTGCACACCTCAGCCCTAGGGTGACAGCCAGCCCCGTGCAGAGGGGCCCTGCAGGGTTCAAAATGACAACGTGCACCTGCGTGAGAGAGCCCATGTTCTTCCAAATAAGAATGTGTAAGCAACGCTGTTGTCTTCCCTCTTCTGTGCCTTAAACTGTAGGAGACCACAGCTACTTCTGAGCCTTATCTAGGGGCCCTCTAAATAGCAGGTGTGTGAAAGACCCTAAAACTCTGAGGCCCCAACTGTTTCCCGTGCATCTGGCTTCTGAACTCTCTGAGTATTCCCAGAGTACCAGGGAGTTCTGAAGTGCTCTAATGAAATTTTAAAAATCCAAGAGGGGCCAGTGTTTGGTGCAGTGGTTAAAACACTGCTTGGGACACTGTGTCTCTGTCAGAGTGCCTGGGTTCAAGTCCTGGCTCCTCCTCCAACCCCAGCTTCCTGCTGATGTGCACTGTGGGAGGCAGCGTGAGGTGGCTCAAGTCATTGGGTCCCTGCACCCATGTGAGAGACCTGGATTGAGCTCCTAGCTCCTGGCCTTGGCCTGGCCCAGCCCAGCCCTGGCCGTTAAAGGCATTTGGAGAGTCCACCAGTGAATGAGAGATTTCTCTTGGTCTCTCTGCCTTTCAAATTAAAAATGAAAATAAATAAAAATTTAGTTATATCCAAAAATGCACATAATTTCCATTGTAAAAAAAAACAGGGTGTTCATTTAAAGATGAAACATGACATAGGATCTGCTTATAAAATGCCAGTGTAAATGTGAACTATTCTAGAAAATAACATGATACAACCAGAATGAGCTTCCTTTTAGACCTGTTAGTTCCAGTTCTATTGCCATATCTTACATAATTCTAAATAGGAAAAAACAGCTTGATGCATTTATATGTTTACTGTGGTGTTATTTATAATAATAAAAAGTTGGGACACACCCAAAGGCAGGGGTGGGGAACCTTTTTTCTGCCAACAGCCATTTGGATATTTATAACATCATTCACTGGCCATACAGAATTATTCGCTTAGAAGTTAGCTCGTTGTAGCATAGTGGGTAAAGCCAGTACCTGTGATGCCGGCATCCCATGAGTCCTGGCTGCCCCACTTCCAATCTAGCTCCCTGCTAATGCACCTGGGAAAGCAGCAGAGTATAGCCCAAGTTCCGTGTACCAGTTCCTGGCTTTAGATCGGCCCAGCTCCAGCCATTGTAGCCATTTGTGGTGTGGATTCAGCAAATAGAAGATCTCTCTCTGTAACTCTACCAAAAAGTTAGCCTGCTGGGTCCAGCATTATGGCATAGCAAGTAAGATTGTTACCTGTGATACCAGCATCCGGTATCAGTCCCTGTTTGTGTCCCGGCTGCTTCACTCTGATCCAGCTCCCTGCTAATAGCCTGGGAAAAACAGTGAAAGATGGCCCAAATATTTGGGCCCCTGCTACCCACATGGGAGACCCGGATGAAGCTCCTGGCTCCTGGTTTGGACCTGGCTCAATACTAGCCGTTGTAGCCATCTGGGGAGTGAACCAATGGAGAGAAGTGTTCTCTGTCTCTCTCTGTCTCTGTCTCTCTCTCTCTCTCTCTCTCTCTCTCTCTCTCTCTCTAACTCTTTCAAAGACATAAATGATTTTTTTTAAAAAGTAGCCTGCTATAGATTTATTGAATTTCAAGTGCTGCCTGTGGTTGCCTTGGCAAGGCCAGACCGAATGATGTAGCAGACCTTATGCAGGTACAGACAGTCCACACCCCTGCAAGGTACAATGACCAGGAGATGAATACATGAACCCTGGCATATCTACTTGTTGCAACAAGTACCACTGCATGCTGGAGTTGTGTCCTGAGAAATGCATTGCGTGATTTCAGCACACGTTCTTCACTGTACTCACGCACACCTAGATGCTGCAGATCAACCACTCAACATGATCTCTGGTTTTAAAAACACTTATTTATTTAAAAGAGAGCATCAGAAAGAGGGAGAGACACACAGAGAAATCTACCACCTAATCGTTTATTCCCCAAGTGCCCGCAACAGGGAGGACTGTGGCAGCCAAAGCCACGAGCTGGGAGTTGCATCTGTGGGTCTCCCATGTAGACAGCAGAGACCTGAGGACTTGGGCCATCTTCTGCTATCTTCCCGAGCACATTAGCAGGGAGCTGGATCAAAAGCAAAGGAGCCAGGCGAGGGGTGGCTTGGCATTGTGGTGCAGCTGGTTAAGCCACTGCTCGTGACACCAGCAGCCCACATTGGAGCTGCTCTGCTTCTGTTCCAGCTCCCTGCTAATGTGCCACGGAAGGCAGTGGAAGACTGAGGTACATGGGCCCTGCCGCCCACATGGAGACCAGGATGGAGTTGTTGGCTCCTGGCTTCTGCGGGCATATTGGAGAGTGAGCCAGCAGGTTTCTCTCCTCCCTCTCGCTCTCTTTCTCTCACCTCTCATCTCTCCCTCTTTCTCTATTCTGCCTTTCAAAATAAATTTAATAAAAGAAAAATCCGAGGAGTCGGGACTCCAACTGGCCCTCCAGTATGGGGTGTGGGCATCTTCATCCACTGCAGCAAAACACCTGCCCAACCTCTTCTGTACAAAGTGTTTATATATATATATATATTATATATATAAAAGAGAGATCCCTTCCACTGATTGCCCACAACAGCAAGACATGGGATAGGGCCGAACCTGTGAGCCAGGAATTTAATTGACTCTTAATTCCATTTTCCAGGACTTTTTTGAAGTAGACTTGTAGTAGTGTTTTAACTATTTTTAAACATAGTTGTGCACAGGGAGCAGGTGCTTAACCTGGTGTTTGAGATGCCCGTGTCCCACAGTAGACTGCTTGGGTTTGATTTCTGGCTCCAGCTCCTGACTCAAGCTTCCTGCCAACTCAGACCCTGGGAGGCAGTGGTGATGGGGCAGGTAATTGGGCTCCACACATGCAAGAAATCTGGATTGAGTTCCACACTTGCAAGAATCCTAGATAGAGTTCCGGGTTCCCAGCTTTAGCCCGTCCAGTCCTAGCCTTTGTGGGCATCTGAGGAGTAAACCAGTGAGTGGAACTTTCTCTCTCTCTTTCTCTCTCTCTCTCTGTCCACTGCCCCCCCTCCCCATGTTGTTTCTCAAATAAAAAGATGAATAAATCTTCATTTTTCTAATATTAGCATTTAAAGATACAAATTTCTTTCTAAGCAGTTCTTTAGCTGCAACCCACAAATGTTGACATTTTGTATTAGTGTTGTTATTCCAGTTTGAAATCTTCCCTAATTCTCTTGTGATTTCCTTTTTGATCCATGGATCACATAGAAATGTTATTAAATTTCCAAATATTTGGGTACTAAATTTTTTGTAGATATCATGCATTAATGATTTCTAGCTTAATTCTGTTGAGGTCTGGGGACTATTCAATAAGATCCCCGTATTTGTTGAAATTTATTGAGACATATTTCCTGGGCCAGCATGTGACTGATCTTGGTGAATGCCTTGTGTGCACTTGACGTAGTATGTGCTCCGCAGTTGTTCACCAAGTGTGGTAGAGGTGTCCTTAGGCCCGGTTGGTTGGTAGTGCCATTCAGACCCATGTCTTTTAGATCTACCTTCGTCTAATTCCATCATTACTGAGATGGGTGTTAAAATCTCAACTTTGATTGTAGATTTGCCCATTTCTTTACTTCTGATCATTTTCTTAAAAAAAAAAAAAAAAGATTTATTTATTGGGGCCAGCACTATGGTGCAGTGGGTTAAGCCATGGCCTGCAGCACCGGCATCCCATATGGGCTCAGGTTCAAGTCCCAGCTGTTCCACTTCCTATCCAGCTCTCTGCTGATGTGCTTGGGAAAGCAGTGGAGGATGACTCAAGTGCTTGGGCCCCTGCACCCATGTGGGAGACTTGTAAGAAGCTCCTGGCTCCTGGCTTTGGCCTGACCTAGCCCCAGTCATTGCGGTCATTTGGGGGAGAGATGGAAAGTCTCTCTCTGTGTGTCTCTCTTTCTCTCTCTAACTCCACCTTTAAAGTAAACAAATAAATCTTAAAAAAATGTACTTATTTATTTGAAAGGCAGTTACAGAGGTGTATATGTGGGGGGGAGGGATCTTCCATCCACTGGTTCACTCCCTGATTGGCCACAACAGTCAGCACTGGGCCAAGCCAAAGCCAAGAGTTTCCTCCAGGTCTCCCTCCCCTTGGGCAGGGGTCCCAGCAGTTGGGCCATCTTCCACTGCTTTTCTCAGACTATTAGCAGGTCTCGAACTGCTGCCCATATGGGATGCTGGCATCACAGGCAGCAGCCTTACCTACTTCAGCACAACACCAGCCCCACTTCACGTATTTTAAAGCCCTGTTGTCAGGCACATATACATTTATGATTGTAATATCTTCCTGATGTATTGAACTCATTGTTGCATCATTTGGATATACCCTCTTTGTCTCTGGTAATACTCTGTCTTAAAGTGTACTTTACCTGATGCTACAGGTGGCCTTGCCAACTGCATGCTAGTTGCCTTTCCATTCTTTTTGTGTGTTTATATCCAAGTTTGTCTGTTGTAGACATAGAGTTAGGTTGTGCTTTTCTACCCACCTTGACAATTCTGTCATTTCTTGAAATGTTTATTTATCTGAGTCACAGAGAGAGAGAGGGAGAACTCCCTTCCTAGTTTACTCCCCAAATGTCCACAGTGACAAGAACTGGGCCAGGGCCAATGCCAGGAGCTAAACACACAATCCAGGTTTCCCACAGGCAGCCACGTGAGCCATCAGTGCTGCATCTCAGGATGCCAGGGTCAGAGCCAGAGCTGGGTGTCAAACCAGGCATTCTGGTGTGGGACACAGGCGTCTTCTCTTTGTCTTTTTATTGGAATTGTAAGCTGTTAAATTCAGTGTAACTAGTAATACATTTGAAGTAGGTATGTGGTTTTGCCATTTGTTTTTGTTTGTTCCATATGATTTTTTTTTTTTAAGATTAATTTATTTGAAAGGTAGAGTGACAGAGGGAGAGGGAAAGAGAGAAAGGCAGGGAGAGAAAGATCTTCCACCTGCTGAGTCACTCCCCAGGCGGCCGCAGTGGCAGGGGCTTGGCTAGGCTAGAGCCAGGAGTCCCGAATGCCATCTGGTCTCCCACATGGGTGTCAGGGACCCAAGCACCTGGACCGTGGTTTGCTGCTTTCCCAATCGGGTCTCCAACCGGCACTCTTGCAGGGGTGCCAACGTCACAAGCACTGGTTTAACCTGCTGCCCCGCAGTGCTGGCCCCTAGTTTTTAAGGCGGAGAAGTAACTTCTAGAGAAATCTCGCCAGTTCAGCCAGGAGTTATGCTCGTGTTCATCTGCTCTGGCAGGGTGATGAAAGCCCTTGCAAGTGCTGGAGTCCCCGTGCCGAAGGTTCTCGACCTCTGTGAAGACTCAAGGTAAAGTGCAGCTTGGTTTTGCCACCACACAGTCAAGCCAGGAGAGCAAAGTCCATGAGCAAGCTCAGGTTCCAGCCTGGGAGAGGAAAGGCAGACCAGGTAGAAGAGGCACTTTGCAGCTACCGCCCTCGGAGGCTCTCGGATCTCCAGGTTGTCCTGAAAGGTGTGGATGCCCGCTTCTGTGAGAGCTGGTAGAAAACAATCCTTTCTTTAACATTTAAAACACGGATATCCATCTAGTCTCATGTTGCTTATTTTTGTTTATTTTTTATAGAAAGTTTTTATTTAATAAATATAAATTTCATAGGAATGGCGGTCTTTTAAAAGCAGTTCAGCTTTTTTAATTGCTTTAATCACATGCTTTTTAAGTCTGATTTTTGTTCAGTTTTTTAATTATGAAATTTTGAAGCATACAGTAAAGATAAAAGAAGACAAAATTTTACAATGAGCACCTGTTTAAGCCTTATCTGAATTAAAATAGCATTAATATTTGCCACTACTTGCTTTCTGTGTATGTATGTGTAGGTACATGTTTAGTGCACTTAGGAAATAACGTATTTGGATGAAATTTTAAGTTGCTGAAAGCATGCATCTCTTAAGAATACAGACATTTTCTTTCATAACCACAACACCACTATTGCACCTAACACAATTATTAATAATTTAATAATATTTAATACCTAGCCCCTGCTTAGATTTCCCCAGTTATCCCAGGAATGTTTTCTATAACTTTTCCCATCAGGATAAACATTTGCAATGGTTCACTTTTCAAGATAACATTTCAGGGTGGTGAACTGACTTCTAGTCATGACCACAGTCATTAATGACACATCCAGGGGCCACCCTAATGCTGCCAGGCCATATGTGTGCCACACGAGCCACCATTCACCCTACAGCAGTAACACCCTACAGAGGGACATCTGTGGACCCCTCACTGGCAACAGATGCCATGCCCGGCACCCCCGTGTATTTGCTCCCTGGGTTCTTACAACTACCCTTGGAAGAGACTTACAAGTCTCTCAGGGCCACATTGCTAGCCAAGGGCAGAGGTAGGAGTTGCACCTGCTGCCCTCTTACCGCAAAACCCCTCTGCCAACCATGCTGCTTCCCACATTGTCACACTTAGCCCGTGCCCGTGGCTTCTACAGATGAACCAAAGAAGAGAGAGGCATGCCCATAGGGAGCACAGACAGGGGGTGTGGAAGGGGATCAGCTGAGCGAGGCCCAGTGCCCTGCATGTTTGTGCAGAGGATAAAGGAGATGTGCAGTGTGCCGGGTGTGAGCTCACCAGCGTGCAGACTCTGCACACAGCAATGCTGTGACCAGCCGCCCACCGCAGAGTGAGCTGAGCCCCTGAGACACCCTGCCTGTGTCCCTGCCAGTGTCATCGGGACCCCCTTCTATCTGATGGAGTATTGCCCTGGCCACGTCTACAAAGACCCCTCGCTACCAGGCCTGGAGCCCAACCAGAGGAGAGCCATATACACTGCCATGAACAGAGTCCTGTGCAAAATCCACAGCGTGGACCCCCAGGCCGCCGGCCTGGAAGACTACGGGAAGCGAGGTGAGCCAGAGCCTCATGTCTCTGCTGGTCGCTTCCTCCCTGGCGGCTCTGATCCCAGGACGGGAGTGGCCTTGGGACCAGCGCCCCAAGCGCTGGCTGAATGCAGGGTGGACTTGGCTCCCTCTGAGGAAATCCAGTTGAATGTTAATGGAGCTGTTGCTTATGTGGACATTTTATCCTGGACAAATCCTTCCCTGGACTGTAACTTCTATCTCGCTAAACCATTTTCCATTTTTCTTTCTTCTACTACTGGTCAAAGGTGTTTAAGACACATTCTTCTCCATTCCTACCCTTTTCCCTAAATATTCTTTTCTGCAGGGATTTTTAAATGCCACTCCGGCAGTCTGTTTTGTTTTTTTTTTTTTGTGCTCACATACTTTGTTTCTGCCTTTTTCTAGTTTTTAATATCAGAGCTCCAGTTCTTCATCTTTGTCAGCATTTGCTTTGTTAGGGGTTTTCCCTCCCCCCCCCCCCTTTTTTTTAAAGTCGGGTTAATTGAGGTTGACTCAGTCTCCGAGTTTTGACAGACGCGCACACAGTTTCATAACCACCGCCACAGGTCTCTGTGTTTGTATGAGGAAACTTTTGCCCGAGCCAAAGATTCTGCTGCTGCGAAAGGCGATCTGACCGTTGACCAGGGTGGGCTCCTGGCCACAGGGAAGAGATCTCTCAGCTAAGCTGGGTTTGCTTCCTCCACTGCTTGTGACCCAACTTGTGTGTTTTCTCTAGGATCTTAGCAAAGGTCACACTGTGCATACGACGTCGGTCAGCTTCCCAACACATTTCTGCCCCGGAACGGAAGCTCCCCCTCTCCACAGGCACCTGGTCTGAGCCTCTAGACTCGCAGACTCGAGGGGGCCCTCGCTGCCCACACCTCCTCCGAGCACAGCCACGGCGTGTTCTGATACGACGCTTGCAGCACCCGATTCCTGAAAACAGTTTCCCTATGGGTCAGGACTCTTCGGGTTGCAAATTTCAGAAACCCAATCCAAACTGGCCGAGTTCGAATTTTGAATTTGACTGGCCGTCACGACTGAAAGGTGCAGGAATGAGGCCTTGGGGCTGCAGGACCTGCGGGCTGTCGTTCTCAGTTTCTCTCTTCTCAGCTCTTCTTTTTCTTTTGGTTTCATTTTCAGATCCTTGTTTGGTCCAGTGGTGTGGGCCGCCAGGTTATCGAACCCAGGGCAAAGAGAAACCCGGGTGGGGTCATGGGCCCCGCTGTGTGCCAGCGACTGGCCAGGGGGTGCAGTGATCTGAGCGGTCCTGGGTTCCCATTCTGTAAATCCAGGAAGGGGGGTGTCAGCCACACCAAGACAGTTTCTCCAAAGGAAATCTCACTGTGCAAAGCTCAGGTGCCACCCTCAGCAAACTGAAAATACAGGATGCCTCGTTGGGCTGAATTCCATATAAACAATGAATAATTTGTTTTCTTGGACACATGATCTGAATTCCCAAAACCAACAGCCTTAAGGATTTTGTGATAACTTACAACCTAACAGGCTTGCTAACTTCCTCCTCAAATTGAGGGGCTCCTCGCCGTGCCCCCTTCCTAGTGCAGTGGGTCCGTAGTAAGCCACTGCCCACAGGTACCAACTCAGAGGGGTTCCCTCCACTGTGGTGGTCCCCTCAGGAAGTACTTACACTGACCTGAGTCGTCTACCTGGGAATCAGGTAGAACAGGGTGTCCTGTGTTGGATCTGGCAGCCCTAGTGATCAATAACAGGGCCAACCAAGGTTAGACAGGCTGAGCCAACAGATGTGCGCCATGCTGGCCCATTATTTTAAAGTGGAAAGAGCACTGGGACCAGAAATCAGGTGGCCATTTGTCTGATGACCTTGGGTGCGTAACATTATCTTGTCATAGTTTTCTCAGGATGGAGGTGGAGTTCCAGAGCTCTGTCCTGTCTCCCCCACAGGGTGAGGGAGGGAGCAGATGAGGTGGCAGCCAGCCTGGTGCTTTCAATGAGGGAGGGTAAGGCCTTGGGCAGGGGCAGGCATTTAGCCTAATGGATAAAATACCCACATCCCATATCAGAGCACTTGAGCTGGGCCTGCCACTCCAGCTCCTGAGTCCAGCTTCCTGCTAACGCGGACCTTGGGAGGCAGCCGTGATGGCTCAAGTAGTTGGGTCCCTGCCCACCCACATCAGGGACCTGGATAGAGTTCCCAGGTCCTGGCTTCAGCCTGGCTCGGTTCCATTGCAGGCATCTGGGGAGTGAACCAGCAGGTGGGAGCTCTCTCTGTCATAGATAGATAGATAGATAGATAGATAGATAGATAGATACTAGCTAGCCTGAAGCAAGTGAAGTCATGAGCTGTGTGATGCCGCTATGGAGAGATGACAGGCTATCTCATGTACTCTCCCATCCGAGTAAGTCCTTTACCTATTATTATTATTATTATTATTATTTGACAGACAGTGAGAGAGAGACAAAGAGAAAGGTCTTCCATCTGTTGGTTCATCCTCAAAATGGCCGCTATGGCCGGGGCTGCATCAATCCGAAGGCAGGAGCCAGGAGCCAGGTGCCTCTCCTGGTCTCCCATGCAGGTACAGGGCCCAAGGACTTGGGCCATCCTCCACTGCCTTCCCGGGCCACAGCAGAGAGCTGGACTGGAAGAGGAGCAACCAGGACTAGAATCCGGTGCTTATATGGGATGCCGGCACCGCAGGCGGAGGATTAGCCAAGTGAGCCACGGCGCCAACCCCCTTTTTATTTTTATTTTTTTAAAGACATTTTATTTCTTTGAAGGGTAGAGTTACAAGAGAGAGGGAGGGAGAGAGACCGAGGGCTTCTATCTGCTGGTTCACTCCCTAATGACCACAATGGCCAGGGCTGGCCCAGGCCAAAGCCAGGAGCCCAGAGCTTCATCCGGATCTCTCACATCGGTGCAGGATCCCAAGGATTTGGGCCATGTTCTGCTGCTTTTCCAGACAAATTAGCAGGGAGCTAGATCAGAAGTGGAGCTGCCAGGGGGGCTGGCACGGTGGTGCAGTGGTTTAAAGCCCTGGCCTGAAGCTCAGGCATCCCTTATGGGCACCGGTTCTAGTCCCGGCTGCTCCTCTTCCCATCCAGCTCTGCTATGGCCTGGGAAAGCAGTGGAAGATGGCCCAAGTCCTTGGGCCCCTTCACCCACATGGGAGACCTGGAAGAAGCTCCTGACTCCTGGCTTCAGATTGGCACATCTCCAGCTGTTGCAGCCATCTGGGGAGTGAACCAGTGGATGGAAGACCTCTCTCTCTCTGTCTTCACCTCTCTCTCTAACTCTGTCTTTCAAATGAATAACATAAATCTTAAAAAAAAAAAAAAAGTGGAGCTGCCAGGACTCAAACTGGCGTCCAATGGGATGCCCTCGCTGCAGGTGGCATATTAACCTGTTAACTCCACAACACTGGCCCTGCATTTTTTAAATTTGCAAATGGACTGTTCCGATGCTCCTTCCACTGACCTATTAGCACAAAGAGACAAAGAAGAAATCTGATGTGATTTCACGTGGCCCAGGGCCAGTGTCACTGTGTTTGGATGGACAGCAGAAAGCAGAGTGAAGAAAGGGACATAGTGAAGTCTTCCTCCCCGCTGTCCGCACAGCCACTCCACTCCTTTTCCCCAAGGCAGCCTGCATGACCAGCTTCTTAGGTAACCTTTGGAGATAGTCTATGCTCCCACAAACCGACGTCTAAACCTACCTAAACATTTATATGTACTTAAATACCCTGGGGTGGCTGTTATGGTGCAGTGGGTTAAATCGTGGCGTGGGACACCTGCCTCCACTTCTAACCCAGCTCCCTGCTAATGTGCCTGGGAGGTAGCAGATGATGGCTCGCAGTCCCCCACATGGGAAAGCAGGATGGACTTCCTCCTGGCTCTGGCCTGGCCCAGCCCCAGCTATCCCAGCCATTTGGGAAGTGAACCAGCAGATGGAAGATTCTCTCTCTCTCTCTCTCCTTCCCTCCCTCCCTCTCTTTCACTCTCAAATATATAAATCTTTAAAATGCATACATACATACATACACCCTCTATTTACATGAATGGTGGCATACACATAGCTGTACTGTAGGTAGCCTGATAAATTGCAGGTTTCTCGAACCCATAGCTGGATCTGTGAATGTGAAATTCCATAGAGCTGTTTAGGCTCCGCTGAGCAGCCGTGTGTGCCAGCACTGGCCAGGGCATGTGATATGTGGATTTCGTTTGGTCTTTGCAGCCGCTCTGTGGGATGTAGGTATCAGTGTTTCCATTGGGTCAGTGAAGCAGTAGAGGCTTGGAGAAGTTAAGCCAAGTGAGGAGCCCGAGCTGGCTCACCTCTTCGTGACCCCTTCCAGTTTATATTCACAGACATAACCTTCCAGTCCCTAGACCATGGCCTCGCCCAGGTTTCTGAGCGAGCGACTGAGTGATAGTACCAGACACTCCTCCTGGAGCACTTAGGAATGCCGGGAACAGGTCCAAGGGCTTTGCGTGTCTTATCTTCCCAAGGGTCCTGTGGGGACCGTCTCAGAATGAGGACACGAAGGCACAGCAAGGTGGAGGAACCTGAGGTTGGCAGAGCTGGGAAGCGGCCCCTGGCAGTCGGCTCCAGAGTCCATGGTGTGGAGCCAAAAAGGGATCTTTAAAAATGTTCATTTTTAGAGACCTTTATCTGCTGGTTCTCTCCCCAAATGCCCACAACAGCCAGGACTGGGCCAGGCTGAAGCCAGGAGCCAGGAACTCCATTCAGATCTCCCCCAAGGGTGGCAGGGACCCAAGGACTTCAGCCATCACCTGCTGCCTTCCAGGGTGCTCATTAGCAAGAAACTGGACAGCAGGTGGAGCAGCCAGGACTTGAATCAGGCTCTCCAGAATGGGATGCTAAGGCAAATGCCCAGTCCGAAAAGGGATTTATTGACGGCTGCTATGAAGCTCAGGGGATTTCTAACTGGGCCTGGGATTGGGCTTGGAAGTGTGTGGCTGGGAAGAAAGCCCACACCACACTGATCCCACCCAGACGAAATGGCCCATGGCTTTCACCTTGGGGGCACCAGGAGAGCCTCCTGGGAAGTCCCACAGCTGTGCACTGGAGGTGCTGCTGTGGGAGGCACTCCCTGGTCAACCTGCTCCTCCTCCTCAGGGGACTACATTGCTCGTCAGGTGCAAACCTGGACGAGGCAGTACCGCGCCTCCGAGACCAGCACCATCGCAGCCATGGAGAGGCTCACCGAGTGGCTGCCGCAGCACCTGCCCCGCCAGCAGAGGACCACGGTGGTGCACGGGGACTTCAGGTAGACACGGCCGCCGGAAGACCGCTCTATGGGTGTACAGAATGGGGGGAAGGGCACTGAAGCCCTTTGGTGCAGCTTCCAGCGGGGACTTATCCCATCCCCAGCACCTCCCTAGGCGTGGCCTGCCAACGCGGGGTTTCTCCGCCTGGGTGCTGTGACATCTTGGGTCAGAGAACTCTTTGTGGCGGGGGCGTCATCCCTGGGCTCTACCCACCCTGACTGTGACAGCCAAACGCATCTACAGACCTTGACCTGGGAGGCGGCACCTCTGTGAGGAGGGATGACAGAGCCAGGCCAGCAGTGGACATTCTTGGTGTGAAGTGAAAGGGGGCCTCTGTGTGTCCCTGGGGTTCCCTGCGTGGTCTGTCCAGCGTGGTCTCAGAGCCTACCAGGAGCGGCCTGGGCAGAAGCTGGCTCACGTGTCCAGGCCCCACCTGGTTGGGGCCCTGGGATTGCTTCCTCCTGCGGTGTGCTGGTAGCAGTGAGGAGCTTCAGGGGGTGAGGGATTAGACTCCGCCTTCTGTGGGAAGGGAGCCAAAGAATTTGCAGATCTGTTCTAAAACCATCACAAGGAGGAAGTAATGACAGGACCCAGAGAGCGTGTCCGTGGGGAGGGCTCCAAAGCCACGGCCGTCTGCAGAGAAGGGGCTGGGGACAACTGCAAGCCCTTCCCGTCTCCTGCAGGTGTCTCCGCTGACTGCGTGCAGCGGGGAGCCAGAGGGCAAAGCCGCAGCTCAGGCTCCTGGCGGGTGGGGAGTGGGCCTGGAAGGGCAGGTGGACCGCACAGGCCCCGCGCAGCCCCTGGCTGCAAGTTTCCCGAGAGCCATTTCTCCGTTCCTCCGTGGCTTTTCAGGCTCGACAACCTGCTATTCCATCCAGAAAAGCCCGAGGTGCTTGCTGTGCTGGACTGGGAACTTTCCACCTTGGGCGACCCCCTTGCCGACGTGGCCTACAGCTGCCTGGCGCACTACCTGCCGTCCAGCTTCCCCATGCTGCGAGGTAGGAGCCGCTGCAGGGGGTGGACAGGGGCGAGCCGGCTCCTTTCTCAAAGCCTGCAGCAGCAAACTGAAGCGGTCTGTGGTCGGGCTGGGTCGTGACAGTGAGGCCCTGGTCCTCAGGGAGAAATGTACTGGGACGTCTTCGTGTCACCCTGGGGGAGTGTGTGTAGGGTGCACAGTAAGTGAGGAGCACACCTGTATGTGCACAGCACACAGCTAACTTCTAGTTAACTTTTTAGATTAGAAATACAAGTTTATGGCCGGCGCCATGGCTCAACAGGCTAATCCTCCGCCTTGCGGCGCCGGCACACCAGGTTCTAGTCCCGGTCGGGGCACCGATCCTGTCCTGGTTGCCCCTCTTCCAGGCCAGCTCTCTGCTGTGGCCAGGGAGTGCAGTGGAGGATGGCCCAAGTGTTTGGGCTCTGCACCCCAGGGGAGACCAGGATAAGCACCTGGCTCCTGCCATTGGAACAGCGCGGTGCGCCGGCCGCAGCGCGCTACCGCGGCGGCCATTGGAGGGTGAACCAACAGCAAAAGGAAGACCTTTCTCTCTGTCTCTCTCTCACTGTCCACTCTGCCTGTCAAAAAATAAATTAAAAAAAAAAAAAAAGAAATACAAGTTTATTGTAAAAATGCTATAGACCTACAGAGAGCAAAAGAAAAAGTTAAAATTACTAGTCCCAGAGAAAACCCCTTGCTGATATTTTGTTATCTGTTCTTGTTACCTTTTATGTGCATTTTTTTAAATTTGGGAGGCAAAGAGAAAGAGAGAGAGTGAACTTCCGTCTACTGATTCACTCCCCAAAAGTCCACAATGGTTAGCATGAAGGTGGGAACCGAGAGCTCAGTCCAGGTCTCCCACATGGGTGCCAAGAACCCAAATGCTCAAGCCGTCACCTGCTGCCTCCTGGGGTCTGCATTAACCTGGAAGCTGGGCCAGAAGCCAGAGTGAGAATCCAGAGCTGGGTATGGAACCCACGCACTCCAATGTGGGACTCACACCTTAACTACCAGGCCAGATGCCTGCCTCTATAAGTACACTTTGTAAAAACAAAAATGTGATTCTATGACTTTTTCTCTTACTTAAACACTTTGGGCATTTTTTCCTGCCATGAAATATTTCCTCTACTACACAATCTTTAATGACAGCACGGGATTTCATTGTATAGAAGTAGGAATTCTGTTCAGTTTCTATTTGGATATTTCATTTGTTTCTGGTTTTTTAATATTAGCCCTCTTCTGCAAAAGCAGTGAACGTGTTGTGGTGATACCTTTGCTTATATACAAGGTATACTCCCAGGACTGGCTCCTAGGAACAGAATCCCTCACATGCTTCTAAATCACGAAAATGTGGTCACTCAGTGAATGGGGCAGGCACGCCAGGCAAAGCGACGTTAGCTGCCACTTGTGACGCCTGCACATCAAGAGTGTCGGTTCGAGTCCTGGCAGATCCTCTTCCGATCCAGCTCCTGCTCGTGCACCTGGGCAAAGCAGTGGGTGATGGCCCAAGTGCCTGGGCCTGACACCCACATGGGAGACCCAGATGGAGGTCCTGACCCCAGGCTTCGGCCTACCCTCTGTGGCCATTTGAACTGGTGGATGGAAGATCTCTGTCTCTCCCTTTTCTCTATCACTCTGCCTTTCAAATAATTTTTTTTAAAGATTTTATTTATTTATTTGACAGGTAGAGTTACAGACAGTGAGAGAGAGAGAAAGGGCTTCCCTCTGTTGGTTCATTCTCCAAATGGCCACAATGGCTGGAGCTGCGCCAATCCAAAGCCAGGAGCCAGGTGCCTCTTCCTGGTCTCCCACGTTGGTGCAGGGGCCCAAGGACATGAGCCATCTTCCACTGCTTTCCCAGGCCACAGCAGAGAGCTGGATCGGAAGTGGAGCAGCAAAGACTCAAACCGGCAAACATATGGGATGCCGGTGCCGCAGGTGGAGGATTAACCCAGTGTGCCATGGCACCGGCCCCTCAAATAATTTTTAAAAGACTCAGTGAAATGTTTTGTTTATTATATTTTCCATAATTTGATGGGGTCCCTTTCACTGCTGTTTTTAATCAAGTCACTGGCTGAATACACCATACAGCCGCCCTGAACTGTGTGTTAGGGTATAGAACTGGAGGCCTCATTCCCTCCTTTGCCGCTAATTGAGCCCGAAGCCTTTCAGAGCCAGATTGTGGATGCTAACCTCACACCTGGGTCCCCAGCCATCTGAGGGAGAAGGAGCCCTTGACGTGGCAGTGACACTAGTCCCTGAAGGTGGGGACATCTGCACTGAAGCCTTTGACCGCGGGCCGGCTCTGCCTCTCCTCTCAGGTTTCAGTGACCAGGACCTGACCCAGCTGGGGATCCCTGCCGCAGGGGAGTATTTGGAGATGTACTGCCTGCACATGGGGATCCCTGCCGTCGAGAACTGGAACTTCTACCTGGCCTTCTCGCTCTTCCGTGTGGCCGCCATCCTACAGGGCGTCTACAAGCGGGCGCTCACAGGTAAGGGGGGCTGCCCAGAAGAGCCAGGAGGGCCTGTGTCACAGGCGGAACAGCCGCTCTGTCCAGAAGCCCACCCAGCCTGACCGCCCCTGCCTTGGAGGGATGGGTTGGGCCAAAATTCTTTTTTTTTTTTTTTTTGACAGGCAGAGTTAGACAGTGAGAGAGACAGACAGAGAGAAAGGTCTTCCTTCTGTTGGTTCACTCCCCAAATGGCCGCTACGGCCGGCGCTGTGCTGATCCAAAGCCAGGAGCCAGGTGCTTCTCCTGGTCTCCCACGCGGGTGCAGGGCCCAAGCACTTGGGCCATCCTCCACTGCCTTCCTGGGCCACAGCAGAGAGCTGGACTGGAAGAGGAGCTACCGGACAGAATCCGGCGCCCCAACCAGGACTAGAACCTGGTGTGCCGGTGCCTCAGGCAGAGGATTAGCCAAGTGAGCCGTGGCGCCAGCCCAGAATTCATTAAGATTCAGTTAATTCAACTGTTCATCATTAAATACATATACATGTACACACGCAGAGAGAAACACATATATATGGATGTGTCTGGACATATGTGTATGTATCCTTTGAAATTTGATAACTTTTTAAAAATGCTTATTGGAGCTGGCACTGTGGCGTAGCTGGTTAAGCCTCTGCTTGCACTGCCAGCGTCCTGGCTGCTCCACCTCCAATCGTTTCCTGCTAATGCACCTGGGAAGGCAGCGGATGATGGCACAAGTATTTGAGTTGATGCCACCCATGTGGGAGTTCCTGGCATCTGGCTTCAGCCTGGCCAAGACCTGGCGGAACCATTGGGTGAGAAATGTCTTCTTTGTCTCTCTGTCTCTGCCTTTTGACTAAATAAGCCTTAAAAAAAAAGTAATAAAAATGCCTATTGGTCTTCATGTACTTGAAAGGCAGAGTGACAGGGAGACAGAGCGAGATCTTCCAGGTACTGGTTCACTCCCCAGATGGCTACAGCTGCCGAGTTCTGGCCAGGCCCAACCCAGGAGCCTGGAACTCAATCCAGATCTCCCGTGTGGGTGGCAGGGACCCAAGTGCTCGGGTTTGTGCGTTAGCAGGAAGCTGGTTTCGAAATCGGACAAAGACTCAAACGCAGACCCTCTGATGTGGCACGTGGGCCTTAACCGCCGTGCCGTGCACACACCCCTGCTGTGGTGCTTGTCCGTTTCCTAGTGGGCTGCCTGAGGGTCATGCAGGATTTCTTACAGTAGAAGTGATGTGAGGTGTTGCTGATGACGCTTTGCTTCTTAGGGAAAGAAGGCGTGGGGCGCAGGGGCCCGGCAGGCCCGAGCAGACCTGTGGCATGCAGCCGCTCATTGGCAGCACACGCAAGTCTCCTCTCTGAGACTCCCTGCCTTTTCCACCGAGGGAGCACGCCAGCGTCCTGTGGCTCTGGCAATCAGCGAGCTCTAATAGCTCTTAGCACAGTACGCAGCAGGTGCTCGGGGCCGGCTGCAGCTGCGGGTAGAATGACCACACTGTCCCAGGCTGACGCCAGGATGAGGGATGCCGGGAGGAATCACTGCTTTTCTTTGCTTTCGCTTAGGGCAAGCAAGCTCAGCCTCTGCTGAGGACAGTGGGAAGCTGACTGAGTTTATGGCTAACCTGGCATGGGATTTCGCCATCAAAGAAGGGTTCCGGGTGTTCAAAGAGATGCCAGCCACGAGACCATTAACGAGGTCCCACCACACGTGGGCCGGTCCGCAGCCCCCACTGAGCCGCACAGGCACGAGGAGTTACAGCTCAGCTGCAGGAGCTGCCTCGGGAGCGCTGATCTTCTCTCCGGAGGGCCTCTCCCCAGCCGTCAGAGAGCTGTACGAGCGGCTGGCACAGTTCATGCAGCAGCACGTGTACCCCGCGGAGCCAGAGCTACAGAGGCACCAGGCCTCAGCGGACAGATGGAGCCCACACCCGCTGGTGGAGGACCTCAAGGTAACGCAGGCCTGATGAGGCTGGGGGCCCAAGCTGACTGTTCTGGGCTCTCTGTTACTTGCTCGTGCTCAGGTGTGCCTGAGCTGCCCAGGCAGAGGAAGCTGTGTCTGTGCCTTAGGGACCAGGGACAGGCGGGCTTGTGCCGTGCGTGAGTTATGTACAAAGTCTAGAGTCCGCAGTGGCACAGCTGGCGGCCAGATCAGGTGCCATCTCACAGTGAGGCCGCTGCAGCTGACTCTTCTCAGTCAGGGTTAGCCTGGGCTTCTGTTAGTTTGTAAGTTACTGGAGATTCCTTTAAAATATATATTTGAAAGGCAGAGAGACAGGGGGAGACAGAGAGAAAGAGATCTTCCGTCTGCTCGTTTACTTCCCAAATGGCCACAACAGCCAGCGCTGGGCCAGGCCAAAGCCAGGAGCCCAGAACTCTATCCGGGTCTCTCACCTGGGTGGCAGGGACACAAGGACTTGAGCCATTTTCTGGTGCTTTCCCAGACACATTAACAGGAAGCTGGATCGGAAGTGGAGGAGTCAGGACTCTAACTGGCGCTCTGATACAGATGCCAGCCTCCCAACTGGCGGCTTAACCCACTGCGCTGCGCTGCAGTGCCCGGCCCCACCTGATACCAGCAGGAACACAATGTAAGCATCACCTCTTTTCTGGAAAAAAACAAAAAACAAAACAAAAAAACAATACCATCATCAGTTTGTTTTTTTTTTTTTTTTCTAGTTACAAACCAATTGCAAAAGTTAACAAAGCTCAAACATGACCGAAGGACATAACCTGGAAAGTAAAAGTTCTCTGAGATTCCCTGCCCTCTGAGATAACCAGGTCGGCAATTTGCTGAAGGGCCCGGCATTTTTGTCATCTGCTAACATGTGGTATTATTCCCATGTTGTAATGGAATCGTTCTCTGCGTCTTAATAGCATAGCCCCTTTCCACATCAGCACATGGACGGTGGTGGGGCAGACAGTGGTGGGGCCACACCCATCCCTGGCTGAAGGCCATTGGCGGTCTAGGTGCAAGTCACTGAAGCCAACTCTGGGTCCCTTGAAGCAGCACTCATAGGGGCTGCTGGCATTGAAGACACTGGCTTAGCCCACTGCACAGCACCAACCCTGCCTTCCGCTTCTGATCCAGCTCCCTGCTAATGTTCCTGGGAAGACAGTGGAAGATGGCCCAAGTGCTTGGGCCCCTGCCACCCACTGGGAGACCCTGACAGAGCCCCAGGCTCCTGGCTTCAGCCTGGCCCAGCCCCAGCCATTGCAGCTATTTGGGGAGTGAACTAGTGGACAGAGATCTCACGCTTCTCTCCCTCCTTTCTCTGCCACTCCAGCTTTCAAATAAGTAACTCTCAAAAAGAAAAAGAAAAAAAAACAAAAACCAGACAAACAGGCAGCAACATGGACAGGGACCCCGAGGGAGGAGCTGACTTCCTGAGGCAGAGCCAGGGAAGGCAGGCCACGGGCACGGCCCTGGGGTTTGAGGTGGGGATCCTGGCTGGCCGGGTCGAAGCCGCAGGATCCATGCCCCTTCTGCCTCTGCAGTGCAGCACCTGGCCCTGCCCCAGCAAAGCTCAGACGGGGAGAGAGGTCCCCAGGTAGGAAGGGGTTGGGCCCCTCTGCCAGCAGGTGCACTGTGTGTCCTTTTACGAATTTCTCTGTGCATTTACTGTTGCCACAGGAGACATTCTCTGCAGTAAAAAAGTGATCCAAAAATGAGGCGTAATAAACACGGTCAGATTGTCACCAGGGTGTGCTCCCATCACGCGTGTGCTGAGTGCCCGGCCCCCTCACACCAGCCATGCGCTTCCTCCTGGCCCATAGAGCTCTCCCGGGCTCCCCTCCTCTTCCCTCCCAGCGCGCTTCCTCCTGGCTGTCAGCAGCACAACGCCACCAGACTCTAAAAGAAACACCTAGCAAAACCCCTCTCCCTAAACATTCTGCTTGTGGTTATGCCCGCTTGGTGAAATCGTGGCCTGAGACTTTTATCCAGAGTGTGATTACTGCCCATAAATGAGAAGCACTCAGCTCCTTACCATGCGGCTCACAACCTGGACACGTAACCGTTAGTGTCTTCAATTTAAAGGTAAAGGCACAGGTTTGTGTGGGGTACACAGCCAGGAATAACACCTGGATTCCATCCAGATCTCTGGCTCAAGTCCTGCTCTACTCCCTGACCCTTCAAGTGAACACCCATCCTCTGCTCTCTCTCAGAACTCCCTCACTGCCTCCGCCTCCCTTCCCGTCCATTTGTTCCGGTTAATGGTCACTCTGCCCTAATCAACAGCAGAGAGGGAGGCAAGGACATGAGGGACTCTGGAAGTGCATGACACTGAGCCGGGCTGGCGGGGCCCTCCCAGCGAGCAGCGGCGACGAGAGTTAGCACGCCCCGATCGCCGGGCTCGCCGCAGCCTTCCTGCCTCTGCCCCTGGTGCCTCAGTCCATCTGCGCGGCAGCCCAGGCGTGGCTGTTGTGGGCCTCGGCTGGGTTCGGGCTGCCCGGTGTCCTCCATCCCACCCCTTCTCTTGGTAGCAGCACCGGAGTCCTACTCAGGGTGTTTCTCCCCCTCTCCCCACCACTCCGCGCCCCGGTTCGGCTGTGGTGTAGAGGAACTGTCAGGGTCCTGGCCGGGCCTTCCCTGGCCGAGAAGTGGGCACGGGAGCGCCCTAGGCCAACTCCGCCTTCCTGCACTGGAAGATCGGAACAGCCGTGCTCACTGAGCTCCGCCGTGAGCGGCCCGTGCACTGCCCTCCAGGTGGCCGGGCCCTCGCCTCGCCTCACCTCGGAAGGAGCCCCACTCTGGAGTCTGTCCCATCCAGAGTCCTGAGAAGCGTCTATGGCTTCCTCCTGTACCCCCTCATCTGCAGTCCGTCTCTGGGGCTGCACCGCAGTGGCTGACGGTCAGGGAGGTTGCTCACGGCCCCATCTCACAGATGGGAACGAAACCCAGCGTTCCCCTGCTGCTGTGGCCTGGCTGGGTCTGACGGAGGCCTGAGCGCTCACCCCAGGGCACACTGCCTGGCTCTCCATTCTGAGTGACAGACATGTAGGAACAGGTTCCTGTCCCAAGAGCAAAGCTGGCCTCTGGCCTCATAAAGGAGCTTGTGTGTGTGTTGTCGGGGGGGGGGGTCCCCCTTATCAACCTCAGTCTTGGCTGGGGCTGCAGCCACAGGTGCCGGGGGATGCTGCTCACCGTGGAGAGGGTGCTCCTGGGAGGTGGTGCCCAGGGCAGGACTCGCTGCTCCCCAGACACCTCTGTAGGCAGAGACCCAGCCTGAGGGCCGGCTCACGTCACTGTGTAGGCACCTGCTGCATCTGGGGCTCTCCTCCTTTTCCCTCCCAGCCCCTATCCTTGTCTTCCGCCGTAAAAATAAAATCCAATCCTGACGTACTTTTCCCATAACAGGAGAAAGCCAAGGCCGAAGGACTTTGGAACCTTTTCCTACCCTTGGAGACTGATCCTGAGAAAAAGTACGGGGCAGGGCTCACCAACGTAGAGTACGCGCACCTGTGCGAGCTCATGGGCTCGTCTCTGCCGGCGCCCGAGGTACCTGCTCCATCACGCCCTCAGGGGCGAGACCACCACGCTTTGCCAGTCCCACTCCCCCACAAGAGAGAGAGGCACCTGTGTGAACTTGAACTTTCTAGAGAGGAAGGGCAAGCACAGGCCAGGGCTGGGAGTCACCGGGGAAGACGGGAGTGGGCCAGCCCCCAGCCTCCTTCCACTTCACCCAGACAGGGGCTCTGGGATTCTAGAATCAAAATGTGCGATGGAGAGGCGGGACTTCGTGAGGTTGTCAGGGGGTGACTCGGAAGGGGTCCTGCTCCAGCACTTCCGGGGTGTCTGACGTTTGCACCCAGATGCAGGCATCACTTGGGCGCCCTTTTGCTCCTCAGATATTCAACTGCTCGGCGCCAGACACAGGGAACATGGAGCTGCTGGTGCGCTACGGCAGCGAGGACCAGAAGGCCCGCTGGCTGCTCCCCCTGCTGCAGGGCAAGGCCCGCTCCTGCTTCGCGATGACCGAGCCCCAGGTACCTCGCTTGCGCGGCCCCCACTGCGGGGCCCTGGGCGGGCAGCGGGACCGTGGCTGAGTGGAGCGCTCTCCTGCAGGTCGCCTCCTCCGATGCCACTAACATAGAGGCTTCCATCCGGGAGGAGGGCGGCTGCTACGTCATAAACGGACACAAGTGGTGGATCACAGGTATCTGGCCTGAAATTGGCTTCTCAGTGCCCTCGGTGACTGTGTCAGATGCCTGGCAGGGGCAGCACACCCCCTGGACGAGAGGGCCCTGCGGGGGGTGTGCTGTCTCTCAGGAGACCAGGCGTGCGCCTCTCATGGAGAGGGCAGCTGCTAGGGACGGGTGGGCGGCCACATCCCTCGTTCCTGGGTCAGGTGCATTACAACCCAAGGGCCGACAAAAATCCCGCCCTCTCTGGGGTTACCTCTGCAGGGCCCCCATAAGCATTCCAGAGGCTTTCATCTCGCGGAGTGCCTGCACCTGCCCGAGAGGCAGATGGGATCACCCCATTTTACAGGGCGGGAAGGCAGGACTTGGGGCAGCAACTCCAGTCACTGGCCGCAGAGAGGGACCCAGAGTGAGAGGTCTGGCCGGTGCCCAAAGCGTCCACTCCAACACCTGAGTGCACAGAGCCGACCAGGCCACAGTCCTCAGCCTCTTGTCCTTAAGTTCCATTTCCAACTCTACAAGACACTTAAAAAAAATGTTTATGATGCTGGATTCCTTCTTCACTGGGCCAAAAACCCACTTTGCTCTTATTTCCGGCTGAAAGCCCGCAAGTACCTGTCTGATGACGGAATATTTCCCGGCTCCGTCTGCCCAGGACCAGGTGATGGCAAATGTCATGGCTCTGGCGTCTCTCCCTTCCTGGCAGGCATCCTGGATCCGCGTTGCCAGCTCTGCGTGTTCATGGGGAAAACAGACCCACATGCCCCGCGCCACCGGCAGCAGTCCGTGCTCTTGGTCCCCATGGACACACCAGGGGTAAAAGTCATCCGGCCTCTGACGGTGTACGGGTTGGAGGATGCTCCAGGTCAGACTCCTGCGGGCGGGGCGCCCTGGGTGGGTCCGGTCCTTGCTCAAGTTCAGGCCTCCTGCATCTCAGGGTACGGTGACATCAGGAGGGCCACGTATGCCTGCATGTCAGTCCCATACCTTGAAATCCAGCCACACAGGCAGATGTCCAACAGGCTTCCATGCAGCTTCTTACTCTTGTACACTCAGAAGAGGAGCAGGACCCCGGGGGACAGGCAGCCCCCTGGAGCCCAGGCAGAGGCGCAAGCGTCCGCCAGCCCCCAGTGTGCGGAGTGACCCTGGGGCCAGAGCTGTGGGTGGGGCCCGTCACTGGGTTCCCTGGCAGAGTGTTCACGTGTGCACTTCTGGGATTCCCCGGGCCGCCACCCTGTTAGAATCCTGAACGTCTAGGGGCTGTCAGCTTCAGCCAGCAGCATTTTGTTTCTGTCAGAGTAACGGCAAAATAGCCATTTGCCATTAGACATCAGTGATTCATTTTCCATCTGTAACAGGCTCCTCCTTCCTGCCCGCCCTGTGTCCCCATAGAAGCCTGTGCCGGGGCAGCAGATAAGCCCAAGGCACGGAGCGACCCCAGCCCAGGAGAGGGCTTTGGTGGACGGCTCAGGGCCGGTGTGTTTGGGTCTTGCAGGTGGCCATGGCGAAGTCCGGTTTGAGAACGTGCGTGTGCCCAAGGAGAACGTGGTGCTGGGCCCCGGGCGCGGCTTTGAGGTCGCCCAGGGAAGGCTGGGGCCCGGGCGGATCCACCACTGCATGAGGCTGATTGGCTTCTCTGAGAGGGCCCTGGCGCTCATGAAGACCCGCGTGAGTGCCCCCCACCCTGCTCGGAGGCGGAGCCACCTCTGCTTTGCTGTCAGTTTGAACCCTGCCAGGAAGCCCTGTCGCTGCCTTCGCTCCCCATGTGCTGCTTTTCTGCGGTTATGAAATTCAGAGTCCAAGGGCCCCGCTCCGGCCAAGTGACCCGAAGCGGAAGGCCAGGTCTAGGGCAGGCTCCAAGGTCCAGAGGGTCACGGGCTGCCCAGAGCCATTCAGGTTCCCAGCACATGGTTAAATAGCAGAGAGCAGGGAGAACTCCTGTGACTCATTTTTATCCCTGGGATTCCAGTGTCTGCCCCTCTGTCAGCCTCCTCCTACAACGTGTCTGGAAAATACTATTTTGCTGTGACTCTCTCGCATCGGGAGCCTACATAAGAGACACCTGCCATGGACAGCAATTCAAATCACTGGTAGTGATTTCACAAGTAGGAAGCAAACCTTTGAGACCAAAACAAATATCTCACAAAAAATGGTATATAGGGGGCCGGCACTGTGGTGTAGTGGGTAAAGCTGCTGCCTGCAGTGCCGGCATCCCATAGGGGCACGGGTTCAAATCCCAGCTGTTGCACTTCTGATCCAGCTCTCTGCTATGGCCTGGGAAAGCAGCAGCAGATGGCCCAAGTGCTTGGGTCACTGCACCTGTGTGGGAGACCCGGGTGAAGCTCCTGGCTCCTGGCTTCGGATTGGCCCAGCTCTGGCTGTTGTGGCCATTTGGGGAGTGAACCAGCAGATGGAAAACCTCTCTCCCTCTCTTTTCTCTCTCTCTGCCTCTGCCTCTCTGTAACTGTGCCTTTCAAATAAATAATTTAAAAAAAAAATAAGAAATGCTCTATAAAGAGCGGAGGGGCGGTGTTGTGGCGCAGAGGCTGCTGCCCGGGCCGTCCACATCCTGGGTCAGAGCGGCTCCACTTCTTGAGCCAGCTCCCTGCTGGTGACACGGGAGGCAGCCAGTGACGGCTCAAGAACTGGGTCCCTGCCTCCCACGTGGGAGACCCAGATGCGGTTCCTGGCCCCTGGCATCGGCCTGGCCCAGCCTTGACTGTTGTGGGTTTTCGAGGAGTGAACTAACATAGAAAATTTCTCTACTTCATTTTTTAAAATTTATTTCCAAGACAGAGTGGCAATGTGGTGGATATGGGATGTAGCTGTCCAGAGCAGCAGATTAACCTGCTGCACCACAACTCCCAGCTCCAGATCTCTCAGTCTCTCTCTGCCTTTCAGATGAATATCAAATGAATAAACATTAAAAAAAAACCAAACCACCAGAAGCAGTCCGATACACGCTGATCGCCGCACAAAGCTGTGATTTATATCCTGTTGGTTGAGACTGTTCTTTTTCTCTCTGAATAAACCATGCCACGCTAGGGGTCGTGACACTGAACTCAGGCCAGGCTCCCAGCAGTGCGACTCCACATATAAAGCAAAAACCCTCAGTGCACAGCAGAAGCACGGTCACTGCTCAGGACTGTGTTCCGAGGGAGTCATTAGTGAAAGACGCCTCTGGGAGGCGCACCACAGTGCTGATTATGCCACAGAGTGTGTGAGCTACCCGGAAGGCTAACAGTGGGTGACGGGCCAAATACACCAGGGTATGGGTGTGCAGTGAAAGCTAAAAGATGCTGTGCAATTTTTTTTTAAGATTTGTATATTTATTTGAAAGGCAGAGTTACAAAGAGAGAGGGAGGAAGAGACAGAGATCCATGATCCATCATCCGTCTGCTGGTTTACTCTCCAGATGCCGGCAATAGCCACGGTTAGGCCAGACCAAAGCCAGGAGCCTGGAACTCCCTCTGGGACTCCTACCTGGGTGGCTTGAAGTGGCACTCCTGTGGGATGCCGGGGTTGCAGGCAGCTCAGGCTGCACCACAATGCTGCCCTGGGAGTCTAGTTCTTAACATCTAGAAATCGACTCTATGCTTTCTTGCCTTATTTGAGAGGCAGAGACAAAGACAACTCCCATCTGCTGCTTCACTCCCCAAATGCCTGCAATGGCTAGGACTGGGCAGGCCAAAGCCGGGAGCCAGGAACTCCATCCAGGTCTCCCACATGGACGGCAGGGACCCAGCTACTTGTTCCCTTCCAGGGTCTATATTAGCCGAAGCTGGAATTGGGATGTGGGACATAAACCCAGGTTCTTCAAAATGAGATGCTGGTATCTTATCCAATGTCAGAACTTCTAGGGCAAACACCTACTGCACTACATACGCTTCTATTTTTTAAATTTATTTATTTTATTTGAAAGGCAGAATTACAGAGAGGCTGAGATAGAGAGAGATCTTCCATCTGCTGGTTCACTCCCCAGATGGCTGCAACAGCTGGAGCTGCACCCATCTGAAGCCAGGAGCCAGGCAGGTGCTTCTTCCGGGTCTCCCACATGGGTGCAGGGTCCAAGGACTTGGGCCATTTTCCACTGCTTTCCCAGGCCATAGCAGAGAGCTGGATCAGAAGTGGAGCAGCCAGGACTCGAACTAGCACCCATATGGGATGCCAGCACTGCAGATGGCAACTTTACCCTCTATGCCACAGTGCCCCGCCCTATACTCTTAAAGTTTAAAAAAGCATGCTACACAGCAATATATTTTGCTGGGCTTTTTGTAAAATATATAAATTGTACATATCAAAGTACTTCAAAATATTTGTGAGAAAATGAAATTAAAAGATATTTATTTTTAAAATGTATTTATTTTGAAAGTTACAGAGAGATTGTCCGTCTGCTGGTTCATTCCTGATAGCCACAACAGCTGAGCCAGGCGGAAGCCAGGAGCCTCCTCTGGGTCTCCCCCTTGAGTGGCAGGGCCCCAAGCACTTGGGCCATTCTCCACTGCTTTTCCCAGGCCATACCAGGGAGCTGGATCAGAAGCAGAGCAGCCAGGACTCGAACCGGTGCCCATATGGGCATGCAGGCAGCAGCTTTACCCACTACACCACAGTGCCAGCCCCCAGAGATGTTTATTTCTAAAAGATGTTTATTTTGGTGTGAAGAAATTTAGAAATCTGTGTATAATTGTTTTTGATAATATTCATTTTCCATAAAATTTTGAAGACGCCTTGTATGCGTGGATTTGAAAAACATTTGCTCCAAAATAAACTTATCTTTCAATTCCACTTTCATGAGGAGCCCCCATGGCTGCTGCTATGTCTGTATATGTACACAGGAAGTCTGGAAGAGATCCACCCATGCATGACTGCACGATGGGATACTAGGTATTTTTGTGGGTTTTTGGTTTAAAAATGGATTATTCTTATAGCTTGCAGCAAATGTAAATAAAACAAGGGAACAATACTTTTTATCTTTTCTGACGCCTTGTGGTTCTCACTTAAAAAAAAAAAAAAATCCCCACTGCCGATGAGGTGGCCCGCAAGGGGGCTCTGGTACCTAACTGCTCGCAGTAGAGCTCAGGATGTGAAGCCAGGCCTCGGTCAGCAGAGGGCGCCCTCGCCTGCGTCCTGTGAGGCCCCCACTGTCGTTCCCCAGTTCCCTGCAGTAGCCCTGGGCCAGATGCTGGCTCGGAACTACAAACTACAAGAACTGCTCCTGCCTGGCGCCGGGGCCTGCCCGGAGGCGGCTGGCTCGCTGGAATACAGGGTTCTTAGAAGCAATTTGTTCAGCCACCATGCCATGAATGTTGTCTGAGTCTAGATCTCCGTGGAGACTGCCTGTGGCCAGAGAGCTGGCGAACTGGCAGACGCCCCACGCTCCTGCTTCCGCCCTCCTGCCCGTGCCTGTCCTGCGTGCTTCCTCCACCCCTGCAGACGCAGCCCCCGCCTCGCACGGCCACCTCAGCCCTGCGTGATGTTAGCCCCGTGGCTTCGTGTCAACAGGTGAAGTCCCGCGTGGCCTTCGGGAAGCCCCTGGTGGAGCAGGGCACGATCCTGGCAGACATCGCGCAGTCCCGCGTGGAGATCGAGCAGGCGCGGCTGCTGGTGCTGAAAGCCGCGCACCTCATGGACGTGATGGGAAACAAGGTGGGGAGGCGGGGGTGGGGTCAAGGTGAGGCCCCGAGGTCAAGGTGAGGGAGCCGGGTCTTCCTTCCTCATTCCGAAGTGGAGAAAGTCTGGCTTCCCGACATTCAAAGTCTGTGTCCGCGCTACTTGGAGCTATTTGGGCAGCTTTTTTTTTTTTTTTCCTAAAAGTCCAACCTTTTTCTCTTTTTAAAGTTATTTTCACGTGCTGTATATGTCTATATTTTTAATGTGTGTTTATTCGTGAAAGGCCCACAACAGCCAGAGCTGGGCCAGGTCTAGGCCAGCCTGGAGCCCCAACAGGGTCTCCCACATGGGTGCCAGGGCCCAAGCACTTGAGTCACCATCTGCTGCCTGCCAGGCGCATTGGCAAGAAGCTGGATCGGAAGTGGAGCAGCCGGTGCCTGAGCCGGCGCTCCAGTCTGGGACGTGGCATCTCAGGTGGCAGCCTGGCCCTCTGCCCGCACCCACCCTGAGCTTTTCAAAGCAGGAAGGACATCCGAGAAGAGGGTGACCTCTGTTTCCCTGGACTGGTTCAGGACTTGGGCCTGACAGGGCCGTGCACTCCCAGGGCCACTGGTGCAGGTGTCCAGCAAATGGAAAAGAGGCCTCTACCAGCCGTAATCCAAACGTAGCTTTAATCATCACCAGCCGCTCATCTGCAGGTCTGATGGCCTTCACTGACCTCTGCCTTGTCCAGCCTTCTGGGGGCAGCCCCACCCCCTGGCTGGGAGACTATCACGGGGGCGGGCCCAGGCTCTGTGCTGGGTATGCCAGCAGCTCTCGGACCCCTCACTCGAATGTTGTGACCGCAGCAGATCCTGGCAGCTCAGTTTCCTGCGGCCCTGGCCAGCCTTGGCCCCCACTGGGCTGGGGCCCTGAACGAAGCACAGCTGCTTCCGTGCCTGCCCCTCTGTGCTGGTGGGAGGGTTCCAGGCGCCCTTTCCCGTCTCGAGCCGCCCTCGTGGTTACCAGCACCGCACCCTCCATCCTCAGGCACTGGGCCGGCAGCCGGCAGGCACCACTGCAAGGCCCCAGTGCTGAGCCTTGGTCTTTGCTGCTCCCTGTGAACCCGCTGTTCCAAGCAGCCTGCCCTCGGGTCTCTACCACACTTCTCTTCCTGCTCCTTGTAGGCTGCTGCTTTAGATATCGCCATGATTAAACTGGTGGCGCCGTCCATGGCCTCCCGAGTGATCGATCGCGCTATCCAGGTGAGCCCGGGCTGGACAGGCCTCCCAGCCTCCGGCTGTGCCTGACAGCCGCTGCTTATCCCCCACTGCCTGCGCACGCGATCTTCGCTTCCCCCTTGGGAGCAACCCTGTGGGAGCCCCAGAGAAGTGGGGGGACTTGTCCAGGTCACCCAGCTGGCGAGCAGCTGACCTCACACTGACGCCCCGGGGCCGCCTCCTCTCAAATCCCAATGCCTGGCCCTAACCCGGAGCTTTCCTGGAGCGGAAGCCGCCCTGCAGAGCTGCAGTGGTCACGGGCGGGGACATCCCTGGGAGAGCACCCGCCATTCGCAGCAGCCGTGGGTGCGGGGCCCTCACGGGAGGACTCAGGGGCTCCCCTCCCGCCCTGTGTCTTCCAGGCCTTCGGGGCGGCAGGCCTCAGCAACGACTACCCACTGGCGCAGTTCTTCGCCTGGGCCCGGGCACTGCGCTTCGCTGACGGCCCTGACGAGGTGCACCGGAGAACGGTGGCCCGGATGGAGCTGAAGCGCCACGCCTAGCCCTGCCGGGCTGCGGGAGCCAGGTGGCCTCGCCCCGTCAGCCTCGCCCGGCTCCAGCGATGTGCCTGGGAAGGCCTGGCCTGCATGAGGCTGGCACCGCGCCCGGCAGCTCTGCCTGGGACAGAAGATGTTTCTGTGCCAAGTCCTCCGGTTGTGTTTTGGGCAGGGAGGAAAGGGACGGGCCGAGAGCTGGTCTCCCGTCTGTGCCCCCTTATCTGGCCCTGGGAACCGGGACACGGATCAGGAACCCTGCTGGGGCGGTGAGTGGGGCTCGCTCCAGCAGCCACCGGCCCCTGCTCTGTGGGGCCTCCAGCCTGGATCCCGGGGCCCAGAGTGCTTCTGGGAAAGCAGAATGAAACCAAAACCCTGAAGCCACTGCAGCTGATTCTCTTCGAGTGTCCACAACCTGGAACGCTGATTAAAGTGTTGGGGGGGGGGGGTCACAGAACAGTAAGGAGACACATCTGAGACTCTGAGCTTCTGTCAGCTGTGAGCAGTGGAGAATAAAGACCCCCCCCCCCATCAGCGCCTCCTCACGCTTCTGTTCCCGCTGGACCTCGCCTGCGCCCCAGACGCATCAGGGGTGTGGCTGCTGGGACCAGCGGGTCCCGAGTCACCGCCTCCCCACTACCTCTCTCTGGATTCTGCGCTCCTATTAGCTTCCCCCAAAGAACCGTGGCACCGGCCCCCCCAACTCCCACGTCCCCGTGTGCTTCGCGGGCACAGAATCCGCGGGGAGGAACGGCAGTGCTCACTCGCTTGGGTCTGAGCCCCTGAGGGACGGGTGCCCCGAGAGCCGAGGTGGCCGGCAGGCATAAGCCCTGGGCCGCTGACCTGACCCCTGTGGCCGTGCGGCCAGAGCCGGCCGCCCCTCAGCCCAGGAGCCTGCTGCCCTGCCATCCCCAGTGCCACCATGTGCTGCAGCCAGGACCCCGCGCTCTGCTTTGTACGAATTTCCACTTCCCGGCTGCTCGAGCCCCAGTCCCCACCTCTCCCCGCTGTCCTTCTCCCTTGAAGAGCCCCAGTCGTCCCTGCAGAGGCTGGGAGGGGGCGGCTTGTGCACAGGCTCCTCAGATGCACTTGTCTCAAGCAGTGTGGAGAGCCCATCTGTCACCCAGGGATGGGAGGGGGGGGCTACACAGCCCCCACACTAACTGCCCTGACAGTGCCAGCCAGCCTGGCAAAGAACCCTTGCACACTGGCAGGATTCTCGAAGCCCGAGTTCTCATGGCAGCCCCAGGCCTCAGGGCCGAAGAGGGACTTTCTAAAAGGAAGTGGTCATGGCCTGGCCTGTCACATGGCACTGAGAATTCTTCCTGGCCTTGGCGGCTGACCTTGCTCGTCCAGTGGCGCAGCTGTAGGATGACCACTCCTCTCGGATGCCCGGCTTCAGGGGCTGGGGCCCTCAGGCTGCCTCCAACAGCCGGGGTCAGTGTCTGGTTCAGCTAGGCAGTTTCGCTCATCGCTATCTTCCGAGTCCAGGCTCTGAGCCAGGCCTGGGGGTGTGCGTGTGAATACAATGGGTAAAGCTGCTGCCTTGGTGGGGTTTGTGGCTCAGTGGGGGGAGGTGGTGAGTGCCCTGGAAGACGGTGGTGGGTGCTTGGCACACTCCTGGGTGTCTCGGAGCGACATTTTCTAGAAGATGCGTTGGAGCCAGGAGCTGCATGGCAAGAAGAAAAGGCAAGTTTCCAGAGGTGGAGCAGCGAGGGCCCAGGCCCTGAGGATGGGCAGGTGGGGGGCGTGGAGGGGCAGGACAGAGGAGAGGAGGTGGGCCAGGTGTCAGTTTCATGGCGATTCCCCGTGTGACAAGGTAGTGATGTGATGAATGATGGGTTTCTAAAAGATTCTTCCTGGGGCAGGCGTTTGGCACAGAGGTTGAGTTGCTGTAGGGGATGCCCACGTCCCACATCAAGAGTGCCTGGTTCGAGTCCCAGCTCCCCTGCTTCCAATCCAGCTTCCTGCTGTTGCACACCCTGGGAGGCAGCAGCTGATGGCTCAAGTACTTGGGTCCCTGCTGCCAATAGGAGACCTCGATTGAGTGCTGGGCTCCTGGCTTTAGCCTGGTCCAGTCTGGCTATTGTGGGCATTTGAAGGGTGAAACAGCAGATGGAAGATTCTCTGCCTTTCAAATAAAAAAAATGAAGAAATTCAAAAATCCTTCCATCACCCAAGGTCACTTGGATGAAGAAGGCGCCGAGGAGGAGCTGAGCCTGTTCGCAGCTCCGAGCTCCAAGAGGCCCACCCGCAAAATCTACCCAAAGGCACATGCGAAAGAGCCAGAGAGTCAGAGGAAACCTACACCCAACCTCCTTAATCTCTCGGTCGCCTCCAGCCTGTGAGCAGATGTTTGGCTGTGGGCGCAGGCCTGGGTGTGAGCGAGCTGGTTTGGCAACGAGCGTGCCTGCCAGTTTTATTTAAGGAATTCCACCCCTGCAAGACGGGACCCGCCTTGGGAAAGGGAGCCAAACGTGATCGTCACACGTGTGCTTGTTCTCCCTTCCCTATTTTGTCCCAGAGTGGCAGAATGCACGTCCCTCTGCTCCCGTGCTGGCCTCTGCAGGCCTGGCCCTCCGGGGACTGTCCAAGCGCCCCCGGTCCTGTGGTACCCGCCATCCCTGGAGGGGTCTCCGTCCTTCCGGTTCTCCCTCTGGCCTCCTGCAGCCCCGTGTGGGCCTCGCGTCCACAGGCTGCTTGCAAACACGGTCAGATAATCCCAGGAGCAGCCTGCACAGGCCGAGTTCCGGGCACCTTGCCTGAAGCCTGCAGCTGGGAGGGAAGTCTGCAGAACAAGCTGCAGTGGCCTTCGCCACACGTCCCCAGCCTTGGAGTGGCTCTCTGGGGACAGCCCTGTGTGTCCAGCTGGGTCCTAACAGCCCCCCAGGGATGCCTTGGGGCTCGCCTCTTTGCAATCACCAAGGCCAGGGCCACTGGGCTGGTGAGCACCCCCAAGGCCCAGCTGCAACGGTGTTCACACCGCTCTCCGTGCTGCCACACGGTCTCAGACTTCTCCCTCCATCGGTGTCCCCCGAATGCCATGAGGCGCGAGCCTCAGAGCAGATGGGGTCCAGCCCCAAGTGGCAATCTCTTAGACCAGGATATGGGACCGAGTTTCTTTTAATCAAGTTGACTGCGTAGAGAAATGGCCCGGGGATGGACGACACAGTACACGAGCTGTGGAAGATGGACCTGCCGCGGTGAGGACACGCTGTCATCAGTCAGGTGCCACTGCCGAAGGGAACAGGCCAGCACCAGCTGAACTCAGCGTTGATCCGTGCAGGGACGACTGGGCCTCTTCAAGGGAGAAAGACAGCAGGGAGAGGTGGGGACTGGGGCTCGAGCAGTGGGGAAGTGGAAATTTATACAAAGCAGAAGCACGGGGAGACCTGTCCATGTACCAACACGAGGCTCCTGACTCCCCCCCGGCAGAGCTGGGAGACAGGTCTGTCTTAGGGGACACCTGGGGCCCACAGTGACCTCTCTGGGCAGCTTGGGGCTTTCTCAGGCACTTTAAGGGCCTAGGGGGTCCCAGCGATGGGACCTTGAACTGCTAGAAACACTGTGTGCCATGTTAGTCTTTCCCCAGGATGGAGGGCAGGGGAATCATTTGTGCCGAGAATCTGCAGTTTGTATAGGCCAAGGTCAAGGCCAAGGCCTATTTAAGAAGACAGAGGAGCCTGGCTAGAGTTTGATGAAAGCTGATTCTGGATTCAAAAGACCCACATTACAATGGATTTGAAGGGCCGGTGCTGTGGACCAGCAGGTCGAGCCACTGCCTTCAGTGCCGGAATCCCGTATGACACAGGTTCGAGTCCTTGCTGCTCCACTTCTGTTCCAGCTCCCTGCTGTGGCCTGGGAAAGCAGCAGAAGATGGCCCAAGTCCTTGGGCCCCTGCACCCGCGTGGGAGACCCAGAGGAAGCTCCTGGATCCTGACTTTGAATCGGCACAGCTCCACCCGTTGCAGCCAATTGGGGAGTGAACCAGTGGATGGAAGACCTCTCTCTCTCTTTTTCTTTTTCTCTCCCTCTCTCCCCCTCTCTATCTGCCTCTCCTCTCTAACGCTTTCAAATAAATAAATAAATAAATCTTAAAAAAAAAAAAAAAACACGGCAGAAGACGAACACGGCCCTCCCACTCCTCGTGATGCAGCTCAGCCTCACCCTGTCCAGACACCAGGACATCTTCCCAGAGACCCCGCCCCAAACCCCGCCTCCTTGGAGTCATTCCGTGAGGCCCCACTCTGAGCACCGCCCCTCCTGGGGTGGGGAGGGCCACTCGCCCTGCCCTCGGGAGCCCTCTGAGCCTGCGCTATCCCATTGTCTCTCCTGCAGTCCTGCTCACACGCGGAAGACAAGAAGCTGGACTGAGTCCGGCCAGGGGCCTCCATGCCCACAGGCCGCCATGTCTCTCCCAGACTTCCGAGTGGTTTCTTTGGAATGCATGGAGTGGGGTAGGCCCCCTGAGCAGCACTGTGCTGAGGAGGGCGGCAGGTGCACGGGTGGGCGGCACCACGCCCACTCATCGGAAGGATGCCTTCCTGTTGAAAAGCTGCTTTGAGTTCCCCACCCAACATCACTGTTTAGGGTGAAAAACAAACACCACACCTGCACTGGAGAGAGTGACTGTCCAGCACGGGGAGTAAGCGAAATCGCTCGGAGCAGACCCTGGAGAGCAGGCGGAACTCGAGTTTTTCAATCTGGAATCACATAGTCAGGCACTGATGAGGAAATGCCTTGGAGGCCTCCAGTGCTAAGGATTTGTGCATCTTCTCGGGGACTGAAGCAGCTCGGATGCTTCTCCCACAGCCCTCAGCCCCGTGAGTGCCCGTGCTTTGGCCAGCTCTGTTCCTGCCATGCGTGGACACAAGCGGCAATGAAATACAGAGGAAGGGAGGTTTGAGGGGTGGGTGTGTGGCTCGCATCTAACACCCTGCTTGGGATGGCCACATCCTGAGCTGCAGTCCTGGTCCAGTCCCGGCTCCACTGCTAACGCTAGTGCACACCCTGGGAGGGTGTGGACCTCAAGCACTTGGGTGTCTCCCACCCCCATGGGAGACCTGGATTGAGCTCTTGGCTTCTGGCTTCAGCCTGGCCCAGCCCTGAATGCTGTGGCCATTTGGGGAGTGAACCAGTAGCTGAAAGATCTTTCACTTAGTCCCTCTTTTTCAAGTAAAAAATGAAAATAAATTTTTTAAATTTATTTTTATTTATTTATTTATTTTTTTTATTTTTGACAGGCAGAGTGGACAGTGAGAGAGAGACAGAGAGAAAGGTCTTCCTTTTGCCGTTGGTTCACCCTCCAATGGCCGCCGCGGTACCGCGCTGCGGCCGGCGCACCGCGCTTATCCGATGGCAGGAGCCAGGTGCCTATCCTGGTCTCCCCTGGGGTGCAGAGCCCAAACACTTGGGCCATCCTCCACTGCACTCCCTGGCCACAGCAGAGAGCTGGCCTGGAAGAGGGGCAACCGGGACAGGATCGGTGCCCCGACCGGGACTAGAACCCGGTGTGCTGGCGCCGCAAGGCGGAGGATTAGCCTGTTGAGCCACGGCGCCGGCCGAAAATAAATTTTTATAAGTCAGTTTTTTGTTTATTAGGTTTTGAGTCCTGCCTCTGCTTCTTTTTGTTTTTAAATAAATGTTAAAAGATTTTAAAGTACATCTTTAAAAAAAAAAAAAGTTGGTTTGGGGATGGTACTGTTGTGTAGCAGGGAAAGCCACCACTTGGAGTGCCAGCATCCCATGTGAGCGCTGGTTTGAGTCCTGGCTGCTCCACTTCCAATCCAGCTCTCTGCTGTGCCCTGGGAAAGCAGAAGATGGCCCAGGTCCTTGGGCCCCTGCACCCACATGGGAGACCCATAAGAAGCTCCTGCCTGGCTCCTGGCTTTGGATTGGCACAGCTCTGACCATTGCAGCCATCTGGGGAATGAACCAGCCAATGGAAGATCTCTCTCTCTCTCTTTATCTCTGTAACCCTGCCTTTCAAATAAATGAATGAATCTTTAAAAAAGTTCTTCTTCTTTTTTTTTTAATCACACCAAAGACTTATTCAAGACTAAGAAAACAAAGAATGTGTAAGAGTAAAGACAGCCCATACAGGCTGTCAGGGGGAGATTTAGGTTGAGAGTTAAATTTTCTTTTTTCTTTTTTGACAGAGTGGGTAGTGAGAGAGAGAGAGACAGAGAGAAAGGTCTTCCTTTTTGCCGTTGGTTCACCCTCCAATGGCCGCTGCGGCCGGTGCTGTGCTGATCCAAAGCCAGGAGCCAGGCGCTTCTCCCGGTCTCCCATACAGGTGCAGGGCCCAAGGACTTGGGCCATCCTCCACTGCCTTCCCAGGCCATAGCAGAGAGCTGGCCAGGAAGAGGGGCAGCCGGGACAGAACCAGGCGCCCCGACCGGGACTAGAACCTGGTGTGCCGGCGCCGCAAGGCGGAGGATTAGCCTGTTAAGCCACGGCGCCAGCCAAATTTTATTTTTTTAAGATCTACTTTTATTTCTTTGAAAGGCGGAGCTACTAACCGAGGGAGAGACACACAGAGAGAGTTTCCACCTGCAGCTTCACTCCCCAAAGGGTCGTAACGGCCAGGTCTGAGCCAGACTGAAGCCAGGAGCCAGGAGCTTCTTCTGGGTCTTCCACGCAGGTGCAAGAACCCAAACACTTGGGTCATCTTCTACTGCTTTCCCAGGAACATTAGCAGGAAGCTGGATCAGAAGTGGAGCTGCTGGGACAAGAACCGGTGCCCGTATGGGATGCTGGCACGGCAGGCGGCAGCTTTACCCACTATGCCACCCACTATGCCACAGCGCCAGCCCCAAGAGTTAAATTTTAATGAATACTCTAGGGGACTGAGCCAGAGCTGTAACTGCTGGGGTTTCAGCACATCCCACTGACCTTGAACTAGAGTGTGAAGGCAGCTGAGAGAGGTGAAGGGGTCTAGGGGATGGCCCTGGGGGATGGGGGAGGCAGGGGGGAGGCAGCTGCTGGCGAGGGGGGTGCTGAGCACTCACGACTGACAAACTGGAACACGCGACCTGGGAACCACACGCGCACCACGCTCGCGGGCGGGACTGAGCGGGGGCGGGGGGCTGCACGTTCCTCCTTCCCCTCCCCACTCACTGCTTCTGCACCTGCCTCAATGGCAACCTCCATGCCCTCCCACACCCGCCCCAGTCATCTGCCGGTCCTGCTTCTAGCCAGGCGCGGGTTGCCTCTCACTGCAGCTCTCAGCCCGGGCCCTCGCCGTCCCGAGGGAGCCCTCCAGAACACAGGCCCAACCTCATCCCTAATCTTGGCTAAGAAAAAAGAAATGAGGAGAGACTGCGACTTAGGAGAACGCTTCAGGGATGCAAGCGTTCACCTGACTAGCATGTGAACTGGTCCATGAGAGGCTGTGACTCAGAAATCCTGAGCTGCTTCAGGCAATTCGTGGGCAAAAGATAACTGATGGTTGCTAACCCAAGGATTCGCACCAGAGATGACGAACTATGGAATGCCCGGGTACACAGAAAGCTCCTATAAACCAGTGTTAAAGAAGCCAACAACCAACCGAACAGAACCATGGGACATGGACAGCAGCAGAGAGACACGCAGCCCACGGGCACAGGTGCACCCACCCATTCGTGAGAAACCAAGACGGATGTGATGGTGTCGTGCTGCCTTCTGCCAGCTGATCACAGACCCCCTGGAATGGGCGTTAGAAACACAGACGCAATGGGGTTAGGGTGTAAGAAGTCAAGGCTCCACGGCGGTAGTGAGATGGTCCTTGGCTTACCGTGATTCAGCCAACGATCTTTCAACCGTGCAAAAAGGCCATTTGCATTCCGTGGAAAACACTCTTGGGCTTTAGAACTTCGATTCTTCCTGGCTCATGCAGGCCAGGCACAAGGCCCTTGCTCGCTGTGTGGACAGTGGCAGCAGGTGCAGCTCCTTCCTGGCCCGTGATCACAAGTGCACACAGCTGACAACACTACAGCCCCCGCGCTACAGAGCTAGGGTGGCGGGAGGGCAGCTGTTTGCATGCTAACTGCATCTTCAACACACCGGCACTTTCAGCGGGCAGTGGGCTTGTCGCGGTGTGACCCCTTGCTCAGCGCCAGCAGAACATCTGCTGACTCAGCGGTTCTGTTGTTTTCTATGAATTTCTCAAGGAAGTCAGACACACATGGTGGCGCTGTGTGTAATGACAAGACTGGAAACCACCTACGCATTATCCACAAGAAATTCAGTCAGTACAAATGGGAACAGCCACGTAGCAGTTTAAGAGAACAGAGACCCCCACCCAGACGCGGGCTGTGACCAAATGAGAGTGAAGAAGCCAGAGTGCCTTTGGGAAGGAGGCTCCCTGGAGACAGACGGGGGAGACTCACTTTTCAGACGATCTCTGGTCCCAGTCCCAAGCCTTCCCCTGTCTTCCCAGCACACAGCCGCCATCCATTTCCCAGACTCCTCGCTGCAGCAGTGGCCACGTGATTGGCATTTAGCCTCAGGATCCACGCAGGTGCCGCCCTTGACGAGTTTTTCTTCTCTGCTGGGCCTGGGCTGGTGCTGAGCCTCCGAGTGGCTTTGGCAATCAATCGGGCGCTAAAATCAGAGTCACACAGAGAAGGGGGCCTGGGTCCCCGGGCTCGGGGCCGCAGCAGGTGTGAGCAGGGACTCTCGGGATGTTTCTCACAGACGCCCTCCTGCAGTACTCGTGTGGCATCACACACACTCCGCAAAGCAAAGGCGACAAAAGCACACAGGCACCCTCCTGGTCTCCCCAGCGCCGAGGTCAGCTCTGCCTGATATTTCACACCGGGGCCTTGGACATCTTAGGGCTCCAGCCTCAACTTGTGGCCTGGCTGTGGCCCTGGCCCTGTTTCTCGGCGGGAGTGGCTCCTCCTTCCCGGGGCCCCTCCCCTCCTCCTGGAGGATAAACTGACGTTTATCAGGTTGAAATGCACACAGCTGGCAGCATCCACGCCCTTGCCTGGCCAATGCTCTCTCCCTCTCTCCTGCAGCTGCCCGGCCCGCTCCCCAGTGTCTAGCCGAGTTATAGAGAGGCGGGGGGGGGGGGGATCTTTCATCCTCTGGTTCACTCCCCAGATGGCCACAATGGCCAGAGCTGCACTGCTCTGAAGCCAGGAACCCCGAGCCCCCTCCGGGCCTCCCACGTGGATACAGGCACCCAAGCACTTGGGCCATCCTCCACTGCTTTCCCAGGCCATAGCAGAGAGCTGATCGGACGTGGAGCAGCCGGGACTCACGCCCACATGGGAGGCTGGCATTGCGGGCACACAGTAGCGCCAGCCCTGGGAAAGAGCCTTTGCAAACTTTGTGTCCCGCCCTGGTTCCCGCATAGCCAGCCCTCTGGGGGGAGACAGCCACAGTGTGCCCGGAGAGGCCAGCCATCCTGTCCTAAACTCTGGCCTGCGTTCTCTGCACTTCTCGGGGGCAGGCCAGGGTGGCCTCTCTCAGGCCTCTGAGACACTGGCTCCCTCTGGTCTCTCAGGACTCACCGCTCACTTCTCCACCCCCGGGGGCTTAAGAACAGTACGCTGGGCCTGCCTGTGGCATTGTGGGCAAAGTCACCGCCTGCGATGCCAGCTTCCCATTGGGCACCCATTGCCAACCTGGCTGCTCCAGTTCCTACCCAGGTCCCTGCTAATGCACCTGGGAACGCAGCAGAAGACGGCCCAAGTGATTGAGTCCCTGCACCCACGTGGGAGACCTGCAAGAAGCTGCTGGCTTTGCATCAGCCCAGCTCCGGCCCTTCTGGCCACTTGGAGAGTGAACCAGTGGCAGGAAGACCTCCCCCACCCCCGGAACTCTTTCAAATAAATAAATAAATTCTAAAAAAAAAAAAAAGGAGTACCCTGTGCCCGAACCACCTGGTCACCCCTTTCCACCCCGTCATGGGTGCCGAGGCGGAGTCTCTCTAGCCCAGCGCTAGGCGGGAGCCCGGCGCGCCCCAGGGGCCTCAGCAGCCGGGAGGCCGGCGCCTCCCGCCCCCCGCGCTGCACCGGCCGCCGGCGCGCATGGCCGAGGGGGGACGGGCACGCCCCGGCGCTCCGCCCCGCGCCTGCCCATTGGCGGCCGCGGGGGGCGGGGAGGTGCGGGCGCAGTGACCCCCGCGGCCCACAGCCGGAGCCCGCGCCCCGCGTCCCGCCGCCCGAGCAGCATGTTGCGCGCCGCTGCGCTCGCCGCCGCCGGCCTCCGGCCCTTCCTGGGCCGCCGCCTCCTGTCTGCCGCCGCCACCCAGGCCGTGCCGGCCCCCAACCAGCAGCCGGAGGTCTTCTACAATCAGGTGAGACCCCGCTTTGTTCTCGGGCCCCTGGGCGCGATGCGGCCGGCCGGGAAGGCCCTGCAGCCGTGGGCCTCCGTTCACCCACGTGGGGTGCGGGGCTCCGCCGTGGCGGGTGTGCGCGCGCGCCTGCCCCATCTCAGCCCCTGGCGCGACACCCCGCGGGGGCCTGGGTGCGTCTGGCCGCGGTTGGGTTTCCAGCGCGGTGCCTGGTGCCAGTCTGCCCACGGCGCGCCGGCCCCTTCGTGGCCCGTGTGCGCGCGGGGTCTCTGCCTTCTCCGTGGCCATCGCTCTGACCTCCTGCCCTCCTCCACACAGAAGCTGGAAAGGGAGAGGGGCGCTTAGCGAAGGCTTGTCCGTGCGCCACGGAGGTGGCACACGGCGGGTCCCCGGCCTCGGGCGGCTTTCACCGACCCAGGGGGAGCTCTCTCGCCCGAAACCCATGCCCAGTGGCCGCTCTCCTGCTCGGCCAAGACTTTGAAATACTTTTTCGTTTGATCTCCGAGTTTACGTAAAGTGCTGGAGTTCACACGGAGGAAACTGGTTGTGAAAGAGTTCGTTTCGTTTGTGCAACAAGTGCGAGCCGGCTGCTCCTCGCTGGTTTCCGCTCCGTGCCTCGGAGGGTCGCCCCTCGTGGTTAGTAACAGCTCCTGTGCCCTGGGTAGGCCCTGGTGCCTGGCAGGTTCTAGCCGTTTGACCCGTGTTGCCCTGTAATTCAGTCCTGTGGGTAAGTCCTGTCATTATGTCCACGCTACAGACAGAGTCACAGAGAGGTTTAGTGGCTTGTCAAAAGTCTGAAGTCAGTGGCAGAGGTGGGGTTCCCGTCCTGGCTCCCAGCAGCGGGCTGGAGCCAGAACACTGTGTGGCACGTGGAAGCCCTCAGTGGGAATAAAGGGGCCACCCAGCCTCTGGGGTTACGGGGGCTTAAGATGCTGAGAGTCAGCCCCCAGCCCAGCGGTCTCAACGGGCGCCTTCGGGTCTGGCCGGGAACCAGGTGGGGTCCAGGCGCACCTGGGTGATGTTAAGGACTGCTACCAAAGCTGTGCGCAGAGGGAGTCAACAGAACGAAGACGAAACACGTTTTGCATAGCACAAGCCACAGATGCAGCAGCTGGAGCCCAGGCAGGCAGCTGACTTCATGCCTGGAAGACTTGAACGTCGGGAAGTCCCAGCAGCAATGCCATCGCGGGGGCGGGGGGGGGGGGGAGCAGCACCTGAGCCCCGGCCGTGGCTCGGATCCGCATCCTGGGCTGGTTCTTCCCACGTGGAGGTGGGCTCGGCCGGGCAGGGAGTTGGGCTCCCGGTTTAGTGTGGGGGAGCAGTGAGCTCTCCCAGCAGCTGCTCTGCTTTATGACACAGTAGCGCCGGCTCACTGTCAGGAATGCCGGCTGGAAGTCTCTGGATCCCCCACTGGACTCCCTCCAGGAGCACCGTGGAGAGGTGGCTGTGTGAACCTGCAGGCATTTCCTTAGCAGTTGCAAGCACGGCGTGTGTGTGTGTGTGTGTGTGTGTGAGATCGGAGTGCCGGAGCACCTGCACCAACTTGTGTCACAGCAGTGGGATGCCGTGGCTGACCTCCTGTGACTGCTCTGAGTACAATCAGTTCCCTTTAAATTCTCACCAGGGATGGCAGCACCTTGTTGGAACTTGATGCTCCCTGCCTGTTTCCAGTGTTACCTTGTTGCAAACCCAGGGAGTGGGGGAGGGGGAGGGGGAGGGCATCAGACTAGATCCCTGCTTGGATGTGGCCCCGGGGACTTATGGGTTCCTTGAAGTTCAGTGAAGTGTTCTCACAAAGGAGCTGCTAGCCGGGGTGGCTTCCACGGGTGCAGGCTCTCTTCCTGACGGCTTCAGGGGGGTTGGGGCTTTGGGCGATGTTGCTGTGTTTGCCGGGCCTCTTCTTCCCAGTGGAGGGTGAGGAGGCGGACTGGCCGCAGGGTGGGCGAACCTCCAGGCTGGATGAGGGAGATTGCAGGAGGAGCCCCACCGTGTGCTTCTGGCCGAGCCACAGTCCCCAGCCTCGCGGAGCTCCAGGGACACAGCTGTGGCAAGGAAACTGGCGTCCGTCTCCAACCTGGTTTTCTGGGCCGTGGTTTCAGCGCAGCCCCTCTGCCTGGGGCTCAGGCGGTCATCATGTCTACCCTCTCCAGTGGCTCGTGGGTTACAGTAACAAGTGAGCAGGGCGATGAGGCCTTGGGGAGTCAGCGCACACCTGCCCGTGTGCCCAGCACCCTCAGTCCCAAGGAGCAGGCGGACAAGGATGCGACCCACGGACCCACGGGAGCCAGAGTGTGCCGCAGCGGCCACGTCTGTCAGATGGGGTCAGGAGTCCGTCTTTGTAGGGCTGCTGCGGGGCCGAATCCCAGCCGTTCGTAGGCAGCTGTTGGCAGCGCCTGGCTCGTGGCGCGGCGCCTCCGCATGGATGGCAGCCTCAGAACCGGAGAGTGTGACGCTGTTGAGCTCGCCACACTCGCGCGGCGCGGCTCGCTGTTGCGGTTTGTTTTCCCGAAGAGGTCAGCAGGCTGTGGGCAGGTTGAACGGGAGCTTGCGGTGAATTGCACTCGCGCCTCCGTGCTTCGCCTCTTGACCCCACCCTTAGAGAGTGGACAGAGGGACTTGTAAGGCGCTCGGGCTGGCTTTGTGGTGCAGCCGGTTAGGCCACTGCTTGCAGAAATGACATCACACTGGGGCACCCGTTCACGTCCCAGCTGCTCTGCCTCTGACCAGCTCCCTGCTCACGCACCTAGGAAGGCAGCAGAAGACGGCCCGAGTCCTTGGGGCCCTGCACCCATGTGGGAGACCCGGCTGGAGTTCTAGGCTCCAGGCTGGCCTGGCCCAGACTGTTGTGGCCACTTGGGCAGTGAATCAGCAAATGGAAGATCTCTTTCTGTGTTCCCCACACCCCATCACTCTGCCTTTCAGATCTTTTCATTTATTTGAAAGGCAGAAGGTGGGGGGAGGTGTCTTCTATCTGCTGGTTCACTCCCCAAATGGCTGCAATGGCTGAGCCTGGGCCAGGCCAAAGCCAGGAGCCTGGAACATCAGAAAGGGAGCGGCCAGGACTCGAACCAGCACTCGTATGGGATGCCAGTGTCACAGAGGATGGCTTAGCTGCACCACAAGGCTGGCCCCAAAAGATAAATCTTTAGAAAATGTATAAAGACGGGATCGTCCTGTATAGAATTTTCTGATTCCAACAGTTACACATCATCAGAACAAGAAGAACCGAGCAGTACCGAAGTCTCCAAGCTTGAAACTCGTGAGAAACAAGCAAAGGATTTGCACAGACGTCCGTGGCCGCTGGGGCGCTGGCGAAGGCGGCGGTTTAGGGAAAGCTGGGGCACTGGCGATCATTAGTTGCCCGGTGAGCACACGAGACGACGGTGGTCCTCTGACAGCCACCCCCGCCATGAACGACCACTGTCGGCAGTGTATACGGAGCAGGAACTGGATGTTTCTTGTTTTCTGGGTGGTTCTTCGGGATGAGCTGAAACCTGCAGCTTTGGGCTGTCTTTGTTGGGTGAAGCAGGCAAACCGTGGTTAGTGGCTGCCCGGGAGGAGTTCTGAGAGCCTCTGGGAGATGCAGGCCACCCTGGGGACCTGAGGGCTTCGCTGGGCTCCGCCGGTTCCTGCTCCTGCTAACCAGTGTCTTAGCAGGAAATGCCACGGTCAGTACCGCTGCCTGCCCAGAACCCGTGGACACACGCGGGCCTCGGGCCTGGGCTGCAGCGCTGTGTGGCGTCGGGTCGCGGCGAGCGCAGTGGACGGTGTGTGTATTCCTGATCCCGGGATCGCGGTTCCTGGGCCTTGTCCTCTCCACGGCCTTGTGCTGAGGGCTTCAGCCTACGTTTTTGCCTTTCATCCTGCCTGCTGCTCCTGCCGTTGGAGGCTCAGAGGTCAGGTTCAGGTTCACTTGTAAGGTTTGCGTGCCACCAGCCACAGTGGTGCAGACCCTGTTGGTCACGCAAGGAAGTAAATATTTGCAGAACTGAACTGAATACTCGAGATCAGAAAGGAGGGGCCCTGTTTGTATTCCCAGCACCGAGCCCTGATACAAGCTTGGCACAGAGCGGCTGCTCAGTAAATATTTATGGGAGGCCGGCATGGATGCTGTTTATGAAACAGTGGCTGAGTGGGAACCCAGAACTTGATGGAGAATGTGGGGACGCGCAGGGTGCGGTTCAGTTGTCCAGGGGAAGGCGGCCGGGTGCCAGCCCATGAAGCACAGTGCGGGGACAAATGGAAGCCACGCCCAGTCGGCCAACAGTCCCATCGTGAAACCACAGGCCCCAGGGAGCAGGGGAGAGGGGAGAGGGGAGGCCAGCTGGCAGAAAGTGGCTGGCAAGTCTGGGGAGATGGCTGGGCCTGGCCCTGACCCAGAGTAACCTCAGGGTTCTGGGGGTGCGTGAAGTGTGCGTGTGTGGCTTTCCCTGCTTGCCTTGAACTTTTTCTCCTTGGGATCTTGCCACACAGAAGACGCCATCTGCTTCCCACTGCCCCTTCAACCACAACTTGCGCTCACTCCCTTTTCGGGCAAATAGGATCATCGGGGGACACGGGTTTCCTAGGTGACAGCAAAGCTGGAAAGGGAATTTTCTCGAACGTGTGCTGCTTCCTTAAGTCAGAGCTGCTGAACGTAATGTAACTTTATTGGAGACCTCCACAGCTTTGGACTGCCCACTGTCACTGTCCTGGGGGGGCGTGGCTGTGGTGGCCTCTGCCCCCAGGGCCCTGTTGACCCTGCCCCGGTCTCCGCTCCTCCAGCTGCCAGCTCCTGGTGTCCCTCTGCAAGTTGTAACCTGGAGGGCCAGGGAAGCAAGGCACCCAAGGCCTTGAGGATCGCATTCCCCGACTCAGCAATTCTGACTCCTGCCCAGTGATCTGCCCCAAGGCTGACCCCCCCACACACGAGGAAGAGGGGGGTTGGCACAGCCGCGCCAGGGACAGCGAAGGCTTGTGCTGAGAACACGGTGCCAGGAAACGGTTACATGAGCCGCAGCCGGCAAAGCGGCCCCGGCCGAGTCCTGTGCAGGATGCATCAGAAGAGCCGGTGCTACCCGTGCTGAGAGTGGACACCCGGCTGGTCTCACAGGCCCCGGCACGCGGTCGGCGGAATCGAGACCCCTGCGCCTCCCCTCACGGCCACCCAGGCCCATTCCGTTCCTCGTGTCCCCGGGTGCTTCCTGCTGTCACCCCCGATCCCGCCCCCACGGCACTGCAGCCCAGCCCGCTCCTTGCTGGCATCCTTCCCCGCCAGGACCTCAGTGCCGGGGAGCTCAGCACCGGGCCAGGCCGTGGCAGACGGGTCAAGTGGATGGGGCGCACGGGACGATGAATCCAGCTGTTACACAACCAAGAGGGAAGCACTTTAAAAAATGTGTTTTGATGGAAAAGCTTCGTGCGTTTGGCCAACAGTGCAGGCTCAGAGTGTCAGCTCCCAGCATCCCTCTCTGCTCCCAGACACCATGAGCAGGAAATGCGGGCTGGGCCGCACTCCCCGCAGGTGGCCGTGTTAAGCTTGTTATGTAAGTCGGGCTTTGGGTTTCTGGCTTTGGGTTTCGGCTGGGCTGGGAGGCTGGAAGCATTGGCCTGGGCTTTGCCCGGTGTTTATTTAGAGGAACTCCTCCCTGGGAGCCAAAGTTCGGGGCGGCTCCGCGGGGAGAGTTCCCGCCCCAGCCTCGCTGCCACCCAGGGCGCGCCATGGAGTCCGCCTTGAGGAGAAGGCAAACAGACGGTCTAAACCGGGAGAAGGTTCCAGGTTCCCGCTGGATAAACCCCGGTTTATCTTATCAGTTGGCAAGGGAGGATGATTGTTGAAAACGCACCAGCGTAAGAGTGACTCAGCAGAGTCAGGGCTCCCAAGGCAAGTGTGCCGGGGAGGGGTGCAGCCGGCGGGAGTTCCCTGCGTGCCCCCCCCCCACTTCCTGATCTTTACAAAATAGCAGAGCTCTGGGGACAAGGACGTCTAGTGTGCTGTGTGCAGGGAACAGCACAGAGAGCGATGGCCTTTGCTCCCGTCTGCAGAGTGCATGAGCCGCAGGACCCAGGCCGCCCTGGGCTGCAGGACCCAGGCTCTGGCCGAAGGCTGGAGCTGTTGTCCCTGTCCTATGCTGTGTCAGAAGGATTTGCCCAGGATCCAAACCCAGATCTGTCTGACCTTGAAGTTGGTGCTGTTTTACAATAGCCATACTAACAGGCAGGGCAGCAGGTGAACCACAAGATGGGGACTTGGGATTGAAACTTTTCGCTTCCTTGAAGGCAGACCTGGCATGTGACCAGAGGCCAAGGTTGGAAGAAATGGACGAAGAGCAGAAGCTTAGAGTCCCAAAGATCTGGGTTCAGATCCTGACTTTTGCCCTTGCTGCTGGCTGACCTTGGCCGTGCCTCTGTGCCCTCTGCGAAGTGGAGAGAGTGGGAACGGCCCAAGTGGTGCCGGGGCTAGGGAGCTAGGGAGATTGAGCACGAGTGACGTGGAGGTGGCCGGGAGGCGTGGAGGAGCAGAGGTTGGAGGGGACTGTGCAAGACTGACTGAGCTCACCCCGCCTGCTGCAGCCCCCCCCCCAGTACTGCTGCTGCACCCACAGCTGTACCGTAGGGGAGGGGGACCACACTCAGCCTGTGGTTGCAGGCTGCTTGCCAAGCCAGCCTTCCCACCCCCGTGTTAGCTGTGACCTCCCGGGCCCAGGCTTCTCAGCCCTCCATGGCGGGGGCGGGGAGGGGAGCGGAGTCAGACTGAGCTGGGTGTGGGGTCTGCCTTGGCCTAGGGCCCCAGCACTGGCAGCCGCGCCCATGCTCCCAGGTGGAAACTCTGCACGCCCCCCACCCCCCACCCCCGGGTGTCATTTCTGTAGAGATGAATAATTGACCGACTAATGTGAAACCACACGACCGTGGGTGGAAAAAATTTCATTCGCGTTTGCCCCATTCTCCTGCCAGGTGCCGAGGGCCTTTAACTGAGGGTGCACGGCTGGGGTTTCTGCCTGGGGAGGTGACCGCCGCTAGGTCCTTGCCTGACTGGCTCCTTGCTGGGCCTCCTGGCGTCAGCTGTCACTGTCACACTTGCCCACGCCGGGCTCGGTGCAAACACGTAGCACGCGGGGCTGCTCAGACTGGAGGCACCTGCTCCCCGGGGCCTCCTGACCTTCCCTCCCCAGCCCTCACTGAGCCGCGTCCTCAGGACCTGCTTTCCCCTGTCTGAGGTTCTCTCTGCCGTCCAAGGTCACCGGCTCTGTTCGGTTGCTTCCTGCCTCTCTGCGCCCACTAGGACCATAGCCCCAGGGGAGCACGGCCTCTGTTGCTTTAGTCTCCCATGTGTCTCAGCCCTAGAGCAGTGCCAGGCCCATCGTGGGTGCTCACCGCAGAGCTGACAACAGCCCAGTTCAGGGCTCATGACAGCCTGGATGCTAGTGTGGTACACCGAAGATGGCTGGATGCTGGTGTGGGACACCGAAGATGGCTGGATGCTGGTGTGGGACACCGAAGATGGCTGGATGCTGGTGTGGGACACCGAAGATGGCTGCAAGTTCCTTTCTAGTCCCAAAGGGCAGGGGGCGCCCTCTCCCCTACCTGGGCATCTGGGTTGGGCCCGTGGCTTACTTGGACCATTAGAATTTGGTGGCATGCAGCTCAGTTGACAATAGCTAAGACGTGGAATCAACCCAAATGTCTGTCAGCTGAAGACTGGATAAGGAAATTATGGGATATGTACACCATGGAATGCTACACAGTGGTAAAAAATAAAATAAAATCCTGTCATTTGCAACAAAATGGATGCAACTGGGAAACATTATACTTAGTGAAATAAGCCAGTCCCCGAAGGAGGACTATCATATGTTCTCCCTGACCCGTGGTGGCTGATGGAGCACCTAAAAGGTAACCTATAGGCTGGGATTGACACCTTGGGCTGTGAAGACTTTGTAATCTACAGGAGTGGGATCGACACCGTGAGCTGTGATGACCTTGAACAGCCCCTGTCTCGACTGTTGAGGAAGTTTTTCTTTCATACTGTTTGCTGAACTCTTTACTTAGTGTAGAGTTAATCATGTGTGTATAAAGTTAGTTGAGAATAAATCTTAGTAAAAAACAAGAAGAGGGAAAGGAGTGGGAAGAGGGAGGGTGGAAGGGTGGGAAGGGTCACTGTGTTCCTCTAGTTGGATCTATGAAGTGCATGGAGTTTGTGTACCTTAAATAAAAGGTTTCTAGGGGAAAAAAAATTTCGTGGCAGAAACTGTGCCTCTCCAGCTAGATCTTAGCAGTGTCTCAGCCTCCCCCTGGGCTCCTGGGATGGACACTCTGGGGAAGCCAGCTGCCTTGTGAGACCTCGGACTGGCCCAAGCCCCGCGCAGGCTGGAAGCCCCTGCAGCCACGTGCTGCCAGACAGGCCGTCATGCATGTGTAGCTGCGTCAAGTTCAGATGCCTCCGCCCCGGCTGCCCTTGCACTGCAGCTCAGCGCGGGAGCCCAGGCAATGGACACATCCGTGCGGACACTAAGTCACTTCAAACCACGGAATTTGGGGGGGTGATTTGTCACGCGGCAATAGGTGACTGGAGTAGATGGGAACGTTCTCTTCAAAGACTGGGGCACTCCAAGGTCAGATGACTTGGCCCGGGTCCCTGGCAGGTGGGCGGCTGCAGCCTCGATGCCGCCACGGCTTGTGTTTTAACCTCCGGGCCGTGCCGCTCTGGCCGATTCAGGTTTCTGCACGTTTAAGCTATACGTGCTGCCAGTGGGCAGGACTGGCTCGAGGGCGGTCCAAGAACTTTCTCCCTTCTCGTTGTAGATCTTCATAAACAATGAGTGGCACGATGCGGCCAGCAGGAAGACCTTCCCCACGGTCAACCCGTCCACCGGCGAGGTCATCTGTCAGGTGGCTGAAGGGGACAAGGTGAGAGCTGGTGACTTCCTGCGGGTGGGCGCGTCTCGTTTCTTCCCTGGTCCTGTATGACCTACTGTAACTAAAACGCCACATTGAAGCCGTAGAGTGAAGAAAGACACAGTGCTTGGCTGTGTGTCTGGGATCCCAGTGTGGACTCCGAGGCTTGGAGTAAAACCAAGGCGCGGCCAGGCCAGTCTGTGCTTGGCAGACCCGGAGGCCGGAGGCCGAGACGCGAGATGCACAGCCATATGCGGACCTTATGGGCCAGAGCCTGGGCCTGTTGAGAGCTGGCCCTGGTGACAGTTTGGATTATACATACTGGGGAGAACTAAGAAAAGTAACAGTGTTTTAAATTTTACAAATTAGAGTCTTAGTAAAATGTTTTTTTTTTTTAAATTTTTTTAAGATTGATTTATTTGAAAGGCAGAGTTACAGAGAGGCAGAGGCAGAGAGAGGTCCTTCCCCAGATGGCCTCAACAGCTAGAGCTGTGCCAGTCTGAACCCAGGAGCCGGAAGCTTCTTCCGGATTTCCCATGCGGGTGCAGGGACCCAAGCACTTGGGCCATCTTCCACTGCTTTCCCGGGCCATAGCAGAGAGCTGGATCAGAAGAGGAGCAGCCAGGACTCGAACCGGTGCCCATATGGGATGCACCTCAGGCGGCAGCTTTACCTGCTATGCCACAGCTCTGGCCCCAAATGTTTTGTTTTTTAATAGCAAAGGTGTTTAAAACTAATGCAGGCGTGCGCTGTGCCCTCTGCTTTGGGGCTGTGCTTTGCCTGGTAGGTGAGGTTCGCCGCCTCTGCTGACAGCAAACCTCACAGGGGAGCCTGGTGGCGTCCTGGCCTGGCTGCCACACAGCGGAGTGCCGAGGCCCGAGGTTTGTCTTGTTCTTGGTGCCGGGGGCGGGGAAGTCTGCAGCGCAGCGCCAGCACCTGCCCAGCTTTGGGGCAAAGCCTCGTGCTGCTCCCACTCCAGCAGGCGGCCTCCCGCGCAGGAGACGGACACACGTGGCCGCCTCACACTATAGCAAGGAGCTCCTCTTCCCCGCCCAGTCGCCACCTAACATACGCCCCTGCCAGCATCGCTGCTGGATGTCTGGTCTCAACTGGGCTCTCCGAGGGGGCGGAGCCTAGCGGTGGCGCGCGTGGCAGTCCCACGGCTTCCCGGGGAGAGTGAAGCCGGTGCAGCCTGCATTTGTTGGACAACGCCCGTTGACCTGAAGGGAGAGGTTCCCTTTGCTTTCTTGGGAATCAAAAGTGGCCAAAAGCCAAGCGTTGGGCCCCAGTGCTTCCTGGAGGATTTTTAAGCGAAGATTCGCAAGTAGAAGCCATCAGGATTCTCAGTGCCTGTGACCCCTGGAAGGAGAGGGTGTGCGGCTCATGTCTGGGGCGCCGGGCGCCTGTCTTTCTGGCAGGGCCACGCGGCGCTGGAGTGGGGGCGGCTGGGAGGCGGTTTCCGCTGCAGAGGCCTAAGCATGGGTGGGTCTTTTGCAGGAAGACGTGGACAGGGCAGTAAAGGCCGCCAGGGCCGCCTTCCAGCTGGGCTCACCGTGGCGCCGCATGGACGCGTCCGAGAGGGGCCGGCTGCTCTACCGCCTGGCGGATCTGATCGAGCGCGACCGGACCTACCTGGCGGTGAGTGCGCAGCCCGCTCACACGCCGCAGGACCCGGAGGGCAGCCAGGGCCGCCTGGCAGACCCAGAACTGACCAGAAGGCAGAGGGCAGAGCCCTGCGGGGCGTGAGCAAGCCCAGGAGCTTCTCTGATGCAGGAGACCACGAGGAGCGAGGGCAGCTGTGCTGGGGTCGTCACACCCCCAGGTCCTCCACCCCGACAGTCAGAGGCAGAGGAAGCGGGAGGCCTCCACGTGCCTCCCCAGTCCATCCTGCCAAGGGGCCCTTTCAGGAGGCCAGCTGTGCCGGGGCACTCTAATCCTTAAACGGCATGCTGAACCCTCAGGATAAAGTCCTCAGTGCTGTCTACAGGATCCATCCTGGTCTGGCTCCACACCCAAGTCACGCTGGACTGCGTCCCCTACACAGCACAGTCACCAGTCTTCCTCAAGCTCTTGGAGCCCCAGGGCCTTTGCACATGTGGTTTGGGTGCTCTTCATCACCGTTTGCACCGTCCCTGTTGGCCTGGTTGCCTGCTACATGTCCTGCAGGTTTTAGTCCAAGGGCCTCATGGCAGGTGCTTGGCTCTCGGATTGGCTCAGCCAGCCCTGGGCATCTGGCTGATGGGCCGTTGTCATTCGCCGCCCGTTTGCTCTGCGGCTCCCTGCTCGTCTCTGTGTTCTTACCACCCGCAGGCGGCAGAGACAGGAGCAGAGAACATGTGTGTGAGACGACCGAGTAGGGAGCTGACGCCTCGCCCCTCCCTGTCCTCCCTCCCTCTCCCTGCCCCGGGAGGGGCTGTGGCAGTGGCACACAGGGGACCGGCAGCCCTCGCAGCTCGCTGGCTGCGTTCCCTCCAGCACCGCCACGTCTCTGCTGACCTTGTTCTCTGTCTCAGGCCCTGGAGACCCTGGACAACGGCAAGCCCTACGTGATCTCCTACCTGGTGGACTTGGACATGGTCCTCAAGTGCCTGCGGTAAGGGCTCCGGTTTCCGTCGTCTTGGTCCTGGCCCTGCCAGAGGGCAGGGAGTGACAGTGGGAGGCGGAGAGGGAACCACGGAATCACAGGTTCGTGGGCGTTAGAGCAGCCTGCTGCGTTAGATTCCATTTCACAGGGAAAAGCCCCGAGTCAGTGTGACCTGGACATAAATGTCTTCCTCCGGCCGGCACCGTGGCTCAACAGGCTAATCCTCCGCCTTGCGGCGCCGGAACACCGGGTTCTAGTCCCGGTCGGGGCACCGATCCTGTCCCGGTTGCCCCTCTTCCAGGCCAGCTCTCTGCTGTGGCCAGGGAGTGCAGTGGAGGATGGCCCAAGTGTTTGGGCTCTGCACCCCATGGGAGACCAGGATAAGCACCTGGCTCCTGCCATCGGAATAGTGCGGTGCGCCAGCCGCAGCGCGCTACCGCGGCGGCCATTAGAGGGTGAACCAACGGCAAAGGAAGACCTTTGTCTCTCTCTCTCTCTCATTGTCCACTCTGCCTGTCAAAAATAAAAAAAAATAAAAATAAAAATGTCTTCCTCCGCTGGTCACTTGCGGTGATTGGCGGTTTTAGAGCCTGCCCATTTGCTCTGGGTTATCTCGTGTGCTGGCTCACGCCACGTCATCACAGGATGGTCCCTTTACCTCTGTGAGGCCGTGGGGTCCCACTTCTCCTTTCTGCTTTTAGCCGTCTGTGTCTTGGCTCAGCTAAGGCCCGTCAGTTTGGGTGACGTCTTCGAAGAGCCACACCTGCTCTTGTTGACGCTCGCCGCTGTTCACCTGGCCCTGCCCTGTTCGCACTAGTCCCCTCCTTTTGCTGGCCTTGGGTTTAATCCCGAGCACCTTTGGGATGGGGCGTAAGGAGCTTTGTGAGCACCCTCAGGGTTGCCGGGAAGAGAAACGCTCTCTGTGGCTCCTGCGCCTTCAGGGTGGGCCTTGGTGCCGGCTCCTAGCTGTCCACGCCACCAGACCAAGCCGCAGCCTCGGTCCTGAAGCCAGAGTTCCTGGGGAGGGACCCTGATTGGCTGGCCTTGAGTCTGGCCGGCAGTGGGCAAGGTGGACAGTCCACTGTGCAAATAACGGCTGCACCCATGTGACCTGGGGACGGGGTGGGGGGTGGAAGCGGTGCCAGGAAAGTAGCAGCTGGACACCAAACAGCAGTGACCCTTCAGAAGGGCCACGGTCAGCCAGGACACCCACGCACGGCTGCAGGCGGTTTTGGTTGTCATGACCCCAGGGGAGGGCCGCTGCCTGGGAGAGGCGAGGATGCTGCTCCGGCGGCCGGCAAGGAGTCGAGCGCCCGGCGGCAGCAGAGCCGGGGCGGAGCACCCCCTCTGGGTGCTCCCCGAATCCCAGGCACAGCCACACTCCCTCCTGTGTTTCAGCGTTGTTCTCTGGCCGAGTAAATGTCCTGGGGCATCTGTGTGTGGCTCTGTGGGAAGGTGGTGCCAAGGCCTGCACTCCCCGGGGGCAGATCACCCCCGCCTGGCTCTCTCCAGGGTCACAAACCCGTGCGCCCACCCAGACCCAGGCCAGCTGTGTCCGACTGTCCATCTTAGTTCAGGGCTTCCCCCAGGGGAGGGGCCCGCGTTTGCTCGGTCCACCCTGATCCACACTTCTCGGGTGCTGGTGTGCGGCGCTGGGCTGGCACAGCTGCCACGTTTCCGTAAGTCTGTGTTTGCTGACCCTGCTGCTTCCTGGACACCTGCCCCAGAGCGCCGGGTCTGGGGGTTTGCTGTTTGTTTTGCGAGCAGCCCAGGCGATTCCAGGGTGTACAGACTGGTTACCGTAGGGGCTCGCTGGGACCTCGCCGCCCTGCGAGACTCTCTGGGAATAACGAAGGCAGCGGCAGGGATTAGACGGCTCGGACTCGTTTGCTTCTCTCTCTTCTCGGGGTTGCCGGGGTCTGCCGCAGCCCCTGGGTGAGCCTGGACTGCTCTGTTTTATAAAGGTATTACGCCGGCTGGGCTGATAAGTACCACGGGAAAACCATTCCCATCGACGGGGACTTCTTCAGCTTCACGCGCCACGAGCCCGTGGGGGTGTGCGGGCAGATCATCCCGGTGAGTGCCGGCCGCTGCTGGCCGCTGCCCCCAAAGGCTCGCTGGGGCCCTGAGGGCCGCAATCTGCCAGGCTCCTTGCTCCTGTTTCATTGGAAGCAGCCAGCGTGGCGGCTGAGCGTGGGCTCCGACAGGCCACCCTGGGTTTAAGTCCCAGCCCGGCTGCTCAGGAACTCGGTGACCTGGAGCACGTCCCTTGTCCCCTGAAGTGGATGTGTGTTGAGGAGGCCTGGTGCCTGGCACACAGGAGCGTTAACGTTCCCGCACGTCACTCAGCGTGGTGGTGACTCACCAGCGTCCTCCCATCACCCACCCCGGGCCGGGCCGCGTCGCTGGCCTCCGCTTACCCTGTGGGGAGCGATCAGGAAGGCTCGGCGCGGCTTCTGCCCAGGGCAGGCCTCTCTGAGCACAGCTGGGTTTGGGGGCGCTGTTGTCTGTTTCAGTGGAACTTCCCCCTCCTGATGCAAGCGTGGAAGCTGGGCCCCGCCTTGGCGACTGGAAACGTGGTCGTCATGAAGGTGGCCGAGCAGACGCCGCTCACTGCCCTCTATGTGGCCAACTTGATCAAGGAGGTGCGTGGCGTGGTCCTGTGCTGACATCCATCTTTTTATTTAATTTATTTGAGAGGGAGAGCGAGAGCGAGCTTCCGGCCGCAGGTTCACTCCCCAGATGCGTGCTGGGGCTGAGGCTGGACCCAGGAAGCAGGGACTCAGTGGCTTGAGCCATCGCACTGCCTCGCGGGTGTGGTCAGCAGGAAGCTGGCCCCCCCCCCCGGGAGGAGTGGACTTCCCCCTGTCTGGGCCTTGGCATGGGAGGATGACCCCAGTGTCCCCTGGCTGCTTGTCCGCAGGCTGGCTTCCCCCCCGGAGTGGTCAACATCGTCCCAGGATTCGGTCCCACCGCCGGGGCTGCCATCGCCTCCCACCACGACGTGGACAAAGTGGCGTTCACTGGCTCCACCGAGGTAGGTGTCCCGGGACCTCGCACGCCCCGCGTTTGCCTCCAGAGGAGCGCCCCCCCCCCCCCCCCCGCAGTGGTGCGGGTCTCTGCCTCCAGCACTTCCTCCGTGTAGCTTGTGGGAGACACCTGTGTGGGCTGGTAGTGATGCAGCCGGGTTGAGCCCTTGTGGTTTGACTGGCGGAACCTGGAGCCCCAGGGCTGGACTTCCCAGAACCAAGTGCCGGCCGCCAGCCTGAGGCCGAAGCACCTTGGCCGAGTCAGTCTCCTTGACTGGCGCTGCCATCACAGAGACTGTGGGCTTCAGAAAGACGGGAGTTCAAATCTGGCCTTGCCAGTGTGACCTGGCTGATTCGCTGAGGCTCTGTTCAGGTTGTTTAAGGAGAGGACGGTGCCGTCTGAGCTGGAGACGGCGTGCACAGCGCCTCAGGGGAAGGGAGACGGCGTGCACAGCGCCGCAGGGGGAGGGAGGACGGTGCCATCTGAGCTGGAGACAGCGTGCACAGCGCCGCAGGGGAAGGAGGACGGTGCTGTCTGAGCTGGAGACAGCGTGCACAGCGCCGCAGGGGGAGACCAGGCTTGCTGAGCCAAATCAGCTATTTGGGCAGCACTGCCTTTTTTTTTTTTCTTTTAAGATTTATTGTGGTCATTCGAAAGGCAGAGTAACAGAGAGAAAGATCTTCCATTAGCTGGCTCACTCCTCCAATGGCCACAATGGCAGGGGCAGGGCCAGGCTGAAGCCAGGAGCCTGGAACTCCATCCTTGTCTCCCATATGGGTGGCAGGGGCCTAAATACTTGGGTCGTCTTCTACTGCTTTCCCAGGCATCTTAGCAGGGAGCTGAACTGGAAGCAGAACTCGAACCCTGAGCAGCATCTCCTAGCTGTGTAGCCGTAGGCAAATCCTTTATCTCCAGAAGCCTCCATTTCCCATCCGCACAATGGGGCAATAGCTAAACTCCGCCCAGGGCTGGCGGGGACCAGGCGCAGGGAGCGTGGAGCCTGCCGTCTGCTCCATCGTGAATGGCGCGCATTGCGCCGCTGCATGCCTGACCCTGGAGAGACAGAGAGATGCATGGAGGCAGACACAAAGCTCCTAGGAAAGGAACCCAGTTTCCTACCCCTGGAATCTCGGAGGGCTTCACCCTGGGGCGTCAGGAGGACACCGAGCACCGTAATGAAGGCCTGTGCGCAGGCCCTGGGCTGGTGCCCGCGCATGGTACAGCAGGACAGTGGTTGCTGCTCTTTGCCCAGTCGCGGGCGGACTCACGCTGGAAGGCGACGATGCGGAGCTCACAGAGGGGACGGGGGCCTGACGGGGGTCATGTGTGTCCAGCAGGTAAGGTCAGGTGGCTTTGTGCCAGCTCCTGCGACTTTGGAGCCTGCAGCGTGCTGGGGGCTACGACCGTGGATTCTGAGCTCGCCCTGAGCGGCTGTGTGCCTGTGGGCACGTGACTTGGCCAGTCTGAGCCCTGGCGCCCACGTTTCTAAGTGGAGAGGAATCGCCTGGAACCCCAGGGTCGTTAGAGGGGTGAATTCCACGTGCCCAAAGTAGCGTGGTGCCAGTGTACAGGTGTCGCTTATGTCACAGGAGCTACACACTCCTGCCTGTGCTACCATCGTTGTCCCAGAGGCTCGGGCTGGGCAGCAGTGGCGAGTGGGGGCTGGATTCAGGCACCCTGCTGTCTCCTGTCGCGCGGCGACTTCCTCCAGTGCTGGGGTGTGTTCTGTCCGTGCACAGCCTTTGTTCCTTTGTTCCCCACGCTGAGGGCCTGTCTGGTACTGTGTCCCCCACAGGTTGGCCACCTGATCCAGGTTGCCGCAGGGAGCAGTAACCTCAAGAGAGTGACCCTGGAGCTGGGGGGGAAGAGCCCCAACATCATCATGTCCGACGCCGACAGTGAGTCCTCGAGGAAGGAGGGCTGGGCTGAAGGCGGCGCCGACTGTCCGCTGTGGTCCGCTCACTTCTCCCGTGCGCAGCGTCCACAGGGCCTTGGGTGCAGTCAGCTGCCCGAGCGCGGCCTCTCCCCACCTCTCTCCTCCTGGCTCCCTTGGGTGCAGCCAGCTGCCCGAGCGCGGCCTCTCCCCACCTCTCTCCTCCTGGCTCCCTTGGGTGCAGCCAGCTGCCCGAGCGCGGCCTCTCCCCACCTCGCTCCTCCTGGCTCCCTTAGGTGCAGCCAGGCTGAGTGCCTGCACCTGCTCTCTGATGGCCTCCATCTCGCCCTCGTGCTGCCCCTCCCTGGGGACAGCCTCTGTCGTCTTCCCAGCCCGTGCCCACGCCATGGAGGGAGGGGTGGCTCTGTCTTGTTCCCGCACAGGCGCCTCCACGGAGGGTGGCGTGAGTGGGTTAAGTGGGCAGGCAGCCGCTGGGTCGGGACCCTCTTCTCACGGCTGCCCCTCCGGCCCTGTGCCCTCCCCACAGTGGACTGGGCCGTGGAGCAGGCCCACTTCGCCCTGTTCTTCAACCAGGGCCAGTGCTGCTGCGCCGGCTCCCGGACCTTCGTGCAAGAGGACGTTTACGCCGAGTTCGTGGAACGCAGCGTGGCCCGGGCCAAGGCCCGCGTGGTCGGGAACCCCTTTGACAGCCAGACCGAGCAGGGGCCGCAGGTCAGTAGGGCAGCTGCAGGGGTGGGGGGACCTCAGTGTCCGGAGCCGGCGTGGAGCAGCGGGCAGGACTGCTGTGTGTGAGCTGTGTGCCCTGCTGGGGCGAGTTGGAGGCCCACCTGCCGACTCTGCCATCCGTGTGGAGGCTGCCATTGGCGGGCACAGGAGATGTGGTCACCGGCCCGGTAGGGGCCCCAGCCTGTCTGAAGACCTTTCCGTGGCCAGGGCTGTGTGCCCGGTGCCTGGCTCTGCTCCGCAGCCTCGCTGAGGTGTGATTCACACAGCACAGATGCGCTGGTGTACGGTGACAAGGTGTAGCCTCACCGCTAACCCACTAATTCCAGAGCACGTTCACCCCCCACCCCGCCAGCAGTCCCTCGGAGTCCTCCTTCCTCCAGGCTGGCAGCCGCTGGCCTGTGCGCCCCCTGTGGGTGGGCCCGATTATATTTTACAAGGATGGACTCGCAGGAGGTGTGGCCTTCAGTGCCTGGCTCCTGTGCCCGGCACGATGTGTCAGAGGCCCTCCGTCTCAGAGCAGCTGTCGTGCCGGCACCCCGGGTTCTGGTCCCGGTCGGAGCGCCAGATTCTGTTCCGGTTGCTCCTCTTCCAGGCCAGCTCTCTGCTGCGGCCCGGGAAGGCAGTGGAGGATGGCCCAAGTGCTTGGGCCCTGCACCCCGTGGGAGACCAGGAGAGGCACCTGGCTCCTGGCTTTGGATCGGCGCAGTGTGCCAGCCGTGGCGGCCACTTGGGGGATAAAGCAACAGAAAAGGGAAGACCTTTATTTCTGTCTCTCTCTCTCTCACTAACTCTGCGTGTCAAAAAAAATTTTTATTTATTTGAAAGGCAGAGTGACGGGTAGAGCGAGAGACAGAGGTCTTCTTCCGTCCGCGGGGTCACTCCTCAAATGGTCACGATGCCTGGGGCAGGGCCAGACCGAAGCCTGGAGCCAGGAGCTTCTTCCAGGTCACCCACGTGGGTGCGGGGCCGAAGCACTGGGCCATCTTCTGCTGCTTTCCCAGGCGCATTAGCAGGAAGCAGAATTGGAAGTGGGACAGCCGGGACTCAGACGCGGGAGGCCAGGCGTCGCGAGCGACAGCTTAGCCTGCGGCCCTGCGCACTGCCCCGTCACCCTCGGTGTCCTGCGGCTGAGAACGTTCCACTGTCGGACAGAGTACATTGCGTTTCCCACTTCTAGTGATGGGCACTGGGGCTCCTCCTGTCTTTTGGCTGCTGTTAATACTGCTGCTGGAAACCGCAGCATCTTTTTCTCTTGTTTTTCTTGGTGGTTACTTAACTATAAATATAACACACACTTTTATAAGAAATTTGGGAAGGGGTGGGTGTTTGGCGCAGTGGTTAAGATACTGCTTGGTGCGCCTGCACCCCATATCTGAGTGCTTGTGTCCAATTCCAACTCTGTTCCTGTTCCACCTTCCTGGAAGGGAACAGGCAACGGCCCAAATACTTGGGTCCCTGCCATCCTCGGGGGAGCCCTGGGTTGAGTTTCTGGCTCTTAGCTTCAGCCTGACCCAACCCTAGGTAATGTGGGCGTTTGAGGAGTAAACCAGTGGATGGTTGGTCTCTGTTTGTCTCCGTCTCTGCCTTTCAAATGAATAAAATTGTTCTAGAAGGCTGTGGAAGGAGCTAGAAGGAGCTGTCTCCTGGGACATCAGCATCTTATCTTAGAGCGCTGGTCTGGTTCTGATCCAGCTGGGGAAGCAGCAGAAGAGGCCAAGTGCTTGAGCCCCTGCCACCCATGTGGGACCGGGATGGAGCTCCTGGCCTGTGGCTTTGGCCTGGCCCATACCTCACTGTTGCAGCCTCCTGGAGAATGAACCAGCAGATGGGAGATCTGTCCCTTCCTCCCTGTCACTCTGCCTTTCAAATTAAAAAAAAAAAAAAAAAGCTAAGGGAGGGAGGGAGGAAGGACTTCAAGTGTTTGAAGTAAAAACCAAGGCCTCTTCACTCCCTTCTGTGTCTGCGCTGCTGACTCCCAGTGCTTGGATGATCCGGTATAGCTTGTCCTACAAGCTTCTCTCTGTCTTTCTTATGTCTTGGGCCGTCTCTGCCTGTCAGTTCACAGTTCTGTTAGCGACCACGTCATGTATGGGTGCACTGTAATTATTTTAACCAGCGCTTCTACAGATTTGTACTTAGAATTGCTTCTGTATTTTGCACAGAGTAAAGGCAAAATAGGGAATGATTACCCTTGTTCCTTTCTTTTGTGCATGTGCAAATAAATTCCCAGAAGCTGAATAGTTGGGTCAAAGGCTATGCGCACATGGAATCTGACCAATATGGAGAAGCCACCCGCCACAGAGCTGCGCCGTTCCGCAGCCCTAACAGTGTGCTGTCAGCGTACTTCCTCACTGTCTTAGATTCGTGCTGATTTCATAGTTGAGAAACCAAAGCCATGGGTTCGATGCGCACTCATTTCCCTGATGGCCACCGGGTTGAACCTCTGATGGTTACGCTTCTCTGCCCGTGCCCTTCCTCTCGGGACCCTGCCTGAGGACGACCTTGGCCCGCCTCCCCCTTGTCTTGCTGAACCTGGCTCTGTGTAAGTCAGCTCCCTGTCCCACAGGTGGACGAGACGCAGTTTAAGAAGATTCTGGGCTACATCAAATCTGGAAAGCAAGAGGGGGCGAAGCTGCTGTGCGGCGGCGGGGCGGCCGCTGACCGGGGCTACTTCATCCAGCCCACCGTGTTCGGAGACGTGCAGGACGGCATGACCATCGCCAAGGAAGAGGTGAGCGCCCGGGGCCTGCGCTCCAGGGAATGCTGCCGTGGCCCGGCTGCTGGCCTTGGGCAAAGTCTCAGTGCTCAGAACACGCTACTCGTAACCCCCATCCGACCTCGTCCCTCTGCAGTGCGTGACGAGGGAACAGCTCAGTTCCCCCCATGTCCTGCAGGCCCCTGCGAGCCCTCAATCTGGCTTCCTGGCCTTGAGAAAAGCCGGGCGCCGCAGCAGACCAGGGGGCCGACCCTGGGCCCTGAGGATGCTGCTCTGGTAACTCCCCTCGGTGCTCACCGTGAGCACAGCGCCATGGCTCTCATCCGGCCGCGCGTCCATTGCACAAGTACGCAGCGAACGTCGCCTGCGTGCTGAGCTCAGCACAGACCCTGGAGACGTGGGACTGCCCGTGGCTCTGTTCTCTGCCCTCGGCTCTGTTCTCTGCCCTCCGGACTTGGGGCTGACTCCGCCTCCTCACCTGGAGGCCCTGTGCAGGGAAGGCTCGCTCCTCCTGCTTCCACACCTAAGTCTAAACAAAACAATGGCTCACTAGGCTAATCCTCCGCCTGCGGCGTCGGCACCCCGGGTTCTAGTCCCGGTCGGGGCGCCGGATTCTGTCCCGGTTGCCCCTCTTCCAGGCCAGCTCTCTGCTGTGGCCTGGGAGTGCAGTGGAGGACGGCCCAAGTGCTTGGGCCCTGCACCCCATGGGAGACCACGAGAAGCACCTGGCTCCTGCCTTCAGATCAGCGCAGCGCACCGGCCGCGGCTGCCATTGCAGGGTGAACCAACAGCAAAGGAAGACCTTTCTCTCTGTCTCTCTCTCTGTCTAACTCTACCTGTCAAAAAAAAAAAAAAAAAAGTCCACGTGACTCAGGCTGAGAGTTCTGCCGCTTTTCCACCCACTGTGATTACTTTGCTGCTGTCCTTTAGTCTCATGTACGAACTTTCTGGGAAGACAGGAGCCTCTCTCTGGCCTGTAGCACAGCTGCCCCTCCCTGTCCTTACTGACCCGGATGAGCCCCTGCCTTCCCTCCAGCCCCATCCCTGCGTCCTCCAGGCCCAGAGTCGGCCACTGCTGTCTTTCAGTGGAGAATGACGGGCTCACGCCTGGGTCTGCTCCCTACCCCCACTCTGGTCCCTACGCCACGGCCTGGCTGTCATCTGCCAGGCTCCTCCCCCTCTGCGCCCTCCACTCGCCACACCGCCCTCGTGATTGCATTGTCATCACTCCCAGCTGTGTCCTGAGAAGGCCTGGGAGCAGTGACGCCCAGTGGCAGTGAGCACACCTTGCACCTGCACCTTGGTTTCTAAACACCATTCTCCACGCATAGGAACTGGAGTTCCTTGAAGAAATGGCTCATCCAGGAAAAGGGCAGAGAAGTGCAGGACAAACCAGGGATGTCCCGGGAGCAAGGGCCATATTTTATTTGCAGTTTCTTCGGTGGCTAGTCTGAGCCTTGCACCTGGGCTGTTTTCGCTAGACGGCTGACTTCCATTCTTTGACATAAATCCACACGTCCTGTGCAGACAACCCAGGACAGTTTGGAAGGAAGAGGCTGCATGGGAAGCACAGGTGCACAGGAGGTGATCGTCCCCGTGAGCTTCCCCCTGCAGCTGTCCTCGCCCTCCAGAACTGTTAGGTTATGTTGGGGGTGGGGGACTCATCTGTATCTGGCGACATTTGCTCATCATGGGGTGAGCTGGAGGGCTGTGCCTCCATGGTGCTCCCCTACCCCCCACTTCTCACCCTAGATCTTTGGGCCGGTGATGCAGATCCTGAAGTTCAAGACCATCGAGGAGGTTGTTGGGAGAGCCAATAATTCCAAGTATGGGCTGGCTGCAGCTGTCTTCACAAAGGACCTGGACAAGGCCAATTATCTGTCCCAAGCCCTTCAGGCAGGCACTGTGTGGTAAGAGCCTCCCAGTTGCCCCTCACAACGCAGCACAGATCCCCAAAGCCACGTCTCCAGGAACCCCGCAATCTGGGGTGCTGGGCCCGGTTTCTCCTGTCCCGGGGTGTAGAGATCGGCCGCCTTCCCCGCTGCGGCTCTGACTTCCGTCTGGTGCACCTGCCCCTGCAGCTCTCGCTGGGTGCACAGACGAGTGACTGGGATCCTCAGCCAGCTGTGCCAAGGGCAGGAGAACAGCATGGATTCAAAAGCCTAGCATCTCGTGGCTTAACAGGCTAATCCTCCGCCTTGCGGCGCCAGCACACCGGGTTCTAGTCCCAGCTGGGGAGCCGGATTCTATCCCGGTTGCCCCTCTTCCAGGCCAGCTCTCTGCTATGGCCCGGGAAGGCAGTGGAGGATGGCCCAAGTCCTTGGGCCCTGCACCCGCATGGGAGACCAGGAGAAGCACCTGGCTTCGGATCAGTGAGATGCGCGGCCGCAGCGGCCATTGGAGGGTGAACCAACGGCAAAAAGGAAGACCTTTCTTTCTGTCTCTCTCTCTCACTATCCACTCTGCCTGTCAAAAAAAAAAAAAACAAAAACAAAAACCTAGCATCTGCCTCACACCCAGTAACGTGGCGATAATTTTCAAACACAGGAAGTAACAAGTGTCGGGGAGGATGTAGAGCCTTTGGAAGCCTCATTCATTGCCTGCTGGGAACGGGAACCGTTGCAGCCACCGCGGAAGGTGGTCTGCAAGTCATTAGTTAAGCAGAGTCGCTCTGTGACTCGGCAGTTCCACCCCAGGCACGTGCCCCGGGGACGATGCACTGCCACACGGGGACACTCGCACGAGTGCACGGAGGCCTTACCCCTGTACCCCGAGGTGAGCACCACACATCTGTCCATCAGTAGATCATGCCCATTCATTCACAGTGGACTGGGCCCAGCCGCAAGGGGACTGAGTACCAGTGCACGCTCTGGGCTGACTGCACCTTGAAAACGTAATACTTAGAGAGACGAAGGCGACAGTGCGCACAGGAGTGAGTGGTCTCTGCCGTTTCCGGAACAGGCAGAGCCGTGAAGACAGAGAAGGCTAGGGCCTGCCAGGGGTCAGTGCAGAGAGCGACGCGAGTGACCCTTAGCGGTCACGGTACCTTTCCTTGGGTACGAGAGGTGCTCTGGAATCACAGCGGTGACGGCTGCGGGACACGGAGTAGACTGTAAGCCACCGAATTGTACACCTGAAAATAAATGTAATAATGTTTAAGAATTGTCCCCAAATAACAAAGTTTAGCTGCTAATTAGCCAAAGTGATCAGTCAGAGGCAGCCGCCCCAACGGCTGTGTGCTACTGCCATCAGGCCCAGCTCCCACAGCCTGCTGTGGCCTTGTCCATGGCCTTGTCCGTGGCCTTGTCCATGACCAGCTGTGACCCTGGTTCCGCCCTCCATCTTCCCGCAGTACGATTTACAACCATGTGGAACATGTAACCCCCTAGACTGATCTGAAATCTGGGTCAACTGCTATGATGTGTTTGGTCAATTCTAGGGTCAACTGCTATGATGTGTTTGGGGCCCAGTCCCCGTTTGGTGGCTACAAGATGTCGGGCAGCGGCCGGGAGCTGGGCGAGTACGGTCTGCAGGCCTACACCGAAGTGAAGACGGTGAGTACGGTGCCTGCGGTGGGCGGGCTACGGCTCTTGACTGATTTCCCCCTGTAAACCGGGGAAGGCAGAGACCCAGGCTCCCCCCGCCCTGTGAGGAACGAGAGACTGAGCCCCTTGGGCCCTCAGCCGCTTGCTGGGCTTTGTGGCACCCAAGGGCTGCAGCGCCAGAGAGGAAGGAAAGGCCCCGGGGCAGAGGAGGGAGACGCTCCCGGGAGGCGTCGGGGCGCAGTCGAGGCGCTGGCTGGGGCACTCTGTCCCTTATCAGCGCCTGCGTCACGTCCTGGCCCCGCTTCCTGTCCAGCTCCCTGCTGCTGACACTCTGGAAGCAGCATGTGGTCGCTCGGTGCTTGGGTTTCCTGCCACCGACCTGGAGAACTGGATTGGATTGTGTTTCAGGCTCCTGGCACTGGCCTGGCCCAGCTGGGTTGTTGCAGGCATTTGGGAGGTAAACCAGTGAATGGAAGATCTCTCTCTCTCTCTCTCTGTCTCTGTCTCTGTCTCTTTGTGTCTCTGTGCCTTTTAAATAATTTAAATAAATAATTTTTTAAAAAGATATATATTTATTTGAAAGGCAGAGTTACAGAGAGAAGGAGGGAGGGAGGGAGGGAGGGAGAGAAAAGAAAGTCTACCATCCGCTCGTTTACTTCCCAAATAGCCGTAATGGCCAGGGCTGAGCCAAGCCAGAGCCAGGAGCTTCTTCCAGGTCTCCCAAGTAGATGCAGAGGCCCAAGGACTTGGGCCACCTTCCGCTGCTTTCCTTGGCACATTAGCAAGGAACTGGATCGGGAATGGATTAGCTGGGACTCGAACCAGCACCCACATGGGATGCCGGTATTACAGGCGGTGGCTTTACCCACTGCACCACAGCACTGGCCCCATAAATAATTTTTCTTTTAAAAAAGAAGCAGGCGGCCAGCACCACGGCTCAATAGGTTAATCCTCCACCTGCGGCTCTGGCACACCGGGTTCTAGTCCTGGTCGGGATGCCGGCTTCTGTCCTGGTTGCCCCTCTTCCTGTCCAGCTCTCTGCTGTGGCCTGGGAAGACAGTGGGGGATGGCCCAAGTCCCTGGGTCCTGCACCCGCATGGGAGACCAGGAGAAGCACCTGGCTCCTGGCTTCGGATCAGCGCGGTGCGCAGGCCGCAGTGCGCTGCTGGGGGGTGAACCAACGGAAAAAGGAAGACCTTTCTCTCTGTCTCTCTCTCTCACTGTCCACTCTGTCAAAAAAAAAAAAAAAAAAGCAAGCAGCAGCAAGCTATGGGGGTTTGGCTATCAAAGGCCAGAAGATATCCCTATATTTTTATTTTGCAATTTTAGTAATAGGACTATCAGCTGAAGAAACAATCAGAAATACAAAGAAAGCTTTAGCTCCCTAAATGTTCATCACAGCGTTGCCTGTAAGAGGGGAAAATCGGAGGTCAACTAAATGCTAAACCTTGGAACATCCAATCATGCAGTGCTAAGTAGCCGTTAAAATACTTCTGAGGGGCAGGTGTTTCGTGAAGCTGCTAAGTCCAACTTGGGGCACCGACTTGGGGCCATATTGATGTGCCTGCCTGGGGCTAAGTCCAACTTGGGGCACCGACTTGGGGCCATGTTGATGTGCCTGCCTGGGGTTAAGTCCAACTTGGGGCACCGACTTGGGGCCATGTTGATGTGCCTGCCTGGGGCTAAGTCCAACTTGGGGCACCGACTTGGGGCCATGTTGATGTGCCTGCCTGGGGCTAAGTCCAACTTGGGGCACCGACTTGGGGCCATGTTGATGTGCCTGCCTGGGGTTAAGTCCAACTTGGGGCACCGACTTGGGGCCATGTTGATGTTCCTGCCTGGGGTTGAACCCACCTACTCGGCTTGTGATCCAGCTTGCTGCTAACGCACACCCTGGGAAGCAGCAGTGGAGGCTCAAGTCCTTGGGTCCCTGCCGCCCACCTGGGAGACCTGGATGGAGCGCCTGCTCCTGGCTTTGGCCCCAGCCCAGCTCTGGCTGCTGCAGGCATTTGAAGATTGAACCATCAGATGGAAGCTGTCTTTTCTCTCAAATAAGTGAAAAAAATAATTTAAAAATTTTTTATGAAATATTTGGTGTGGAAAATGCTCATCCATTAAAGTAAAAAAAAGTAGAACAAAGTTACATACTTGTGCATGCAATATAAGCCCAATTGTATTTTTAAACTAATTAATTTATTTGAAAGGCAAAGTGACAAGAGATTGAGAGCTGGGGGCCTGTGTTGTGGCGTTGTGGCGTGGTGGGCTAAGCCTTCGCCTGGGACGCCGGCATCCCATATGGGTGCAAGTTCCTGTCCCGGCTGCTCCTCTTCTGATCCAGCTCTCTGCTATGGCCTGGGAAAGCAGTAGAAGATGGCCCAAGTCCTTGGGTCCCTATACCTGTGTGGGAGACCCAGAAGAAGCTCCTGGCTTTGAATCAGCCCCATTCTGGCTGTTGTGTCCATTTGGGGAGTGAACCAGCAGATGGAAGACCTCTCTGTCTCTCCACTCTCTCTGTACTTCTACCTCTCAAATAAATAAATAAATAAATCTTTCGAGAGAGAGAGAGAGAGAGAGAGAGAGATTGAGATCTTCCATCTGCTGGTGTACTTTCCAAACGCACTCAACAGCTGGGATTGGGTGAAGGCAGTCAGGGGACAGGAACTCCAGCTGGGTTTCCCACGTGGGTGGCAGGGGCCCAGGTGCTTGAGCCCTCGCTGCCTCCCAGGGTGTGCATCAGCAGGACTCGCGCCTGGGCACTCAGATCCTGGACGTGGGCATCCCAAGTGGGGGCGTAACCTGCCACATCACAATACCTGCCCCAGTGTTTGTTTTTTAATTTTTACTTATTTTTAATTTTTTATTTAAAAGGCAGGAAACAGAGGGGTGGGGGAGAGAGAGAGAGAGAGGGAGAGAGAATATGTTCCACGCACTGGTTCATCCCCCAAGTGCCCACAGCGGCCAGGCTGAGTCAGGATGAAGCCAGGAGCAAGAAGCTCCATCCAGGTCTTCCGCATGGGTGGCTGAGAATCAGTTATTTGAGCCGTCCCCTGCTGCCTCCTGGGCTGCATAAGCCCAGTTTTAGAACAATAAAACGCACCTTGTAAACACCGGTCTGTCTGTCTATAGACATTAAAAAGACAGGAAGGAAATATACTAAAGTGGAAATGATTTTCTCCCTCGATGGACATCAGTTACAGTTTAACCAGGAAACATCCGCAGAGGTGACATTTAAACACAAGAGAAATGGGCCAAGCTGGGTAGGTTCTGCCATGATTAGGGAAGGGAGGCTGTGGGTGGCCCGCCACCCAGGAGGCAGTGAGGGGGGCACGCGGGGACCTCTGTATGTGAGAAGACAGGCTGGGAGAGACACTCGCTGGGGTGCAGAGAGCGTGCGTGGTAGTCGGCTGTGGTCGCTGTAATCAAACGCCTGAGCACGTCACTCTAGACAGAAGGTTGCGGGAGCTCGCACTTTCGGGGTTCAGATCCAAGATCAGGAAGCCCCGCTGGTTCAGTCTCGGGCTGGGCTGGCAGCACGCGGAGGGAAGACCACGTGGTGAGCCAGGGAGCTGAGACACAGCCTGACCCCGGCCTTTATGCCCCTCCCGAGGGCACCCCCCCCCCCCAGCCCAGGCCCTCCCATGAGGCCCACCTCCTGTGAACACTGAAAGTGGATCATACTCCCCCACCCCTTGGCACCATTAACCTAGGACTCTGGGGGTTCAGTGCCTGCACAAGCTTGGGAGCCAAGTCACGTTCAGGCCGTAGCCACATATTTGCTTGTTTATCAGGAGAATGTTCCAAGGTATAATAGTGTAAGCGGAGGGGTAATAACGTAATGAGCCCCCGCGCCCCCGTCCTGCTGCTGTGACAAAGCTCAGTTCCCAGCCAGGCTGCCGCCTGCCCGCCCCACCGCCCACAGTGTGCCTGCTCCACGCGGTGCCCACAGAGGGCCGTCTCCTGAGAGCGGTGTGGGCTTGCCCCGGAAGCACAGGGGCAGCGGATGAAGGGACTCCACGTGCATTTGGTTTTTTTTGTTTTGTTTTTTTTTGACAGGCAGAGTGGATAGTGAGAGAGAGAGAGAGACAGAGAGAAAGGTCTTCCTTTTTGCCGTTGGTTCACCCTCCAATGGCCGCTGCAGCCGCGCATCTCACTGATCCGAAGCCAGGAGCCAGGTGCTTCTCCTGGTCTCCCATGTGGGTGCAGGGCCCAAGGACTTGGGCCATCCTCCACTGCCTTCCCGGGCCATAGCAGAGAGCTGTCCTGGAAGAGGGGCAACCGGGATAGAATCCGGCGCCCCGACCGGGACTAGAACCCGGTGTGCCGGCGCCGCAAGGCAGAGGATTAGCCTGTTGAGCCACGGTGCCGGCCTCCACGTGCATTTGTGAAGCGGACACAGAGGGGATCGGGTCGCCTAGGACAGAAAGGGTGTGGCCTGGGGAGTGCCGGTTAATGGGTCCAAGGTTTCTTTTGGAGATTATGCAGGTCTTCTGAAGTCAGCGTGGTGATGACTGTACAGCTCGAAACATGCAGACTTTGTGGTGTGTACATGAGAGCTGTCTCAGAACACAGGAGCTCGCCACGCCTGTGCTGGCCGACTGGGGATGGACAAGGCTGGCTGCTGGCGTGGCCGAGCAGGGAAGGGAAGCCAGTGTGTTTGACAGGAACCAGAGAGAAGCTTCGAGAGGATTAGTGTGGATATCCGCAGGGAAGCCACACCAGGGCTCCCGGGTGCAGCCCAGGCTTCCAGCCAGACCCGCGGAGCGCTGGGGCACTGACATGCGTCTGTTCCCTTGGGGAAGGGGTGGGCATGGCTGTGGGATTCGGGGAGACGGGCCGCAGTCAAGGAGCAGGCCCCAGATTAGAGAGAGATTCAGATGGCATGGGTGGCCTATAACGGTGAGTCCGTTAGCTGTGGTGTGAGAGGCAGGAAGCGCGGAGATCATGGTCCTGTGGTTTGTGGAGGAACCCAGGTGTCGGCTGACGACGCTGGTGGCCCCAGGACCTAAGATGTTAGGGCGAATGGAGCACTGTTTTGGAAGAACTGGCAGGACTGGATAGCTGGGAGGATCTCTAGGGAGGGGGAGGAGGCAGAGCTGGGTCAGGCCAGCTGATTGGTGGAAAGTGCCCGCACTGTGCCAGCGCTGTGGCGTAGCGGGTAAAGCCGCCGCCTCTGATGCCAGCTTGCCATGTGGACGCTGGTTCGTGTCCTGACTGCTCCCCTTCTGACCCAGCTCCCCGCTAAGGGCCTGGGGAAAGCAGCAGAGGATGGGCCAAGTGCTGGGCCCCTGCCACCCATGTGGGAAACCTGGATTAAGTCCCTTACTGGCCCAGTGCTGGCCACTGCAGCCATCTGTGGGGTGAACCAGCGCATGGAAGATCTCTGTGTCTCTCCCTCTGTCACTCTTTCAAATAAATAAAAATATTTTTTAAAAAAATTCCTGTATTCACAACAGTGCTAACGAAAGTTAAGGATTTGGGGCATGCATTGGCACAACGGCTAAGCTGCTGTATGGGATTCTTGCCCGCATCTCAGATCCGGGGTCCTGGGCTCGAATCCCCTCCACTTGCAATCCAGCTTCCTACTGGTGTGCAGCCTGGGAGGCAACTTGTGATGGCCCAAGGACTTGGGTCCCTGCTACGCAGATGGAATTCTGGGCTCCTGGCTTTGGCCTAGCCCTGTCCCGCCTGTTGCAGGCATCTGGATGGAAGGTCTCTCTGCCTCTCACACTCTACCTTTCAAATAAAATTAATGACAAATGTAAAAAACTGTTCAGGGCCATTGGTGGATGTTGTCCTGATTGAGGACCACAGGGGTGAGAGGAGACGGGGGGACGTAGGCCTTGTGTTCACCCTTGGGGAGCACTAGCTGGGGGCACCCAGGGCGCACCCAGGGGGGAGCATGGGGATTTAACGCGTCTGCTCCCCTCTTACAGGTCACGGTCAAGGTTCCCCAGAAGAACTCGTGAGGAAGCACGCTGCCTCCCTGTGCACCGGGCAGCTGCTCAACAGATCGGCCAGAGAGCAGGAGAGAGGACCCTTGCACGCATGCTGCACTCTGTAGAAGAAATTTTCCCACAAATCGTTTTTGGCGAGGAAGTCTGGGGTCTGGCCTGACGCCAGGGTGGGCTGGTGGGGTGAGGGGGGTCAGGAAGGCTTTCAGGCTGCACCGACTCTCCCAGCTTTCCGGGTGATTTTTAAATTGGATTCAGATACCTTATCCGTCTGCTGACAGCTTCTGTGACCCGCCTCATGGGAGGAGAAGTCACTGTTCACGGCTGAGACGCCCGCCAGCGCCGCGCGTTGCACTCTGCACTAAATAGAGCTCATTAAAGCAGTGCCGTCCTCAGCTCCTTGGTGACCGACTTCCTCGTCTCCGGGACCAGGGACGGTGCTGCAGGGCGGTGCCGGCCCTGCTCTTGGTCCCACGCGTTGATCACGGCCCCTCCTCCACTGACGGCAAAATGCTTTTGTTCCACGCACCGAATGAACAGAGATCTCTGGCCTGTCTGCCTGTGGCGGGGCCTGAGCTGGGCGCTAGGATTAAAACCTAACCCTGGGGCTGGTGCGGTGGCATAGCGGGTAAAGCCGCCACCTGCAGTGCCGGCATCCCGTATGGGCACTGGTTCGAGTGCCAGCTGCTCTACTTCCGATCCAGCTCTCTGCTGTGGCCTGGGAAAGCAGTAGAAGATGGCCCAAATCCTTGGGCCCTGCACCCACGTGGGAGACCCGGAAGAAGCTCCTGGCTCCTGGCTTCGGATTGGCGCAGCTCCAGATGTTGCGGCCAATTGGAGAGTGAACCAGTAGATGGAAGACCTCTCTCGTCTCTCTGCCTCTCTTTCTCTCTTTGTGTAAGTCTGACTTTTTAAAATTTATTTGACAGATAGAGAGACAGTGTGAGAGAGAGAGAGAGAGAGAAAGGTTTTCCTTCTGTTGGTTCACCCCCAAAGTGGCCACTACGGTCGGAACTGCGCCGATCCGAAGCCAGGAGCCAGGTGCTTCCTCCTGGTCTCCCATGTGGGTGCAGGGCCCAAGCACTTGGGCCATCCTCCATTGCCCTCCCCGACCACAGCAGAGAGCTGGACCGGAAGAAGAGCAACCGGGACTAGAACCCAGCGCCCATATGGGATGCTGGTGCCGCAGGTGGAGGATTAACCAAGTGAGCCACAGTGCCGGCCCCAAATTTGACTTTCAAAATATATAAATCTTTAAAAAAAGAAAAGAAAACCTAACCCCACTCAGCTCCCGCCCTCAGAGAGGGAGGGAATCGGGAAAGAGACACTGAAGTCGGCAGCTGCCAAGGCCGGGCACAGTGGCGTCCTAGACCAGACGTCGGTCCGTCTCGGTGGCGTGTGCCTCTGCAGTCAGCAGCCCTCGAGCCTCCTGTCCAGAACGCTGCCTGCCTTCAGTCCAGCTGTCCTGCACCTCAAGGTCATTGTTTTAATTCCATTTTTCCATGAATGTTACATTGTTTTCATTTCTTATTCTGAAGAAAAACAGGGAGGTCTTCCGCCTGCTGGTTAACTCCCCACATGCCTGCAGCAGCTAAGGCTGAGCCAGGCCGAAGCCAGGAGCCAGGATTCCACCCCAGGCTCCTGTGTGGGTGGTAGGGACCCGGGCGCTACAGCCATCACTGGCCACCCCTCAGGCTGTGCGTTTGCAGGACCCCAGCCTGGAAGCACAGCTGGGACCCCAGCCAGGCACTCGGGAGGATGCCGGCTTCCCGAGCACCCCCTTCCCACCCCCCACCCTCCCCAGCACAGGGCCCGACACACCCAGGCCGCTGGTGAGTCAAGGTGCTGTGAACACAGCGTGGTGAAGCCACCGCAGCTGACCGGATAGCCGGGACGGCTTCTAAGTGGCCAAGGGGCAGTGGACAGGGACGACTCAGCCCAGGCAGAATGGGATAGGGTAAGGTCTCATCGCAACACTCAGAATGGGACACATCTTAAAATTTACACATCATTTATTTGAATTCTCCACTTGATGTTTTCGGACTGCAGTTGGTTGGCTGCGGGTGATTTGAACCACAGACGCGGCGAGGCTTCGCTCACCCCAAGCTCGCTCACATCCAGTCCCCAGAGCACAGCTCCTGTGTAACTACCAAGTGTCACGGGGCAGAGAATTTGTTCATCTTGCTAAGTAATGGGGAGACGGTAAAATGTGCCACAGTCCCAGGGACGAACTGGGCATTGTCCTACGGGCACCAGCACAGCCCTCACGACTGCGCAGGACCCCCGAGGCCCAGGTGCGCGTCTGACACCAGCTTCTTGCTCATGCAAACCCTGGGAGGCAGCGAATGGAGGCTGAAGCACTTGGGCTCCTGCACCACGAGGGAGACCTGGATTGGATTCCAAGCCCCTGACTCCCGCCGGGCCCCGTCCTGGCTGTGGTGGTTATTTGGGGAGCGAGTCAGCTGATGGCAGATGGCTGCTTGCCTGTCTCTGTCCTTCTGCCTTTCAAGAAAACAAACAAACATTGCTGAGACAGATGCAAAGCTGCTTATGTCTTTGAAAAAGAAAGATTTGTTTATTTGAAAGGCACAGTGACACAGGGAGATCGTCCATCTGCTGGTTCACTCCACAAATGACCTTACCAGCCAGATCTGGGCCAGGCCAAAGCCAGGCACCTGGAACTCCATCCTGGTCCGTACTTGGGTCATCTGCTGCGGCTTTCCCGGACACACCGGCAGGCAGCTAGATTGGTGCTGATAGGGAAGCCGGTGTCACAGGCGGTGGCTTTAGCCACTCTGCCACAGCACCGGCCTGACGTCTGAGCTCGTAGTTAGTAAACAGCAAAGGCAAACAATTATACAATCTCCTGGCTTTTTTTTTTTTTCTATAAAAGGCCAAGATGATAAGGTGTTTTTTTTGTTTTGTTTTGTTTTTTTTTTTAAGATTTTATTTATTTATTTGAGAGGTAGAGTTACAGACAGAGAAGAGAAAGAAAGGTCTTCCATCTGCTGGTTCACTCCCCAAGTGGCCACAACAGCTGGAGTTGAGCCAATCTGAAGCCAGGAGCCAGGAACTTCATCCAGGTCTCCCACGCGGGTGCTGGGGCCCAAGGACTTGGGTCATCCTCTGCTGCTTTTCCAGGCCATAGCAGAGCTGGATCTGAAGAGGAGCAGCCGGGACTTGAACTGGTGCCCATAGGGGATTCCGGCGCTGCAGGCAGAGGCTTAGCCCACTGCTCCACAGCACAGGCCCCGATGAGTTATGTTGAGCTTGGCAGGCTACATAATGTGAATGTCACATTTTGTTTTTGTTTTACACTGTTTAAGAACCACTGAGAGATGGGGCAAGCACTCTTAGCTTGTGGGCCACGGTTTGCCGGTGCTGCTGGGACAGTGTTCTGGCAGGCGCTCACCCCGCAAGCTTGGATCCTTCACAGATACGTGATCATGGCTGTCCTGGTCCCAGCCAGGCCATTTCAGCAACACCCCCGGGAGGCAACGCGTTCTTTGGGAAATGGATTTCTCACAGCAAAGAGCTGCATGAGGCCGCCTGCAGCTTCAGGTCTGTGAGGGAGTGGGAACTGGCCGCGCACGCTCGGCAGAGATAAAGGAAACTGGAGGTTATCGGCCCCTTGCAGCGGTGGCTCCCGATCTCTCCGGAAGTTTGGTTTTGACGTTTCTAAGTTGTATGTTATCCACTCATTACTGCTGCGGTAAGCTTCAAGCGGCTAGACGGGGCGGGCGCAGGGTAGGTCACTGGTGGGAGACGTCCCCCTGTGTCCCAGTGCCTGGGATCGAGTCCCGCGCCGCCTCCTCTGCCTCTCGTCCAGCTCCCTGGTAATGCACGGGAGGCAGCAGTGATGGCCCAGCTACTGAGCCCCTGCCGCTCAGACTCTCAGATGGGCTTCCAGGACTCCTGGCTTTGCTTGGCCCAGCCTGGCTGTTGTGGACATTTGGGGATTGAGCCAGTGAATCAAAGAGCCCTCCCTCTCGCCCCCTTTCCCTCTCTGCCTTTCAAGTAGATGGAAATAAACATTAAGAGAAATAAACACAGGGTATCACAATTCTAAATAAATATTGCTCTAGAAACTAGAAAAAAATGTCTGGCTGCCTATGTTTTAAGAGCCAAAACCTGGTACCCTATGTTTGTCAATTATACGTCAGTAAGGCTGGGAAAAACCCTGCAGTCGCACGTATCAGACGCCAAGTCCGGGCCGGCGTAAGAAAGACGTTGGCTTTAATATTCCCAGAGTCCTGGAATCGTGGCTTCAGCTGCCGCCTACTTCAGGGGTTCCGAAGTTTCTACCTCCTGGCCCCGCCCCTGCCCCAGCAGCTCTGTGTCCAGCTGTGTCCATTTTGGTTCCTGGCGGGTCCGGATCCTCAGAAGACCCAACCGCCCTGGAGAGCTGCAGCCTGACTTCCTGGCTGGCTGCCATCCGCTGCAGGGGAGCAGGGCCCTGCAGAGCCCCTGAGGTCCACACTGCTGGCCCAGCGGGGGAGCCCCGTCGCCGCTTCCCCTGACCGGGCACTGTGGCCAGAGATGACAGGGTGATAGCGCACCTGGCTAGGAGCCCCCTAGTCTACCCAGGGGGTAGAGCCCCAAAGATGACCAGGGCTACTGCTGAAGAAGGGGACATGGAAACTCGAGACCCCGCCTGAGGGGCTGTGTGCCTCAGTGATGCAGAGGCCCTGTCGGCTGACCTGGAGGACCCTGGAGGCTCCCGTCTTCGCCCGGGCCTGTGAACGGCACACACTGAACTGTAAGAGGCGGCTCCTTCAATGGGTGATTAGCAAATGCCAGCCAGGACGAAATGTCTTCAAGGTTGATTTTGACATCCTAGACACTTATTTATCGACTTATTTGGAAGGCAGAGTTAGAGAGGCAGAGAGAGAGAGAGAGAGAGAGAGAGAGGTCTCCCATCCACTGGTTCTCTCCCTCTGGGGAGTGAACAACGGCCGGAGCTGGGCTGATCCGAAGCCAGGAGCCAGGAGCTCCTTCCAGGTCTCCCGTGGGGGTGCAGGGGCCCAAGGACTTGGGCCATCCTCTACTGCTTTCCCAGGCCATAGCAGAGAGCTGGGTCGGAAGTGGAGCAGCCGGGGTTCGAATCAGCACCCACGTGGGATGCAGGCACTGCAGGCAGCGGCTTTACCTGCTGTGCCACAGCACCGGCCCCCCTTAGACACTTCTTAATCTCCGTGCACCTTTAGTGACAGGAACCAGTTAGAACCTTATGGAGCCGTCCAAAGTTGAAAGCAAAGCTCTCGGGTTCTGAGAGCTGATCTCTCTGGGTAGCTGGATGTGGGTCAGTCACAGGAGGATTGGGTGTAAAGCTGCTGTTTCTGGGTTTAGCCTTCCAGGTCCCCAAGAGGAAATGCTGAACAAAGGGCAGTGCGAGCTTTTCAAGCTGCCCGGAGAGGCCCGCCGAGGCGGCGCTGCCTGAGCGTGGGCGCCACCTTGTGGGCTATATGTAGAACTGCAACGCCGTCCTCCACAAGAGCGGACCGCAGACACCCACCTGGCCACACATCCAAGAGCATCATAAAACCTGGACTCCAACACCTCCTCTACACGAGAGTTCACAGCAGCAACAACCAAAAGGTGGAGACAAGCTGCACGTGGGGCATCGTGCCCTGGGGTAGCCTTTAGCCATAGAAACAAACGAAACCCCGACACATGCAGCAAAGTGGCTGCACCTTCAAACGTTGTGCGGCTCGCGTGCTGTCGGCCTCCCTTCACAGGAGGTGTTCAGAAAGGCCAGTCTGGGGAGACAGAGAGGAGACGGCCGCCCCGGGGCGCGGGAGGCCTTCTGCGGTAGGTAGCTCAGTAGACGAGGTGGCTCTGCCACGGTGAGTATGTGCCACAAGTCCGCCACTCTAAGATGGTAAGTTCAGGTCATGTGAACTTTACCTTACCTGCTGCCTGCAGGGCCAGCATCCCATGTGGGCACCATGCATGTCCTACCTGCTCAACTTCTGACCCCGGGCCCTGCTAATGGCCTGGGAAAGCAGAACATGGCCCAAGTACTTGAGGCCCTGTCACCCATGTGGGAGACCCAGAAGAAACTCCCGGATCCTGGCTTTGGTCTGGCTCAGTCTTGGCCATTGCAGCCATTTGGGAAGTGAACGGGCGGATGGGAGATATCTCTCTCCTCTCTGTAACTCTACCTTTCAAAAAAAAGAAAAAAAAGAATCTAGTGTCCCAGAGCTGGTCAGGTCGGGGGAGGTCCTGGGACCTTGGCAAACCACATGACCTCCAGGCCTGCGCTACCTTACAGTCCCCATGGTCACTCCCAGGTCTCATTTGGCTACTTAGTGAGGGATTAACAAAGGCACAACGGATATACACAAGGTAAAAATAACTCAGTGAAATAGAAATCTGGTGCCCAGTCACAAGCCCCAGGTAGAAATATTTACTTTTTTCCTACTAAGTGCCAGGAAACTTGGGATCTTATTTCTTTTCTATTTTCTAAAGATTTATTTCTTTATTCAAAAGGCAGAGTCTCAGAGAGGCAGAGGCAGAGAGACAGACACACACACACACACAGAGAGAGAGAGGTCTTCCACCCACTGGTTCACTCCCCAAGTGGCCCCAACAACTAGAGCTGGGCTGATCCAAAGCCAGGAGCAGGGAGCTTCTTCCAGGTCTCCCATGCAGGTGCAGGGGCCCAAGGACTTGGGATATCTTCTCCTGCTTTCCCAGGCCACCGCAGGGAGCTTGATGGGAAATGGAGCAGCTGGGACTGGAATCGGAGCCCATATGGGATGTCAGCACTGCAGGTGGTGGCTTATCCTGCTATGCCACAGCGCCGGCCCCCAGATCTTATTTCTTAAGAGCTTCATTTATATACTTAAATTTTTTTTTTATTTATTTACATTCTATTTGAAACGTGGGGGGGGGGGGGAGACAGAGAGGGAGGAGGAAGAGAACAGAGGGAGAGATCATTCATTCACTGGTTCAGACTCCAGAGGCTTGCAATGGCCAGGCCTAGGCAAAGCCAAAGCCAGGAACTAGAACTCGATTTAGAGCTCCCTCGTGGGTGACGGAACCAAACACTCGCCCCATCATCTGCTTCCCCCAGGGTGTGCATTAGCGGGAAGCGTGAGCAGAAGCGGAGGAGCCAGGACGCGGACTCAGTAGGGAACGTGGAAGTCCCGAGTGCCATCCTAACTGCTGTGCCGAGAGCCTGCCCGGGCCTCACTTAGGAAATGGGGGTGCAGTGGCAACCCACAGGTCACACAGCACCAGCTGGCCACATCCAGACTGAACCCGGCCTCCCCCGGGTGGATGGCGGTGCACTTGTGCCACAATGGAGCTGCCCGGCGCCCCGTTCTCCTTCCTCCCAGGACAGCGCGTCTCAGCCCTGCGTGTGCATCAGCGTCCCCTGGAGGGCTGGTGAAAGCCCCCGAGGCGCTGACGCTCTGCGTCTCTGGCCAGGCGGTCAGGGCCGCGCTCGGGAGCACGTTCGGCCACTTGGACCCCATCACAGAGGGGCCCCGCCTTCGCATGGGGGACCACAGCTCCCTTCAGAAAGCGTTGTGTTTGTCTCCTCTTCAGAGGTACAGAGAAGTTCTAAGAACAACACCTCCGCCTCTCACACACCCTGCACGCAGGAACACCCCTTGGCGTCTGCCCACCTGGTCTGTGCGCCCCAGCCCCACCGTCCTCTCACCTCCCAAACACAGCTCCCCTGCCCGCCCCGGGCCACCTAGGAGGCTGCAGGCACCAAGCCCGCTTACCTCCTGGGACTTTTTCCTGTGCCATTTTTCCTGGGATGCTCTCTTACATACTTAGCAGATCTGGGAAATCTAACTGGACCCACAATGATTCAGTATTGTGGGAATGTCTGGCCGGCGCCGTGGCTTAACAGGCTAATCCTCCGCCTAGCGGCGCCAGCACACCGGGTTCTAGTCCCGGTCGGGGTGCCGGATTCTGTCCCGGTTGCCCCTCTTCCAGGCCAGCTCTCTGCTATGGCCCGGGAAGGCAGTGGAGGATGGCCCAAGTGCTTGGGTCCTGCACCCCATGGGAGACCAGGAGAAGCACCTGGCTCCTGCCTTCGGATCAGAGAGATGCGCCGGCCGCAGCGGCCATTGGAGGGTGAACCAACGGCAAAAAGGAAGACCTTTCTCTCTGTCTCTCTCTCTCTCACTATCCACTCTGCCTGTCAAAAAAAAAAAAAAAAGAATATTGTGGGAATTTCTGAAAATGTTGGAAACATCCAAAGGGCGGGATTATTCCAAGGAGACGCAGGTGATGCTTCCTGGAGCCACTCTGTCTCCTCGGTGAGTTTTGGGGGGTTCACCTAGCTCACGGCCCCATCAGAATCGTCTTCCTCATCTGTCTTCCTGGAGTGGGGACCCTGGCACGTGCAGCACTGCCCTCTGACCTGGGGCGGGCCAATGGGATCCCTCGACACTGTGGAACTGGACGTGGAGCCGGTGGGGTCCGTGGTGCAGCGTGGAAATGGAAGCAGAGCAGAGAATGACGGAGCTGATGTGCAGGCAGGCAGGGGAGAGGCCAGGCCGAGGGCGGGGAAAGCCGTCGGGCTGCCTCCACCTTTCGGTTACCAGTTACGGTGGGCGACACTGCCGTGAACGTGGGGCAAGGCCCTGCTCTCTCAGAAGTGCGCTGGGCTTGCAAGATGGTTCTGTTTACTTTCCTGAGGGCTGCCACCCTGTCTTCACAGTGCAGCGCTGGCTGACATCCCCAAGGCAAAGCGCGAGAGGGCCGGTTTGTCCACGTGCTCACCAGCGCTGGCTCTGTTCTGGCCTTCTTGACAGCGGCCACCCGGGGGGCATGAGGTGTGTTCATGACGGCTTTGGCCAGTGAGGTCTAGCCTCTGGTCCTGGGCTTGTAGACCTCTTGTACTTGGCACTGAAGAGATGCGTCAGGTCTTTATTCACTTTTTTTTAAAAGATTTATTTTATTTATTTGAAAGGCAGAGCTACAGAGGGAGAGAGAGAGAGAGAGGTCCCCCATCTGCTGGGTCACTCCCCAAATGGCCACAATGACCAGGGCTGGCCTAGCCAAAGCCAGGAGCCAGGAGCTTCTTCCAGGTCTCCCATGTGGGTGCAGGTGCGCAAGCACTTGGGCCATCCCCCACTGCTTTCCCAGGCACGACAGGAGGGAGCCAGATTGGAAGTGGAGCAGCCAGGACTCAGGACATGGGATGGTGGTGCCACAGGCTGGGCTTTAACCCACCGTGCCACAGCACCGGCCCCATTTATTCATTTTTAATTTGGATGTTTGTCTTCTTGCTGTTGAGTTGCACATGCTTTTTGTACATCCTGGACACCAGACGCTAATCAGACACGTGACTGGCAAATATTTTCTCCTATTCTATGGGTTGCCTTTTCACCCTATTGACTTTGACCCCTTAAGACTCGGAAATTTCCAGATTTGCTGTAGTCCAATCTGTTTACACTTCTACTGTCTATGGTTTTATAAAATTGATGGCAACCTAAATAGATTTAAGCTTTTTTAAGCTAGATTATTGTTCTTGGATGGCCACTATTGCTCATTTTTTTTTTTTTTTTTTTTTTTGACAGGCAGAGTGGATAGTGAGAGAGAGAGTCAGAGAGAAAGGTCTTCCTTTTTGCCGTTGGTTCACCCTCCAATGGCCGCTGCAGTCGGCGCATCTCGCTGATCCGAAGCCAGGAGCCAGGTGCTTCTCCTGGTCTCCCATGCGGGTGCAGGGTCCAAGCACTTGGGCCATCCTCCACTGCCTTCCCAGGCCATAGCAGAGAGCTGGCCTGGAAGAGGGGCAACCGGGACTAGAACCCGGTGTTCCGGCGCCGCAAGGTGGAGGATTAGCCTGTTAAGCCACGGCTCCGGCCAAATTCTTTATTTCTTGTTTATTTATTTGATAGAGGGAGAGAGAGATATTTCACCTATATCCTCAAAGGCCCACAACCACTTGGTCTGGGCCAGACTGAAGCCAAGAGCTCAGAACTCAGGCTGGAACCTAAGAATGGGAACCTCACCTGGTGCCTCCCAGAGCGCTCCTCAGCAGGATACTGGGCGTGGACGCAGAGCGAGGCTCGAACCCCGGCACTCCGATACGGGACGTGGGAGTTCCCCAGGCGGTATCTCAAGCCTGCCCCTTGCCAGTGCTTTCAGTATCATATTCAAGAAATCATTGCCAAATACGATGTCACAAGCTTTTCTCCCGTCTTGTCTTCTAGGAGCTTTGTGGCTTAAGTGCTTTTGATAGGTGTTCTGTGTGAGGTCCATTTTGAGTTAATTTCTGTATAGGAGACCAGGGTCCAGCTTCATTCTTTTCCATCTGGATAGTGTTCCCAACACCATCTGTTGGTGAGACTGTCCTGTCCTCGTTGAGAGACTTTGATACTCTTGTTGGAAACCATCTGGCCACAGAGTGAGGGTTCTGTTATTGGCACTCTCTATGCTATCCCATGAGTTCACAAATCTGTCTTTATGCCAGTACCACACTGTTTTCATTCCTGTAGTGTGGTAGTAAGGTTTTTTGTTTGTTTGTTTTTGTTTTTTAATTTTTGACAGGCAGAGTGGACAGTGAGAGAGACAAAGAGAAAGGTCTTCCTTTGCCGTTGGTTCACCCCCACAATGGCCGACACGGCCGGTGCACTGCGGCCGGCGCACCGCGCTGATCCGAAGGCAGGAGCCAGGGGCTTCTCCTGGTCTCCCATGGGGTGCAGGGCCCAAAGACTTGGGCCATCCTCCACTGCACTCCCTGGCCACAGCAGAGAGCTGGCCTGGAAGAGGGGCAACCGGGACAGAATCCGGCTCCCTGACCGGGACTAGAACCCGGTGTGCTATCACTGCTCTGCAGAGGATTAGCCTGTTGAGCCACGGCGCCGGCCTGGTAGTAAGTTTTAACAGCAGGAAGTGTGGGGTAGGGTTTGGTTCGGTGCAGTGGCTTAAATTACTGCCTGGAATGCTCAAATCCCAGACCGGAGCGTCTGGTTCAAGTCCCAGCAGCTTGCTTCTAATCCGGCCTCCTGCTAAGGCACATCCACTTCCTGGGAGGAGGCAGATGACTTACGTGGGTCCCTGCCGCCCACGTAGGGTGCCCAGGCTGAGCTCCAGGCTCCTGGCTTTGGCCTGGATTCTGACAGCAATCACACCGAACCTGTGGATTGCTTTGTGTAGTACTGACTCCTTCACAGTACTGGGTGCTCCATACATGAACATGGCTGCCTCTCCATTTGTGTTTTCTTTAATGTCTCAGAGATGTTTTGTAGTTTCTGTGCATATATTTTCCATCTCCTTGGTTAAATTTTATTTCTTTTTTTTCTTTTTAAGATTTTATTTATTTATTTGAGAAGTAGAGTTATAGACAGTGGGAAGGAAAGATAGAGAGAAATGTCTTCCATCTGCTGGTTCACTCCCCAAATTGCTGCCTTGGCTGGAGCTGCGCTGATCCTAAGCCAGGAGCCAGGAGCTTCTTCTGGGTCTCCCACATGGCTGCAGGGGCCCAAGCACTTGGGCCATCTTCCACTGCTTTCCCAGGCCATAGCAGAAAGCTGGATCGGAAGAGGAGCAGCCAGGATTCGAACCAGTGCCCATATGGAATGCTGGCACCACAGGCGGAGAATTAACCTACTATGCCATAGTGCTGGCCCCAAGTTTTATTTCTAAATATTTATTCTTTTTTCTTTTTTCTTTTTTGACAGGCAGAGTGGACAGTGAGAGAGAGAGAGAGAGAGAGAGAGAGAGAGAGAGAAAGGTCTTCCTTTTTCCATTGGTTCACCAACCCACCCCCACCACCCCAATGGCCGCTGCGGCTGGCGCGCTACAGTCTTTTTGATGTTTTATGATTGTTTTCTTAAATTTATTCTGGGAGATTCACTGTTAATATTAACAGATTTTTGTGTGTTGATCCTGAATCCACAAGGGTATATATATTTAAAGCTCCCTGTTATTCTCGTGTTCAGCTGGAGCTAGCACCTAGGACCTCATACAGACTCTAGATCATGGTCTGCACCACAGTGGAGTGGTTAAGAACTAAGTGCAGTGGCTCACTTGGTTAATCCTCCGCCTGCGGCGCTGGCATCCCATATGGGCACCGGGTTCTAGTCCCGGTTGCTCCTCTTCCAGTCCAGCTCTCTGCTGTGGCCCGGGAGGGCAGTGGAGGATGGCCCAAGTCCTTGGGCCCCTGAACCCACATGGGAGACCAGGAGGAAGCACCTGGCTTCTGGCTTTGGACCAGCTCAACGGTGGCTGTAGTGGCCATTTGGGGGGTGAACCAATGGAAGGAAGACCTTTCTCTCTGTCTTAAAAAAAAAAAAAAAAAAAAAAAAAAAGAACTAAGTGCAATCAAACAGAGACCTAATTAGAACCTGAACTTTTCCATTTAAAACATGGAAAACAGACCTTGGGGTAGGCACTGTGTGCAGGGGGTTGAGCTGCTGCTTGGTTCGAATCCCAGCTGTTCCACTTCTGATCCAGCCTCCTGCTAATGCATCCTGGGAGTCACTCTTCCCCCAGTTCCAGTCCTCTGGTACACAGCAGGTGCTCAACGGGTATGTAAAGCCAGCAGTGGGTGAACACATGATGCTCCATCTGAAGTGCAGCGGATGACACGACAGACAGAATCCAGAGTACGTGCGTGTGGAAACTCCTACACTGAATGTGCACGTGGAGAGACCCACTCTGTTAAGGACACACATTATAGTGTTTCTATAATGACAAAACGAGGGGTGCAGCCCAAAGTACCCTGTACATCTGACTAACTGACAAATTCTGGGACAGCTGTACAATGAAATCCTATGGGTTTTTGTGGTTTTTTTCATGACGCAGCTTTGTTGTGTTGAGGCTGAATAACCGTGGTGGTGGGCTCTTTCTGATTAATGTGAGGGCGGGCAGGACTGGGGACTTGCTTCTAACCAGGATGTAAAGGTGACGCGACATCACTTTGTGAATCATATTAGTGTATGAAGGGTCTTCAGAAAGTTCCAACAAAGGTGTAGTATGAAAAAACTATGTGCATGGATTTAAATTTCTTCCTACTAAAATAACCTTTTTTTAAATTCCATTTCCCATGCTCTTTTAGGAGCACTCTTGTATATAATACATATGGCTCCATTTGTTAACAGATACACAGAGACGCTCCCCCTGGCCACTGGCCATGAAGGAGCAAACTTCCACTACACAAGCAGCTAAGGCAAGAGCCAATGGCAGGGAGTCACAGGCAGCCTCCAGGACCCGAGGGCGGCCTGCAGCTGCCAGCCAGTGGCCTGGCCTCCATCCTGCAGCCACCACAGAACTCCTGAGCCCACCCATCCGACCGAATCGGCCCACCAGGGTCTACCAGAGAAACCCCCTTTCTTCAAGTCAGCTGGTTAGCCACCTTAAGCACAGGTACAAAGCACCTTCCCAGCAGCTCCTGGGTTCGTGTTTGCGTAACTGGAGGTGCTGTCTTTAGCCTACTGACATGGCCAAGTAACATTTGTGGTGACCCTCCAGTGGCTGGCCTCCCACAGCAAACAAGGGGTCTCAGCTCTGTACACGGAGGCTGCACTGGGCGAACAGGACTCTGGAGCCACAAAGGCAGGGCTTCAAGTCCACCGCACAAAACAGACAGAATCCGAGGTCCACCGCACAAAACAGACAGAATCCGAGGTCCACCGCACAAAACAGACAGAATCTGAGGTCCACCGCACAAAACAGACAGAATCCGAGGTCCACCGCACAAAACAGACAGAATCCGAGAACACTGCCCGTGGCCGGAGCCTCAGCAATACTGCTCCAAAGGACCCTCTCCAGGCCTGCTCCTCCCCGCATCGGATCTCTGCTCTGAGCCCCCTCAGGGAGGCCTGCCTAGGCCTCCAGGTCTGCAACAACCTGTCCTTCAGTCACTCTCTTTAACCAGCTCTATCTGAAATCAGAGCACATCTCATTTCTTGGCGTTGTGGGTCTGTTCAAAGTATTTATTTATTTATTTATTTTAAAGTATTTATTTATTTATTTTTGTATCTCTTCTACTTGGGATATAAGCTCCAAAACAGGAGGAACTTTTTTTTTTCTTTTAAATTAAAAAAAAAAAATTTAGAGAGGCAGAGATAGAGACAAAGAGGGATATTCCATCCATCCACTGGGTCACTCCCCAAATGGCAGCAATGATCAGGGCTGGGCCAGGCCGAAGCCAGGAGCCTGGAACTCCATCCAGGTCTCCCATGTGGGTGCAGGGGCCCAAGCACTTGGGCCATCCTCCACTGCTTTCCCAGGCCACAGCAGAGAGCTGGATCGGAAGTGGAGCAGCCGGGACTAGAACTGGTGCTCCTGTGGAAAGCCAGTGCTGCAGGAGGTGGCTTAACTTGCTGTGCCACAATGCTGACCCCCAGTGGGGCCTCTATGGCACTAATGTAGTTGTGTCCAGAACAGGGCCCAGTATGCCCAGTGGCTGTATGGAGATATGCTGGAATGAGGCATGGCTGGGATGCGTGGCCACGCGTGGCCATACGTGGTTTCTTTCCACAAAGGACCTCACCTTCAACCACCTCTAACACCTACCGTATCGTCTATGCCAGGGGTTGAGGAGGATGTCTGGTAGTAATGAATCGAGTTTACTGGTTAATTTTTCAAGCTAAGCCAGAGTGCCGTGCCCCTGTGTATTTGCAGTGCTCTCCACCTCTTTTCCAGCCGTGAGTCGAGTCCGAGTTGCACAGCGAGACCTCACATTGTGCCTGCTCAGCAACCCACTTTCCATCTGGGATTCGCAAGGCTTTCAGGCGGTGGTGTTGCTTCCTGGGTATAGAGTTTCAGTTTTCCAACAGGAAGCGTTCTGCAGCGTGGCTGTCCAAGGAGAGTGCTTGCCATTACTGGGCTGGAGGGTACGCTTGTTGTGCACCTGTCACTGCAATGGGAGAGGCTCTGGGTGTTGTGGTGCCGTGGGCTAAGCTGTGTTTGGGACACCTGCATCCAGCATCAGAGTGCCTGGGGCCAGGTCCTGATCTGCTTCTGATCCAGCTTCCTGCTGTGTACCCTGGGAGGCAGCAGATGGTGGCTCAACTCCTTAGGCTGATGCCACTCGTGGGAGCTTCTGCTCTTGCTTTGGGGAGTTAATCGTTAGATGGAAGATTTCTCTCTGTGTATCACTCTGTCTTTCAAGTAAATACACTTAAAGGCGGGGGAGGGAGGGGGAGGTCACCGAGTCAGAGATCTGAGCTGCCCCAGGAGGGATGGTCTTCACTCTGTGAGCTCTCAAAGGTAGGCCTTGGCCAGTTGGCAAGCACCCAGGGAAGGCAGTGGGGTCTCTCTTGCAGCGAAGGCTGCGCCAGGTCAGGGGACGCGTTCCAGATGGACCTGGGGCGCCCCTGCAGGGCTGCTGTGGGAATGGTGGGCTGTGCTGGGGGGCGAGGGCGGCCTTCATGGTCAGCAGGCTCCTTCCTACTCCGCCTCTGAGGAGGACTTTCCATGCACAGACTGTCAGACATGATCAAATAGGACAGACTTGGGGGGCAGAAAGTTGGGTCAGAAACCAGGTGGTGCTCTCATACTACAAGGACAACTAACTCTGTCCAAACTTCTGGGGGGCGTCCAAGACCAGGAAAACAGGCAGCCAAGTGCGTGAAGCACATTCGGAGCCAGAGCTGTCTGTGCTACCATGGAACTCCCGATCTCAGTGACTGCTGGGGAGGACGCGGGGCAGGCAGTGCAGGCTGGCGGCTGCTCCTTCCTGCTCCTCCACAGCCTTCTCCCTCCCCGCAGACCGGCTCCCACCACTCCCCGTTCACAGGGCACACAGGGACTGTGTGGCAGTGGGACGCTGCCCCCTCTCTGCACAACGTTCCGCAACAACCTACAGTCGGCTTCCTGCTCCCGTCTCACTCCCCAGGATCCTGCTGTGTCTGAAGCTGTCCTCCCGAAGTTCATGTGTTGGAAACTTGAACCCCAAATTCATACGGGACTGGCATTTGGAGGTGGGGCCACTGCCATCAGATGGAGTCATGCGGCGTGGACTGGTGAGCCCACGATGGCACCGGCGGCTCCGCAAGAGGAAGACGGAGCCGAGCTGGCACCCAGGTGCCTCTGGCATGTCAGCACGCGGCAAGAAGGCCCTTCCCAGGTGCCAGCGCCATGCTCTTGGACTTCCCGGTCCCCAGAACTGCGAGCTGAAGAAACCTCTACACTTGGTACATGACTTGCTCTCAAGTGTTTTGGTTTAGCAACAGAAAACAGATTATGCTATTTCTGATGGACCCAGCATGGGTCAGATGTCCATTCTTGAGCCAATTTGGCTAGGGGAGGAGTTCACATGACATATGACATTAGGCCTATGCCATAAACAGGCTGCTGGGTGATGGGCAGCAGCGTGCAGCTATCTGCACCTGCTGCTTGAGGGATGGTCCGCGACTGGCATCTGCATGAAGGCAGTCCCAGCAGCGCAAAACCCAGCGCTCTGCCCCACTCCTAACAGCTCCAAGTCGGTCCCCAGGGGTAAGCGTGTGCAGTCTTCAGAGACACTGCTCATCCATCCTTCCTCCCTCCCTTCATCTCTCCTACCATTTAAAACAGCTTTTAGATAAAACCCACACACTATATAAATTACCAACTTAAAGTGTAGAATTCAACTTTTAATATATGCAGAGTTGTGCATCTCGCATGCTACAATCTACTTTACAACACTTTCACTGGCCCCCAAAGAACCTTGTACCTGTTAGCAATCAACCCCGATTGCACCCATTTTCCCCCAAGCTCTGCATGACCACTACTTACTGTCTCTATAGATACACTTATCCTAAAAATGATACAAATGAGTCACACAATAGCTGTATATGGCCTGCCTTCTTTCACTCAGTGTACTGCTTTCAAAGTTTATCCACATTGCAGTCTGTTAGTACAGCATTCCATTTCATGCTCAATATTCCACTGTATGTCGGAGCACATTGTGTCTGTCACTGCTCTGAGCAGGCCTGTGTGAACATGCTTCCCTATCTCTTGGGCTAGACCACGTCTTCAAAACAGTAATCATCGCAGCAACTCACTGAGTGGGCCCTGCTGGGCAGCTGCTGCCAATGCCCAGCGCTAGACTTGGGACGTTTCAGATCCTCTCCAAAGAGCACACGTGGCTTCAAGCCAGGCTGTCGCAGGTCTTGGGAGGGCAGATGGAGGGGGAGCGTCACGTCCCACGGGGCTCTCCTCAAATCTCTCTTCCTTCCTCCCTCTTCTTCCTCTCTCCCTCCACTCGGGGCCACAGAGCTGGGAGACCTCTGAGGTGATGCTGGTGGCTGTTGGTGAGGACTTGCGGTTCCTGTCAGTCTGTGTATCTGTGGTCATCTCCCACCCACCCACCCCCACACACACCACACACTCGCAGGGGCATGCAGACACACCTAGAATACCCACATAGGAAACTGTGCTGGGGGTTACTCAAGGACAATACTCTGAACCAGGAAATGCAGGCCCGGGACAGGGAGGTGTGGAAAATGAATTCTCAAGGCGGAAGAGGGCACCAGCCGGTCAAAGTACGGTTCATGGATTCATGGCCAGCAGCACGGGCACCTGGGCACTTGTCAGAGATGCAGTCTCAGCCACGGCTCAGGTGTACTGACTCTGGATCGCAGTCTAACCGGATCCCCAGGTGCCCGGGCTGCCCATCGAGATGTTGGAAGTGCAGTCCCAGGAGGTGCTGCCGGACCTTGGCACAGCTGAACTTGTTCTTGGCCTGAGAAGGTGATGGGACCCTCCAGGGAAGCACAGCAGCCCATGGAAGCCCTGAGCCTCGGCTGAGCCAAGGGGTGCCAGGGCCAGGAATGGGGCAGCGGCCAGAGTGGGGGCCTGCCCTCCACGCTAGGACCAGCTGCCACTTAAGCGGCTCAATGATCCGGCCCCTTGCTGGGCACAGTGAGGCAGCAATTGCTTCTGGATGAAGCACCAAGAGTCTTCCTAATGGGGATGCTGAGCAGTGCCCAGGGAAGCCGTTAGGGGTCGAAACATACAAGGGCAGGTGGAAGTCACCTTGGAGGCGTCCATCCTATGGTGGGGGGGAGCCCGCATTTCTGCAGCTTGGGAAAGGGTGTGCACTACGCACCCCGAGGCTGGCTGCTATTACAGGGCGACAGGGGCTGTCTCTGGTGGAGACATCTAAAAACATCCCTGACATCTAAAAAACACGACACTCCTGAATCGAAGTCTCCACTAGAGGAAAAGAGTTTGGGGTGAGGGAGAGACTGTATGGTCTTCAACTGTTTTGGTCAAGGGCTCCAGTCTCGATGTAAGCTAGCCCTGCCACCAGAGGAAGACAGAGCAAACAGCATCAGACCTCCTTGTTAAAAAAGGAGGAAAATGAGGGGCCGGCGCTGGGGCACAGCGAGTTAATGCCCTGGCCTGAAGAGCTAGCATCCCATGTAGGCGCCAGTTCTAGTCCTGGCTGCTCCACTTCCGATCCAGCTCTCTGCTATGGCCTGGGGAAAGCAGAAGAAGATGGCTCAAGTCCTTGGGCCCCTGTACCCACATAGGAGACCCAGAAGAAGCTCCTGGCTCCTGGCTCCTGACTGGCACAGCTCTGGCTGATGCAGCCATCTGGGGAGTGAACCATCGGATGGAAGACCTTTCTCTCTGTCTCTGCCTTTCTCTGTAACTCTTCCAAATAAATAAATTTAAAAAACCTTTTTTTTAAAAAAAGGAGGAAAATGAGTGGCACAGAGGAGTGCCCAGGGCCTAGCCATTCCGAGAAGGCTGGGTAAAGGCTGGAAAACCCAGTCCGTTCCCAGGGACTGAGAACTCATTATCCACAGCTTTTTTTTTTTTTTTTTTTTTGACAGGCAGAGTGGACAGTGAGAGAGAGAGAGACAGAGAGAAAGGTCTTCCTTTGCCGTTGGTTCACCCTCCTGTGGCTGGTGCATCGCACTGATCTGAAGCCAGGAGCCAGGTGCTTCTCCTAGTCTCCCATGGGGTGCAGGGCCCAAGCACTTGGTCCATCCTCCACTGCACTCCTGGGCCATAGCAGAGAGCTAGCCTGGAAGAGGGGCAACCGGGACAGAATCCGGCACCCCGACCGGGACTAGAACCTGGTGTGCTGGCGCCGCACGTGGAGGATTAGCCTAGTGAGCCGCGGCGCGGGCCATATTCACAGCTCTTGGCTCCACGGAGTCACCCTTCCAGGGAAACCAGCACACCTGGAGTAGAGTGTGTCCGCTTCTGCCAGGAGCCCCGCTGTTTTGCCTTGTCCTGGGTTAGAGTCCAAATGCAACTCTTCCAAGGGCTTTGTCTCCCTGGGAGTCTTCTTGAGGTTCCCTCTATTAGACAACAAGGCACACCCACAAATTCTTTCTTCTTACCTTGGGCTTCTACTTGGGCTCCAGCCTGGCTCAGCCTTAGCTGTTCTGGGCATTTGGGGAGCTAACCACAGGATAGATCTCTCTCTCTCACGCTATTAAATTAACTTTAAACGTTTCATGCTTGTCACCCAGTTTGTGGGGATTTGTTTTGGCAGTCCCTAGAAACTAACAGAGCAGCTCACAAGTGAGCCAGCTTCCCTCAGGCAGACGAGCGAGTGGCAGAGGGCCTCCCCGACAGAGGCGTCTTCCTGTGACCTCATCTTGGATGACGCCCATCATCAGAAGCAAGCTGCTAGAGGCAGCCCCACGTGCAGGATGAAGGGACTGCACCTGCCAGCAGGTGGGCACCCCGGAGGCTACCTGATAGGCTGCCTACCCAGCCACCTGACCAGCCAAAAGTGGAAGTTCATCAGAAGCCTCTTCTTCCTCCGGGCGTGGCCTCCTCCATTCATTGAGTCCTGAACAAACTTCCTAAGCGTGTGCCATGAGATGACCAGGTTAGACTCTTTCCCTTGAAAAATGATTTACTGTCTAGTGGGGAACAACACTAAAGAAAGTATTAGGACAGTTCAAAACACGGGATTGAGATCAGTGGGGGAGGAGCTGGCGCTGTGGCACAGCGGGTTAACGTCCTGGCCTGGAGCACCAGCATCCCATATGGGTGCTGGTTCTAGTCCCAGCTGCTCCACTTCCAATCCAGCTCTCTGCTATGGCCTGGGAAAGCAGTAGAGGATGGCCCAAGTCCTTGGGCCCCTGTACCCCATGGGAGACCCAGAAGAAGCTCCTGGCTCCTGGCTTCGGATTGGCGCAGTTCCGGCTGTGTGGGCAATTGGGGAATAAACCATTGGATGGAAGACCTCTCTCTCTCTCTCTCCTCTCTTCTCTCTGTGTAACTCTGACTCTCAAGTAAAAAACAAATAAATCTTAAAAAAAAAAAAAAAAAAAGATCAGCAGGGGAGCATGCACTTGGCACAGTGGTTAATGTGCTGCTTGGGTTGCCCACTTTTCACATCAGAGTGCTGGGTGTGAGCTCCAGCTCCATCCCCAACTCCATTTTCCTGCTAATGCACCCCCTGGGAGGCAGCGGGTGATGTCCCTGCCACTCACATCGGGGAGACTTACAGATTCCTGCTCTTGGCAGCTGGGGAGTAACCAGCGGATGGGAGATCGCTCTCTCTCTCTCTGCCTTTCAAAAAAAAAAAAAAAAAAAGAAAGAAAGAAAAAACAGAAATGCCCTGGCCTCTTTCTCATTTTACTTAAAAAAAAAAAAAAGTTAGTGCCAAAAATTTTAAATCCCTGTAGTTTTTTTTTTTTTTTTTTTGAAACACAGATCTCAATGAACTTTGGAGACCACTCATGCATGGCTTTCAGAATTTTGTGCACCAAAACAAACACCGTTTACTTTAATTTTCCATGAACTTTTGAAGGACCTTCATACATAAACACAAAGTATGACAAACCCAAGCTAAATTGTCAGGAGATTATAACAGGAACATCTAACTCAGATTGGGAAAGGAAGGGCAGCATTAGGCACAGCTTTTTGAAAACATCAGTGGAGTGATGAAAGAGTAGAAATTTGGCTGTGTGTGTGCGTGCTGGGAGGGAAGGAAGTCTCCAGGAAGTGGGAGAGCACAGGGAAAGGGGTCAGTAAGCTGAGCAGCTCACTCAGGCCTTGTCTCTTTTTCATCTTGTGGATTAGGTTGCAAAGGCAAAGCTGCAGTAATAAAGTGACCGGAATCACACAGAAGCTCCACAGAAAAGAAGTTTATTTTTCTCACATCACATTCACATGTAGACATCTGTGAAGAGAGGCAGAGTTCTCTACCCAGGAATCTTCTACTCCGAGCCTGTGTCTTGTCCAGACTCTTCTCATGGTCCGTGTCCAGTAAGAGCACAGTGCAGCACCTGCAGGAGGGCTTTCCGGGCCACGTCTGGAAACTGAGCACGGCTGTCCTGCTCACCGTCCACTGGGGAGAGCACAGGTACGTGGCCACAGCTACTTAGGGGCTGGGGAATGGAGTGCAGGTGGACGGCCAACAGAGACAGCAATCATTTTATTCTGGTGGACAAGCAGGTCTCCATCACTTACTTACTTGACTGACCCTCTGGTGTATCTCATCCAAGCTCCCAGGCGGCCTCCACAGAAGAGAACTCAGGAGCGCACACTCTCTCCCCGCAAGTATTTCATTCACTGAACAGCATCATCACTCACCCAGTGGCTTAAGCCAAACACGTGGCAGTTCTCCCTGATGAAATTCTTGGTTACCTACGACATCCAGTCCTTCGGGAAGTCCTGTCAACGTCATCCAAAACTTATCTTAAATCCATTTTTTTCCTCTCTCCACACTGCCACCTCCTGTATTCGAGCAACAGTCTTTCATCTGGATTATCCCAATGGTCAAGATGGTTGTAGACACTTTGGCTTCTGCTTGCCTATATGCCATTCTTTATAGAGCAGGGCGATCTTTCAAAACACGTTTATCAGGGCCAGCACTGTGGCGCAGCGGTTCAGCTGCCACTTGTGACACCAGCAGCCCACATCTGAGTGCTGGCTGTCGTCCTGGCAGCCCCACTTCCCGTCCAGCTTCGGCTAACGCATGCACCAGGAGGCACCGGATGTTGGTTCAGGTGCTTGGGCTCCTGCCACCCATGTGGGAGACCAGGACGGAGTTTCTGGCTGCTGGGGTAGGGCAGGCCCAGCCCTGGCTGTTGCAGACATTTGGGGAGTGAGCCAGTGGATGAAAGATCCTCCTCTCTCTCTTTCTCTAACTTGCCCTCTCCCTCTGTCGCCCTGCCCTTCAAGTAAATAAATCTTTGAATTAATTAATTAAAAGAGAGAAATTCGCCATCACTAGCTCACAACGTCCCAGTGGTTTACAATAAAACCCGAAGTCCAGACACGACTCGCGTCCCTGCCACATCTCCAGCCTCATCTTGGGTCACTTTCCCGCTATTCGGTCTACTCCAGCTTCTGGAACCCATTAAGCTCTGTTTCCACCTGAAGACTCACGCCGCCCCGTCTGCTCCCAAACGCCTCCCTCGGGTTTCCAACGGCCGGCTCCTCTTCTAGCCTCCTGAGCAACCTCCCCTCGCCCAGGATGGACCCCTCGCCCCGTTCAGCCCCTTCGGCATCCCCCTCCCTGCCCTCTCGGCCCCGCACTCTCCCCTTTCCGGACAGTTCCAGGAGCAGCTTCGCTCCCGCGGTGTCCCCCGGCGTCCGGCGGGCCTGGCTCCCGGGTGTGGGGGCCCGGCGGCTGGCGAGGGGATCACCGGCTCCTCCCAGGTCCCCCGAGAGGCCCCCGGTGCGGCCGAGGGCACGACCCTGGGTTCTGTCTGCGCTGGGCACGCGAGCCCGGCTCTGGGAGCGTCCGTCACCGAACCCGCACCGCACCGGCCACCGCGGGCGCCCGCACCTACCTTGCGGAGACGCGAGGCGGAAGGCGCCCGCCGCCGCCGCCACGCCGGCTCCCGCGGCGACCTCCAGCGGCCCCGCTCGGGCGGGCGCCCCGTGCGTCATTAGCGCGGCGCCAGCGCGGCGGAAGGCCCGGGGACCTGTCCTGCGTGAGGCGCGCCTCGGAGATGCCCGCGCGGGCGCCTGCACCCCGGCCGCGCCGCTCGGGGGCGGCCCGGGGACCCCGGCGGCCCGCCGAGAGGGGCGCGTGGCGCCGCGGGGTCCCGGGGCCGGGGGCCGGGGGCGGCCCTGAGCGCGGGCGGGGCCCCGGCGCACGAGCGGGCGGCCGGCAGGGCTGCCCGGCGCGGGTGTCCCGGCGATGTGTGGCGCTGGAGCGGCGGCGGCGGCGGCGGCGGGCTCGGCTCCGGCTTCGGCTGCGCGGCGGTGCCGGCGGCGGCGGCGGCGCAGGCTGCTCCTCGGGGTCTGGCGAGCCTGGGCGTAAGCGGCGGCCCCGCCAGGCCCGTGCACCGCGCCCCGGGCCGGGGCCCTCCGCGCCTCGCCCTGCCCCGGGAGCCCGCCTCCCCGGCCGGGGATGAGCCCGGGGGGCGGCCGCGCGGGGCCCAGCACAAAGCCTCGTCCGCGGGGGCCGCGGCGGTCTCCGCCAGCCTAGAGCCGCCCGCGGAGGCCGAGCCGGCGCCGGGGCCCAGGGGCGGCTGCTGCCCGTCGCTCCGAGGCTCGGGGCCCGGAGCTCCGAGCCCCCTGCTCCCGCCGCTGCTGGGGGACCGTGCAGCCGCGCAGCCTCGGCCGCTGTTGACCGCGGGGGCCCCGTGGAGCATGTCGGAGGAGAGCGACATGGAGAAAGCCATCAAGGTAAGGGGGCGATGCCCCCGCCTGCCCCGCTTTGTCCTGTGGCTTTCCTCTCGGCTCCAGACTTGGAAGGCGGAGAGAAATTCGGGATGAGAGTTCGCAGCGACTCCGTGGTCTAGGGCTCCCCGCACTCCGTGCAGGGCGCGCGTGTGCGTGTGTGTGTCGCGTCTGACGCCTTGCAGCCCCGAGGGTGCAGGTGAGTGGCCTGGAGGTGCGTGCTGCGAGCGGGGAGCAGGGCGCTCCCGGCTTGGCGACTTGGATTCTGCCCGTCCCTCCCGATTGATTCGAAATCGGCCCCTGGAAATGCGCTGTTCAGAGGTAGTTCGCCCTTGGATCTCGCTGTTGCGTGCGTTCTTCGCCCCCTTTCTCTTTCCTCCCCCCCCCCCCCCCCCCCGCCCCGGGAAGCATTGAGTTTCTTTGTGGAGATCTGACAGTCTCCTGCGATCTACTGCTCTGTTAATCAAAAGAAAAGCAAATATGTGTGTCCTAAAATGGCTTGAATAAAATGACGAGTTTTCTAAAACCGTTTTTTTTTTTTTTTTTTTTTTTTTTTTTTTTACTTTCTTTTTAAACAGGCAAGTTTTGCACACAGAGTTCTCAGCCTTGACGGCTGTAGTGGGAGATTTGAGTCTTTCTCAGTTGAACACCGAAGCTTAAAGTGTGCTGTGTGACTCAGGCGTATTTTACGTTGTTAAAGCCAGCCCAGGGCATTTAAGAATTTCATTTTTCCTCTAGCAACAGGCACCCAGTCACAGCTGGGGGTTATTTTCTCCTTGAAGATACAGTCACTAGATGAACTTAACACTTCCAGCAATTAGGAGGATGCTCTGTATAGTTTCCAGAATTACGAATTACTCCAAATAAACGTAACCTTTTAGAGGTGAAATCAACAAATACACATCAAAGACCATCAAATTTCAGTGAACGAAAATAAAGTTCCTAAAAGAAATCTTTTTCCCCCTTTCGTTTGAGTTTTATTGGTACAGACTTGTGATGTGCTGCCTTGTTATTATTTTTATTTACGTTTAAAGAAAATTTTATTCCAAAAGTGTAGATAAACAGATCTTCCAATCATTGGTTCACTCCCCAGATGCCTGGAATGGCAGGAGCTGGGCCCGGAACCTGGAACCCAATCCAGGCTGCCCATGTTGGTGGCAGGGACCCAGCTACTCGAGCCGTCACCAGCTACCTCCGAGAGCGCACACTTAGCAGGAACCTGGAACTGGAAACGGCCAGGACGTGACCCCAGGCACTCACACGTGGGGTGCAGGCCTTCCAGGCAGTGCCTTGACTATGCCAGGCACCTGCCCCGCCCCAGGCACTCACATGCGGGGTGCAGGCCTTCCAGGCAGTGCCTTGACTATGCCAGGCACCTGCCCCGCCCCAGGCACTCACATGCGGGGTGCAGGCCTTCCAGGCAGTGCCTTGCCTATGCCAGGCACCTGCCCCGCCCCAGGCACTCACATGCGGGGTGCAGGCCTTCCAGGCAGTGCCTTGCCTATGCCAGGCACCTGCCCCGCCCCAGGCACTCACATGCGGGGTGCAGGCCTTCCAGGCAGTGCCTTGACTATGCCAGGCACCTGCCCCGCCCCAGGCACTCACATGCGGGGTGCAGGCCTTCCAGGCAGTGCCTTGACTATGCCAGGCACCTGCCCCGCCCCAGGCACTCACATGTGGGGTGCAGGCCTTCCAGGCAGTGCCTTGACTATGCCAGGCACCTGCCCCGCTGTCTGAAATTACGTGATTAGGCTGTGAATCAAAGCGTATGTAGCAGATTTTAAAATTCAGTATCTGCTTTGTACCAGGAGCTTTCCTATGCGTAAGTGGTAAAAGCCAAACTCCTAACTCCCTGTTTTCATGAAGTTTGTGTTCTGTCTAGGGGGTTGCCAGATGGTTGCAAATCAGTATAGAAAGGATGGGTAGTACTATTTTAATAGGGTGGTCAGGGAAGGCTCTCAGAGGAGGTGACGTTTGTGTAGAACTGGAAGGCCATTGAGGGGGAAGGATGTTACAGGCAGATACTGAACAGCAGCTCGTCTGGAGGGCAGTGGGAATGTGCAGGCAGCAGAGCACTTAGGGCCTTGGTCAGAACTGTGCAGGTCATGCTAAGAATGTTGGCTTTGACTCTAACTTCTTAGGGATTTCAGGCAGAAGAGGGACTAGTTCTAGTGGACAGGAATACAGATAGGGAGGCTGTTAACGATTTAGGGAGTCGTAATTGAAATACCAGCCTTTCCATTAGCTTGTGGCCTTGAGTACCTCACGTCCTTTCTGAGTTCCCTATCCATAGAAAGGAAATAAAAGCATTCCTGGGGCAGGCCTTTGGGCCAACAGGTGAAACATGACTGCGTCCCATGACTGGAGTGCTCCGGTCCGACGCCTCTCCAGTCCTGACTCCAGCCTCCTGCTAATGCAGCCCCTGGGAGATAGTGGTGGTGGCTCCGGTGTTGTGGGAGAATTGGACTGACTGTCCAGCTCCTGCCCTTGTGGACATTTGGTGGAGCCAACCAGCAGATAGGAGCTTGTTCTCTCTCTTTCACATAAATTAATTAAAGACAAATAAAGCCTTCCTCAGCTGAAGATTAAATGAGCAAATACATCTAAATTTGCTTATGGTAATACCTGATAACTAGAGCACACAAATATTAGCTCATAGAAACATGGATGATATGCAGTCATAGTTTACTTGTTGACTATTTCCAAACCTAATGTTCTTGAACTTTTTTTTAGCTTTTCTTTACTAAAAGCACTTCACAGATCATTGGTGAATTTTCCTATTTGGATTGTCCAGCCAATACAAATTCTTGGAATTGAAAATACCTGGTCTGACAAAAAATACTGACTGGGCTGTGCTCTCTTGGAAGCATTTTTGGAAACAGGCTAGCATTACATCAAGTTAAATTAAAAAAAAAAACAAATTTGGTCTGTTGTATCATGTTGTATTCATTGCTTAGTTGAAGTATTTATCAAACAGTGAGCATCGAGACCTATAAGATTCATCTGGGAAAGTGTTTTCCTGGCCTTTATATATATATATATATATATATACACACACACACACACACATATAAAGTTTTATGTATTTGAAAGGCATAGTTGCACAGAGAGAGAGAAGTCTTCATCTGCAGGTTCACTCCCCAAATGGCTCAACAGCCGGAGCTGGGCCCATTTGGAGCCAGGAGCTTCCACTTGGGCCATCTTCCACTGCTTTCACAGGCCCCAGCAGAGAGCTGGACCGGAAGTGGAGCAGCCAGGACTCGGTGCCCATATGGGATGCCGGCGCTGCAGGCAGTGGCTTTGCCTGCTACCCTTTCCTGGCCTCTAACCACAGCTCTTGAACTTCTTCCTAACTACCTGAAACTGTGCAGATTGGACTTTCAGATTTCATCTTGTCACTGTTAAAAATATTGGGATGAGACAAGGCTACAACTGAAGGCCCTGCCTTCCTGCCTGTGTCTCTAGTCCTTAATAGCCCCATTGACTTCACCACTTCCTAGACACTTGAGACAAACCTGCAGAATGAGCATCTTGAGACAATGGGTTCTAACATTTATTTGTCTTTTACCCATATATAACACGTTGTTAATATTAGATGGAATTAATGAGAATTAATTTCCTTAGTTTTTGGTATAAGTGACACACCATAAAATTTCTCCAATGTAAGTGTGCAATTCAGTAATTTCCAGTAAACTCATGGAGTAGTGCATCCATTATAACCCAGTTTAGAACATTCCATCGCCCCAGAAAGGTCCTTCTGCCTGTTGGTAGTCTGCCCCTATTCTCATCCTTCCTTCCGACAGCCCCCAATCTGCTTTACGTTACTCTAATTTTGCCTTCTCTAAATTTCCAAGTTGATGATATCCTATAGCAGGTTTTTGGCATGAAACTTTTGAGGTTCAGCCATGCTTCAGTAGTTTTTATTGTTGATTAGATGTTTTCATTGCTTACCAAGCCCTAGTTGATGAACATTTACACTGTTTCCAGTTTTTAGCTGTTAGGAATAAAATGATAAATCTGTACAAGTTTTTGTGTGAAATATGTTTTATTTTCTTCTGGGTAGATATATAGGAGTGGAATTACTGAGTTATATGATAAATTTTTAAGGAACTATAAAACTGTTTTCCATAATGACTGTACCATCATATGTTCTCACCAGTAGTGTTTGAGGGTTCTAGTTTATCTACCATAAAAATTTGATACTGTCAGTTTTTTTATTTAAGCCATTCTGATGGATAAGTAGTGATTTTATATCTAATATCCATTTTGAGTTAACTTTTGTGTTTGGTAAGACATAAAGGTATAAGGTTTGTTTTTTTTAAAACAGATATCCAATTATTCAGGACCATTTGTTGAAAAGACTATCTTTTGGGCCGGCGCCGTGGCTTAACAGGCTAATCCTCTGCCTTGCGGTGCCAGCACACCGGGTTCTAGTCCCGGTTGGGGCGCTGGATTCTATCCCGGTTGCCCCTCTTCCAGGCCAGCCCTCTGCTATGGCCTGGGAAGGCAATGGAGGATGGCCCAAGTGCTTGGGCCCTGCACCCGCATGGGAGACCAGGAGAAGTTCCTGGCTCCTGGCTTCGGATCAGCGCGATGCGCCGGCTGCAGCGGCCATTGGAGGGTGAACCAACGGCAAAAAGGAAGACCTTTCTCTCTGTCTCTCTATCCACTCTGCCTGTCAAAAAAAAAAAAAAAAAAAAAAAAAAAAAAAAAAAAAGAAAAGAAAAGACTCTTTTGGGGCTGGTGCCGTGGCTCACTTGGTTAATCCTCCGCCTGCAGCGCCAGCATCCCATATGGGCACCGGGTTCTAGTCCCGGCTGCTCCTTTTCCAGTCCAGCACTCTGCTGTGGCCTGGGAGGGCATTGGAGGATGGCCCAGGTCCTTGGGTCCTGCACCCACATGAGAGACCAGGAGGAAGCACCTGGCTTTGGATCAGTGCAGTGCTGGCTGTGGCAGCCATTTGGGGGGTGAACCAATGGAAGGAAGACCTTTCTCTCTGTCTCTCTCACTGGCTATACCTGTCAAATAAAGAAAAAAAAGAAAGAAAAACTGTCTTTTGCCCATTAAATGATCTTGACACCTTTGTTGAAAAATATATAAATATACTTCTGGATTCTCTGCTGTATTCCATTGGTAGTATGCTTTACTGCCAGGAGCACACTGATTTTATTACTGAAACTTCATTGTAAGTTTTCAAATAGTATTTGAGCCAGCTTTGTTTGTTTCAGAATTGTGTTGGCTATTTGCATCCTTTATATTTCCAAATTCTAGAATCATCTTGTAATTTCTTCAAAAAGTCTTCTGGGATTTTGCTAGAGATTACCTTGAATTATGGGTCAGTTTGGGTACAGTTGTCATTTTAACAATATTGTCTTCTAATCCATGAACATGGTATAGTGCTCCATTTCTTTAGGACTCCTTTAGTTTCTCTTAGCATAGTTTTATAGTTTTTGGTATGTAGATCTTGTACTACTTGATGAATTTTTTCATATTTTATTCTTTGTTTGTTTATTTTCACCTACTTGAAAGGCATTGGGTTAAGCCATTCTTGGGATGCCCACATCCTATGTCAGAGTGCTTGATTCTAGTCCCTGCAACCCTGCTTCCAGCTTCCAGTCCAGCTTCCTGCTAATGTGTCTGGGAGGCAACAGATGATAACTCAAGTCTGGAGACCCATCTGGAGCTCTTGGCTTCAGCTGGCCCAGCCCCAGCTGTTGTGAGCATTTGAAGGGAATGAAACAGCAATGGAAGCTTTCTCCTTCTCTCTCTCTCTCTCACTCATTGCCTTTCAAATAAATAATTAAAAAAAAAAGGGGGGGGGTATATTTACAGGCTTTTATATTAGCCTGCAGTAAATGTACCATGTCTGGTACTCTGAATTTTTTCCCTTCTGATCCAAGTCATTATCTAGTATAATTTCTTTGTTGAATTTGTAGGCATGTTTTTAAAAAAAGGTTCTGTAAGGATTATAATATGCATCTGAGCACAGTTGGGTGTTTACTAAGTTTGGTAAGATGTAGCATCTTGGCTCCAGTATAACTATTTCCCTCTTCCTCCTGTGTATTCTTACTGTCATGTATATCTGTACATTATAACAGTAGAGTTTAATAAGTGTTGCTTTAAACAATCATATATATTTATCAAATTAAGAAAAGAACTTTTTTTTCTATATTTAGTTATTCCTGCTGATCTAAGTTACTTGGTGACATTCTCTCTGAAGGATTTACTGCACTAGTGCTTTAGGCCATGTACATTACCAGTGAATTCTTTATTTGGTAATGCTTTTATTTCCTTCTCTTTTTTTTTTTTTAAGATTTATTTATTTATTTGAAAGACATTTATAGAGAGAGAAAAGGAGAGACAGACAGAGATCGTCCATCCACTGATCCACTCCTGAGATGGCTGCAACGACTTGACACTGGGCCAGGCCAAAACCAGGAACTTCATCTGGGTCTCCCATCTGGGTCTCCCATCTGTGTAGCAGGGGCCCAAGTCCTGGGGCCATCATCTGCTGCTTTCTCAGGCATGTTGGCAAGGAGCTGGATCAGCAGTGGAGCAGCCAGGACTGGAACCAGTGCCCATACGAGATGCCAGATTGTAGACGTTGGCTGAATCCACTGTACCACAACTCCCACCACTCCCTGTTGTGTTGAGGATAGATTTGTTCAATACAGAATTCTTGTTTGTTTTTGTTTTTCTTTCAGTATTTTATATTCCATTGTCTCAAAGCCCCGTTGTTTCTAATGAAAATTGTTTGTATTGTTCCCCGGTGTGTGATATGTCTTTTTTTCTTTTTTCTTGCTTGCTACATACATCATTTTCTTACTCTTGCACTGTTTAGATTTGTGATGTGTCTGGGTGTGGTTCTCTTTGTGTTTTTCCTATTTAGAGTTTGTTGAGCTTCTGGAGCAATAGATTTTATTTATCAAGGTTGGTTTTTTTTTTTTTTTTTTTTTTCCTTATTGCTTCTTCAAATATTTTCCCTTGCCCTCCTTTTTTTTTTTTTTTTTTTTAAGATTTATTTATTTATTTGAAAGAATTACAGAAAGAGAGAAGAGACAGATCTTCCACCTACTGGTTCACTAAGCAGCTGCTGCGGTTGGGGGCTAGGCCAGGTCACAGCCTGGAGCCAAGAGCTTCTTCCAGGTCTCCCATGAGGGTGCAGGGGCCCAAGGGTTTGGGCCACCTTTGACTGCTTTCCCAGGCCATAAGCAGGGAGTCAGGTTGGAAGTGGAAAAGCCAGGACTTGAACCAGCACCCATATGGGATGCTGGCACTGCAGATGGGGCTCAGCCCGTTGCACCACAGAAGCCCCTCTTACCCTCATTTTCATCTGGGTCTCCCACTGCACATTTGTTGGAACTGTTGGCATTAATAAACAGGTCTCATTTCTATCTTGAATCTTTTTCGTTTTCCTCTGTTCATTAGATTTGATCCTTTTTAGGGTCTTTCTTCGTTGTTGTGTGTGTTTCTTTTTTTAAGATCTGTTTTACTTATTTGAAAGGCAGAGTTACAGACAGACAGAAGGAGAGCAGAGAGATATATCTTCCATCTGCTGGTTCGCTCTCCAAATGGTTGCAACAGCCAGGGCTTGGCCAGACTGAAGCCAGGGGCCAAGAGCTTCTTCTAGGTCTCCCATGTGGGTGCAGGGGCCCAAGCACTTGGGCCATCCTCTGTTGCTTTCTCAAGTGCATTGGCAGGGAACTGGATTGGGAGTGGAGCAGCTGAGACTTGAATAAGCACCCGTGTGGGATTCTGGCATCAAAGGCAGCAGCTTTACCTGCTACGCCACAGCGGCAGCCCTGGGTCTCTCTTGAGATTCACTGATTCTTCTGCCACCTTAAATCTGTTGATGCGCTGATGAATTTTTCATGTTTGTTATTGTGCTTTTCACGGCTAGGATATCCATATGGTTACTTTTCATGGTTTCTGTTTTTTGTTTTCCAAGGTTTATTTATTTGAAAGGCAAAGTTAAATAGAGAGGGAGGCATACACACACATGGAGCTCTTGCATCCACTGGTCACTCCCCAAATGGCTACAGTGTCCAGGGCTGGGCCAGGCCAAAATCAGGAGCTTGGTGCTACATTTGGATCTCCCACGTGGAAAGCAGGAGCACACGCACATGGGCCATCTTTCGTTTCTTTCCCAGGCGCACTAGCGGGCGCTGGATCAGAAGTGGAGCTGCTGGGATTTGAACTGGCATTATGTGGGATGTTGGCTTTGCAGATGGCAGATTAAGCTGCTGTGCCACAACACTGGCTCCTCATCATAGTTTCCTTTAATTCTTTGAACACTTTAAAAATAGTTGCTTTAAAGAGGGTAGGAAACATCTATCCTGCAGAAATCATTTGGTCTGGCTTGGCCAAAGCAACTACAGGTGTGACTCAAAATTCAGTAAATCTATAGTAGGCTAATTTTTTTTTTTTTTTTGACAGGCAGAGTGGACAGTGAGAGAGACAGAGAAAAAGATCTTCCTTTTCTGTTGGTTCACCCTCCAATGGCTGCTGCAGCCGGCGCATCGCGCTGATCCAAAGCCAGGAACCAGCTGCTTCTCCTGGTCTCCCATGCGGGTGCAGGGCTCAAGCACTTGGGCCATCCTCCACTGCCTTCCCAGGCCACAGAGAGAGCTGGCCTGGAAGAGGAGCGACCAGGACAGAATCCGGCGCCCCAACCAGGACTAGAACCCGGTGTGCCGGCGCCGCAGGCGGAGGATTAGCCTATTGAGCCGCGGCGCCAGCCTTAGTAGGCTAATTTTTAAGCTGATATTTTTGTGTGGACTGCGAATGATGTTATAAATATCCAAGTGGCCCTTGGCAGGAGAAAGGCTCCCCACCTCTGCAGAGTCTTTGGCATCCGATCAGAGACAGTTGCTGTTACTTTCTCCTATTCCTGAGCTTGGGTGACACTTTTTTTGTGCGTGTGTGTCTAGTACTTTTTGGTTGAGAACTGGGCATTTAGAGAATAGATTGTGGCAGCTCTGGATTCTTACTCTTGACCCTAGAATTAAACTAGAGTCTGTCTTTGAAGTTTGCTGATGTCTCCATTCAGTTTAAAAAAAAAAAAAAAAGAAAGCCCTTTTTGCCTGTGGATCCCTCAACTTTGGACTTTCCTGCCTCCAGAACTGTAAGGAAAACAATGATCTCTGTTCCTGGGGTGTCCTGCTCCCAGGTCCAGTCCCAGCTCCACCTCTGATGCCCAGTCCCTGCCAGTGTGCACTCTGGGAGCCGCACGGTTTAGGTGGTTAGGTCCCGCATGGGAGCTCTGGATTGAGGTGCAGCACCTTACCTCGGCTGGGCCCAACTCTGCTGGGGACATTTAAGCCGGGAACCAGTGGATGGAAGATCTCTCTCTTCTTTGTCTGCTTTTTAAATAAAAATAAACAACATTAAAAAAAAAACAAAAAAAAAAACCTCTGTTCTTTACAAATTACCCAATTTCAGGTATTCTGAACACAAAATAGACACAGGTTAGATGTGTAGATTTGAGTTCCGTGTAGGAAGACTCCTCTCTGATTGGCAAGATTTGTCCCTAGTCTTGATGCTGGAGCCTGGGCAGTTGCCTGGAGAGCAGAAGTGGTGTGAAGTAGGGAGAGGGCCCACAGGTAGACACTGGTCTTGATCGTGCCTGTAACTCACTGTGTAACCTGGGCAAGCCCCTTAGCCCTGCTGTGCAGGTTTTCAGAAGGCAATGTGTGTAACATTGCTGTTTCCCCCAACTCAGGATCTGTTCATTATCTGGGTGTAGTCTACCTTTCCAGTCATCCATTCCACAGACAGTACTGAGGACCTTTACCAAGAACTGGGCAGTAGGAGTGGGTAATTAACCTAGAAGCTCCTGTCCTAATCGCAGTTCCTGGGTTCGATTCCTGGCTGTAGCCCATGCAGACCCTGAGAGGCGGCATTGATGACTCAAGAGACCGGTTCCTGCTGCTCGTGTGGGCACTTTGGATTAAGTTCCTGGCTCAGCCCAGCCATGTGGGCATTTGGGGAATGAAACAGCACATGGGAGCTCTCAAATTAACCAAACCAAAGAACTGGGCAACAGAAAGGGGTGGAAGTAAAGGCTATACTCAGTTTTTTTTTTTTTTTTTTTAAAGATTTATTTGAAATTCAGAGTTACATAGAGAGAAGAGAGGCAGAGAGAGAGAGAGAGGGAGGGAGAGAGGGAGAGGTCTTCCATCCAGTGGTTCACTCCCCAATTGGCTACAATGGCTGAAGTTGCACTGATCCGAAGCCAGGAACCAGGAGCTTCCTCTGGGTCTCCAACATGGGTGCAGGGGCCCAAGGACTTGGGCCATCTTTTACTGCTTTCCCAGGCCATAGCAGAGAGCTAGATCGGAAATGGAGCAGCCAGGACTCGAACTGGCGCCCATATGGGATGCTGGCTCTTCAGCCCAGGGCGTTAACCCGCTACACCACAGCACTGGCCCCACTCAGTTTGTTTTATACACTTGCGCATATATTGTGCAGAATCTGTGTTTTCGCCTCTGACCTTGGCCTGGTGTCAGGCATGTTCTAATTGTCCAGTGATTATGTGCTGCACAAACAAGTATCCTGTTCCCCGACACCAAGATTCTAGTGATAAGTCAGGGGCAGGCAGTTGGGACAACTATATCTTGACTCAGATGCCTGGGTTCCAGTCCTGGCTTTGCTCCCAATTCTAGCTTCCTGCTAGTGTGCACCTTGAGAGCAGGTGATGGCTCAAGTAGTTGGGTCCCTGCCACCCACGGGAAGCCTGGATTGAATTCTTGGCTTCTGACTTTTGCCTGGCCCAGCCCCTGGCCTGTGTGGGGATTTTGGAAATGAACCAATAGATGGAAGATCTCTTCTCTCTCCTCCCCTCCCCTCCCTACCCCTCCACTCCTGTCAACTCCTCTCCATTCCCCTCTCCTCGCCTCTTTTTTATCTCTGCCTTTCAAATAAGGAAAATAATTTTTTTTTAAAATACCAGGTCTTAGCTTGATTTCTCAAGTTCTGTACTTGTGGAGCCCTGCAAAATGAATTGTAGATGATGACAATTTAAATATGACTTCTAATGGAGAAAATATGGGAATGGAAGCAAAGCATGCAGTGACTAGTCAGGAATTTCATAAAAACTTTCCCTGAACTGTGGAGTTTCTATCCTGAACTATTGAAGCTGTTTATAAAAAATACAGCTACAGGGGCAGGTATTGACCTAACAATTATGATGCTGGTTAAGACTCCTGTGTCTTACATTGGAGTACCTGGGTTGGGTACCCCACTCTGGCTCCTGATCATAGTTTTCCTGCTGGTATGCGCTCTGGCAGGCAGCAGTGATGTTTCAAATAACTGGGTCCCTGCTATTCACCTGAGAGAATTAGATAAGTTTACTGAAATGATAGCACAGGCATTTAGAAGTTGCAGCCTTTCTTTTTTTTTTTTTTTTTTTTTTAATTTAAAGATTTTATTTTTACTTGAAAGGCAGAGTTGGAGAGAGGGAGAGAGAGACAGAGACAGATACCTTGCACCCTCTGGTTCACTCCCCAAGTGATCGCAACAGCCACGGCTGACGCCAGCAGGAGCCAGGAGCTCCATCCTGGTCTCCCATGTGGGTGGCAGAGCCCCAGGCACTTGGGTCATCTGCTGCTTTCCCAGGTGTATTAGCAGGGAACTGGAGCAGCTGGGACTCTAACTGGCTCTCCAGTATGGTATGCCAACATCAAGGTGGCAGCTTAACCTGCCATGCCCAGTTGCAGGAATTTGAAAGAATATCTTCACCCCGCACCCTCAAAAAAGCATTGACTGTCTATTCAAATAAACCCTGATGATGAACTGAATAATTTCTTTTTCTTCTAGAGTATTTTCCTTTGTGTTGGAAAGCACTGACTGAATCATGTCTGTGAAAAGTCTGATTACAAAGCTCTATGGAACACAAAGCTTTGCTTATCAGATTATGTTAGAAGATGAGATGTTGAGTGACAGGGCTTCTGTTGTCCAACTCCTGCTTAATTATTCAGCTTTTTAATTAGGGAATCATTCTCTGCCCTCCCTGCTTTTTATTTTAATAGGAAACCTCCATTTTAGAAGAATACAATATCAATTGGACTCAGAAGCTGGGAGCTGGAATTAGTGGTCCAGTTAGGTAAGAGGCCCATGTGAATACTATGGAAAAATTGTTCTGAGAAAGGCCATTGGAATTGCGTCTTGAATTAGCCGCTTTAGGTGTGTCAGATTTGAGACTGAGCCTTAGTTTAACAAGACATTTTTACATTGGACTTTTTCTTAACATTTAGAAATACAATTACGTGACCATGGAACATGGTCTGTCATGGGGAATCATTTTCAGTGTTGGCACTGTGGGGCCACGAGTCACTGGCAGCCACCAGAGACTCTTCTTATTGGCTCACAACAGTGAGTTGATGTCACATGGTTCACCCTGGCAGCTTGAAAGGGGTAAGGTGCTTCTGTGACTGCTCACCTGTCTGCCTTGGGGACAAGTTTGTTTTCATGTTGCTGGATATATCCTTGATTAAAGTACAATTCTCAAAAAATAAACTCGTTAAATTAACTTTCACTGTAACATAGTTGATCTCTGATTGGCTTCGTTTTTCTCCAAATCTAGAGTCTGTGTGAAGAAATCTACCCAAGAACGGCTTGCACTGAAAATTCTTCTTGATCGTCCAAAAGCTAGAAATGAGGTATGGTCCTTTATTGCCTTGATTTACCTAATAACTGAAGTGCCCAAGAACTGCACTTTTTATAAAAGTAAGACATTTTCCTACAGAGAATACAGGGGTGTATAAAGAATTTTATGTCCATGTTATCATTACAAAGAGCTCCTAGATCTGTCAGTACTGAATACTGTTAGGAGAGTCTGTTCCCTTTCAGCTACCCCTTGTTCTTTTTTAATTAGTGGGATTCTTGTACCCTAACTTGCAAGTTCACTTGAGTTTTTGCTCATTGATAACAGTACTTGAAGGATGATGGATCAGGTGCAGTGTCTATAGAAGATGATGCTGCAGGACTTAGGATGTGTTCTAGCTTCTAAAATGTACACAGGTTTCAGATGAGAGGGGGCATGGATAATTTCTGAAATAAAATGAGGTACTTGTCACATTTCTCATTTGCTAATAGAGCAGTAGGAAACAAAGATATTGTTAAGATTTTATGTAGGGGAAGAGCATCATGGAGATAGTCTGTGTATGATATTACTGTGATTTTTGTTTTTCACATAATTCCAGCTGATAAGACTTTTACTATAACAGGATCATCCCCTCATATTGGGTGTGGTCAGCTTTTGGTGGGAAGTTTGGAGTTGGCATCCTGTATGTACACAAACATGTCCTGTGTTCTCTTTAAGGTACGTCTGCACATGATGTGTGCCACACACCCCAATATAGTTCAGATTATTGAAGTGTTTGCTAACAGTGTACAGTTTCCTCATGAGTCCAGTCCCAGGTAAGAGTACACAGGATCAACATCTCATGCCCATAGTAGGCAAGCTGTAGCAGAGTCTTTTCTTATGCACTGTCTCCCCCTTTCCCTCTCTGCTCTCTCTCCCTCTCCTCCTTTTCTCTGTCCCCTTGTATTTTGGAAGATGTCAGACATTTGGAAAAGAATTATAAAATGAGTCCCCAACCACATCTGATATTACTGTGTCTTGTGGCCAGTCTTGATTACTCTGTACCCCACCCACTCTCCCAGCCCCCTGATTATCTCAGTTACTTTCTCTGTTTAAGAAGAGGCATTCAGAGTAGCATTTAGTCTGCTGGTTCAGGTGTCTTGTCCCACACTGGAGTGCCGGGTTTAACACCCAGCTCCGGCTCCTGACTCCAGCTTCCTGCTAACACAGAGCCAGGGAAGCAGCAGGCGATGGCTCCAGGGACTGGGCTCCTGCCTCCCATGCGGGAGACCTGGCACCCAGCTTCAGCCTGATCCACCCTTGGTCAGTGTGGGCATTTGGGAAGTGAACCAGCAGAGGGGAACTGTTTTTCTACGTTTATGTTAGTCTTACTTTCTCTCTGTCTTTCTCCTCCTCTCTGGCTCTGAAATTAAAAACCAACAAAACAAAGGAGAAATCCTGTGATGTGGAATTTAAACAGTTCTGTTTCAAAGTTACTGAAAGAGGCCCACATGTCATTCTGGCAAAGCCTTAGGGGCTGATAGAGTAGAATGCCCCTGTTGGTTGCTTAGTCAGGCTTTCCTTTCAAAGGAAGAAATCAGTGTTGTTATTTTGGATGCCAAATGTTTGGCAAGCTCATTGGGTGGCATTCTAAGTCTCTTCTAGGGAATTCAAAATTAAATAAGCTATGGCTGCTTTTTGGGCATTGAGGAGAGTTTACTCAGGAGCTGAACAGCTGATTGTAGTCTGAGAAGGGAGGTGTCTCACAGAGGCTGTGTGGAACTCAGGGCTTGAAGGGAGGGTAGGAATTTTACAGGTGGAGAAAGAAGATGGAATATTAAAATACAAAGTCACATGATGATTTTCACAATTGTGCTCTGTTGGTGAAAGCATTTGGATGGAAGCTGGAAACATTTCTATCAAATTATGGTAACCAGAATTCAGGGTCTGTGTGGGGAGTTGCTTTAAGTACATAAGAGGTTTTACTCTTAGTAGCTGTGTTATCCTGGTTTAAGGAAGTAGTTACACACTTTATAGCCAACATAGATACATTTAGGTCAGCTTCTTGATGTTTCAGGGGTTTTTTTGTTTGCTTTTTTTTTTTTTTTAAACTTAACAAAATCAAATGCTTTCAAACAGGGCTCGACTCTTAATTGTAATGGAGATGATGGAAGGGGGCGAGCTATTTCACAGAATCAGCCAGCACCGGCACTTTACAGAGAAGCAAGCCAGCCAAGTAACAAAGCAGGCAAGTCAACCCCGGGTACCAATCAAGCTGCCAACCATATTGGTTAACAAGTGCAATTTCTTTGGGGGGGAATAAAAGAAAGCTTAAAGAAAAGCTCTATTTGACTTCTCATTGCCTGCTTTGTTATGTAATCAGACCAGAGTGATGTGACTCTGTTAGGGGAGGGCTGCCTGGAGGGGTGTATTCTTAATTGGTTGCCAGCTGTTTCCTGAGGCCTGTTGTGATATTTCAGTAAACTCTGGAAGAGAGTTGATCTCAACTCCTTGGTAGACCATAGCTATCTGCAGACATGCAGCTTCCACTGTTACTAGACTTTGAGATAAAATGCTGCTAATCTCACCTGAAAGACATGTGTTCTAAGACACTTCTTGTATGAGGTACCTTTCTCTCTTTTATTCAGATTTTAGTAGTATTCTATGATCCTTGTAATTCTGGTTATTCCTAATTATATTCTGTTTTGACATCATAACTTTATTATTGAAATAACTTATGTCACAAACAGTACTAGGAATCCAACTGGTAATAACCTCTTATGGAGGTGTAAAGCTAAGCTGTCCGGTCTTATCTTCAGACCAAGCAAGCAGGGCAGAGAAAAGCAGACAGCATGGACCAACTGGTTCTGAATAAAAAGTTCTTTCAAATTTCCCATAAACCTTGAGCCATTTTGGATGTCTTCTTTCCGGTAGGGATGGACTGATATTTTGATTGCTGAGAAAATTCCATACTGAGAGTTGGCAGGCAGTAGAGTCTGTTCCATTTAATTTTTAAAATGATATCTCTCATTTTACAAATACTAGGACTAAAGGATGAGCTCTGATCATCTGTAAAAAAAAAAAAAAAGCCCTTCCAGTCTGCTCAAACAGGCAATATTTTCAAGAACCTAGACGATGTTTCCAATGTCAGTTGGAACAATCCAATCAGTTTCTGTTCCGCTCTTTGAGGAGTGCAGTTCTCCCAAACCAAGTGGTTCTGCCTGGTGCCCGGCTGGGGAAACCCAGGCCTGCTGCAGGTTGTCTAGCGCGGTGTTTTCTCTGCACGCTGCCTATCATGTCTCAGATGAATGAACGTTTTCCCATTTTCACAGCATCCAGCCATCAGTATATTAGGACAAGAACTGTTTCACTGTTGTGTTTTTCTTTTTGTTTAGCAAAATGTAGGTTACAGTTAAACCAAGCATAATTCATTCCTGTTTTTTGGTACCTCAAATCTTAACTAATTTCTGTGTTAAAATAGAAACCAACCAGTGACTTAATTGACTTCATGGAACCGTGTTTTGTTTGTATCTGAAGTCCTGAGTTGTATACGCCAGGGACATTAAAGATTGATCTTTCCTAAGAGGCAGCTGCTCCACTGTGTCGTTTTCCAGATAGCTTTGGCCCTACAGCACTGTCACTCGTTAAACGTCGCACACAGAGACCTCAAGCCTGAAAATCTTCTTTTCAAGGATAATTCTTTGGTGAGAACGCTTCTTCCTGAATTTCAGTGCTGCCACTCTGACATGCTGAGATGAATTTGTGGGTCTTAAGATTTTAGACGTTATTTGGAGAGTCATTAGGAAGGGGCAGGGATCTTTATGCTGTTATAATATGCCTTAAAGCGTAATGGTTTCATGGCTGTGAACCTTGCTTGCCCCGATGGCCTTGCCCCTGAATCTTGTCCCACCAAGTAAGTCGCTGTGTTGTTGTGCAGGCTATGGCTGATGGTGGGAGATGACTGATGGTTCAGGGGGCAGTAGGCCAAGGCTTTGGTTTTAGTGCTGCCCTTGCAAGTTATAATGTAAGGCTAACTATTTGAGTGGGTAGAAATTCTGTGCTTTTGGTTCCTAAGAACAATTTTTCAGTGTGAATAATTGCCTCCTGGCCTGGAGACATGTTACTCATTGGGTCAGGTCTCAGCCAGAGATGTCTGAAAGCTCAGGGTAACTTGTCTTAAACCTGGGTTTTCCTTGAATGTCTACTGAGAATTCTGGAGCAGTGACTCTCATTCATTTTATTTCAGGATGCCCCAGTGAAGTTATGTGACTTTGGATTTGCTAAAATTGACCAAGGTGACTTGATGACACCCCAGTTCACCCCTTATTATGTAGCACCTCAGGTAAGCACGTGCCGTTTCCGCCCCAGGTGGGTCACGCAGCTGTCTTCCACTTTACAGCACATGTAGGCGTGTGGTGCAGACAGAGGGCGACTTCAGCTTCAGAAACCTGATTGCTTCATTTGGCATAGATATTTCATTCTTTTCAAACCAATTTTATTTATTTATTTTAAGATTTATTTATTTATTTGAAAGTCAGAGTTACACAGAGAGAGGAGAGGCAGAGAGAGAGAGGTCTTCTGTCTGTTGGTTCACTCCCCAGATGGCTGCAGTGGTCAGAGTTGGGCCAATCCGAAACCAGGAGCCAGGAGCTTCTTCTGGGTCTCCCACACAGGTGCAGGGGCCCAAGGACTTGGGCCATCTTCTACTGCTTTTCCAGGCCATGGCACAGAGCTGGATCGGAAGAGGAGCAGCCGGGACTAGAACCGGTGCCCATATGGGATGCCGGTGGGTGCTTCAGGCCAGGGTGTTAACCTGCTGCAGCAATGGCACCCAAACCAATTTTATTGAGGTATGATTAGAGGTATGACTTACATACAATGAAAGAGTGCCTGTTACCTGTGGGGCATATGTTCTAACACATCCCAGTAGGTGCCTGAAACTACAGATAGTGTCAAACCCTAGAAATACCATGTTTTTTCCTGTACATTTCACTAAGAAGTCCAGAATAGATATTACAGGCTTCAGGCATGGATAAATCAAGGCTTTTTAATTTTTCTTTTAAGATGTATTTTATTTTATTTGAAAGGCCCAGTGACAGAGAGGGAGACACACACAGAAATCTTCCATCTGCTAATCACTCTCCAAGTGGCTGCAATGGCCAGGAATGGGCCAGGTTGAAGCCAGGAGCTATTCTGATTTCCTGTGTGGGTGGCAGGTACCCAAGCATTTGGGTCATCTTCCACTGCTTTTCCAGGCTTGTTAGTGGGGAGCTGGATCAGAAGCAGAGCTGCTGGGACTCCAACCAGTGCCAGCCTGTAGGTGGCGGCTTTACCAGCTACGCCATGATGCTGGCCCCAAATCAAGACTTTTTTTTATAAAGGGGAGGAAAGACCTCAGCTTTTTTTTTCTTTTTCTTTAAAGATTTTATTTATTTATTTGAAAGCAGAGTGAGAGAGAGAGAGAGAATCTTCCATCTCTCGTTCACCCCCTAAATGTCTGTAACGGCTGAGGCTGGGCCAGGCCAGAGCCAGGAGCTTCCTTTGGGTCTCCCATGTGTGTGCAAGGGCCTAATGTCTTGGGCCACCTTCTGGTGCTTTCCCACGTGCATCAGCAGGGAGCTTGATTGGAAATGGAGCAGCTGAGACATGAACCATCATCCATATGGGGTGCTGGTGTCGCAGGCTGTGGCTTTACCTGCTATGCCACAATGCTGACCCCAAGTCAAGACTCTTCAAAAACTTCTACCTAAGTATTTTTTATATACTTTATATACTATATATGTATATATATACACTGTGTTTATATATTTATATATTTATATGCTATACATGATAAACTTTCCCCTTTTCACTTAAAGGAAGCACATACCAGCTTCTTGCATATCTGAGTTGCCAGCATCACTACTCTTTTTTTTTTTTTTTTTTTTTTTGGACAGGCAGAGTTAGACAGTGAGAGAGAGAGAGACAGAGAGAGAGAGTTATAGACAGTGAGAGAGAGGTCTTCTTTTTGTTGGTTCACTCCCTTAATGGCTGCCACGGCCAGTGCTGCGTGCCGATCTGAAGCCAGGAACTGGGCGCTTCCTCCTGGTCTCCCATGCGGGTGCAGGGCCCAAGCACTTGGGCCATCCTCCACTGCCCTCCCGGGCCACAGCAGAGAACTGGACTGGAAGAGGAGCTACTGGGACTAGTACCCAGTGCCCCGACTGGGACTAGAACCCGGGGTGCCGGTGCCGCAGGTGGAGGATTAGCCAAGTGAGCAATGGTGCTGGCCCAGCATCACTACTCTTGTGCCTGGGGGCCACTGTTCATTAAAATAAGGGTTACATGAACTCAAGCACTGTGATATTACTGGAGTTGACCTGAGAACCCAGTCAGCTACTGAGTGACTAACAGGTAGGTTGTGTGTGCATCACAAGTACATCTGCTGAAGGGATGACTCCAGCACTGGGGGATGTGGGCAGGAGATTTTATCACATCACTAACTGCACAATTTGAAACTTAGGAATTATTTATGGAATTTTCCATATAATATTTTTAGACTGCAGTTGACTGTGGATAACTGAAACAGAAGATGAAAGCCACAGATAAGGGGCACTACCGTACCCCTACTTCGGGTGTGGTTTGATTTTTGTTTTTAAAGATTTATTTATTTTACTTGAAAGTCATAGTTACACAGAGATAGGAGAGGCAGGGAGAGGGAGAGAGGTCTTCCATCCGATGGTTCACTCCCCAATTGGCCGCAATGGCTGGAGCCGCGGCGATCAGGAGCCAGGAGCTTTTTCCTGGTCTCCCATGCGGGTGCAGGGGCCCAAGGACTTGGGACATCTTCCACTGCTTTCCCAGGCCATAGCAGAGAGCTGGATGGGAAGTGGAGCAGCTGGGTCTTGAACTGGCATCCATATGGGATGCCAGCGCTCAAGCCAGGGCGTTAAGCTAAGCCACTGTGCCACAGCGCCAGCCCCTTGTTTGGTTTGAGTTTTACAAATACACACACATGCGGCCACCACCACAGTGAGGACACAGAACGTTTCTGTCATTCCACAAGCTGCCACATGCCCCTTTGCAGTTAGGCCCCTCCCAATTTTACCGCTGATCCCAGGCAACCACTGATCTGCTCTCTGCATTTTTGATTAATTTGACCTGTTGTAGAAGAATCTCATAAAAATGGAATCATGGACTATTTGTATTTCACCTCTTTAGCTTAGAAAGTTTTTGAGATTTGGCCATGTAGCTCCATGTATCAGTAGTTAATTCCTTTTTATTGGTACTTTTTATTGTTTCTTTTTCAATACTACTCAGCAAAATATTCCAATATATGACTACACCACATTTGTTTTTCTGTTCACTGAGCAGTGGCCATTTGAGTTGTTCCCCATTTTGGCTGTTATTAATAAATCTGCTAGGAGCATTCATTTAAATTTTGGGGTTGTGTGGGCATTTGGTACAGCAGTTAAGTCCCTACTTGGGATGTTCACGTCCCATATTGGAGTGCCTCATTCAACTCCTGGCTACTCTGCCTCCAATTTTAGCTCCCTGCTATTGTGCACCCTGGGAGGCAGCAGATGGTAGCCAAGTACTTGGATCCCTGCCAGCCATGTGGGGGACTTGGATTGAGTTATGAGTTCTTTTTGTCCTGGCCCAGCCCTGGCTATTGTAGGCATTTGGGGAATGAACCAGCAGATGGAAGATCTTTCTCTGCCTTGCAAATAAAATGAAAATAAAAATTAAAAGACTTGGGGATATATATTCTGCCATTTTTTTCAAAGTGGTTGTAATATTTTACATTTTTAAAAAAGATTTATTTATTTATTTGAAAGGCAGAGCTGGAGAGAGGTCTTCCATCCGCTGGTTCACTCCCCAAGTGGTTGCAATGGCCAGAGCTGGCAGATCCGAAGCCAGGAGCCAGGAGCCTCCCCTGGATCCCCAACACGGCTGCAGGGGCCTAAGGACTTGGGCTGTCTTCTACTGCTTTCCCAGGCCATAGCAGAGAGCTGGATCAGAAGTGGAGCAGCCGGGTCTCAAACTGGCACCCATATGGGATGCTGGCATTTGCAAGAGGTGGCCCCCTACCCGCTAAGCCACAGTGCCGGCCCCACATTTTTTTTTTAAACAAGTTTTATGATTTGAGAGACACAGAGAGAGAGAGAAGCAGAGAGGGCCATTCACCAGGTTCAGTTCCCGACTCTGCTCCTGACTCCGGCTTCCTGCTAATGGTGACTCACGTTATTGGCTTCTTGACACCCACGTAGGAGACCTGAAGTGAGTTCCCACCTTCCAGCTTTGTTCCTAGTCTTAGCTGTTGTGGGTATTTGGGGAGTGAACCAATGATCTCTCTTTGCCTCTCAAGTAAATAAAATAAAACGTAGAGAGAAATGCAGAGGACGGTTAAAACAATTTTGATGGGTGAGAATATGGCCTACTGATTAAGTCACTGGTTGGGACACCTCGATCCTGTATCAGAGTGCCTGGGTTCCAGTCCTATCTCCACTCACAACTCGAGTTACCTGCTAATGTGCATCTTGGAAGGCAGCAAGTGATGGCTCAAGTACTTGAGTCCCTGCCACCCTTGGGGAGACCTGGATTGAGTTTCTATCTTCCAGCTTTGGCCCAGCCCAGTGTTTGGGGAGTGAAGCAGTAGATGGGAGATTGCTGTCTTATCTCACTGTCTACTTCTCCAACCTCTCTTTCAATCTCTCAAGTAAGTAACATTTAAAACAACAATTTTGAGGGGCTGGCATTGTGGTGTACTGGGTAAAGCTGCTGCCTGTGATGCCAGCATCCCATATGGGCGCTGGTTCGTGTCCTGACTGCTCTACTTCCAATTCAGCTCCCTGCTAATGGCCTGGGAAAACAGCAGAAGATGGGCCCAAATGTCTGGGCCCCTGCTACCCATGTGGGAGACCACAATAAAGCTCCTCGCTTCTGGCTTTGGCCTGGCCCAGTGCTGGCCATTGCGGCCTTCCAGGGCATGAACCAATGGATGGAAGATGTCTCTCTCTCCCTCTCTCTCTCTGTACTCTGACCTTCAAATAAATAAAGAAAGAAATCTTTAAACCAAAACAAACCAATTTTGAGTCTTTCCTCCATATGTCCAAGTTGCTCAAAGGGAAGAAGGTGGCCCCAGTTTCTCTGTGGTAAAGAAGCAGGAGGCCAAGAAGGTGGTAAATTCCGTTTGAGAAAAGACCCAAGAATTTGAGCAATGGACAGGATATCCAGCCCCAAAAGGACTTCACCAAATGTTTTGTTAAATAGCCCTGCCACAGCTGGCTGCATTGACAGAGAGTAAGGGACTGCGCACAGCTCAGATTGGGAGGAACCAGTTCACCCAGTTCACACCGCCGTGTAGCTGCTTAAGGTGGCCCCCAGGTAGAGACCAGTGACAGAGCAAGAGAAGAACCAAGGCTGTTGGCCCAGGCTGAGGAGAAAGCTGCCTGCAAGGTGATGTCCCCATTTCAGAGACCACCTGTCCTTCACGTAGGGTCAGTACTATGACCACCGTGGTGAAGAACAAGAGTCTTAGTGCCGATGACACATGATGTGGATCCCATCCGTCTGGCCATTTTTCTATCTGCCCGGTGTTGTAGTGTGTGTGGTGGTTCCCTACTGCATCATCAGGAAGGCCAAGACTGGCATCATGGCGCAGTGAGTTAAGTCATCGTCTTCAGTGCTGGCATTCCCATATGAGCACTGGTTCAAGTCCCAGCTGCTCCACTTCTAATCCAGCTCCCTGCTAATGTGCCTGGAATGGCAGTGGAAGATGGCCCAAGTGCTTGGGCCCTTGCCACTCACGTTGGAGACCTGGATAAAGCTCTTGACCCAGCCCTGGCCATTGTGGCCATCTGGGGAATGAACCAGTGGATGGAAGATCTTTCTTTCTGTGTCTGTCTCTCCCTCACTCTGTGTAACTCTGCCTTTCAAATAAATAAATCTTAAAAAGAGAAAAAGGCGGCCAGACTGGATATTTGGCCTGTAGGAGACCTGCTGTTGCCTTCACACAGGTGAGCTAACATGAGAGAAGTGCTCTGGTTAGGATGGGTGCTGTCACCTACAGTGACACATAGGAGGTTTGCTGACCCTGGGGAGGCCGCGTCCTGGGCCTGCACTCTGCGGCTCACACAGCCAAGCTGGGAAAAGCAAAGGCTAGAGAAATCACATGGAGGGGCTGACGCTGTGGCGCAGCGGGTGAAGCCGCCACCTGCAGTGCCGGCATCCCATATGGGCGCCTGTTCGAGTCCTGGCAGCTCCACTTCCGATCCAGCTCTCTGCTACGGCCTGGGAAAGCAGTAGAAGATGGCCCAAGTCCTTGACCCCTGCATCCATGTGGGAGACCCGGAGGAAGCTCCTGGCTCCTGGCTTTGGATCAGCGCAGCTCTGGCTGTTGCGGCCAACTGGGGAGTGAACCAATGGATGGAAGACCTCTCCCTCCCTCTCTCTCTGCCTCTCTTCTCTCTGTGTAATAAATAAATATTTAAATAAATAAATAATAAATCTCTAAAAAAAAAGAATCATGGAACTGGGGTCAGATGTTCACCATTGGGTTTTCTGTTCCTGGAAATAATAAAAGTTCTCTAAAAAAAATTGGTTTTGTAGAAAGAATAAGTTTAGAAGACTTATTATCCTACCTGTGATCAGAGTTAAAATATAAGTAAAGCTATAGTAATCCCAGATGATTTTACTGTAGACATACATTAAGTAAAAAGAATGCAGTCTACAATAGACCCTGTCTGTCAGTCATCAGTTGGTTTTCAACAGAAGTCCAAGGTAATTCAGTGATGCAGGGACGTTCTTTATTACAAATGCTACAACTTGTTAGCCATAGGGAGACAAGACTTGTTCTTATTTCACACATTCTCTCTCTCTCTCTCTCTCTCTCTCTCTCTCTCTCTAATGGATGTTAGACCGAAATGTAAGCGAAAATCTTCATTCCTTTGGATCTTAGGAACAAAAGTACTAACCATTTTAATGACGAACGGCCTTGATTATAATGCAAAACTGCTATTAAAAAGACCATTAAGAAAATTAAAAGGCAAGCCACAGACTTGGAGAAATATGTAGAATAATGGGGCTCCCCAGGTATCTATGTCCTAATCGCTGAAATCAGTGAATATGCTGCTTTACAAGAGGGACCTTGCAGATCTGACTGAGGAGCTTAAAAGGGAGTTACTTAGGGAGGCCAGTGTAGTTTTAGAAGGCAGGAGGCTCAAGGACCGGGATTGGAAGATGCTACACTGCTGCCTTTGGTGATGAAAGAGGCTACCGCCAAAATGCAGCCAGCTGCTAAAAACTGGTAAAGGCCAGGATGGATTCTTTTCTAGAGCCTGCAGGAGGCTGCTTACCAAACCAAACCTTGGCTGTGCTCTGTGGCTCACGTCTTAACTGCTAGACAACACCTGCCTCTGATTAGCTAATATTTTGTTAAGGATTTTAAGTCTTATTAAGAAGGATGTTGGTCTATAATCTTCTCTTGTAATGTCTTTGCCTAGTTTGAGGGTATCGGGGTAATATTGATTGGCCTCATAAAAATAGTTGGGAAGTATGTCCTCTACTTTCTGAAGCAGTTTGTGTAAGGTCAGTATGGATGCTTCTTGACTTACAATTGAAATACATCGATATAAACCCATTCTTAGGCCGGCGCCGCGGCTCACTAGGCTAATCCTCCGCCTTGCGGCGCCGGCACACCGGGTTCTAGTCCCGGTCGGGGCACCGATCCTGTCCCGGTTGCCCCTCTTCCAGGCCAGCTCTCTGCTGTGGCCAGGGAGTGCAGTGGAGGATGGCCCAAGTCCTTGGGCCCTGCACCCCATGGGAGACCAGGAGAAGCACCTGGCTCCTGCCATCGGAACAGCGCGGTGCGCCGGCCGCAGCGCGCTACCGCGGCGGCCATTGGAGGGTGAACCAACGGCAAAAGGAAGACCTTTCTCTCTGTCTCTCTCTCTCACTGTCCACTCTGCCTGTCAGAAAAAAAAAAAAAAGAAAAGAAAAAAAGAAACAAAAACAACAACAACAACAAAAAAAACCCATTCTTAGTTCAAAAGATTTGGGGTGTGTATTTATCCTAGCCATTAAGTCACCTGAGTGGGGCCAGCGTTGTGGCACAATAGGTTAATCCATACGGGTGCCAGTTCTAGTCCTGGGTGCTCCTCTTCTGATCCAACTCTCTACTATGGCCTGGGAAAGCAGCAGAAGATGGCAGTGACTGCAACAGCCAAGCTGAAGCCAAGAGCTTCATCCGTGTCTACTGTGAAGGTGGCAGGGGCCCAAGTACTTGGGCCTTCTTCTGCTTTTCCCAAGCCATTAGCAGAGAGCTGGATAGGAAACGGTGCAGTCAGGACACAAACTGGCACCCATATGGGATGCCAGGTTGTAAGCATTGGTTCTACCCACCACACCACAACACCTGCCCCAGTAGTCACATGCTCTTATCACCCACTTGGGAGACCTGGGTTGAGTTCCTAGCTCCCAGCTATGCCACCTTGGCCAGGCATTCAGGAAGTAAACCTGTAGATGGGAACTCTTTTTCTGTCTTGTTCTTTGTCTGTCTGTCTCAAATACATTAAATATGAAAGGAAGGGAGGGAGGAATCTTAAGGGGGAGTGTATTTAATACACAGCCTACGAACATCACACACTAGCAACATGGCACACTGTAAACTATTGCTTGTTTATCCTTGTGATTGCATGTCATCCAGTTTAAAACCATTTACTTCTGAATCTTTCCACTGAATATTTTTGGAATTCAGCTGACCACAGGGAAGAGTTCCCCCCTCCCTGGTAGTTCTGGTGCACAGCAGAATGGAACAAGGCCAGGATGACAGCCCCACGTAGGCCAGTGCCTTCCTCTTTGGAACACGTAATACTCAGACTAGTGGTGGCGAACGTCTTGAACCTGACCCGTGGCCATTACCCATATGCTTTTGTATAGGCATGGAGGATGTCTCCGGGAGAAGTGAGTCTCGGTCTTCTTGGTGGGCAGGAAGTGGTTTATCTCCTCCAAGGGCTTGGCCTTTATGTCCTTCACCTGTGTCTGGACAGGCCTTTGACTGACTGACAAGATTCCTGTGTGTAAGGAGAAAAAGAGTTTTAAAGTGCTGTGTTTATGTGGAGATTTTCCGAGCTGTTGATTGCCAGCTGTCTACGCTCTTCCGGCTTCCCAAGTCTGTGTCAAGTTGCAGGTGTTTGGTGGTGAATTTCCAGTAAGTCATCCCCTTTGGTTTGACTCTTGACAGGTACTGGAGGCACAGAGAAGGCATCAGAAGGAGAAGTCTGGCATCATACCTACCTCGCCCACGCCCTACACTTACAACAAGGTAGGGGAGAGATGCTCATTTTGCCTCTTGAATATAACCCCCCTCATCCTTTGAGTGTTTGTGGCCCTCTGGGAGTGTAGCCAGTCACTTCCATCCTTAGCCTCTTGTCCAAAAGACACACAGGAACGAATTTGGAATTCAAGTGTTTTATCTGATGAAGTGTGGAATAAGGTTCTTATCCATTTGGCTGTGGTAGCAGAACAAAGGGCTGTGGTCACCCACTGGGTTATTTATTTGGTTATTTGGTTGGCTGTGTAGCCTGCTGGCCACATTGAAAAGATGTGGTTAGCTTGCTTTTTCAAGCTGGGCACCATTTCTGAGAGGCCAAAGCTAGAGAAAACTCTGGTCACTTATGGTGCCATTCTTTCTTGCCCCATAAAATACCCAACTTAGAACAATGTCCAGAACACATAGCAAGTGTTCCTAAATGTTACTTGTTACTGTCATGGTACTTAATCTGTAGCCCACATACCAAATATCCCTATTCTAGACTCCAATAAGTTTAGGGCCTCTTGAAACAGGTCCTGGAGTCGCAGAGTAAGTCAGAAAATAAAAGTCTGCTTTGGGACTTGAGATTGGATCTAGATGACAAGAGATGGAGCTTAGGATGGTAAAAATGGGGGGGTCCCTGCTCTGCCTGTGCCACTCTCCAGCTGTGCCATGTTGGTTAAGTGACTGAGCTTGACTATTTTTTTTTTTTTTAAGCTTTGTTTATTTATTTGGAAGTCAGAGTTAAAGAGAGAGAGAGAATCTTCCATCTGCTGGTTCACTCCCCAAATGGCCATAATAGCTGGGGCTGGGCCAGGCTGAAGCCAACAGCCAGGAGTTTCTTCTGGGTCTCCTACGTAGATGTTGGGGCCCAAGGACTTGGACCATCCTCCACTGCTCCCCCAGGCCTTTAGCAGGGAGCTGGATAGGAAGTAGAACAGCCAGGACTGAAATCTGCGCCCATATGGGGTGCTGGCACTGCAGATGGTGGCTTAACCTGCTATGCCACAGTGCAGGCCCCTTAGCTTCACTCAACAGAGGACCTGAGAGATATCATGATCTCTGTGTCATCTCTAGTAGGATCAGTTTTCTCATTTGTAACATGAGGGATTTGAACTAAGTCCTTTTTTTAAAATAAAAAAATATTTATTTATGTAAAAGAGCTATATATAGAGGAGAGAGAGAGAGATCTTTCATCTGCTGGTTCACTCCCCAGATGGTTGCAACAGCTGAAGCTGGGCCAGGCTGATGCCAAGAGCCAGAAGCCTCCTCAAAGGGTCTCCCACAAAAAAAAAAAAAGGGGTCTCCCACATGAGTAGCAGGGGCCCATGCACTTGAGCCATCCTCCGATGCCCTTCCCAGGCCACTAGCAGAGAGCTGGGTTGGAAGTTGAGTAGCTGGGACACAAACTGGCACCCATGTGGGATGCCGGCGCTGTAGGCAGCAGCTCTACCCACTATGCCACACCAGTCCCTGAACTAAGTCATTTTTAAGATCCCTTTTCACCTCTGTGATTCTAGAGCGTAAGTCACGTTACCCATAAATGTCCACTAGTGTGATACCAAAATGGGCGAGAGTGCCTGAGACACCTGTTTCCCCGGCTCCTCTCTGAGCAGCGTGCAGCTGTGGTGTGGGGGGGTGTACGGCCCAGGGAGGCTCAGGGGGGCACCCTTCTGAAGCAGACACCTCTTTGTTCCATAATTCAAGAACTGAATTGAAGCCTCTGCAGACCCATTTCCCAGGGCAAATAGAGCTACATTTAACAAAAATAAGAGTTGTTTATTAATAATCATATAGAAATTACAGGTCACGCAAGTCTCCTCAGGACCCGCATTCACAGAGTTGGTAGCAGTTTTCTTTCTTTGATATAATCTCCCCTGAGAATGGTAGAAGTTCTCACAAATGGGGTTAAGTCCTTTGCGGCCAAAACAATTCTTTTAGACCTCCTGTTTTTCCCTCTAGTGGCTCTCCCTGATCTAGGTCAGACTGTTTTTGGCTTTTACAAAATGACTTGTGCTATATTATGAGGTCAGTGTACATGTGTCTTAGCCACATTATTTCCGTACCCTCAGCCCTATGCAGCTTTACAGAGTACATTTCACAACCACACTGGTTGATATCAGTTACTTCTTTGACTAGAGAGGCAAAGTGTCTTGAACCTAAACATTGAGAATAAAAATGACTGTTTTATCCCAGACTGCCCTGTGTGAGAATGTGCATGTATGTATGCAGTGTTGACATATAAAAAATATGCAGTGTTGGCATATAAAAAATATGGATGGAAAGGTTAGTTCTCCTAAGGTGTGTGAAACTTTTGTCCAGTCTGTTAAGTGACTGTGGGAGACACTAGCCCGTGTATGTCAGGGGCTATTCCTGAGCCTGTCCTGGGGCCTCACTTCGGGGCTCTGCCTTTGGTAGGAATGACTGTTTTCTTTTTTGCTTTCAGAGTTGTGATTTGTGGTCCCTAGGGGTGATTATCTATGTGATGCTGTGTGGATATCCCCCTTTTTACTCCAAACACCACAGCCGGACGATCCCAAAGGATATGCGGAGGAAGATCATGACAGGCAGTTTTGAGTTTCCAGAGGAAGAGTGGAGCCAGATCTCAGAGATGGCCAAAGACGTTGTGAGGAAGTGAGTCCCTGGGCTGCTGGGTGGGGAGGTCAGGAAGGCCTCGAGCTGGTGGGAGTACAAGTGAATGGTGCGTAAAGTAATTTGTTTCTTCAGTAGATTCCTTCCTATTTAATAGCAAGAGAATCTTATCCCTGGAATCTGAGGAGAGAGTTCTCAGTGTCCACACCTCTGTGAAAATGTCCTGCTTCATTTCTAGACTTTATCCTCAGGGCTGTGAGCTCAGGACCCTCTGCAGCCAGTCTTTGTGGGCATTAATTCAGGACACCAGGTGGGAGCCCTCCTGGCCCACCCTCCTTCCTTTGCCCGCCTTTTGGGACAGACATGATGCTGGGAACCTGAACCGGGGTGCTGAGATGAGGATGACATGGGTGGCTTTTTCATCCCTTGGAAATTGTTGCAGTCTAGTTTTGTTAGGCCATCTAACCTCTGCCTCTTGCCTTCCCTGTGCCAGTTTTTTCTCTGAGTTATATTAGGCCAGAAGTATTTGGTTAAGAACTGGAGTTAATGAGTAGCTCAAGACAGCTGATATTCAGAGTCCTTTGGTAGAGAAAGGACTAGGTAAGAAGTCAGACCTGAAATTTGAGGTACAGTTGCTTTTTATGACCACTTACATGGGAAGCTCAGCTGCCCGTGGACTTGGGCATTGCTCGGCTATTCCTACTACTTGGTCTTCACCGAGCAGTTTCTTCATCTTTAATGAAAAAAAGGTCCCTGGGAATTGAACCCTGACAGCGTAGCCATTTCTCTATGCAGATCACTCCTTTTCAAAGGTGAGCGAGCCCAGTTGGTCTATGTGCTAGAAAGAGGGACTGTTTTCTAGAATATGCAAGGACAATTTTTAGAAGAGTGGGACTGATGTTTCAATCATCACCTATCTTCACATGCTGTGTTGCTGGTTATTTAACTGAAACCTCGACAGCTTGTAAGTGGTTTTTGCCAGCTTTCTGTAGAATGCAACAGTGGTTATCTTCTTTCAGCTTTGGGAGCTTCTTTAGAAATCTGGAACTGTTTCTTCAGAATGAGAACCTTAAAAGAGCAGTTAGGCCTGTTGTCCTGACTGGGGCTGTGTAACTGGAGGAAGGGGTGCTGCAGGATGCTGAGGTGAGCGAGGAGTCACATTAGTGTGAACGGACAGGAGGGAAAGAAGCAGGACCAGAAAGTGGGAGGTGCAGAAGGAATCTCTCAGGCTTAGAAGGAAATGCTGTTCCCATCTCAGAAACTCTAGATTTTTATTCTTTGACTATATCTGGAATAAAGAATTCATGTCTTGCCATATGGTAACAAATAAGAGTTTTATTATGGGTAGCAGCCTGCTTTTCAAAACCACATGACCCTACATCTAGTTTTGCAGCTACTATCAGTCAAAAGAGAACTTGGAGTTTCTTTTGGAAATAGAATCCATTGTCCTAGAAACTTCAATATGGAGATTTAAATTATAAGGGACTATAAGGTATATGTAAGATTATCTTACTGAACCTAGAACTCAGTTTGAAGTATCACTGGGTTAAGCCTTTTCCTACAATGTTTTTCTGCTTTGTCAGTCTAGAAAGGACCACTTCAAGTCACTGTACCATACAACAGGTGGCTGGGGATTGGAATTCCACCCCCGCCTGCAGGTGCAAAGCATGCTTCTGCGAGAGTTGGTAGAAAGTCAGAATAAGTCAGAGTGTTGAGAGCCAGACCCAGGAACTTCCTATGGCTTTTTGGGAGCAAATGAGTATGGCAGCACTGTTGGCTTTTTCTACACAGGCTCCTGAAAGTCAAGCCAGAGGAAAGACTCACCATCGAGGGAGTTTTGGACCACCCTTGGCTCAACTCCACTGAAGCCCTGGATAATGTGCTACCGTCTGCTCAACTGATGATGGATAAGGTTTTGAATAATGCTTATTTTGTTGCCTGAAAAGGCTGTGTTGAAAAGGAATGCTGGGGCCAGACTCAGTAAGGTGTTAAAGGCAAAACAAAGGACCACAAGCAGTTTTTCCCAGAGAAACATCTCTGGTTTCCTGAAAATTAGAATGTGAATAAAGGACTTCTCTCCATGAAAGACCAGGTCAAGGCCCAATAAATATACACTAAGGGAACACTCAAAAGAATATCCTCCATATTTGTACTATGGATTTGGGGATGCAGAGAAGTATAATATACCCTTCCATCACCAAGGGATTTAAACAAGACTAGTTGGGAAGGCAAGGCCAATAACCACGAACAGAGGAAACACCAACAGGCATTGGAATCTCATGTTACATTTTCTGTGACTGCTATGGGAATTTGGAAAAAGAGAACATCTTTGAAGAGGTGTCATTTGCCCAAAGAGAAAGCAAAGCACCTCACATTCATTAACTCTTTACTATAGCAGCTTCTGAGCTCTTTCAAAACAAGTTTAAGCATAAGCTGTCCTTGAAGAATTTGAGTGGATGGTGTTAAGTGCCCAAGCATGGGGAACTACAGGAGTGAAAAATTCGGAGACTGTTGTACATTGGTGGGAAAGACAACCTGGCCTCACTAATGAATGTTGGTGAGGTAGGTGTGGCAGGACCAGCCTCTGCAAATTGACCAAAGGCTTTAAGTCTTAGTGGGATGTAACTGAGAGGCCACGGTAGATTAAAAATTTTTTTTAATATTTTCTTTTAACTGGTACATAAAATTTTACATATTTATGGAGTATCATGTGATGTTTCTGTACATGTATACATTGTGTAATGTCCAATCAGGACAAACACATATAGCTTCTCTAACATTTAACATTTTATGGTAAAAACATGGGGGCCAGCACTGTGGCACAGCAGGATAAGCTGCTGTATGCAGCACTGGCATCCTTTATGAGCACTGGTTCAAGCCTTAGCTGCTCCACTTCTGATCTGGCTCCCTGCTAATGCTTCTAGGAAAGAAGCAGAAGATGGCCCACGTGCTTCAGTCCTCGCACCCATGTGGGATACCCAGAGGAAGCTCCTGACATCACCTGATCCAGCTTGGCTGTTGCAGCCATTTGAGGAGTGAACCAGAGGGTAGAAGATTGATCAGTCTTTGTCTTTCCCTCTCTCTTTCTGCAACTCTGACTTTCAAATAAACAAATAAATCTTTTTAACAAAAAAAGTCATTTTTAAGATTTATTTGAAAGGGAGAATTAGAGAGGAAGAGGGAGAGATCAGTCTTCCACCTGCTGGTTCACTGCCCAGATGGTCGCAATGGCTAGGGCTGGGCCAGGCAAAAGCCAGGAGTGCACATCTCTATCTAGGTCTCCTATGTGGGTGGCAGTGGCCCAAGCACTTGGGCCATATTCTGTCAGCTACCTTTCCTAGCACATTAGCAGGGAGCTGGATTGGAAGTAGAGCAGTCAGAACGCAAACCTGCATTCATATGGGATGTTGGTGTCACAGTCAATGGCTTAACCCACCCCGCCACAATGTGGGTCCCTCATGATAGATTTTTGAGAAGAACTTTGCCATTGAGAAGAACTTTAGGGCTAGCCAGCTAGACTTGCAGACTTGTCAACCTAAGATTTCTGCAGTGATCTGGAAGCTAAGGGGTAGCTCTGGGGACAGAGAAGCAGAGATGAATGAATAGCCTCAATATCTTTGAAGAAAAATTTCTACCGTTTTTGTTGGCTGATTAAATATACGGAGACAGCAGGTGGCCTATCAGCTGATACTACTGACAGGAGATCAGGAAGGAAGCTGGTCTGGGGAGAGGGAGACTCAGCAGTGGCAGAGGGACATTCCAGTGAATGAGGTGCAGGCTGTGGGAACAAAGTGCACTTGAGAAGTCAAGGCAGTGAGACAGTCTCGAGCATTACTAGCTTTGAAGGGATGTAGTTCAAGTGTGAATAAGAATAAATGTATGGTAAAAAAAGAATGCTAAGTTTAGCTAGGGCATGGAAAACAGCTGGAAGGAACTGTGTTCTCTGTCACCTCTTTGAATTATCTATGATTGTCTTCTTGGTTTAAATATACTTAGTAGTCTGGAGATGGTGTGGTCATTCCCAAATCTAAATGGATTACACAGATCCTGGTTGTTAGCACATGAGGAGGTGTGGCAGTCCTCAAGATCTTGGAAATCAGGAGATAACATTGCCTTCTGGAGTTACTTAAAAATCAGAATCAAGCCAAATCTGGATATGCAGAATCTTCTTAATGAAAAGGAGTGATTCCCTGGCCTAGAAGATGGGATTCTCATTTCTAAAGACATCATAGCATTAAGATGTGGGTTGGTCATGTTTGGAAATGCAGAAAAATGTCCTCAATACAGATGTTGAATAATACCCATCCGTGCCCTGCCTAGGGACCTGAGCTCATGACATTGAGCTATTTCATCTTTTTGATTGAACCATTATTGATGAGGAGACACATGCTAGGGTATATGAGAGTGTAGCTGGGGCTGGCCATGAGTATAGATGAGTTCAGACTCTTCCTTATCTGATTGACTGCTCAACAAGTGACTACTTTTATAAATTGGTCATCTTTTAAATGTTGGTATAATAATTCAGACTATACTGAGGTATAAAATAAAAAGCAAGAGTTGTCATTTGGCTTAGTGGGTAAGTCAACAGTTCGGAGACCTGCCTCTCAATATTGAAGTGCCTGGGTTGGAGTCTAGTCTCCAGCTTCTGACTCCAGCTTCCTGCTAAGGTGGACCTGGTAGGCATTGGTATTGGCTCAAGTAGATGGGTTCCTGCCACCCACATGGGAGACCTGGGCTGAGTTCCCAGCTCCTCACTGTGTCCCCTTTGGCCACTGCAGATACTGGGGAATGAACCAGCTGATGGGAGCTCTATCTCTGTTCCTTTCAAATACATTTTTAAAAAATGATAGTATAAAAAGTGCTATTTTTAAAAACTTTTTTTTCTTTTTTCTCTTACTTTTCCTTCCTTCTTCGTTTCCTTCCCTCCCTCCCCCTCCCCTTCCTTTCATACAGTAACAGAAAAATAGAGATCTTCCACCTACTGGTTCACTCTCCAAATGCCTGTAACAGTGAAGGCTGGGCCAGGTCTCCATGTGGGTGGCAGGGACCCGAGTATTAAGCCATCATCTGATGCCTTCCCAGAGTGTGCCTTAACAGGACACTGGATCAGGAGCAGAGCTGGAACTTGAACCAGGTGTACCAATACAGGATGTGCCAAACCGCTATGCTAAATGCCTGCCATGAAACATGCTTAAAAAAAAAAAGTAATAAAGTAAAACAAAACAAAACCAGAAGTTCCAATTTATTCCCCTAGTGCAGTCTTTTTTTTTAAATTTTTTAATTTTTTTGACAGGTAGAGTTAGACAGTGAAAGAGAGACAGAGAGAAAGGTCGTCCTTTACCGTTGGTTCACGCCCCAATGGCCGCTGTGGCCGGCGCACCGCGCTGATCCAAAGCCAGGAGCCAGGTGCTTCTCCTGGTCTTCCATGCAGGTGCAGGGCCCAAAGACTTGGGCCATCCTCCACTGCCCTCCCGGGCCACAGCAGAGAGCTGGCCTGGAAGAGGAGCAACCAGAACAGAATCCAGCGCCCCGACCGGGACTAGAACCCTGGGTGCCGGTGCCACAGGCAGAGGATTAGCCTATTGAGGCGTGGCGCCGGCCACCTAGTACAGTCTTTTCCCTCAGATGTCTTGGTGCTTCCTTTCTGATCTTTTTCTGGGGATGCACACACACATACACACACAGTTTATCCTGCTTAAATTTAAAAAATGGGATTGTCTCATTCTTAAAAGCCATTTGACTGATTCTTGGCTCTCCACATTAGTCTGTGCATAGTGACAACACACACTGGCCATCAAGACCAGACTTCGAGAGTGCCAGACTCCATGGCAGTTATATCTCATTGTAACTTCATCAGCTTGTGTATTGATCAGGCTGTGGCCTCAGTTATTGAAGGTCTGCTCCTCAGGCTTGCCCATATTTACCTAGTGATACTGTCGGGTTCTGGGGTGACTGTCCGTGCTGTGAAGGCAGTGACTAAATGCCAGTCTGCAAGGCTTCTCGGGCAGCAGCCGCGCAGCCCTCCTGTTGTGATTATTCTGCCTCTTTCACACTTGCTCTTGTCAGGCACTTTGAGCCTGAGCCTCGTGTGTGTCCTCATCTTTGTGGTTTTTTTGTTTTGTTTTGTTTTTGTTTTTTACTTTTTGACAGGCAGAGGGGACAATGAGAGAGAGAGAGAGACAGAGAGAAAGGTCTTCCTTTTGCCGTTGGTTCACCCTCCAATGGCTGCCGCGGCTGGTGTGCTGCGGCCGGCGCACTGCGCTGTTCCAAAGGCAGGAGCCAGGTGCTTATCCTGGTCTCCCATGTGGGTGCAGGACCCAAGGACTTGGGCTATCCTCCACTGCACTCTCTGGCCACAGCAGAGAGCTGGCCTGGAAGAGGGGCAACCGGGACAGAATCTGGTGCCCCGACCGGGACTAGAACCTGGTGTGCCGGCGCCACTAGGCGGAGGATTAGCCTGTTGAGTCACGGCTCTGGCCTGTGTCCTCATCTTTGTATCTCTCCTTGCCCTGCCGGCGAAGAAGGGCTCTTGGTAGTGCAGCCTCTGGTCTGGTCTGGTGTTCACTGGGCCCTGCTGAGCTACAGGGAAGAGCCCTCTGCCTTACCAAAACTTTGTATACCATCGGCACAAGAGTGAAATTGTCTTCTTAGTACCTTGGGCTTCACCCTCCTGCATTCTTAGACTGGCTTTTTGAGGCTCAGCAATGATGTGAGACACTGATGACAGGTTTGCCCCCAGGCGGTGGTGGCAGGAATCCAGCAGGCTCATGCGGAGCAGTTGGCCAACATGAGGATTCAGGACCTGAAAGTCAGCCTCAAACCCCTGCACTCGGTGAACAACCCCATTCTGAGGAAGAGGAAGCTACTTGGGTAACTGAGTTTATGTCTTCAATTCTTTTTCATGGCTGGCATCGTTGAGTGCTGGGTTCTGAAAGCTCAGCCAGGGGTCTGCTCTTTTTCTGCCTCTTAAGAGGGTGGGGAGAAAAAGTTCTTTAAAATAGCATTATATATCGCTTCTCGGCCTTTTGGCTAAGATCAAGTGTAAAATAGCATTATAATATGGACATAGTTTACAGTTATGTGTCTGAAAAATCTCTTATCTTACATTAACACTTAGTATCCATTCAGAGTTGGGTTCTGGGGTCTCACTTTGTTATTACCTCTCGCCCAAACTTTGAAAGCACCAAGCCAAAGGATGGTGTTTATATCCACGACCAAGAGAATGGCGCTGAAGACTCAAATGTTGCCTTGGAGAAGCTCCGAGATGTGATTGCCCAGTGTATTCTCCCACAGGCTGGTAAAGGTCATGCCATTTACTAATGCTCTGAGTGTGCGTGTGTGCGCATGTGTGCATACACATAGAAGCCATGTTTTAAGCTGGGTTGTCTGTCCATCTTTGTCTTTTAAGAAAATAAGTACACTGTATAAATTGGTGTGTACCTGCGAAAGAGTGGACAGTGGGAATTCAGAAATGTGATAAGTTCGATGCCTTGGTTTTCTGTGATAGTTCTGGTTTAGGCTGAATTGCCAGTCAGGCACTGCATGTAATTTTGTGTGTTCTTAGTTTGACACTAAGGGCACAGGGTAGGGGTGGAGAATGGAAAATATGGTGAGGGTCAGCATCAAGGAGTAGGCTATCAGGTGTCATCCCGGACCCCTTGGAGGACGAGGCTTCCACCAGCTTATGAGTGTGAGGAGGACACCTCCTTGGCTTAGATTTGGCCCCTGTGCACTTGTCATGGGCAGTGACTCACACACGCCTCCTTTGGGGCGAGAGCTTTCTTTCAGTGTGTTCTGTCTCTGCCCAATGGGGCACAACAGGCTTTTCTTAGCAGATGAATGAGGCCAGAAAATGTTGGGCTGTTCTTCCTAGAATTCTCATGTGTTAAGAAAATTCATATAGTGTACCTTAGCGAGCCTTCTAAAGTAAGAAATGAATTTAGGAGAATGAGTTTAGCCTACTCAGTCTTGTTTGCCCTCCTTCTCTTGGTCCAGTAGTTTTCTCAGCCATAGTGTCTGTCACTCCCTATTTGCCATTCTCCAGTACTGAGACTCTGGGACCGCCAGGGGATTTGTGTCACGCTATCAGAGTAGTAGTGGTCAATTCCAGAAGAGGCCTTCATGTAATGTAGGAACTGTCAGTAAAGCCAGTGTCTGGTGAAGTTTTGGAGATTTCATCACCATTGCTCAAACGGTTGGATATCAAGTCCTTCCATCTCTGACACTAAAATCCCATGGTGCTGCAGGACAAATGCAACTTCCTCTTCATCCTTACCAACAGGAGAGAATGAAGATGAGAAGCTGAATGAAGTAATGCAGGAAGCTTGGAAGTATAACCGGGAGTGCAAGCTCCTGAGAGACAGTCTGCAGAGCTTCAGCTGGAATGGTAGGAGCCTTAATCCCTCTTTTCCTCAGGAATGCTGCAGAATGATTGTGTTTAGAATATGTGGGATCTCTTTTGGGGCCTCTGGGGCTGTTTTCAGGTAAAACGAGGCAGAAGAGTGACTGCAGTATTAATGGGGTAGGGTTCAACCCGACATTAATTGCCCACACATATCTGGACATCTGGTCTTTTCCAAATGAAAACCACCTGGGGGAAAGAAGAAAAAAAGGCACGAAAGACAAACAACCCAGATCTCAGAACTTCTCCCATATGCCAGGGCTCTTCACGAGGTCATTAAATGAGCAGCACATGCCAGAAGGGGAAGAGAAGCCAGGGAGTCCACTCTGCTGATCGGCCTTTCTCAGAGAAGGGCCGTTTCACTGAACATCTTCCCACATGGGCTGCTACTTGAATTCTCCCTCCCAGGCAATCAATATAGAAATACATTTTCTTCCTTTTTTTAATTAGCATTTTTTGAACTGATTTTTATATTGTCATTCCAGTTTAGTGGCCTATATTAAGCTCCAGGATGCTCAGGGAAGGGAGCAAACTCTGACTTCAGGCCTGCCTTGGACATTCCATAAGAAATCCAAAGTGCTAGCCTACTCATTCCCTTACTTGGAAAAGATTAGTACAAAGTGTACACTCTGAGTTTTCCTGAAGTGAGCCCTCCCCTGTAAGCAGCACATAGATCATGCAGTGGAACACACACTCTCTTCATTTCTTCTCTCCCTCTACTCAGGGGAAGTCACAGTCCTGATTTCTAGCATTACAGATTAGTTTGCCGGGTTTTGTATTTTATGTAAATAGAATCAGACAAGGCTGTTCTTTGATGTCTGGCTCTTTTAGTCAACATTACATTTCTGAGACCCATCCATGTTGTTTTGTGTAGCAAATCTTTCATATTCATTGTCTGAAAATACTACATAGATCCATAAACGACTGAATGGACATTAGTGTTGTTTCCAAGGTTTTAATAATTAAGGGCTGCTCTGAACACTCTTGTGTGTCTTTTGATGAGCATGTTGATGAACTCATTTCTCTTACATATCCAGGACTGGAATTGATAGCTTATACAGTTTATGTTTAGCTTTTGAGGGTACTACATCAGTTTTCCAAAGTGATTATATGAGTTTATAAACCCCCACTAGCAGTGTTTGAGAGTTCTGGTTACTCTATATCCACGCCAACTCTTGCTATTGTCTTTTTGAATTTTAGTCACTCTGACTAGTATGAAGTAGTATTAGAGTGTGTTTTAATTTGCATTATCCAACCATTTAGATTTCTTTGAAGTGCCCATTTAAATCTTTTGTGTTCTAGGTGTGAGTCTTTTGTTGGATATGCAAAGATCTCTCTTTCTGGTTTGTGTGTTACTGGAGTGAACGGTTAGGTTAATGGAACTATTCAATTGTAACCTAAAAAATGGGAGGTTTAAACTGCTTTTGATCAGTGGTGGGGATGGTTATTCCACTGGTGAGGGTGAATTTGACACTGGAAAGGTATCCCTGTCAGGACTCAGTTTGAAAATTAACCTTGCTCTTTCTTGGGTTTCAGGTCGTGGATTCACAGATAAAGTAGATCGACTAAAACTGGCAGAAATTGTGAAACAAGTGATAGAAGAGCAAACCACGTCCCATGAATCCCAATAATGACAGCTTCAAATTTTGTTTTTTAACATTTTGAAAAATTATTCTTTAATGTATAATGTAATTTTTAATGTAAATTAATAAATCATTATTTCACTTCCACATTGCTTAAAGTTGCTATATAGATTTAGATATAAGATTTACTAATAGTAATTATTTGTTTTTAAGAGAAGCTCCATTCCTAGAGATATATGATTACTTTAGGACTCTTTAGTCATATATTTGTAAGATGATAGATGATATTCTCAGACAAGATTTGTTTTATTTGTAATAAAGGATGCAGAAAACCCAGAGGTAGATACAGGACCAATTATACTGAACTTTTTGCTTAGTAAACAGTTGAATCAACTACTATGGAATCTGGTTTCAATTGCTCTGTGTGTTTATTTTCTTCACTATTGGTAGATTACCTCTAGTGCCAAGAAATTTTTATGAATCAAAACTTTTGTGGATGGAGACTGCTAGAATGCACAGGACGCACACTTGGGGCCTGAGGAGCCAACTCCCCTGAGACAAGAGGAAGGAAGCTGAGCCCTCATTTCTCTTGCCCCTAATTCTCTAGAGAACAGGAGGGACATTTCCTTTCTCTGTCCTGTTTGTTAAAAGGGTATTGGTATGTCTTAAATCTAACAGGATTCTCCTTGGAGTTGACTCTATATGTTCAGCCACAGCTTCCCTGTCCCCTCCCTGAGGTTCTCCTTGGTCCTCTCTTGCCCTGTAGCCCTCACCAACCTAATTGCTTCGTATTTGCTTTCCCTGTTCCTCTGGCTGCCTTTTGGGGATGGTCTTCCCAAAAAAGTAACATATAATAGAAACTGGATTAGCATCCAAGATGATCTGGTTTTTTCCCTTAAAGCTGCCCTTTTTCTCTGTAATGTTTCTGATTGGGTTTGTTTTGAAATCCTCTAGGTTATATTTATTTTGTTCCATACCTTGCATTTTCAGAAAGTGTGGTTCTGGCCTAGAGAGCAACTGTGGGAATGAAAATAAGGCTTTTCTAATTTTCTGATGTGCATATGGGCTTCCATAACACACTGTTTCTTATCGTTTTTTTGAAGCAGTTGGTGGGTACCTGTATTGGTAAATAAAAGAGCTAAGAGGCAAACTCACAGAGCAGAGGCAAGGATGAGTAGTCTCTATTATATCCATATTCTCTCCAATCAAAATCATTCTCACAGTTAAACTTATTTTCTAACTCCACTTTGCTGAGTATGTCTTCACAATGGCATTATGTGTGATTAATGGTGGGAATATATCATAAAAGCACAAAGCATCTTTTATGAATTACCTTATTACACTGGTTTCCTTTTATCTTGGAGACTTTGTAATTCAAGATATGTTTTGGGGGCTGGCACTGTGGCACCCTAGGTTAATCCTCTGCCTGTGGCGCCGGCATCCCATATGGGTGCTGGTTCTAGTCCTGGTTGCTCCTCTTCCAGTCCAGCTCTCTGCTGTGGCCTGGGAAAGCAGTAGAGAATGGCCCAAGTGCTCAGGCCCCTGTACCTGCATGGGAGACCAGGAAGAAGCACCTGGCTCCTGGCTTTGGATCGGCGTAGCTCCAGCCTTTGCGGCCATTTGGGGAGTGAACCAACAGAAGACCTTTCTTTCTCTCTCTCTCTCTCTCTCTCTCTCTCTCTCTCTCTCTCTCTCTCCCCCCTGTCTGTAACTCTACCTGTCAAATAAATAAATAAAAAATATTTTAAAAAAAGATATGTTTTGAGATAAGGTTCAAAATTTTAGATGACTGATGCCTATTATAAGTGGAAACCCTGTAAAGAATATTAAATTCTTTTTTAAGATGGCAAAATCTAAGAGTTAGTGGAGTAAAAGCGAAAAAAAATTTTTTTTATCTATTTACTGACAGAAAATCCAGTGGTAAGTTGAATTAAGGGCTGGCTGTTCTATTTTTCAGTGAAATGCAATCTTTTTTTAAGAAAAGATAGATTTCATTTACTGGAAAGGCAGAAATAGAGGAAGGGAGGGGGAGAGAGAGAGAGAGCGAGCTTCTACCCAGCGGTTCACTCCTCAAATGGTTGCAATGGCCAAGGCTAAGCCAAAGCCAGGAGCCAGGAGTTTCATCTGGATCTTCCACATGGATGCAGGGGCCCAAAGACTTGGGCCATCTTCCCCTGCTTTCCCAGATGCAGTAGCAGGGAGCTACTGGGAATGGGATGCCAGCATTGCAGGTCGCTGTTTAACCCACTGTGCCATAGCACTGGCCCTGTAAGGATAATTCTTGTATAGTAGCAAGTTAGTTTCCAGTTTTTCTACATGATTTGCTAACCTTCTACTTTTTAAAACTTGTCATTCAGATTCCTTTAGACTTTGCTATATCAAGTCTGAGATAGAACAACTTGTGTGTCTTTTTGATATATTATATGAGCAAAGGAGAATGCCTATCATTAATTAGTTGTTGGAAGGACATAGATAGGGAAATTTGATTTCTTTAAAAAATTATTTATTTTAAAGGTATAGTAAAAGAGAGAGAGAGAGAGATTCGCTGGTTAACTCTCCAAATGGCCAGGCCTGGGCAAAGATGAAGTCAGGAGCCATCTGGGTCTCCCACGTGAGTGGCAGACACCCAAGCACTTGGGCATCTTCCACTACATTCCCAAGCATGTTAACAGAGAGTTGGATCAGAAACAGAGAAGCCAGGACATGAACCAGTGCACACATGGGATGCTGCCATTGCAGGTGGCCCCCCAAAAAACTTTTTAGAAAGAGTGTATGTCTGTTGTATTAACTGTGAAAGCACAAGTTGAGGAATAGTATCTAATGTTGGTCAAAGGAGTCAACAGATTCAAATCAGATCTTGTGTGGTATGTATGTGCACAATTTTGAGAGTTGTAAAATTGGATATTTTAATTATATATTTTTACATTTAAAACTGTTCTTTCACTGGTGATTTTTAAAAAAGTTTTATTTATTTATTTGAAAAGAGCTAGAGAGAGAGAAGGGAGATCTTGCATTCGCTGGTTCACTCCCAGGTGGCCACAACTGTCAGGGCTGGGCCAGGCAAAAGAGGAGCCAGGAGCTTCATCTGGGTCTCCCACGTGAGTGCAGGCCCAGACTCTTGGGCCGTCTGCTGCTTCTCCAGGTGCATCAGCAGGGAGGTGGAGCAGCCAGGACACAAACTGTAACCACATGGGGTGCTGTTGTCTCAGGCGGCAGCTTTACTCGCTCAGGACCCCCATTCACGATTATTGATTTGTATCTCACCGAATGATTTTCCCTAATTTGCTCTCTTTGTTTTGGTTAGGACACTAGGAAACACCCTAAAATCTTTGTTACTTTGCAAAATAAATAATTTTGAGAGCCTTTGCTCTTACATAAAATACAGAAAGAAAAGAAAACCAGCTGGTGTAAACTTTTTTATTGCTATAGATTTTTCTAAAAGGATTTATGAAAGTTTGAATTTTCTTGCTGTTAACTGTATATTTTATCATGTGTATTAGGAATTAAATATTAAGAATACATGATGATGTAATCTGCTTGCCTGCTGATTTCTGAGATCTTATGGTACTATACTGATCGTTTCTGAATAAAATAGGGCATTTCCCCATTTTTGATAGTTATCTGTAGTTATACCTTTTTTTTTTTTTTTTTTTAAGCCAGGCAGAGTTAGTGAAAGAGAGAGAGACAGAGAGAAAGGTCTTCCTTTTTCCATTGGTTCACCCCCCAAGTGGCCGCTGTGGCTGGTGCATTGCGGCCGGCGCACTGCACCGATATGAAGCCAAGAGCCAGGTGCTTCCTCTTGGTTTCCCACGCAGGTGCAGGGCCCAAGGACCTGGGCCATCCTCCACTGCCCTCCCTGGCCACAGCAGAGAGCTGGACTGGAAGAGAAGCAACCGGGACAGAATCCAGTGCCCCAACCAGGACTAGAACCCGGGGTGCCGGTGCCGCGGGCGGAGGATTAGCCTATTGAGCCGTGGTGCCAGCCTAAACCTTATATTTTAAAAGTTAGATGCTGGGGCTGGCACTGTGGTGTGGCACTTGTACAGACACACAAGATCTGATTTAAATCTATTGACTTCTTTGACCAACATTTAGATACTATTCCTCAACTTATGCTTTCACAAATTAATACAAGGAACATACTCTTTTTTTTTTTTTTTTAAGATTTATTTATTTATTTGAGAGTCAGAGTTACACAGAGAAGAAAGAGCGAATCTTCCACCTGCTGGTTCACTCCCCAATTGACAGCAACAGCCAGAGCTGCACCGAACCAAAGCCAGGAGCCAGGAGCTTCTTCGGGGTCTACCACATGGGTGCAGGGGCCCAAGGACTTGGGCCATCTTCTGCTACTTTCCCAAGCCATATCAGAGAGCTGGATGGGAAGTGGAGCAGCTGGGTCTTTAACTGGTGCCTATATGAGATGCTGGCGCTTCAAGCCAGGGCATTACCCTGCTGCGCCACAGCGCTGGCCCTGGAACATACACTACATTTTTGGGGGGGCTGGCAGTGTGGCACAGCGGGTTAACACCCTGGCCTGAAGCACCAGCATCACCTATGGGCGCTGGTTCGAGACCCAGCTGCTCTACTTCCGATCCAGTTCCCCACTATGGCCTGGGAAAGCAGGAGCAGATGGCCCAATAGGAGACACGGAAGAGGCTTCTGGCTCCTGGCTTCGGATCAGCACAGCTCCGGCTGTTGCGGCCAATTGGGGAGTGAACCATCGGGTGGAAGACTTACTTTCTCTCTCTCTCTCTCTCTCTCTCTCTCTCTCTCCTCTCTCTGTGTAACTCTGCCTTTCAAATAAATAAATATTAAAAAGAAAAAAGATGTTCTATGTGCTTGGACCCCTGCACCCATGTGGGAGACTAGGAGTTTCAGGCTTCTGGCTTTGGCCTGAGCCGGCCCACTATTGAGGACATTCAGCCACTGAAGACATTCAAGTAGTGGACAAAACGGATGGAAGATCTCTCTCTGTCTTTCCCTCTCCCTGTAATTCTGACTTTCAAATAAATAAATAAATCTTATATGCTAAAGGGGCCAGCACTGTGGCATAGCAGGTAAAGCTACCACCTGCAGTGCCGGCATCCCATATGGGTGCCAGTTCGAGTCCTGGCTACTCCATTTTTGATCGAGCTCTCTGCCATGGCTTGGGAAAGCAGCAGAAGATGGCCCAAGTCCTTGGGCCCCTGCACCCATGTAGGAGACCCAGAAGAAGCTCTTGGCTCCTGGTTTTGGATCAGCCCATTTGGATCAGCCATTGTGGCCATTTGGGGAGTGAACCAGCATTGCATGGAAGACCTCTCTTTCTGCCTCTGCCTAACTCTGCCTTTCAATAAATAAATCTTAAAAAAAAAAAAAGTTAAATGCTATAAATTTCTGACTTGATGTAAGCTTATTTTTATGCAAGATAAAAGATGTAAAGCCTTGTTTTAGTGCATTTTAGAATGCACAGGATAAAAATTGGGCCAGAAATAGGAAATTTAAGCCCTATTTACCATTTAAATTTATTCTGCTAAATACACCAAGGAAATCTACATCAAAACCAAATCCAAGGGGCCAGTGCTGTGGCATTAGGGGTACTAATCAATATGCTCATGACAATCACACATAATAGGACTACTGAGTTAGCATCTCTAACATATACTATTGGGCAGTGTTATTAACAGAATTTGAGTAAGTGAATTTTGGTGAGTTAAAAAGTAGCAGAACTTGTCCCTCCCTGATGTGTAACCAACTTCAGTGTCTGTGTTGGGGCACAGGGCAGCCACCTCACTTGCCAGATCTAACAGACTGGTCTTTGAGATGCATACACATCTATGATGCCTCACTGAGCAGAAAAGATCAATCTGGATTAATAGGCTCATGTGTTACAGGAGGAGAGTTGGGAAGAGAGGAAATGGGCAATGAAGTATGCCCACCAAAGAGGTCTTTAAGCCCCAGGTCTGGAACGTTCAGTGTTAGCTGAGTAACGGACAACAGGAGGGGAGGGGAGGAGTGTTCCGTGTGGCCCTGTTGAGGAAGGTTTGGAGATTTCGTTTCCTCTCTCAAGGTATCGTCCTATGGATAGAGTCTGCAGTCCTTCATAACACGATGTCAAACGGACTGTAGCCAAAGAAACTGAAGCTGACGGTGCGGGAGGATACCACCAACTACGAATGACCTGAGGGACGACAGAGAGATCAGAAAAACTAAGTATAACCAAATTGAAAAAGAAGGCTGTAAGTCTAAGAAGCAGTCAGTCACCCCTGTTTCTACAGCCAGCCCTGACCTGACACTGATACCTGTCTCTGATCCTGTGTGCCATGCAGAGCTGTTGCTGCTGGACAGAGGTCCTGCATCACCAACAGATTTACTAGGGCCATGCTGGCGACAGCCTCAGCCAGAGTATCCTCCTCCTCCCTGTATTCCCTCTGGCAACCCCACATGGTTTTGAATGAGGCTACAAGAGCGCCTCAATCTTGGGTTCCCCAGATGAATGGTCTGAGGCTGGGACTAGTGCCAGGTCTTCCACGTGTCAGACTGGGGACCATGTTGCTCTGGGGGATGATTTTTCTCCCAAGCATATACATGGAATTGGTACATTATGCTTCTTACGAAAAGGTCATCCCTGAGAGTCTGACAGTTGAGGGAAGTGAAAAACCTGGAGAAAAGGCATCCTACATACTATTCACGCAAGGCCAGAAGCAGCTGGTTCACCTACATGTGAAGAGAGACTATTTTGTGAATGATTTTCCAGTCTACAGCTATCACAACGGGGTGCTAGGGCAAGAAATGCTTTTCATCTCACGCAACTGCTACTATGAAGGCTACATAGATGGGGTGCCAGGTTCTTTTGTTTCTGTCAACACCTGCTCGGGCCTCAGGGGCATTCTGGTTAAGGGGGAAACATCCTATAGCATTGAGCCCATTCTCCCTTCCAAACGATTTGAACATGCGTTGTACACGATGGCACACGGAGCTCACGTCTCCTGTAGTGTCACTTCCAAAGGCGGCCAAGGGATGTCCACCAGCCGGCAACAGGGAAGCAGGAAGCTTCACAACCCACAGGCGCTGTCCTACTTGTGGTCACACACCAAGTATGTGGAGATGTTTGTAGTGGTCGACAACCAGCGGTTCCAGATGTGGGGCCGTAACGTCAGTGAGACGGTTCAGAGGGTCATGGACATCATTGCTCTGGTCAACAGCTTCACGAGGGGAATAAACACAGAGGTGGTACTGGCTGGAATGGAGATCTGGACTGAGGGGGACCTGACAGAGGTTGCAGCGGACTTACAAGTGACACTCAGGAACTTCAACAGCTGGAGACGAGAGAAGCTCGTCCACCGCGTGAGGCATGATGTTGCTCACATGATTGTCGGCCGTCATCCTGGAGAGAACACGGGCCAGGCATTTCTCAACGGCGCCTGCTCGAGCGGTTTTGCGGCAGCTGTGGAGTCCTTCCATCACGAAGATGTCCTCCTGTTTGCAGCGCTCATGGCCCATGAGCTCGGGCACAACCTGGGTATTCAGCATGACCACTCGGCCTGCACTTGTAAAAATCAGCCCTTCTGTCTCATGGGTGAGAATATCACTAAAGAGAGTAGCTTCAGTAACTGCAGTTCTGACGACTTCTATCGCTTCCTTCGTGAACACCGAGGAGCCTGCCTATTTAACAAGCCATGGCACAGAAGCCGCATGCGCAGGGTTTCCCGCTGTGGAAATGGTGTGGTAGAGACACCAGAGCAGTGTGACTGTGGCTCTGACTGTGCACTTGACCCATGCTGTGATTCAACGTGTAGACTCAAAGACAATGCACAGTGTGGTTATGGACTCTGCTGCTTCCGCTGCAAGTACAGAAGAAAGGGGTTTTTATGTCGCTCTATCCAGGGTAATTGTGACCTCCCGGAGTATTGTAGTGGTAGGTCTGCCAACTGCCCTCCAGACGCCTACAAGCAAGATGGCACACCGTGTGACAGAATTTACCGCTGCCTTGGAGGGCAGTGTATGAATCCTGATAAGCAATGCTCGAATATATACGGAATACCTGCAAGATCTGCCCCAGAAGAATGTTACGTTTCAATGAACAGCAAAGGGGACAGGTTTGGAAACTGTGGCAGTCTAACTGCACTTCAATCAGCATATGTTCCATGTGCAGATGAAAATATATTTTGTGGGAAACTTATATGTACCGAAGTTAAGCTCTTACCACAAATACTACCCCAGCACACAGTGATCCAAGTTGCTTATGAAGATGACTGGTGCTGGAGCATTGATAGCAATAGCGGTAGCTCTGATTATGGAGATGTGCAGAGCAACACTTACTGTGCCCTAAATAAAGTCTGCAGGGATCACTCCTGCATTGTTTACCAGGCACCCAACTCTGACTGCCAAGCAGATGAAATGTGTTATGGGAAAGGAGTTTGCAACAATTTCAGGCACTGCCATTGTGACAGTGGCTATGCCCCTCCTGACTGCAGAAATCCAGGAACTGGAGGTAGTGTGGACAGTGGACCCCCTGGCAAGCCATATAATAGAAATATAAGTTCAAGTACAAATAGCAGTCGTATCGTAAGAAAGAAAAAACCTAATAACCTGAATGTGTTATTTTTTGTAGTCCCTATATTTCTTATAATAGTATTGTGTGTTTTAATTATACTTTCCTACCTCTGGACTGAAGTCAAGTCAGTAGTTGTATCAATAGCGGACTCAAAAGAGGAATCAGAGGAGACCTCAGAAGAGCTCCCCTCAGAGGAGTCAGTGGAGGCCCCACCACCAGAGCAACCTGCTCAACAACAGGCCCCGGAACAGCAAGAGGCCCCCCAAGCGAGGGAGGCCCCACCACCAGAGGCAGCCAGACCCGCAGAGGCGCCCCCACCTCCAGAGCAGGCCCCACCACCACAGCAGGCCCCACCACCAGAGGCACCCAAACCCGCAGAGGCACCCCCACCTCCAGAGGCGGCCCCACCACCACAGGCACCCCCACCTCCAGAGGCGGCCCCACCACCACAGGCGCCCCCACCTCCAGAGGCGGCCCCACCACCACAGGCGCCCCCACCTCCAGAGGCGGCCCCACCGCCACAGGCACCCCCACCGCCAGAGGCGCCCCCACCTCCAGAGGCGGCCCCACCGCCAGAGGCGCCCCCACCTCCAGAGGCACCCCCACCGCCAGAGGCGCCCCCACCTCCAGAGGCGCCCCCACCACCACAGTAGTCCTCATCACCAGAAACTCCAGAAGAGTCTGCACCCAAAGAGGAAGCAGGTGAAGGCCATGAAAAACCAGCAGAAATTCAGTGGAGGATGAAAAATACATTAAACTCGTCCATCACTGAGTGGGAATGAAAAGCTTCAAGAAGCAAAAGTGAAATGAGAATTGATGACTGCAGTGGCTCTGACTGGACTCTATATCTGCAGAAAGATTCAAATACGGGAGATTATCCCACATTTAATATTCATTTTAGTAAAGAGGTTATATTTCATGTATGAAATTGTACATAAAATATTCTGTACTTTGGCTTTTTCACATTTCATGAAACAATTTTATTCTTTTCATGAATTCTTGCTATTATTGTTTTGCTTCAATAGGGCCAATTTTGTGTCACCTAAAATATTTAGGGCATGCCATCTTCCATCACATTGTTTCACATAATATAATTACACTGTTATCAACAAGTTATTCATCCCAGTCTAACTACCCATTGGGTAGAAATATTATATAATTGAATACTTCTATATTCCCTTTTGATTTCTATTCAGGAAACAGAGGTGATTTTTTTAAATAATTAAAAGACTTCTGTTCCAATAAAGCATTTCTTCAGAATCCACAGCCTAGTCCACATGGGGCTCTGTAGTAGAGACTAAATCTGACTTACAAAGATTTGACAAACTCAACCTGGGAGAAAAGGAAAAGCCACAAGGACAGGTTCCCATTGCACAGTGGTGAGCTCATGCTGGGAGTTCCTTCCTTCCTTCCTTCCTTCCTTCCTTCCTTCCTTCCTTCCTTCCTTCCTTCCTTCCTTCCTTCCCTCCTTCCCTCCCTCCTTCCATTGCGCTAGACTTTTCTATTAAAATTTCAATTTTCTTTTCTTTTTTTCTTTTTTGACAGGCAGAGTGGACAGTGAGAGAGAGAGACAGAGAGAAAGGTCTTCCTTTGCCGTTGGTTCACCCTCCAATGGCCGCCGTGGTTGGCACACTGCGGCCGGCGCACCGCGCTGATCTGACGGCAGGAGCCAGGTGCTTATCCTGGTCTCCCATGGGGTGCAGCGCCCAAGGACTTGGGCCATCCTCCACTGCACTCCCTGGCCACAGCAGAGAGCTGGCCTGGAAGAGGGGCATCCGGGACAGAATCCGGTGCCCCGACCGGGACTAGAACCCGGTGTGCCGGCGCCGCAAGGCGGAGGATTAGCCTAGTGAGCCGCGGCGCCGGCAAAATTTCTATTTTCTACACAATGAATTAATAAGAATCTCTCCAATTAGAAGTAGCAGAACTTTTGATGTAGTAATTATTTCTTTATGTAAGCATAAAGGAAGAATAATCACATAACCCATTCTGTGCCAGGTACCATGTTAAACAGATTTACATTCATTATCTTAATTGAATTAAGCCAATTTCCCAGTGGAACCTCTACCCTGTCCATGAGGAAACAGAGATCAAACAGTCTGTTCTTGAACTAGCTGCAAAGGGCTGGAACCTGCAACCCTCCCCAGGTATGACCACATCAGCATTCTCCATGACCTCATGAGCTTTCTACTTCAATAATGAAAAAGTGATGGGGAAGACAGCTGATACATCCTTAATTACCCAGAGCCTGGCTTCTTTCTCAGTCACTCTAATGTAATGAAAACCTTACAAATGGCTGGTGCCGCAGCTCAATAGGCTAATCCTCTGCCTGCGGCGCCAGCACACTAGATTCTGTCGCGGTTGTTCCTCTTCTAGTCCAGCGCTCTGCTGTGGCCCAGGAGTGCAGTGGAGGATGGCCCAAGTGCTTGGGCACCTGCACCCGCATGGGAGATCAGGAGAAGCACCTGGCTCCTGCCTTCGGATCAGCGCAGTGCACCGGCCGCAGTGTGCCGGCCGCAGCGGCCATTGGAGGGTGAACCAATGGAAAAAGGAAGACCTCTCTCTCTCACTGTCCACTCTGTCAAAAAAAAAAAAAAAAAAAAAAGAAAAGAAAAGAAAAGAAAACCTTACAAATGGATGCTGATCTCTCCTGAAGCCACCACTTTGTGTCATCAGCATGGATTGGTGTCCTTTCCCCTGCTGATCCTGACAGCATGGAGGGGTGAGCTGGCATCTTACTTAGTTTATAGGGTGCAGCTCACTGTAGGTGCTCAGTATATGTAGACCAAGTTGAGTGATTTAACCAGAGCCAATCTTCATATATGGGGGTTTCTCGACCCTGGTCACAAGCAAAGTCTTTCTCAGGTGCAACACTGTTGTGTCTGAGTAAAAGTCCTAAGTCTCAGATAATTTCCTGAGCATCAGCTCACAGGATGTACTTGCTGTAACCCTCTTCTAATTGTCCACTGTGTGTGAATTCCACAAGGTTTACTTTAGTCTTTTCTTCCCTTGTTTTCAGTGCATGTGTTTCCTTCACTCCTCTTCCCTCCTTCTCTTCTGATAAGGAACAAAAGGGGAGGGGAATAATCCACTTCCTGTTACCCAGTTTCTCCATCTGACTGCCAGGGGTGGGACTTCTTGTTCTGGTAAAAGATGCATTGTCACTGACCCCAATAAACAGGACAGTTGGGTGGCACCTGACAAGTTTGAGAAGTAAAACATTGCCACTCTCTCTCCCCAGTCAGCTCACTGCCCAGACACATCAAAAGCACCAGGCCATACGTGTGTTGACTCCCATAGATCGCTGCTGCAAGCCCCACTGCTCTGGAAGGCTGCAGCCTCCAGGACTAGGGAAGCAGGTTTAGCTTCACCTGGTTCCCACCTCATGGTCTATGGGTGTGGCAACTGCTAGCCAGCTTGCGGTTTGGTATCTCTCGTGACCAAACTCTTCATCTCTCACTGAAGGAGACAGCTTCAGGAAATTTAAATGCTGGTTTCTTAGGACCAACATGGTTGGACATGGGTTTATCAATCCCAGCTGTGGGTTTAAAGCCTACTTTGGCTCAGATGAAGCCTTAGGCATGGCAGTGCCCCCTAGAGGTCAAAAGTCCTAGGCATGGTGGTAGAAGCCCCTGAAAATAATCAGAGTGTTGGAGCATTTTTATTTCAGTTCTGGAAGGAGACCCCAGGTTTAGATCAACCTGTAGGGAGCCCTAAAGAGGGCTGCGATATAGATCTATATGGAACTCAATCTGGCAAAAAGAAAGATCTTGGGACACTCACTTAATGTAAGTGTTCAACCTAAGTGTTTGAACATAACTGGGCTCCTATAGAGCCACGTCTACTTTTGTCTTCTCAGGTTTTGAAGAGAATTTCAGCTGTGGGTAATTCGGCATCCATTCCTATGAACTCACTCCTAAGGGTACAGTTTCAGGAAATGGCCATGGGAACCCAGATTCCCATGAGCCAGATGACAGAAGTAACATTTCAGATATTTGAGACAGAGCTGCAGAGGAAGGAATATTCCAACATGGGAAGTGGTCCAGACAGCAGGCTCATAAGATGGCAGTTGCTTAACCAACACCTGGAGACCTCAGAGTCAACCCTGGAAGCATTCTGCTATGGTTGAAAGGCCAAGGGAGAGTAATTCAGGTGTGGGAAGGAGGGACATGATGCAGAGTGTCCCTACCTGAAGGACCCACCTAGACTGTATCCCCAGTGTAAGAGAGACAGTCACTGGAAGAGGGACTCTCCTCAGCTTAGAGGGCCTCCCAATTCCCTCACGGCCTTGTCTGAAGATAGATGGGGCCTGGGGACTCAGAATACTCACACAATCCAAATATCTCAAGCCAGGAGCATCATGTGATTAGTGACAATACATATAAGAGCATTAATTTTCTAACTAATATGGTAGCCACTTATTCTGTACTAAATTTCCAAGGAGGACCTCTGTCCTCAAAGAGTTGTATTATTATGGGAATTGATGGCAAACCTCGCTGTCATTCTGTAGCAGAGAAACAGGTAATAGTTCTGGGGTGCCTACTCAGAAATGGGGTCCACTTTCACGACCAGTGGCCTATATTTTTAAGTAATTATATTCAATGGCGAAGGGTTGGTCTGCATCTTTAAGAGCAGTCACTGCTAGAGAGCTTTTAGTGGAAACTACGCAACTGACTTCAGGCCTGCATCTTGAAGTTCAAGCTCCAAACCAGGTACAAGGAGTTCTAGGACTCCTTAGAGAATAAAGGACATCAGTGGATGGCAGTTGAACACCTTACTAAATATCAGGCTCTTCTTTTAGATTTACCTGAGCTAACTCCAAATATGCCAAGTCACCAGTCCAGCTACTCTCCTGCCACCTAAATGTACTGAAAAGCTTGTTTGCTCTTGTGTAGAGACCATGAAGCAGACCTAACAGAACTGATCTATGAGATCAACCTCTGGAAGCTCTGTATGTTGAGTGATTCACAGATGTCAGTGGTTTCATGAAAGATGGAGCTAGAAAGGCAGGATCTACCGTGGTGGAAGTCACTCACAGAACAATAAGTTCAGGTGTTGCCTTCAAACATCTCAGCTCAAAGTGTTCTGCGTACTGTATTTTTTTTTTTAAAAGATTTACTTAGTTATTTGAAAGGCAGAGTTACTGAGAGGAGGAGGCAGAGAGAGAGAAAGGTCTTCTAACTGCTGGTACACTCCCCAAATGGCCACAACAGCTGGAGCTGGTTTGATATGAAGCCAGGAGATTCTCCCGGGTATCCCACATGCTTTCAGGGGCCCAAGCACCTGGGCCATCTTCTGCTGCTTTCCCAGGCCATGGCAGAGAGCTGGATCTGAAGTGGAGCAGTTGGGAATCGAACCAGTGCCCACATGGGATGCCGGCACTGAGGTGGCGGGCTTTATCCGCTACGCCACAGCACCGGCCCCTCTGCTTATTATATTAACTGGTGCCTTACAATTAGGAAAAGGACAGAGTTAATATTTACCTAGTTGTCAAATATGTTTTCCTTGTGTTACATGAACATACAGCACTTTGGAAGAAAGAGGCCTACTGACTACAAAGAACTATTAAACATGGGAAAGAGTTCTAGCTTTCTTCCAGGAAGTTTTGGAACATCTGGAAGATCGACTGTTGTCCACTGCAGGGGACCCCAAAAGGAAATCAACCATGTCAACAAAGGGATTCACTGACAGGACAGCAAAGAAAGCTGGTACTCAAGAGGTTCTAAAAACGGTTCTAATGATCTCAACAGCCTATACAGGCAATCAGATAGCCCTACTATACCATGGCTGAGATAAAATAGACTCAGCAACAAGGTTGCACCAAAGATGGGTAGTGGACTTTAGATTATAAGGTCACGTTCCTGGTGGACTCTCAATGGAAAATATTAGGAAAATACCCATCTGGGAGGAGAAGCCCTAATACAGATCGTTTTTGATATCTGGAGGGAAATAATAATATATGGATAATATTATAAGAGAAGTAGCTTAGTCCTGTGTATTCTGTTTATAAAATAACCCTAGTGGTCACATCAGAATGCACACTCTCATCCCCTTAACTCCCCTCTGGTACAAGGGAGAGGATCACACCCAGGTGAAGACTGGCAGACAGACTTCATTAACATGCCCTTAGCAAATAGATACCTATTAGTCTACAGCACTACTTTAATAGGATGGTAAAGGCTTTTCCAACCCCAACACAAAAGGCACAAGAAGTGTCTAAAGCCCAAAAATCACTCCAAAGTGATAACTGTGCCCCTTTTGTGTCTAAAGTGACCGGCAGACAGCACTGCTTTAGGGATCTCTTAACACCTCCATGCCTCTTGGAGACCTCAATCTTCAGGTAAGACGAAAAAAGCTAATTGTAATCTTAAAGGGACACTGGCTAAGCTTTGGCAAGAGAACTCCAATCACGGCTTAAACAACTGGCTTCCTTAGGATGGCAGGACCTAACACTACTTTCAAACTTAGCCCTTTCGAAATGTTACGAGAGACTATTCCTCACCCATAACATGCTCTTTGATTCAGACACCCAGGATCAGATAAACCCAGGATCAGATAAACCACATTATCAATCCAGGTCAGGTACAAAAGGCTCTGACAGAATACAGGGACAAAAATCTCTCAGTGCCAGATTGCAAAAGTCATGAACAGCTGATCTATCCGGATCTAGTTTTGTTAAAAACTTCAAAGGTGGGGCAGGTGCTAGGGGGCAAACCCAGCATCTCATATGGGCACTGGTTTCAGTCCTGGCTGCTCCACTTCTGATACAGCTCTCTACAAATGGCCCAGGAAAGCAGCAAAAGATGGTCCAAGCACTTGGGCCCCTGCCACCCATGTGGGAGACCCAGAAGAAGCTCCTGCCTTCTGGCTTTGGCCTGGCCCAGTCCCAGACGTTGCCATTTGGGGGAGGGAACCAGCAGATGGAAGTCCTCTCTCTCTGTCTCTCCCTCTCTAACTCTGCCTTTCAAATAGATAAAGTAAATATTTTAAAAAAACTTGGAAGGAAAGATTACCTTCTGACTAGTTACAGCCTAAATGGAAGGGACCTTATCAGGCGCTACTCAGCACTCCTCCTTCAGTTAAATTACAGGGAATTTCTAGCTATATTCATCTGTCAAGAATTAAACCACTACCACTAGAGTATTCATTCACAGGTGCACACAGGGGATAAGTCTACCTACTCTTGTGAACCAAGTGGAGACAACAAATTCCTCTTCAAAAAGCAAAAACTAAAATCTCTGCTTTTGTTTTATTAACGTTTTTGCATTCTAGCAGACATGTTTTACCTACCTCTTCTGATTCTCTCAGGAAACTACTATTGGCAGGAAAACTCCCTACTAAATTCTTCCACTGTAATAGGAGAAAACCCTGCAACATCTCAAGAAGTCACTTTAAAAAAAACATCCTATGTATTGGGGTCAGCATTGTGGCACAGCAGGTTAAGCTGCTGCAGGCAACACCAGCATCCCATACGAGCACCGATTCGGGACCCAGCTGCTCCACTTCTGATTCATCTCCCAGCTAATGTGCCTGGGAAAGCAGCAGGAAAATGGCCAAAGTTCTTGAGCCCCTGCACCCACATAGGAGACCTGGATAAGCTCCTGTCTCCTGGCTTCAACCTGATCCAGGCCTGACTGTTGCAGCCACCTGAGGAGTCAATGAGAAGACTGAAGATCTCTGTCTCTCCCCACCACCTTCTAACTCTGCCTTCAAAATAAATAAAATAAAACTTAAAAAAAAAATCTGTGTATACTTTGGACAGCTTAGTTCAGACAACAGGCCAAAAAAATTTTTTTTTCGTGATGCATACCATTGATTTTATTTATTTATTTATTTATTTATTTTTCGACAGGCAGAGTGGACAGTGAGAGAGAAAGAGAGAAAGGTCTTCCTTTTTTTTAAAAATTTTATTTAATGAACATAAATTTCCAAAGTACAGCTTATGGATTACAATAGCTTCCCCCCCCCCCATAACTTCCCTCCCACCCACAACACTCCCCTCTCCCACCCCCATCCTCTTCCATTCACATCAAGATTAATTTTCAATCATCTTTATATATAGAAGATCAATTTAGCATATTTTAAGTAAAGATTTCAACAGTTTGCACCCACACAGAAACACAAAGTGTAAAATACTATTTGAGTACTAGTTATAGCATTAATTAAACACCAAGAATAATTGTGTATTAATTACAGAGTTCAACCAATAGTTTTAAGTAGAACATAAAAAATACTAAAAGGGTAAAGTATTAAGTTCTTTTTTTTTTCTTGTTTTTTTTGTTTGTTATATAGTTATTTTTTTTTTATTTAATAAATGTGAATTTACAAAGTGCAACTTTTGTATTGTTGTGGCTTCCCCCCCGCCAACCTCCCTCCCTCCCGTGGCCCTCCCCTCTCCCACTCCCTCTCCCATCCCGCCCTTTATCGAGTTTCATTTTCAATTACCTTCATATACTGAAGATCAACTTAGTATATACTAAGCAAGGATTTCAACAGGCTGCACTCACACAACCGCACAAGGTATAGGGTACTGTTCGACTAGTAGTGTTTTTAAGTTTCATAGTAAAATACATTAAGGACAGAGATCCTACGTGGGGAGCATGTACCCAGTGACTCCCGTTGTTGATTTAACAATTGGCACTCTTATTTATGACGTCAGCAATCACCCGAGACTCTTGCTATGAGCTGTCTAGGCTATGGAAGCCCCTTGAGTTCACCGACTCTGAACTTGTTTAGTCAAGGCCGTATCACAGTGGAGGTTCCTTCCTCCCTTCAGAGAAAGGCGAACAGGCCAAATTTGGCAGCAGTTACTCAAGTCTGTGGATTCTCGAGTGGAAAGCTGTGGACGATCCATTAGCCCCCAATTACCTACTGGTCAGAAGAAGGTGGACTATGAGCACTAACTAATGGAATGTCACATTTATTTTTAACAACACTATGCTCACAGAAAGAGACACTGCAAGGATTTATATACAAACTAAATGGTTTTAAAATTTGTGTAAGCAAAGTCTGCCAGCCCCTGTTATCTGAGAAATGATACAAAATACTTTCCATTTTCTAAGAGGGAGTCTACCTTCAACCTGTCATCTTAACTGACAAATCTGTCTTTTTCAGAATCTGAAAACTTTTCAGAGAAGTGATGTTCATGGAAAGGACCATGGCTACTAGCAGTAACTGATGAAAATCTTCCCGCTTTTAATATGGAAACAATAGATCAGCTACCCAGAGATTTTTGTTCCTTGGATAGATAGGGCCAATGACCTAATTCAACGTGCAATAGTCTCAACCTCCCATAGAGATTAAGGGACAATCTCAGATGAAGGAATTACATAAGAAAACTAAGCAGGGAGTTAGGTACAGATGTGCTGCAATCTCTGCCAGTCCTGCATTGTAATTTGATCCCCTTACTTGTCAATCTGGTGTGCCCACTTTCCCATGATGCACCTGTGTCTCATCTCAGATGAGGAAGGAAGGGATGCTACGATGGCCGCAGGGAAGTTAAGCTCCACATGGAGCTACCGTGAAGCCTCCAGAAAGCCTCATGCAAGCTAAACTCCACCCAATTTGTATGCTCTACTAGGGCACACCAACAACCAGCACCAAGTTCATCCTGGCAATGGAGAAAAAATGAGTCTGGCTACAAAATGACTGATCAATAATGTTTTCAAGAAAAGGATGACAAGAGGTTTGTGGAGGAGCCATGGGAGTGGGGTTAACCCTAAACTACAACATAAGGCTGAGAGGTTATAAAGAAAGGGTTCTTAATTACCTGATAGTATCTATCATAATAGATTGCCACAGTTACAGCCTCTACAGAAGGCCATCATTTTAAAGATATGCTAACTAGAGCCACTGCTGTGGCCTAGCAGGTTAAAGCTCTGGCCTGCAGTGCCAGAACCATATGGGCACCAGTTCGAGTCCCAGCTGCTCTACTTCTGATTCAGCTCCCTGCTAATGCACCTGGGAAAGCAGTGGAAGATGGTCCAGGTCCTTGGGCCCCTGCACCACGTGGGAGACCTGGAAGACACTTCTGGTTTCTGGTCAGTCAGCTCCAGCCATTGTGGTCATTTGGGGAGTGAACCAGCAGATGGAAGAACTCTCTCTCTCTCAACTCTCTTTTTTAAAGATTTGCTTTATTTGTTTGAAAGAGTTACCGAGAGAGGCAGAGCCAGAGAGAGAGAGAGAGAGAGAGAGGTTTTCCATCCACTGGTTCACTCCCCAAATGACTGCAATGGTCATAGCTGAGCTGATCCAAAGCCAGGAGCTAGGAGCTTCTTCTGGGTCTCCCACATGGGAGCAGAGGCCCAAGAACTTGAGCCATCTTCTACTGCTTTCCCAGGCCATAGCTGAGAGCTGGATTGGAAGTGGAGCAGCCGGGACTTGAACCAGCGCCTATATGGGATGATGGTGCTGCAGACTGGGGCTTTAACCTGCTGCGCCACAGTGCCGGCCCCTCTACTTAACTCTTTTAAATAAATAAAATAAATCTTTAAAAAAAAAAGATTAGGCCGGTGCCGTGGCTTAACAGGCTAATCCTCCGCCTTGCGGCGCCGGCACACGGGGTTCTAGTCCCGGTCAGGGTGCCAGATTCTGTCCCAGTTGCCCCTCTTCCAGGCCAGCTCTCTGCTATGGCCCGGGAAGGCAGTGGAGGATGGCCCAAGTCCTTGGGCCCTGCACCCGCATGGGAGACCGGGAGAAGCGCCTGGCTCCTGGCTTCGGATCAGCGAGATGCGCCGGCCGCAGCGGCCACTGGGGGGTGAACCAATGGCAAAAAGGAAGACCTTTCTCTCTGTCTCTCTCTCTCACTATCCACTCTGCCTGTAAAAAAAAAAAAAAAAAAAAAAAAAAAAAAGATTAAGGATAAGCCAATTAGATGTGATGCTTGGAATTCTCATATCCTATGCTAGAATCTATATATAGCACCCATACTGAGGTTGCCAAGCTTGACATGGCTCTCTGACTTCTTGGTAACCATGAAGTAAGGATCAGGACTGAGAGAACTGACTCAAAATCTAAAAAATGAAATACCCAATGGCATACATTTCAAAAATGTGGAAACTATCACCCAAGGCTGACTTGCATATCTGAGGTTAACAGCCATTTGTGATGTACTGCAGGAGGCGGAGTAGTTCACTCTTGGGCAGACCACTTCACTGTGTTTTCATTTATGGAACAACAGGGAGGTTACCAGTTCCCTTATGGCTGTTTGGAAACATCTGGCCATATTACCTGACAACGTAAACATTACTCTAAAAATTATATTGTCTCTAAATTCAGCCACCTTGCTTCCAGACCCTTCTGAGGAACCTATGCATAAGTGCATTTGTTCGTGGAGATGCATAGAATAAGTTCTTGTCTTCACAATGAAGAATTCAGATGTGACACAGAGGGGTGGTAAGCAAGGCAGCAAGGTTTAATGGGCTGGGGCATCTGTCAGAACAGAGGGGTATCTCTCCAGACAGAATCTGAACGGGGGTCCGTAGTTTACATTTAGACTGTGGTTTTTAAGGAGGTTTAAGCGTTCGGTTCTTGCTGCTGTTTCTCCTTCCCCTCTTCCCTATTCTCCTGGACAAAGAGGATGCTGAATGTAAATCAGGTAAAAGTCCTTTCAAGGTTTTACTGCTCAGTTTTATCAGACTGGATAGCCTTCCTGGTGCAGAGCAGAGACTTCCCTAGATTTGGGGGAAGGCTGTGAAGGCTTTATCGCCCAGTTTTATCAGGCTGGGTAACCAATTCGGTGCTGAGCAGAGAGGACTTTCCTGGGGATCTTTCTCTGTGGAAAAGTCTGGGACCAATTGTAAAGTTATCAGGGTGTGGGCAGGACTTTCCTCTGTAAACTACTGGTTGCTTTTAAGGTGTGCTTCTGAGGCTTTGTTTTCCCTTAGGTCTCGGACACACACACAGGCTCATTTCTAACATCCTACCTAACACTTTGAACAGTATATTCTAGCAGGCTGCATCTGACTGATGTTTCCTTAGTAACTCCAGATCTGTTATTCTTTATAGATAGAAACAATTGAACATATTAGGGAAATTAATGGATTAAACGTGCAGTAGTAACCTTTCAGGAAACTTTGGAAGCAAAAGCATTGCCACCAGGTACCTCTTCCCAAAAGGTTAACTCATGGCCCTCACCCATGCCTTATGCCTTGGAAGAGGTAAGAAAGTAAGATTTATACTTACTCTAAGTATGCTTTTTTCTGGTTATTATATGTCTACTGGGCTGTATAGAAATAAAGAGGATTGTTCTTATGTTTTCCTACTGATGAAGGTAATCCTCCAATGCCAAATGACTTACAATATCTTCACAGCCACCTAAAGAGGAAATCTGTGCTCTCATTAAAACAGTTTAGTATACAACTGTTTCGTATACAACTCTAATGGCTCAGGGAACATTTTCTTAGCTCTTTACCAGTTTATTACTATGTCTGATCTCCACACTGAACCTCAATCAATGGCTCTACTCATTTGAGATGGAAAGCCCTTGATGTGAAAACTGTTCATCTTTCTTCTTTTTCTTAAGATTTACTTATTTATTTGAAAGTCAAAGATACAGAGAGAGGGAGGTAAGGACGGGGTGGGGGGAGAAATGGGGGAGAGGGGAGGGGAGGAGAGGACAGGAGAAGAGAAGAGGGGAGGGGAGGAGGGGAGAGAAGAGGAGAAGAGAAGAGGTGAGGGGAGGAGAGGGGAGGAGAGGAGGGGAGAGGAGAGGAAGGGAAGGGATGAAAGGAGGAGGAAAGGAGAGGAGGTGAGAGGAGGAGAGGGGAGAAAGGAAAGATCTTCCATCTGTTGGTTCACTCCCCAGCTGGCCACAACTGCTGGGGCTGGGCAAGGATAATAGAGCCAAGAGCCAGGAGCTTCTTCCTAGTCTTCCACATGGGTGGCAGGGGACAAACGCTCAGGCCATCTTCTGCTGCTTTTCCTAGGCCATTAGCAGGGAGCTGGATCAAAGTGCAGCAGCAGTGACATGGTTCATCGTTCTGAAGTGCATTTTAGGTACAGGGAATTTAGCATGTTGCTGCTTTTACTATTGCTGTGAAATAACAAAGCACCTGCAAAATAAATCATGCAGAAACTATCTGTCAACTCCTCCTTTTCCAAGGAGCTCAAAATAGGTTTTCAAATTTATTTCTCTGTATACCACTGAATATCCAGCTTTGAAGAAATTTTAAAATTAGGATTAACACTTATTTTTTTTAAAAGATTTATTTATTGGGCTGGCGTTGTGGCATAACCAGTAAAGCTGCAATGCCGGCATCCCATTCAGGCATCAATTTGTTTCCAGCTGTTCTCAGTCTAGGGTATTTGTATGTCCTTAACATGTTATCCCCAAGGGACAAAGGTGAACAAAGGTAGTGGCTATACATTAGTTACTGTGAAGGCGGAGGGCAGTCTTTTTTTTTTTTTTTTTACAGGCAGAGTGGACAGAGAGAGACAGAGAGAAAGGTCTTCCTTTTCCATTGGTTCACCCCTCAATGGCCGCTGCGGCCGGCATACTGCAGCCTGCGCACCGCACTGATCTGGAGCCAGGAGCCAGGAGCCAGGTGCTTCTGGTCTCCCATGGGGTGCAGGGCCCAAGGACTTGGGCCATCCTCCACTGCACTCCCGGGCCACAGCAGAGAGCTGGACAGGAAGAGGAGCGACTGGGACAGAATCCGGCACTGCGACCGGGACTAGAACCGGTGTGCTGGCGCCACAGGCGGAAGATTAGCCTTTTGAGCCACCTCACCAGCAAGAAATGCCCTTTTGATGGTTCCAACTGTTTTCAGTGAAATGTGAGGCAAGAACATGACAGGCCAGCTAACTGACCAACAAAACGTAGTAGGATGTAAATTTGGAATATATTAATGACCAATAGCCAGTATTAATGAGCACAGGGGGTTTTCTGAAGGCATTTTTAGCCATTAGAGCAGGCACAAAGCCAATCCAAACAAAGAACATACTAAGGATGACTTTCATACCTGTGAGTCACTTATTCACTCAAAAAATAATTCTTGTTCATCTACTCTAAAACAAGTTCTCCACTATGACTCCCACAGGGAAATCAAGATGAGCAATTAGAAGCGGCCACTGAAAACATGGAGACTATATTCCAACAGAGAATACAAAGCCTTCAACAAGTATGATCTTAGGATACTGATATGTCAGGGCCATCATTAGCAGGGCCATGACAATCACACATAATAGGACTACTGAGTTAGCATCTCTAACATATACTATTGGGCAGTGTTATTAACAGAATTTGAGTAAGTGAATTTTGGTGAGTTAAAAAGTAGCAGAACTTGTCCCTCCCTGATGTGTAACCAACTTCAGTGTCTGTGTTGGGGCACAGGGCAGCCACCTCACTTGCCAGATCTAACAGACTGGTCTTTGAGATGCATACACATCTATGATGCCTCACTGAGCAGAAAAGATCAATCTGGATTAATAGGCTCATGTGTTACAGGAGGAGAGTTGGGAAGAGAGGAAATGGGCAATGAAGTATGCCCACCAAAGAGGTCCTTAAGCCCCAGGTCTGGAACGTTCAGTGTTAGCTGAGTAACGGACAACAGGAGGGGAGGGGAGGAGTGTTCCGTGTGGCCCTGTTGAGGAAGGTTTGGAGATTTCGTTTCCTCTCTCAAGGTATCGTCCTATGGATAGAGTCTGCAGTCCTTCATAACACGATGTCAAACGGACTGTAGCCTGTAGCCAAAGAAACTGAAGCTGACGGTGCGGGAGGATACCACCAACTACGAATGACCTGAGGGACGACAGAGAGATCAGAAAAACTAAGTATAACCAAATTGAAAAAGAAGGCTGTAAGTCTAAGAAGCAGTCAGTCACCCCTGTTTCTACAGCCAGCCCTGACCTGACACTGATACCTGTCTCTGATCCTGTGTGCCATGCAGAGCTGTTGCTGCTGGACAGAGGTCCTGCATCACCAACAGATTTACTAGGGCCATGCTGGCGACAGCCTCAGCCAGAGTATCCTCCTCCTCCCTGTATTCCCTCTGGCAACCCCACATGGTTTTGAATGAGGCTACAAGAGCGCCTCAATCTTGGGTTCCCCAGATGAATGGTCTGAGGCTGGGACTAGTGCCAGGTCTTCCACGTGTCAGACTGGGGACCATGTTGCTCTGGGGGATGATTTTTCTCCCAAGCATATACATGGAATTGGTACATTATGCTTCTTACGAAAAGGTCATCCCTGAGAGTCTGACAGTTGAGGGAAGTGAAAAACCTGGAGAAAAGGCATCCTACATACTATTCACGCAAGGCCAGAAGCAGCTGGTTCACCTACATGTGAAGAGAGACTATTTTGTGAATGATTTTCCAGTCTACAGCTATCACAACGGGGTGCTAGGGCAAGAAATGCTTTTCATCTCACGCAACTGCTACTATGAAGGCTACATAGATGGGGTGCCAGGTTCTTTTGTTTCTGTCAACACCTGCTCGGGCCTCAGGGGCATTCTGGTTAAGGGGGAAACATCCTATAGCATTGAGCCCATTCTCTCTTCCAAACGATTTGAACATGCGTTGTACACGATGGCACACGGAGCTCACGTCTCCTGTAGTGTCACTTCCAAAGGCGGCCAAGGGATGTCCACCAGCCGGCAACAGGGAAGCAGGAAGCTTCACAACCCACAGGCGCTGTCCTACTTGTGGTCACACACCAAGTATGTGGAGATGTTTGTAGTGGTCGACAACCAGCGGTTCCAGATGTGGGGCCGTAACGTCAGTGAGACGGTTCAGAGGGTCATGGACATCATTGCTCTGGTCAACAGCTTCACGAGGGGAATAAACACAGAGGTGGTACTGGCTGGAATGGAGATCTGGACTGAGGGGGACCTGACAGAGGTTGCAGAGGACTTACAAGTGACACTCAGGAACTTCAACAGCTGGAGACGAGAGAAGCTCGTCCACCGCGTGAGGCATGATGTTGCTCACATGATTGTCGGCCGTCATCCTGGAGAGAACACGGGCCAGGCATTTCTCAACGGCGCCTGCTCGAGCGGTTTTGCGGCAGCTGTGGAGTCCTTCCATCACGAAGATGTCCTCCTGTTTGCAGCGCTCATGGCCCATGAGCTCGGGCACAACCTGGGTATTCAGCATGACCACTCGGCCTGCACTTGTAAAAATCAGCCCTTCTGTCTCATGGGTGAGAATATCACTAAAGAGAGTAGCTTCAGTAACTGCAGTTCTGACGACTTCTATCGCTTCCTTCGTGAACACCGAGGAGCCTGCCTATTTAACAAGCCATGGCACAGAAGCCGCATGCGCAGGGATGGAAACTGTGGAAATGGTGTGGTGGACTCAGGAGAGCAGTGTGACTGTGGTTCTGCCTGTGCTCATAGCAAATGCTGTGACTCAGAATGTAAACTGAAGGCCCCAGCAGCATGTGACATTGGACCCTGCTGTGTTGATTGCAAACCTGCGTCTCTTGGACAACTTTGTCGACGTCCTGCGGGACCATGTGACCTCCCAGAATATTGTGATGGTGCATCTCCAGTATGTCCTCAAAACAGACACAAGCAGGATGGCACCGTGTGTCATGAATCATTTGGGTGTGTTAGTGGTGAATGCATGGACCCTAATTTGCAGTGTACATCAACTTTTGGGTTCCCTGCAAAGTCTGCCCCAGAAGAATGTTACATGGCACTAAACGGCAAAGGGGACAGGTTTGGAAACTGTGGTCATCCCAGCAGTCCTCAAGAAGCGTATACAAAATGTACATCGGATAACAAACTTTGTGGGAAGCTTGTATGTACAGGTCTTACAAGCATACCAGTACTTAAAGAGCACTTCACAGTGATCCAAGCCCCTATTGGAAATGGCTGGTGTTGGAGTATGGATGCGTACAGTGGTTCCGATATTGCTGACATTGGAGATGTGAGGGCTGACACTTACTGTGCCCCATCTAAAAACTGCAAGTCTTCTGAATGCTCTGATGTTTCCTTGGACCACTTGAACTGCAAGGACGATACAACGTGTCATGGCAATGGGATTTGTAATGACTTAGGGCACTGTCATTGTAACAAGGGCTATGGACCCCCCGACTGCAATGTTGTAGGAGATGGGGGTAGTATAGACAGTGGCCCCCCTGGTTCAGCACCTGCTCATCCCCCAAGTGGCGGGGGTGGTCAGAATACTACTACCAAACAGGAAGAAACTGTAAACTTGACAATATTAATAATAATTATACTTATAGCACTGATAATAATAGCTATAATTATTTGCTTCCTTTGCCTTTTCAAAAGTCAAATTTCTGGTAAAAAAGAAGGTGAAGGTGAAGCCAAGCCTGAAGAAGCCCCACCCCCACCAGCAGGGGCACCACCAGCAGCAGCTCCACCTGAAGGGGAAGCACCAGAAGAGGAAGCACCTGAAGAAGAGGAAGAGGAGGAGGAGGAGGAGGAAGAGGAAGAGGATGAAGGATAGGCATAAGTAGTGAGAGAAGGAAGCCAAATACATCAAACTTTTCAAGTCCTATGTGGGAATAAGAGGCTCAATGAAACAAAGGCGAAGAAAGAACTTAAGGCTCCAGTGGCTCTCACCAGGCCTCCACAATCTATAAAAATATATTAATGTAGAAGGAGAAATTCCTCCACTTTTATTAATTTTAGAAATTTTTATTTAATATATTAAATATTTCAGTATATTTTGTTTTTTCACATTTAATTTGAAGTCTTCACATACGTAAGTGGACATCAACGTCCTTGTTCCTTTGAGCCAGTTTCTCAAGTCACTAGAAACTCTTTCCAGGACATGATATCTTCAGGATGTTATTTAACATACAGTAGTAGATGTACCTGAATTTACTACCATTATAGTGATTTTCATTTAGGTAACAACTACCCATTAGATGAGGACAATTGTTTGTGACTGTTCTGACTTGCTCTATACAAGTGTACTCAACAAATAAGGAGTTTCCAAGTCCAAAAATAAATAAAACTATATTCCTGTTAGATACTTCTTCTGGTTCCATTGATACAGTTCCTGAGCATACATTGTTCTGTGGGTCTATGGGAAGGTCTGGATCTTACACAGAAGACTCTGACTCCCTGTGTTAACAGGATAGCATTGAAGTCACTTATTTTTATGAGTTTTGCAGATGTTTAACATGACATATGCATACTCAATTATTATTCCTAGTATTTCTAGGTGTTTCCCTCAACTATACTATCTTTTTATCTAAACCATTTTTTTCCTTTGTGTATAGCTTTCATAGCCTTTCCTTTTTCCTAGTTTTCTTGGGGTGAATTTCATATCCCTACATATCTCATGGCCAATGAACAAACACTTAGAGTTTGGAAACCGTACTAATTTTAAAACAGTACAATGGATCTTACAACCCTTCTGAGTATATATGAAATTTAAATCTTTCTATTGTAAACATTTAAATTAGTAACTTGACTGATAATCAGAAGGAATCTCTAGTAGCAGTAACAGTGCTTGAGAGGTAGTAATTACTTTGGGAAGACAGCATAATGCAAATATAAAATTAACTATTAACTCTGTGTCAGCCACTATATTAAAAAGATTTACATTCATTATCTTAATTGAATTAAGCCAATTTCGCAGTGGAACCTCTACCCTGTCTATGAGGAAACAGAGATCAAACAGTCTGTTCTTGAGCTAGCTGCAAAGGGCTGGAACCTGCAACCCTCCCCAGGTATGACCACATCAGCATTCTCCATGACCTCATGAGCTTTCTACTTCAATAATGAAAAAGTGATGGGGAAGACAGCTGATACATCCTTTTTTTTTTTTTTTTTTTTAATAGGCAGAGTTAGACAGTGAGAGAGAGAGAGAGAGAGACAAAGAGAAAGGTCTTCCTTCCATTGGTTCACCCCCCAAATGTTCGCTATGGCCAGTGTGCTGCACTGATCTGAAGCCAGGAGCCAGGTGCTTCCTCCTGGTCTCCCATGCAGATGCAGAGCCCAAGCACTTGGGGCATCCTCCATTGCCCTCCCGGGCCACAGCAGAGAGCTGGACTGGAAGAGGAGCAACCAGGACAGAACTGGTGCCCTAACTGGGACTAGAACCCAGAGTGCCGGCACTGCAGGCAGAGGATTAGCCTAGTGAGCCGCAGCACCGGCCTGATACATCCTTAATTACCCAGAGCCTGGCTTCTTTCTCAGTCACTCTAATGTAACAAAAACCTTACAAATGGATGCTGATCTCTCCTGAAGCCACCGCTTTGTGTCATCAGCATGGATTGGTGTCCTTTCCCCTGCTGATCCTGACAGCATGGAGGGGTGAGCTGGCATCTTACTTAGTTTATAGGATGCAGCTCACTGTAGGTGCTCAGTATATGTAGACCAAGTTGAGTGATTTAACCAGAGCCAATCTTCATATATGGCATAACGTTTGCGCCTTGGGCAGGATGTATCCTTCCAGTATGTAGACATTCTACAACTGAAACCATTAATTGATGCAATACTGTCAATATTATAAGCTGAAGTAAGTTTCAAAATGTTTATAAAACCTTAAACTCCAGCCAAAGAAAGTGAAATTCTGTTAGTTCAGACTATGGCAGAGAAGGATCCATTTAATGTGGGCAGGAGTGGGTAAATAGATCTAATTTGGGATGCTGGACCACAATACTGGCCTTGAACTGCACATCAAAGTATGAAAATGTATGCCTATATGAGGTTACTTTTATCTATTTTTAAAAACAATTATTTGAAAGCCAGGGTAACAGAGAGGGGGATCTTCTATCTGCTGGTTTAATCCCCAGATGGCCAAAACAGCAGGGGCTGGTAAAGCTAGAAGCCTAGAACTCCATCTAGATCTCCCATTCAGGTAGCAGGGGTCCAAACACTTGGGCCATTCTTCATTGGTTTTCCAAATGCATTAACAGGGAGCTGCATAGGGTGCTAGACAATGGATTTGAACCAGCATTCTAATGAGGGATGCTGACAACTTAACCCACTGTGCTGTAACACTGGCCCCTATAAGGGTACTTTTAATTCTTTGTAACATAGTATGTATGATAACTATGGTTGACAACAATTAAATATATCAAAAAGCTGGTACGAAGGATTTTGAATGTTCCTTACACAAAGAAATGATAAATGTTTTAAGGTGACAGCTATGCTAATTACCCTGATTTAATCATTGAGTACTATATAGACGTATTGAAACATAACCTTGTACTCCATAAATATGTATAATTATGTATAAGTCAAAAGGAAAATAAGAGGTGGGCCTTTGATCTACTGGTTAAGATGCCTGCATTCCAAATCTGATACTCAGTTCTGGCTTCTAACTCCAATTTCCTGCTAATGTAGATTCCAGATCAGCTCAAGTAGTTTGGTCCCTGCCATCTACAAGGGAGATCTAGACTGAGTTCTCAGCTGTTGGCTTTATCTTGGCAAACCGTTGCAAGCACTTGGATACTAAATCAGCAGATTGGAGGTCTGTTGTCCAAATCTCAATAAACAAATTAAAATTTAAAAATTAATTAAAGAAAAAATAATTGAGCAACAATAAAGTCAAATTTTTATTTTGGGTTCTGAAATAGGTTCCTAGAATTCTATGCACAGAAGATTATCTTAAGATCAAAGCTTTTTTTAAGATTTATTTATTTGAGAGGTAGAGTTACAGAAAGAGAGAGGTCTTCCATCCACTGGTTCACTCCACAAATGGCTGCAATGGCCAGAGCTAGGGCAATGGGGAGCTAGGAGCCAGGAGCTTCTTCCAGGTGTCCCATGTGGGTGCAGGGGCCCAAGCACTTGCCATCTTCTACTACTTTCCCAGATTATTAGCAGGGAGCTGGGTTGGAAGTGGAGCTGCCTGGACTTAATTCAGCATCCATATCAGATGCCAGCACCACCGGTGGAAGCTTAACCTACGCACCACAGTGCCAGCCCCTGGAAATCTAAGTATTTTTGATTTATTGAAAAACTATGATCTTTTTAGGGAGGCTAGGAGAGTTGTATTCCAAGAAGCCAACACCTGGAGGCCAGAGCTGTGGTGTAGCGGGTAAAGCCGCAGCATGTGGCACAGGGATCCCATATCCCCCGGTTCAAGTCCCAGCTGCTCCACTTCCCATGAAGCTCCCTGCTGATGGGCCTGTGGGGTAGTAGAGGATGGTCCCTGCATCCACATGGGAGACCCTGAAGAAAGGTCCTAGCTTCAGATTGGCCCAGTTAGGCTGTTGCGGCCATTTGGGAAGTGAGCCAGTGCATCTCTCTCTCTCTCTCTTTATGTGACTCTGCCTTTAAAAAAAAAAAAAAAAAAAAAGAAGTCAATACTTGGATGACTTAAAAGGATGGAGTTTATATTATAAACCATAGAGGAGGGAAGAAAAGTTTACTCATTATAAAAACAACAAAACATAAAAATATTTTCAGGGTGAAGGAAGGATCCTGGACCTACATCTTGGAGAATATTAGAAAAAATATCAAACTAACTTAGGCATGTTCCTTTATAGTTAAAATACAGTCAGATTTGAGAATGTGAATGTAGAAATGGCTTATATTCGCCATAATACAGACTTAGAAATTTATATTCATTCCCATTTCCTCTAAACAAATATGCAAATTAGCTAGAAATTCAAAGACACAAAATGCTTTATCAACAGTATCCACATTCTTCTCAAGCTTATATGGATAATCCACTAAGCTAGACCACATTCTGAGTCATAGAATATACTTTAAGAAACTTTAAAAATATAAATCATACATGGGGCTGGTGTTGTGGTATACCGGATAAAGCTACCACATGCAGTGCCTGCAACCCTTATGGGCACTGGTTTGAGACCTGGCTACTCCACTTCCAATCCAGCTCTCTGCTATGGCCTGGGAAAGCAGGGGAAGATGGCCTAAGTCCTTGGGCCCCTGCACCTGTGTGGGAGATCCTGGCTCCTGGCTTCGGATCAGCACAGCTCCAACCATAAGATCCATTTGGAGGCCAGCGCCGCAGCTCAGTAGGCTAATCCTCCGCCTTGCAGCGCCGGCACACCGGGTTCTAGTCCCGGTTGGGGCACCGATCCTGTCCCGGTTGCCCCTCTTCCAGGCCAGCTCTCTGCTGTGGCCAGGGAGTGCAGTGGAGGATGGCCCAAGTTCTTGGGCGCTGCACCCCATGGGAGACCAGGAGAAGCACCTGGCTCCTGCCTTCGGATCGGCGCGGTGCGCCGGCCGCGGCGCGCCTACCGCGGCGGCCATTGGAGGGTGAACCAACGGCAAAGGAAGACCTTTCTCTCTGTCTCCCTCTACTGTCCACTCTGCCTGTCAAAAAATAAAAAAATAAAAAATTAAAAAAAAGATCCATTTGGAGAGTAAACCAGTAGATGGAAGACCTCTCTCTCTCTCTGCCTTTCAAATAAATAACTTTAAAAAAAGACAAAAATATAAATCATAAAGTATGTTCCCCAGACTGCAATGAAATTATATTAGAAATAAATGACATAAAGATAGTTGGAGAATCCTAAAATATCTGGACATGAAATAAACACATTTTAAAAAAGACTTACTTATTTATTTGAAAGTCAGAGTTACAGAGAGGGAGGGAGAGACAGAGAGGGAGATCTTCCATCACTGGTTCACTCCCCACATGGCTGCAATGGCCAGTGCTGAGCCAGGCCCATTCCAGGAGCCTAGAACTCCACCTTGGTCTTCCACACATGTGGCAGGGGCCCAAGCACATGGGTCGTCTTCTGCTTTCCAGGTCATTAGTAGGGAGCACTGGTGGATTAAAAGTGGAGCAGCCAAGACACAAACTGGCACTGGAGTCACAAGCAGCAGGTTTTGTTTGTTTGTTTGTTTTGTTTGTTTTTTGACAGGCAGAGTGGATAGTGAGAGAGAGAGACAGAGAGAAAGGTCTTCCTTTTTTGCTGTTGGTTCACCCTCCAATGGCCGCTGCGGCCGGCGCATCTCGCTGATCCGAAGCCAGGAGCCAGGTGCTTCTCCTGGTCTCCCATGTGGGTGCAGGGCCCAAGGACTTGGGCCATCTTCCACTACCTTCCTGGGCCATAGCAGAGCTGGCCTGGAAGAGGGGCAACCGGGATAGAATCCGGCACCCCAACGGGGACTAGAACCCGGTGTGCCGGCACTGCAAGGCAGAGGATTAGCCTGTTAAGCCACGGCGCCAGCCTTCAAGCAGCAGTTTTTAACCGCTATGCCACAACGCCAGCCCTGAAGCAATAATATTTCTAACACGCTGGTCAAAGAAGTCTCAAGAGAAATTAAGAATGTTTTGAAATAAATGAAAATGAAATTCATCAAATTTTGTGGGATGCAGCAAAAGCAGTGTTTCCTTTTGAAAAAGATTTATTTTACTTATTTGACAGGGACAGAGGGAGGGACAGAGAGAGGGAGAGAGAGGAGGAAAAGCAATGTTTCAAATTAAATTTATAGCACTGAATGAATAGAGTAGAAAAGATCTGAAATTTTTAATCTAAGCTTCTGCTGAAGAAATCAGAAAAAGGATGATGTAAGCCTAAAGCAAAAATCAGAGTAGAAATCAATGAAACAGAAAATAAGTTTATAAGGAAAATTAATGAAAGCAAAACTTGATTCTTTGAAAAGATAAAATCCCTGTATGCCAAATAATAATAATAATAATGAAAGAAAATAAATTACTAATATCACAAATTAAAGAGGGGACTGAGATTTGGCTGTGCAGCTGGAAATCTGGTTGAGCTGCCCGAGTCCCACATCAGTTCAATACTCAGCTGTGGCTCCTGACTCCAGCTTCCTGCTAATGCAGACCCCAGGAGGCAGCAGTGATGGTTCAAGTGATTGGTTTCCTACCACCCACATGGGGATCCTGGATTGAGTTTCCAGCTCCTGGGAAACCAACCAGCAGGTAAGAGCCCTCTCTTTCTCTGAAGTAAATAAATATTTTTAAAATTAGTATTAGAAAATAGTATCTTTATTAAAAAATATAAAGAAAAGCTATCATTACATATTCCATGCATATTATAAATGTAAAAAAGAATATTCTGAATACCTCCATGCTCCCAAATTTAACAATAAATGGACCAATTATTTCAAAGACATAATCTGCCAAAGTTCACATACACAAAAATTAATCATATTAGCTTGTATCTACTTAAAAATTGAATAAATTAGGGACCGGTGTTGTGGCACAGTGGGTTAAACCTCTGTCTGTGATGCCGGCATGCCATATGGGCACCAGTTCAAGTCTCAGCTGCTCCACTTCCAATCCAGCTTCCTACTAATGGCCTGAGAAAAGCAGCAGAAGATGGCCCAAGTGTTTGGGCCCCTTCAACCCATGTGGGAGACTTAGAAGAAGTTTCTGGTTCCTGGGTTCGGACTGGCCCAGTCCCAGTGGTTGCAGCCATCTGGGGAGTGAACAAGAAGATGAAAGATATCTCTTTCTTTAAATCTTTCAAACAAATCTCTAACAAAAAATTTTAAAAACCTGAATCAATTAACTTTCTAAAAGGAAAACACCTGACTTACTTGAGAATTCAATGGTGAATCCTACCAAAGATAGAAGAAAGAAGTGATACTGGTTCTGGTACTGTAGTGCGGGTTAACCTGCTACTTGCAATTCTGGCATCCCAAATCAGAAAGCCAGTTCTAGTTCTGGCTGCTCTACTTTCTTTCTTTCTTTCTCTCTGTCTCTCTCTCTCTTTCTCTCTCTTCCTTCCTTCCTTTCTTTCTTTCCTTTCTTCCTTCCTTCCTTTCTTTTTTTTTTTTCTGACAGGCAGAGTGGACAGTGAGGGCGAGAGACAGAGAGAAAGGTCTTCCTTTGCCGTTGGTTCACCCCCCAATGGCCGCTGCGGCCAGCCAGGTACTTCTTCCTGGTCTCCATGCAGGTGCAGGGCCCAAGGACTTGGGCCATCCTCCACTGCACTCCCGGGCCACAGCAGAGAGCTGGACTGGAAGAGGAGCAACCGGGACTAGAACCCAGTGTGCCGGCACTGCAGGTGGAGGATTAGCCTACTGAGCCGCGGCACTGGCCCTGGTTGCTCCACTTTCAATCCAGCTCCCTGCTAATGTGCCTAGGAAGGCAGCAGAGTACTGCCCAGGGGAATTGGGCCCCTGTCACTCACATGGGAGACCAGGATGGAGTTCCAGGCTTCTGGCTTTGGCATGCCACAGACCTCACTGTTGTACCCAATTAGGTAATGAACTAGGGGACAAAGGCTGGCTCTCTCTCTCTCTCTCTCTCTCTCTCCCATCACCCTGGCTTAATAAATAAAATATATCTTAAAAAAATGAAGTGATACCAATTCTCTACAATCTTTTCCAGAATAGTTCCTGAGGAAATACTTCCTAACTCATTCTATGAAATCAGCATTATCTTAATGCTATAACCAGACAGACATTACAAGAAAGAAAACTACAGATCCAGATCTCTCATGAATATAGCTGAAAATTTTATTAACAAAATAATAGCAAATAAAATCTAACTAAAGCACCAGCATTGTGGTCTAACAGGTAATGCTACTACCTGAGACACCATCATCCCATATTGGTGTTGGTTCAAGTCCTGCAAATGCTTGGGCCCTTGCACCCACATGAGAGACCCGGGAGAAACTCCTGGCTCCTTATCGGCTCAACTCTAGCCATTGCAGCCATTTGGTGAGTGAACCAGAGGATGGAAGACCTCTCTCTCTCTCTCTCTCTCTAACTCTGATTCTCAAGTAAATAAATATTCAAAACAAAACAAAACAAAACTAGGGGCTGGTGCTGTGGCATAGCAGGTAAAGCCACTGCCTGCAATGCCAGCATCCCATATGGGCACCAGTTTGAATCCCAGTTGCTCCAGTTCCAAACCAGCTCCTTGCTGATGTGCCTAGGAAAGCAGTGGAAGATGGTTCAAGTGGTTGTGCCCCTCCATCCACGTGGGAAGCCCAGAAGAAGCTCCTGGCTCCTAACATCGAAATGGCCCAGCTCCGGCCACTGTGGCCATTTGGGGAATGAACCAGCAGATGGAAGATCGCTCTCTCTACCTCTTCCTCCTCTCTTTCTCCTCTCTCTGTAATTCTGCCTTTTTTGTTTGTTTGTTTGTTTGTTTTTTTAACAGGCAGTGTTAGACAGTGAGAGAGAGACAGAGAGAAAGGTCTTCCTTCGTTGATTCACCCCCCAAATGGCCGCTACGGCCGGGCACGCTGTGCCGATCTGAAGCCAGGAGCCAGGCGCCTCCTCCTGGTCTCCCATGCAGGTGCAGGGCCCAAGCACTTGGGCCATCCTCCACTGCCTTCCTGGGCCACAGCAGAGAGCTGGACTGGAAGAAGAGCAACCGGGACAGAACCGGCGCCCTGACCGGGACTAGAACCTGGGGTGCCGGCACCGCAGGTGGAGGATTAACCTAGTAAGCTGTGGCTCCAGCCTGTTTTCTTTTTTAAAGATTTATTTATTTATTTATTTATTTGAAAGGCAGAGTTACAGAGTGGCAAAGGCAGAGAGAGAAAGGTCTTCCATCTGCTGGTTCACTCTCCAAATGGCTGCAATGGCTGGAGCTGGGCCGATCTGAAGCCAGGAGCCTGGAGTTTCTTCCAGGTCTCCCAAGTGGGCGCAGGGGCTCAAGGACTTGGGCCATCCTCTACTGTTTTCCCAGGCCATAGCAGAAAGCTGGATCTGAAGTGGAACAGCTGGGACTTGAACCAACGCCCATAAGGGATGCTGGCACTGCAGGCAGCAGTTTTACCTGCTATGCCACAGTAGCAGCTCCAATAAAGATTAAAAAAAAAAAAAAGACTTCTCAAAGAAAAATTTAAAAAAATAATATATAATGACTTATGTATCATAAGCAAATAGGATTTATTCGGGGCCAGCGCTGTGGCACAGAGGGTTAAAGCCCTTGCCTAAAGCACCGGCATCCCATATGGGCACCGTTTCTAGTCCTGGCTGCTCTTCTTCTGATCCAGCTCTCTACTATGGTCTGGGAAAGCAGTAGAGGATGGTCCAAGTCCTTGGACTCCTGCACCCATGTGGGAGACCCAGAAGAAGCTCCTGGCTCCTGGCATTGGATCACCACAGCTCTGGCCGTTGCAGCCATCTGGGGAGTGAACCTGCAGATGGAAGACCTCTCTCTGTAACTCTTTCAAATAAATAAAATAAATCTTAAAAAATAAAACAAAACAAAAAAACACAAAAGTACATCTGTCCACAAAAATTCTACAACTAACATATTTATTGGCAAGAAAATGGATGCTTACTCATTAAGATTGGAAATAAGGTAAGATGTTCCCTTTCAACACTCTTATTTGATATCATGTTGAAGTCTTCTCTAAAACAATAAGCCAAGAAAAGGAAATAAAAAGCAAATAATTTGGAAAAGAAGAAACAGAATTGTCTTTGCTTGCAAATGACACAATTGTTTACACAGAAATTCCAAAAGAGCTGATGAAAAAATTCCTGGAGCTCAGAAGTGTTTATACCAAGACTGCAGATTACAAGGTTAACATAAATGTTGATCACTTTCCCTTATACTAGCAATGAACAAGTGGAATTTGAAACTACAACTACAAAACCACTTATATTAACACCCTAGAAATGAGATATACTTCAGTCTAGTAAAATATATATAAGAACTATATGAGGAAAACCATAATACTCTGATAAAAGAAATCAAAGGAGATCTAAATACGTGGAGATATATTTCATGTTCATGAATAGGAAGACTCAATATTGGTAAGACATCAATTTTTTCCAAATTGATCTACAAGATTTAATGTAATCCCAATCAAAATCCCAGAAAGTTATTTTTATGGACAATGATAAAATGATTCTAAAGCTTATATGGAAATCACAATCCAGCATGACACAAAAGGACAAAACTGGAAGAAATCACTATTTGACTTCAAAATATACTATAAAGTTACAGTAATTAAGGCAGTGTGATTCTTTTCTAACTTTTATTTAATAAATATAAATTTCCAAAGTACAGCTTTTGGATTACAGTGGCTTTTTCCCCCCATAACCTTCCTCCCACTCACAACCATCCCATCTCCAGCTCCCTCTCCCATCCCATTCACATCAAGATTCATTTTCAATTATCTTTATATACAGAAGATCAATTTAGTATATACTAAGTAAAGATTTCAACAGTTTTACCCACACAGAAAGACAAAGTGTAAAGTACTGTTTGAGTACTAGTTATACCGTTAATTCACATAGTACAACACATTAAGGACAGAGATAGGTCATAGTCAAAGTAGAAGTTCTCTCCTCCCTTCAGAGAAAGGTACCTCCTTCTTTGATGGCTCGTTCCTTCCACTGGGATCTCACTCGCAGAGATCTTTCATTTAGGTTTTTGTTTTTTTTTTTTTTTTTTTTTTTTTTTTTTTTTTTTTTTTGCCACAGTGTCTTGGCTTTCCATGCCTGAAATACTTTCATGGGCTTTTCAGCCAAACCTGAATGCCTTAAGGGCTGATTCTGAGGCCAGAGTGCTGTTTAGGACATCTGCCATTCCATGAGTCTGCTGTGTATTCTGCTTCCCATGTTGGATTGTTCTCTCCTTTTTAATTCTATCAGTAAGTATTAGCAGACACTAGTCTTCTTGATTCTTTTCTTAAAAGATTTATTTATTTATCTGGGAGGCAGAATTACAGACAGAGACAGGGAGAAAAAGAAAGAAGGTCTTCCACCTGCTGGTTCACTCCCCAGATGGCCGCAACTGCTGGAGCTGAGTAGATCTGAAGCCAGGAGCCAGAAACTTCTTCCAGGTGTCTCATTTGAGTGCAGAGGCCCAAGCACTTGGGCCATCCTCCACTACTTTCCCAGACCATTAGCAGGCTAGATAGGAAGAGGAACAGCTGGGACTTGAATAGGCACACATATGAGATGCTGATGCTGCAGGCAGAAGCTTAACCTACTATACCACAGCACCGGCCCCAGCAGTGTGATCTTGATGAAAGAACAGGCAGCTAGATCAATGAAACAGAGAGAGATTCCAGAAATAGACCCACACAAATACAATCCACTGATCTCTGACAAAGGAGCAAAGGTAATTCAATGGAGAAAAGATAATCTTTTCAACAAATGCAGTGGCAAAAACTGCATATCTACATGAAAAAAAGAAAACTAATCTAGGGGCTGGAACTGTGGTGTAGTGGGCTAAGCCTCTGCCTGTGGTGCCACCATCCTATACGGGCGCCCGTTTGTGTCCCAGCTGCTCCTCTTCCAACTTGGCTCTCTGCTATGGCCTGGGAAAGCAGTAGAGGATGGCCCAAGTGCTTGGGCCCCTGCCTACATGGAAGACCCGGAAGAGGCTCCTGGCTCCTGGCTTTAGATCAGCCCAGCTCTAGCTGATGCAGCCATTTGGGGAGTGAACCAGCAAGATGAAAGACCTTTATTTTTGTCTCTCCCTGTCTGTAACTCTATTTCTCAAATAAAAAACCAAAATCTTAAAAAATTTTTAAAAATAAAAAATCAAAATCTAGACACAGATCTTACTCCTTAGACAAAAATTAACTCAGAATCAGTCATATGCCTAAAAATAAAATTCACAAACATAAAGCTTCTAGAAGATAAAAGAGAAAATATCAGTGACCTTGGGTTTTGTGATTACTCTATAGAAACAATGCCAAAAACATGATTCATGGAAGAAAAAATTGGTAAGTTGTACTTCATTAAAATTTTATAAATCTGCTTTACCAAAGACATTGTCAAGAAAATAAAAGGACAAGCAACAGATTGGGAAAGAGTATTTCCAAAATATATCTGATAAGATTTGTATTTAAAACATGCAAAGACCTCCTAAAATTTAGTTAGAAAACAACCCAATTTAAAAAATGAGTGGGGGGCCGGCACTGTGGCGTAGCAGGATGCCTGCAATGCCGGCATCCCATATGGATGCCAGTTTGAGTCCCAGCTGTTCCACTTCTGATCCAGCTCTCTGCTAATGTGCCTGGGAAAGTAGTAGAAGCTGGCTTAAGTGCTTGGGCCCCTGCACCCATGTGGGAAAATCCAGATGAAGTTCATGGCTCCTGGGTTTGGACTGGCAGAGCTCTGTCTGTTGTGGACAACTGGGGAGTGAACCAGCAGATGGAAGACCTCTCTGCCTCTCCTTCTGTCTCTATGTAACTCTTTCAAATAAATAAATAAATCTAAAAAAAAAAAAAAATGATTGGGGCTGGCGCTGTGGCGCAATGGGTTAAGGCCCAAACCTGCAGTGCCAGCATCCCTTATGGGTGCCAGTTCCAGTCCTGGCTGCTGTACTTCAGATCCAGCTCTCTGCTATGGCCTGGGAAAGCAGCAGAGGATGGCCCAAGTCCTTGGGCCCCTGCACTTATATGGGAAACCTGGAAGAAGCTTCTGGCTTCTGGCTTTGGATGGGCTCAGCTCTGGCTATTGTGGCCATCTGGAGAGTGAACAAGTGGATGGAAGACTTCTCTTTATCCCTGTCTCTACTTCTCCTTGTAACTCTGTCTTTCAAGTAAATAAAATAAATCTTAAAAAAAAAAAAAAAGATCAACAGTGGCTGGTACCATGGCGCAATAGTGCCAACATCCCATTTGCAGTGCCAACATCCCATTTCTGCAGTGCCAACATCCCATTTGGGCACTGGTTCACATCTCATCTGCTCCACTGCTGATCCAGCTCTCTGCTAATGGCCTGTGAAAGCAATAGAAGATGGCCCAAGTACGTGGGCCCCTGCACCCACGTAGGAGACCTCAAAGAAGCTCCTCGCTCCTGGCATCACATCTGCCCAGCTCCAGCTGTTGCAGCCATTTAGGGAGTGAACCAGTAAATGGATGATCTTTCTCTCTGCCTCTCAAATAATTAAGTAAATCTTAAAAAAGAAAGAAAGAAAGAAAGAAAGAACAACACAGCTGGTGTTGTGTTGCAGCAGGTTCTGGTTCAAGTCCTAGCTGCTTCACTTCTTTTTTATTTTTTAAAAATTTATTTATTTATTTAAAAGTTAGAGTTACACAGAGAGGAGAGGCAGACAGAGATAAGAGAGACACACAGAGAGTGAGAAAGTCTTCCATCCATTGGTTCACTTCCCACATGGCCTCAATGGCCAGAACTGGACCGATCCCAAGCCAGGAACCAGGAGCTTCTTCTTGGTCTCCAACACAGTGCAGGGGCCCAAGAACTTGGGACATCTTCTACTGCTTTCCCAGGCCATAACTGAGAGCCAGATTGGAAGTGGAGCTCTGGGAACCGCACTGCAGGTGGTGCCTTTCCCTCTACGCTACAGCACCAGCCCATTTCACTTCTGATCCAGGTTCGTGCTAATGCACCTGGAATAGCAGTGGAATACGGTCCAAGTACTTGGGTCCTGGCACTCATGTGGGAGCCTTGGATGGATTTCCAAGCTCCTGGCTTTGCCTTGGCTCAGCCCCGGTCGTTGTTGCCATTTAGTGAGTGAACCAGTGGATAGAAGATCTCTTTCTCTCTCTGTCTTTGTAACTGTACCTTTTGTATAAATTTTTAAAAAATCTTTAAAAAATGGTAGAAAAAAAATCTGACCAGACACTGTATCAAAGGTATATAAATGGCAAACAAGTACATAAAATGATATTCAATATATGTCATTAGGATTTTGCAAATTAAAACAAAATACAACTACCAACTAAAATAGTTAGAAACTACAAATCACTGACAATACCAAGTGCTGACAAGAATTTGGTGCAATAGAAACTTGAATCCTTTGAAAAGTCAGTTTCTTACAAAATTAAACACAGGCTTATTGCCACATCATAATCATTTTATTTATACTAGTTATTGCTGTTTTTTAAAACAATTTTTGGGTAAAATTACAAGCATTTGCTTCTTGATAAGCCATACATCTTGAACAATTTCTAACTATGAATGCAAATGAGGTATGCGAGCTAATTTCTTAAGCGAAATTCTGCAGAACAAGTGGACCAAAGTGCACTTTGCATTATCATAGAGGATGAACCAGAGATGCGGAGGAGGGAGAACATATGACAAAATCTTTACTTTTAAATGATTATCAGTACACCAAATAATAACATGTAATAAGTTCTTAAATTCTATCATCTAGTAATTTTGATTAAGAAGCTAAAAACAGCCTAAGCAATTATATAAGGAATTCACTATTTTCACCCTTAGAATAGACATTAAGGCTGGCTGCTGCATTTCACAAGTTACAGGAAAGTATTTACTACTTTTTCATAAAGCCCCTGGCCTTCAAAAAAGCACACGGGAAAAAAGTCCTTTAATCCCTTTCTTTCTTCAAGGAACTGTGGTTTTTCCTACTAGGTCTAAGAAAAAAGTCAACACTGACATATACGTTGCTTGGACTAAAAGGCACAGGAAAACACACAATATATACTTATTAAATGTATCTAACAAACACGAAGTAAAAAGATGACTCTTTGGAGAAGTTCTAAGTCTGTACAAAGAAGCTAACAAATAAAGGGCCCTCCTATGAAACGAAGAGACAATTTAATATCCTGTCATGAGAGCAGAGCACGGGCTTTGCTGAAGCTTCATGCTCCACGAGAGCATCTAAAACACCCTTCTGTGGAACAAGTGCAGCTTCCTTCTATCCATTTCTGTTCATGGATTTCTGGCTGGATGTCACAAAGGCCAAAAGGTTATCCTAGACATTATCCCTGTTCTGCTGAAGTAGGTCTGGAGGGTGGTCATCTTTTCCTGGGTCTTCTCCACTTTGGTGCTGCAGCTTCCTTGGCCTTGAACTTCTCTCTCTGCAGGCAGTACTGTTCAATTTCAGCCTCTACTGCTTCTTTGGCCTGCCTCAGCCTCTAGTTCTTTTGCTTGCTGGCCTCCGACACCTTCTCCATGGCCCACTTCTCAGCTTGTATAGGTGCTGGATCCCCTGCGACTGACTGGCCAGGTTGGCCGGCACTCTAGAAGCCCAGATGGGCAGCTTTAAACCGACTTGATGTCTCCTCAGATCACCTGACCCAGCCACCCAGCAAACTGTGTCTGCGAGAAGTGCCCACTCCTAGTTATTTATCCAAATGAGTTGAAAACTTAGACTATGGGGTCGGTACAGTGACACAGCAGGTAAAGCCACTGCCTGCAGTGCCGGCATCCCATATGGGCACCGGTTCTAGTCCCGGCTGCCCCACTTCCGACCCAGCTCTGCTATGGCCTGAGAAAGTAGTGGAAGATGGCCCAAGTCCTTGGGTCCCTGCACCTGAGTGGGAGACCTGGAAAAAGCTCTTGGTTCCTGGCTTTGGATCAGCACAGCTCCGGCCGTTGAGGCCAAATGGGGAGTGAACCAGCAGATGGAAGACATCCCTCCCTCCCTCCCTCTCTCTCTCTCTCTCTGCCTCGCCTTCTATCTCTGTGTAACTCTTTCAAATAAATAAATAAATCTTAAAAATAAACAGATTACACAAAATCTTCACATAAAAGTGGATGGCAGTTTTATTCAAAATCTCTTTTTTTTTTTTTTTTTTTTGACAGGCAGAGTTAGACACAGAAAGAGAGACAGAGAGAAAGGTCTTCCTTCTGTTGGTTCACCCCCCCAAATGGCTGCCACGGCTGGCGCGCTGCATCGATCCGAAGCCAGGAGCCAGGTGCTTCCTCCTGGTCTCCCATGTGGGTGCAGGGACCAAGGATTTGAGCCGTCCTTCACTGCCTTCCCAGGCCACAGAAGAGAGCTAGACTGGAAGAGGAGCAACTGGGACAGAATCTGGCACCCCAATCGGGACTAGAACCTGGGGTGCCGGCGCCGCAGGTGGAGGATTAGCCTAGTGAGCAGCGGTGCTGGCCTCAAAATTTTAAAAACCAGAAGATGTCATCCAATAAGTAAGATGTCTTCAATGAGCATATGGTACACTCAGACAATGGACATTCAGTAGTAAGAAAAATTCTACAAAGCCACAAAACGACACAAGGACTTTCAATGCATACTGTCAAGTGAAACAAACCAGTCTGAAAGGCTGTATACTATTTTCTAAGTAGCTGATATTCTGGAAAAGGCAGAACTATAAAGATAGCAAGTGCTTGGGCCCCTGCACCCATGTGGCAGACCCAGAAGAAGCTCCTGATTGGGCCAGTTATGGCTATTGCAGTCATTTGGGGAGTGAACCACAGGATGGAAGATCTCTCTGTCTCTCCCTCTCTCTGTCCATAACTCTGCCTCTCAGATAAATAAATAAGTCTTTTAAAAAAAAAAAGGACCCTGGAAGATTTAAAATTACCTGGCTTCTTCAATTCATAAGGACCTAATTTCTTTTTGCTACTCAAGTATTATAGGAAAGATCTACTTATATTTCTAGGATTTGCTGTTGTTTTTTGAAGCTGATTGCTGGTTTTTCATATTCAGGATCTTATTACTGCTTTCCATTAACAATAATGTATACATATCATTCATCAGATAGGAGAAAGTAGTACCCGGATGTCAAATACAGAAGCAATTTTAAAGCAAGGATCAAAGTCAGCCAATTTAAATGAGGTAAATGTCCATCTGGAAGAGACTGTTAGGACAACAAAGTAACGTAAGTCAAAGATTATGCCCACAAAATTGTTTGGAGGCAGAAAAGGGTTCGGCATTTGAAATGGGCTGGCTGGTACAGAGTAAAGAATGATACAAGAGGTATTGGACAGCAGAAGCCTGTGACCTACTCAGAGACCCACAAATCCCTGGTCTGGAGCCCTTCATTTCAACGACTCTAATGCCTGCAGGAGGGATGGGGAGAACTCCGCTCCAAAAGAACGGGGGCTGAAGGGGCAAAGTTATTTTTCTTTCCTTTTCATGTGGCCTGACCCTGGCCCATAGCAGTGGCTGCATCAGAAAGCATCCACTACTTGGTATATTCCTCTATGAATACAGCAGGAGCTCATCCAAGGAGCACTAAGATTTTGAGAAGTTGCAAGGGAAGGACACTTATGAAGAGAGATAACAGGAGGAGGTGCAAAAGGCAGGTGTCATCATATAATACTGAGAAGCAGAAGCAGCTACCTTTCTGGTAGGCAGCAGAGGTCTAAGCTTTGACCAAACAACTGTGTCACTCATTAGGGTTTGAGTTAGTGGAAGGCAACTGAGATATAGAGGTCCAGGAACACTAGCTGTTTCACTTGACTCATGGCAATGATATCCCTAGCTAGTTACTCTCTCTCTTTCATAATATTTCTTCTATGAAATCAATTGATCTATGAAATCTGGGATTTTTCATCCTGGAATTCTCAGATGGGTTGTTGAGAATGGGACCTTCCTACATTAGGCTGCAACATACTATCCTGTTTCTGACAATAAATGTTTCATAAGCAAGAATCTCTTTATTGTGAAATAGTTATCCCTCAGAACCTGATGATGTCCAGAGTACTAGAAGTAAAAGGGAAAAAAAAAGAGGAGAGAGGGGAACATGTCTATGTCCTGCCCATATGAGAAACATGGAATATTATCAACTTGAAGCAAAAGAAAGGATCTGAGGATTTTTTTAAAAAAAAGATTTGATTTATTTATTTGAAAGTCAGAGTTACACAGAGAGAGGAGAGGCAGAGAGGTCTTCCATCCACTGGTTCACTCTCCAATTGGCCTCAGCAGCCAGAGCTGTGCTGATCCAAAGCCAGGAGCCAAGAGCTTTCTCTGGGTCTTCCCATGTGGGTAAAGGGGCCCAAAGACTTGGGCCATCTTCTCCTGCTTTCCCAGGCCATAGCAGAGAACTGGATCAGAAATGGAGCAGCCGGGACTTTAACTGGTGCCCATATGGGATGCTGGCACTGCAGGTGGCGGCTTTTCCTGCTACGCCACAGCGCTGGCCCCGGATCTGAGGATTGGTTGTCCACAACTTTATTTTCCACATCAAAATGGGAAAAATACAGCTTGGATTTTCCTTTTATATGAGATGACTTCTACTATGATGGGTATTCTGAGGGTGATCTGGATTCTCTTCTGAGCAGCCCATGCTGAGGGTAACGGAAATCCTGATTTTCCATAGCACTGTCTTTGTCATCAAGGCTATAAATACTACAGTTTTGAATACACGGTTTCCAGCATCTCTTTTTCTTTAAAGATTTATTTATTTATTTGATGGCCGGCGCCGTGGCTTAACAGGCTAATCCTCCACCTTGCGGCGCCGGCATACCAGGTTCTAGTCCCGGTTGGAGCGCCGGATTCTGCCCCGGTTGCCCCTCTTCCAGGCCAGCTCTCTGCTATGGCCCGGGAAGGCAGTGGAGGATGGCCCAAGTCCTTGGGCTCTGCACCTGCATGGGAGACCAGGAGAAGCACCTGGCTCCTGGCTTCGGATCAGCAAGATGCGCCGGCCGCAGCGGCCATTGGAGGGTGAACCAACGGCAAAAAGAAAGACCTTTCTCTCTGTCTCTCTCTCTCTCACTATCTACTCTGCCTGTCAAAAAAAAAAAAAAAAAGATTTATTTATTTATTTGAAAAGTAGAATTACCACAAAGGGAAGGGACAGAGATAGATAGATAGATAGATAGATAGATAGATAGATCAATCGATCGATCTTTTGTCTGCTGGTTCACTCCCCAAATGGCCACAATGGCTAAGGCTGGACAAGGCTGAATCCAGGAGCTAGGAGCTTCTTCTGGGTCACCCATGTGGGTGCAGGTGCCCAAGCACTTGGGCCATCTTCTGCTACTTTCCCAGGCTCATCAGCAGGGAGCTGGATTGGAAGTACAGCAGGTAAGACTTGGACTGGCACCTATATGGGATGTCAGCATTGCGATGGTGGCTTAACCTGTTGAGCAAGAAAAGCTGGCCACTCCAGCACATCTCTAAACCAGGTAAGTTCTGTGCAATCACTAGAGATGAACAATTTTTTTAAAGATTTAGTTATTTAATTGAAAGGCAGAGTTATAGAGAGGCAGAGGCAGAGAGAGAGAGAAGTCCTCCATCTGCTGGTTCACTTCTTAAATGGCCACATTGGCCAGAGCTGGACCAATCTGGAGCCAGGAGCCAGGGAACGTCTTCCAGATCTCCTACATGGCTGCAGGGGCCCACGGATTTGGACCATCTTCCACTGCTTTCCCAGGCCATAGCAGAGAGCTGGGTCAGAAGCGGAAGAGCCGGGACTCGAACTGGTGCTCACATAGGATGCTGGCACTGCAATTGGCAGCTTTACCTGCTACTCCATAGTGCTGGCCTCTTCTTCACAATTTCAGAGCAGAATGGAACTCAGTCCTCCTGTCCTATATATGAGCATTTCCTAAATATGTGTAACTATGTTTAAACAGAGGAATAATATGTGAGCCAAGACAACAGAGATGGTAATGGATATTCACATGCTAGTCAATGAATGAGCCAACTGTAGAAGTAATTCTTTCTTGAGTAGAAACAGAGAGAAACCCATTACAAATATGCCTAAATCCACAGAAAACACTTCAAAATATTAACTGTTGGAGAGACTGGCATCTTTTAAGAAAGGTGAAAAAAAACATGCTCACATGATTTTGGCCAAAATCTTGAAAGTACCATGGCTGTGCAGTTTTTAGGAGGTGTCTACACTGTTAACATGATCAGCATTTAATTTTCCTATCCTGAAGACTCGTTCTATTTTGAAGTTCTCATGGCTCAAAAGCTTGGCCACAGGTTTGGAATTAATCATGACTATTTAGAGTCTCTGTACTGCGCATAAATTCATTACTCGCATTATGGGCCTCAGCAATCACAGCTTCCATTACTTTCATCAGCCGCTGCTTACACACAAAGGGAGACTGCCTGTTTAATAAATCTGAGCTCCAAAGTGCTTTGGAAAGCCATATTGTGGGAATAAGAAAGTGAACAGAGACAATAAATGTGTTTGTGGCGGTGTCCTTAATTGTCACAAGGATCACCATTGTCTACCCCATGCTAGCCAAATGCATTTGGATACCACAGAAAAAAAACACAAATTTCTAAGAATAGTCACATCTCACAACCTCAGTGTAGATGAGTGTGACTTCCCAGAGTACATTAATGGCAGCTCCAAGTGCTGCCAGAGATATAATCAAGATGATACTCCTTGCAAAGAACAAGGTTGTTGTTTCCAGGGGCGGTGCAGAAGCCCAGAGAACCGTGCAGTCAAGTCTTTGGAAAGGGCCCAAGGACTTACCAGAAAAGTTATTATCATTAGCAAAGGGACAGGTTTACACACCATAGCAGTAAGTCTAAAAGGATGTTTAAAGTCTTCAGCAAGTGTAAGCCCCAAGATATAAGTGGCTATGTTAAAGCATTCAAGGCTTCCACTCATTGAGAAACATCAAACACTTACCTAGTTCCCCATGCAGGACATGTGGTTTTGGGGTGGAGAGTTTTTTGAAGCTACAAACAGGGCTGAAGAGGATAAGGTAAAGGGTAGAACTCCATGTGGTCCACAGATGATCTCTATGAACTGAACCTTAGATATCACTCCACTAAACTATAACTGCAACTCTAACATGAGGGATGTTTTCAACAATTTTAAGAACTGCTGCTGTGTCTATGGCTATGTCTCATCTGTCCCTGAATTCAAGAATTACAGGGATAGTTTGAAGAGTAGCCCAAATCCATATGTCAGCTCTGACTCTCAGAATGGATAATCCTAATTTAGGTCTTATCTAGACTCTTATTTTTCACTACTATTATATATCTATATAATATCTAAGACCCACGTCAAGGCCAAAAAAAAAAAAAATAACCAGAGCAGTAAGATAAATAAACTTGACATTTTTTTTTTTTAAAGGGAGCCAGCACTGTGGCATAGCAGGTAAAGCAGTCAACTGCAGTGCTGGCATTCCATACAGGAGCCGGTTTGTGTCCTGGCTGCTCCACTTCCTAACCAGTTCTCTTCTATGGCCTGGGAAAGTAGTAGATGGCCCAAGTCCTTGGGCACCTGCGCACCCTCATGGGAGACCTGGAAGAAGCTCCTGACTTCAGATTGGCGCAGCTCCAGCTGTTGCAGCCAATTAGGGAGTGAACCAGCAGATGGAAGACCTCTCTCTCTCTGCCTCTTTAACTCTCTGTGTAATTCTCTGTGTAACTCTGACTTATTTATTTGAAAGGCAGAGAAAGAGAGAAACAAAGAGAGGGGGGAGAGAGATATATATATATCTTCCATCTGCTGGTTCACTGCAAAACGCAAACCAGTGTTGATATGGGGTGTTGGCATTGCAGACAATGGCCTAACCTGCTATGCCACAATGCCAGGCCCCCTACAATGATTTTCTAGTAGAGTCACAGAGTTGTGCGACCATCCCCACAATCTGATTCTAGAACATTTCCATCATCCCCAAAAGAAACTCTATTCCCACTAACAACCATGCTATCTCCACACCTCCATGCCTGAACTGGCAACCAGCAATCTACTTTCTTTCTTAGTATCTGCCTCTTCTGGACATTTCACATGCATTGACTCATATCATATATAAGGGTTTTTTTTTTAAGGTTTATTTATTTATTTGAAAGGCAGAGTTACAGGGAGAAGAGGAAGAGGCAGAAAGAGAGAGAGAGCAAGCGAGCAAGCGAGAGCGAACACATGAGTGTTATCTGATTCACTCTCCAAATGATTCAAACAGTCAAGGCTGGGCCAGGCTGAAGCCAGGAGCCAGGAGCCTCACCCAGGTCTTCTACATGTGTGCAGGGGCCCTAACACTTTGGACCATCCTCTGCTGCTTTCCCAGGCACATTAGCAGGGAGGTGGATTGGAAGTGGAGTGGCTGGGACTTGAACCATCGTCCATATCAGATGCCAGGGCTGCAGGTGGCAGCTTAGTCCACTGTACCATAGTGCCCATTCCACTTGTTATATTTTTAAAGATATTAAGGTAGCCTCTTAGATGAGGCTGGAGCTGGGCCAATCAAAAGCCAGGAGCCAGGAGCTTCTGGGTCTCTCACGTGGGTGGCTGTGGCCCAAACTCTTGGGCCATCCTTTGCTGCTTTTCCCAGGCCTTTAGTAGGGCACTGGATTGGAAGTGAAACAGCTGGGACAGAAACCAATGCCCATATTAGATGCTAGTGTCATAGGCAGTGGCTTTACCTGCTCTGCCACAACACTCACAACAGTCCTGATTTCTCTTAAATCTTATTATCCCTGTAACTCAAAAAATGATTCAGATTGTCTAGAGCAAAATAGTCCTTTTTGAATTAAACATTTGGGACTTGGATGTGGTGGGTCTGAGAACTCCATTGTCACCTTTGTTGTTTGCTAATTATTATGCTTGCTTCTTCTGAACAAGGACACCTGCTCAAACCCAGGTCCTCTGTCTAGCTTTAGAGAGAGTTATATCAATGGTAAGAGCTGAGCAAGTTGTTGCACATTCTCATACCTTTGCAACCATGAAGTAAAACACCAACTGATAACATATATAAACAAAAATCTATAATTTGTTTTTCTGGAATAAATTGATAAATATAGATATATAATATTCATCAAGGTAATGTGAATCTATCTCTTAGATGGAAAGTGGCTTCATCTTGCTGAACAGAGATAACTTTAAGAATCATTAGTGAATCTGGGAATGACTGGAGAAATCCTGCTCAGTTTACCCAGAAAATTTAACTCTGGCACTATATTCCTTTTCAGTTCTATAGTTTAGGGCATGGTTAGAAAAGCCTTAAGATGTGGTTCCACAATATCTTTCCAAGTCTATTAGATTGGAATAACGCTAGTTCCTGGTTGTCCCAGTACTGTACTTTCAAAGAATGGTGGAAGTGCTGGTAGCAAAAGCAAGGGTAGATCCCAATGGATCTAGGCCTCTGCTATAGATTCTCTTCTGTGAGCATAATAATGGTGTTTGGGTGTCTACGTCACGTCGGGCCTCTTGCTTTAGTTGGTAGAACTTGTGCTGTGTCCAGCCATACACTCCACAGTTGAGCAGACCCTGGGAAGTCGCTGTTAGTGCCTGGAGGAGATGAAGGGGTGATGGAGCCCATCCTTCAGATTTTCGGAGATCCAGGGAATAATACCCATTCCCCTTATTTATAAGCATTTCTATATTTCTTCTCTATTAAACATCAAGACTTGGCATCTTTTTGCTGTATTTTTCTAGCCCTTCCTAAACCTACTCTTCAAAGTGTATCTTGATATAGATGAGACTTGGTCATATTTCTTAAAATCACAAAAGGAGAATTAAGTGGCTTCAATGCCCCTCCATATTGCCTCATTTTCCAGATTAGACTTGGGAAAATGGCCTTATCAGCACAGTTATATAGCCTGAAATAGCTTTCCAATCTGATAAAGGGAGGAGACACAATTATTCCACCTACTCCCTTCATCCCTAAGAAATAGCTAATTTGTCTCATTTGATTCACTCTGGATTGGAGAGATTCATGTCATTAACAGAGAATATGCCCAGGTTTTTTTTTCATTTTTGTTTATGATGATCATCCTTTAAAAACAAATCAATAAAATGAAGCTGACCAAAGAAACAGGCTCTGGAATTCAGGGTAGCACTTTTACAAACACGAGTACCTCATCTCCAAGGAAATTTTCACATACTTCATAACTGAGTATAAATAATACATTTTCTCATTTGCAACACAGAAATAAATACCCTGAGGGTATATGCTGAGTACTAGCAGTGTAAGAAGGCAGAATGAGAAGCTGTGAGAATAGAGGCACTGGATGTTGAAAGTGTTACCTGGAGAACGTAGAGGGCCATCTGAAGCTTGGTATACTGTGGCTTGGTCAGCTTAACGATCATCAGAATGACAGCTGTGAAAATATAAAGGTAAAACTTGTTAGCCCTGAGTGCCTAAAGCATAAAGTTCTTTAGTATTCATGCCAGAGAATTATTAGAATGGAAGCTACAGGCATAATGTATATTAGTATTGAGGTTAACCAGTTATTTATACTGAGGCTTTGGCCTCCAACTTCTAATTGTTATTCATTAAACACTGCAGATTATTATTTCAGTAACAGTTACAAAACATACTATAGGAAGACAGTAATCTATACTTCTTAGCATTTCAGAATTTATCAAGCTCTTTGATAAACATCTAACAAGATCCTCACTACAACCATATACAGTGGGAAGAGCAGGTGTTAACATATCTAAATTCTGTCAGGAACCTTTTTTCCTCTCATGTCAGGTTGCATTTCATGTCTAATTATCTTAATTTCTAAAACATAAGAAGAAAAAGAAATTAGGGTGACAGAAAAAGTGGAAATATTGTAGAACCAACCTAAATTTTACAAGCTGGGGATGGGTGTTTAATGCACCAGGCATTGCTTGGAATGCCCATATCCCATATCAGAGTGCCTGTGTTTGAGTCCTGGCTCTACTCCCAATTCCAACTTCCTGCTAATATGTACACTGGGAGGCAGAAGGTGATAGCTCAAGTAGGAGAGATTCACATTAAGTTCTTAGCTCCTAGCTTTGGCCGGACTCACCTCTGGCTCTTGCAGGTATTTAGGAAGGGAAGAAATGGATGGGAGACCTCTCTGTCTGCTTTTCTCTCTCTGACTTTAAAATATATAAATTAAAAAACATTTTTTTTAAATTATAAGCTGAACAAAAGCAATCATTCTTAGTGAGGTCACTCTGTTTGATCAGAACCCAATAGCTGCTCTCTTCACTGCCTATATCTTCCTATTAAGATACCTACCTGGGCCCCGGCAGAAAAAGAAGGTGACTGGGTAGAAGTGCACACGCTGCTCCACAGTGTGAATCACTGCCCACTGTTCATTCCCCAGAAAGTCAGCTGATTTCACAAACTTCTTACACAGTGTCCGGGCTTGGATAAATAAGACCTAAACAGGAGTGTAGCACTGAATAGTTTGCTTAAACATCAGTGAAACTTCTCAAGTCTATCCTCCTATCATTTTTGCAACAAAGGATCATTTTCTAAGAATCTCACTGCAGGAAAGACCATTGTGTCATTAAAATCTGAAAGCAGGTTTTTTTTTTTGTTTTGTTTTGTTTTGTTTTGAGAGAGAAAGTACATTCAGAGTGAAGTTCTACTTGACAGGAAGAGATTCTATTCAAACTTGTGGTTATCATGGTCAGGTCAATACCTGAACCTTTTTCTTTTTTTTTTAAATTTACTTTATTTATCTGAAATGCAGAGTTAGAGAAAGAGGGAGAGACAGGGTTTCCCATCTGTGTTCACTCCCAAAATCGCTACAACAGCAGGGGCGGGGCAAGGCTGAAGCCAGGAGCCTGGAGTTTCTTCCAGGTCTCCCACATAGGTGCAGGGGTCCAAGTACTTGGGCTGTCCTCTGCTGCTTTCTTAGGCACATCAGCAGGGAGCAGGATCAGAAGTGGAGCAGCCAGGACTCAAACCGGTACCCATATGGGATAGTGGTGTTGCAGGAGGCAGCTTAACTTGCTATATCACAATGCCAGCCCCCAATACCTGAACCTTGTATCAATCTTCTGAATCTTTTTCTGCCCTGAGGCTAATCACTATGTGTGTGTGTGTGTGTGTGGTTCAAAGTAAGCTCCAGTCGGACCTTCTTTAAAATACATTAGAGCTAGGAAGCTCAATTTCTCTTTGACATAGAATTAAAATCTGATTCTATGTTAAAGCAATGTGTTAAAGTAATTTATTAGGTTCTCTTGATGTCTGTTAAATTCTAATTGTTCAAAAACAGCTGAATTTTTATTAAGAGCTATGGGTTATTTACAAATGTTTGCGAATTAAAAAGTCTAACGATCTTGTGTTACTAGACATGATAGTTATCTTAATGAGAAAGCCCCAGAGGCCTAAAGGCTAAATACTTGTAAAATCCTACAGGTGCTTTCAAAAATACTGTGAAGTAAGCAAGTGCCTCTTCTTGGTTGATGAGTTTATAATTTTACACATGGCAACTTAAAGTCTTTTGTCATCCACAGTTATATATGATTTGCTGCTCATAAAACTAAAGCGTGGTTGGTTCTGTGTTTAGCTGTCCTCCTATAGGTTCCTATGGACTTTTCCCAGCCGCTTCTATTGTATTCAGTACTTTGGGATGGCTCTGTAAACAGATGAAGCCAATAATGTATTAACAGTACCAACTGAGAGAAAGTATGGTTAACTGAGGTTACTAAAAACAAAAAGCAATTCAAATCAATTGGCAATCTACAAAAAGAGTTAAAGATTTTAAAAGCTATTATTAAAATTGCTATATTGGTCTATTATGTTATGTTATATGTGTGTACATATTGTATGTCCACATGGGAAAATTTTATTAAGAATTTTATTTTAATTGGCTTATAGATAAGATTGTCCATAAATTTAAGCTGCTAAAATTAATCAAAGATACATTTAATTCGTGTGACCTGAATCTCTGCATCATATGTTTTATACTTGTTGGTAGAAAGAAACTAAAAACATTTTATATGGTTGTGCTTAAGTTTACTGGTTAAACAAACTACACCATGTTAGATATTTAAGAGGTGTTTCCAAATACATGATTCTTAAAATTAATAGAAGGCATTGGACCTTCTGGTAAATGTTTTCTTAAGTTGTTATCTAATGGTTGAAACTGTTTGCTAAGTATTCGTGTAATATTGCTATTGTCAGCAAGCGATCTAGGACTTGCTCCCTCATTTCTCTATTCTAAGCCCAACTTGTTCTTTCATTTCTCTATTCTCCTCAAGGTAGGAAACTAATTCTATTATGAAGGAATCTGTAGGACGCACAATTTAATCTTTAGACCTTATAAAAGAGATGGCTAACATTTTTCTGTAATAGCATAGCCAAAATAAGAGCTTAAATTATAATCTCATAGCTAGATTTACTTCGCCATCAGTGAAGTAAACAGTAAGTAGAAAAAACCTCCCTTTCAGACCAAAGGGAAAGAAAGTTTTAAAGTGAGAATATAATGTTCCTCATGGGCATTGTCTACCTTAGGAAAACTACTACAGAACATGCCTGTGACTATAGACTTGTAGTTCAGGCCACCGAAGATTAGAGATGGAACTTGGGCACTCCCTTGGCTTGCATCCTCTGGTCTGCTTTAACAAAAACCAGGAGGAAAAGAAAGCTAGGCATCAGAAGCAATGGGTGGCAGGCCTATTAATGGCTGATCTGTACAGTGATCTGCACTCAAGGAGACCCAACAGGCAAGTCCACTGCAGTAGCTTTCAATGTGGTAAGCCTGGGCTTCAGCAGAAGTCAACTTGTGAAGAGCCCTGGCAGTTCTACCAAGAGTTGGATCACTGGAAATGAACCTGCCCTGGAGTCGAAGGATGCCCAGGTCAGAGCCACAGATCTTATTGGCTCTAAGCTGAAAAGCCCTTCACTCAGCCCAACTTCCAAAGTGACCACTGCAGCTCAGGGGACGGCCAAGTAGGGTCAGCAACATTGCAGGCAGAACTGTAAATTTCTTGTTAGAGATGCCACCTGCCTTTACCTGGCCAGCTCTCCTCCCAGGCCAGCTAAGTAATGAAAGTCAACAGAGTGCCTTCCCTAGGAGGTTCACACCTCCCTTAGAATGTATCCCATGTGAAGAGATAGATAGGTCTGGGCCTCTTAATTTACAAGGCCTAAAGCCCAACAGATTATTATCAAGCCCCTTCTATCAGGTTCTATTTGCCTCTCAATCAGAAAACTTAATTGTAGCTTAGACAGCACCTTTCTTAGCTCCTCTAATAATGACTCTGTCCTTTGTTCTAGACCCTGTCTAGCACACTTGGGCCTCATTCTTTTGTAATCATAACCTCTACTCTACCACCAATGGCTCTACTCCCAACCTGTGTGTACTGATGGTCCTCTTCCCCACTTAATGCTGTATAATTGTTCAGACCTGGTTAATGCCACTCTTAGGATCACTGGTTACTATCCTCACCCTGTCTTTTATGACCTTGTCTAAATATGATCAGAGTCGGCGAATTTGGAAGGCTTCCATAGCCTTGGCAACTCATGACGAGAGCCTAGGGTGATTACTGGTGCCATAAACTAGAGTGTCAATTTGTTGGGTCAACAACAGGAGTCACTGTGCACTTGCTCCTCATGTGGGATCTCTGTCCTTAATGTGCTGTACATTGTGATTTAATGCTATAACTAGTACTCAAACAGTATGTTTCATTTTGTGTTTCTATGTGGGTGCAAACTGTTGAAATCTTTACTTAATATATACTAAATTGATCTTCTGTATATAAAGAGAATTGAAAATGAATCTTGATGTGAATGGAAGGGGAGAGGGCGCGGGAGAGGGGAGGGTTGCGGGTAGGAGGGAAGTTATGGGAGAGGGAAGCCATTGTAATCCATAAACTGTACATTGGAAATTTATATTCATTAAACAAAAGTTAAAAAAATTTAAAAAAATACATTAGAGCTTATTAGAAAGTGCTCTATGTTAATACCCTTAAAACTAATATTTCAGGGGCCAGCCCATGGCATAGCAGGTAAGCTACTGCCTACAGTGCCAGCATCCCATATCTGCTGGTTTACTCCCCAAATGGCTGCAATGGCCTGGGCTGGGCCATGCCAAAGCCAGGAGCCCAGACCTTATTCCAGGACTCCCACATGGGTGCAGGAGCCCAAGCACTTGGACCATCTTCCACTGCTTTCCCAGGCATATTAGCAGGGAGCTTGATCGAACTGAAACAGCCAGGTCTTGAACCAGCACCCATGTGGGATGCTGGCATCATAAACAGAGGCTTAACCTGCTACACCACAACACTGGCCCCCAAAATAGATCATTTTCTCCCCTTCTATTTGGCATCTATCTAAATAAGGTTTAGTAATGAAAGAAATACAAGTCAGAAGTGAAATGTAGTGGTTTTTGTTTTGTTTTGTTTTTTTTTGTAAAGAATAAATTAGTAATCTTGGCAGAAATCTGACCAAATCTGAATCTTTTCCCTAACAATCTAGATTTACTCTTTAAATCACTAATCCAAACACTTAATCAAATTCAGCTATGTAGCCTCCTTTCCTCACAAATATAGGAATCAAAAAGAGGCTTGAGCTTATCTGAGGATACTTATGTCTGGAAGAATCAATTCACCATCTATTTATTTTTAAAGATTTTAGAATGTTAATCTGAATTTTCATTGAGCCTGGAACATTCTAAAGAAGTAAAAAAGGAACTTTTAGGATGCCAAGTCTTGGAAGATCTGTCCCTCTTGTCAATCAATTCAAAATGTAAACCATCACAGTATTTTAATATAAACTAGTCACTCTTTACCAAGTTGCTGATTTGAGCTGAGCTATCTCTGTAACCCCTTTCTGAATTTTCAAAGGAAATTCCCTATGATTCTACCTGGTTCACAACTGCTAGTTGTGTTAGCAAAACAAACTGTTGTTAGGCCGGCACCGCAGCTCACTAGGCTAATCCTCCGCCTTGCGGCGCCGGCACATCGGGTTCTAGTCCCGGTCGGGGCACCGATCCTGTCCCGGTTGCCCCTCTTCCAGGCCAGCTCTCTGCTGTGGCCAGGGAGTGCAGTGGAGGATGGCCCAAGTCCTTGGGCCCTGCACCCCATGGGAGACCAGGAGAAGCACCTGGCTCCTGCCATCGGATCAGTGCGGTGCGCCGGCCGCAGTGTGCTTACCGCGGCGGCCATTGGAGGGTGAACCAATGGCAAAGGAAGACCTTTCTCTCTGTCTGTCTCTCTCTCTCACTGTCCACTCTGCCTCTCACAAAAAAAACAAAACAAAACAAAAAAAAACCTGTTGTGAGATAAATGTGATCTACAGATAGTTTGTAATTCCTGAACTAGAATATGAGAGGAGAAAATATACCAAGGGGCCAGTGCTGTGGCATAGTGGGTAAAGCTGCTACCTCTAGTGCCAGCACCCCTTATGGGTACTGGTTCAAGACCTGGCTGCTCCACTTATGATCCAGCTTTCTGCTATGGCCTGGAAAAGCAGTAGAAGATGGCCCAAGCCCTTGGGCCCCTGCACACGCGTGGGAGACCTGGAAGATGCTTCTGGTTCCTGGCTTTGGATTGTCCCAGCTCCAGCCATTGCAGCCAACTGGGGAGTGAACCAGTGGATGGAAGACCTCTCTCTCTGCCTCTCCTTCTCTCTCTAACTTTGACTTTCAAATAAATGGATAAATCTTAAAAAAAAAAAAAGATGTAAAAAATATAGATACAGCACTTTTTTTTGGTTATTGCTTTTCTACTAGGCAGTTATGTCAAAATAACTATCTCATGGCTGATTATTTTAACTGTACGTCATCCTGATGACAGAAAATGATTATTTGATAACTGCATGAATCACTTAGTACTTCAATCACAGTTAGACATGGCATAAATGCAAACTTATGGTCATATAAAGAATTAAGAAAATTATTTCATTATTTAGCTGACTAAAGCCATCTCTAATGTTCCATCGTTGTTACCTTGTATAAAGTATATACTTCTTTTAAAAAAGATTTTATTAGGACTGACACTGTGGCACAGCAGGTTAACACCCTGGCCTGAAGCGCTGGCATCCCATATGGGCGCCAGTTCAAGACCTGGATGCTCCACTTCCGATCCAGCTCTCTGCTATGGCTTGAGGAAGCAGTAGAAGATGGCCCAAGTCCTTGGGCCCCTGCACCTGCGTGGGAGACCTGGAAGAAGCTCCTGGCTCCTGGCTTCAGATCGGCGCAGCTCCAGCCATTGCGGCAACTGGGGGGTGAACCATCGGATGGAAGACCTCTCTCTCTGTGTAACTTTAACTTGCAAATAAATAAATATTTTTTTAAAAAAACAACAAAAAAGGATTTTATTTATTTATTTGAGAGGTAGAGTTACAGACAGTGAGAGGGAGAGACAGAAAGGTCTTCCTTCCGTTAGTTCACTCCCCAAATGGCTGCAACGGCTGGAGCTGCACCGACTCAAAGCCATAAACCAGGTGCTTCTTCCTGGTCTCCCATGCAGATGCAGGGGCCCAAGCACTTGAGCCATCTTCTACTGCTTTCCCAGGCCATAGTAGAGAGCTGGATTGGAAGAAGGGCAGCTGGGACTAGAACTGGTGCCCATATGGGATGCCAGCACCACAGGCAGAAGATTAACCTATTGCGCCATGGAGCCAACCCTTAAAGTATATACTTGACACAAATAAGTTTTCTGGTCTGGTCCTCCTTGGGGATCAATCAAACATATATTAGTTCTAGAATGAGCATCACATAATGAATACAGCTCTTTTCCCTTACTCATCGTTTGATTTTGAGAAGTCCAGAAGAATGAGGTGGTATTTACATTGCCAAGATCTGCTGGCCACCTTTTTAGTTCTACCATCATAGGAAGCACCTCTCTGCTCCATTTATCCCAGGCCCTGGAAATACAGGCCTGTCACTTCCAATTCCCTCTGGCTCCACAAAAGCAGGTAAAATGGCACCATACCATAATGGTGAGAAGGCTGAGTAGAAAGCTAGCCAGGAAAATGGTGATGCCATAAAAATAAAGTATGCTGCAGACAGACGTGTTGATCGAATTCAGGAATTCAGCCATAGTTGATGGTGGTGAGTGCAGAAGGATACACCTAGGAAGAGAATCAACGGATAGGAATAAGAGAGACATTCAGTACAACACAAGTTAATAAGTATGTAACTTTACTTCTGATTTTGCTAACCCCTGCCTTTAACCCTTTTTCCTTCTGACAGACACATTACCTTACAGTCACTTTATGTGACATTTTTACCTATGTACTCAGCCTTGACTGTACCTTGTTCCATAGCCCATTTCCAATACAAGCACCTTGACTAAAGTGTATGCAGAAAGTCTTTATCTAGCTCCATTTACAGAGAAAGGTGGGTATGGTCTACCATGAAAATGATACATTTGATTCTTATTTACCTGTGGCTCTGGCTGAAGTTGTGGAAACATTCACTGGCATTGCCCAGACAGAATACAGGTGTCATTAATAGTAGAGGTATCAGGCTGGGAAGAAAAACTGTTATCACTCTAATATCCATCACTCTAATATCCATACTTAAAATTTTTTTGAAGATATTTTTATTTATTTGAGGGATGATGAGAGAGAGAGAGACAACAAACTACCAAACTATCAATTGCCAGTCCACTGCTCAAATGCCCACAGCACTCAGGACTGGGTGGATCTAACACAAATTGTCATGCTTTTCCCCTTTTGCATAATATTTTCCTTTTCTCTGAATTTTTTAACTCTACCAATATCTACAAATATACACATCTAATTTTTTCAAGAAAAATACTTCAAATGCTTTAAGGATTTCTTCCTTTCCAGTTCCTGGGGAAGTGCAGTAGAGAATACATTTTGTACCTAGGTTAATATACCTAACAGAGTTTCAGGAAGAATCTGCACGATTCTCATTGTAACCATCTGGAGGATGATCCAGTGGATAGGAAGATCTCGTCTCTGTCTCTCCCTCTCTCTCTATGTAACTCTGACTTTCAAAGAAACAAATAAATCTTCAAAAAAAAAAAAAAAAAAACTAAACAGCCAGCAATTTATCTAGCTAAATATAGAGGAGGGGGCTGGCACTGTGGCTTAGTGGGTGAGGTTGCCACCTGCAGTGCCAGCATCCCATATGGGCATCGATTTGAGTCCTAGTTGCTTTCACTTCAATTCAGCTCTCTGCTACGGGCTTGGGAAAGCAGTGGAAGATAGTCCAAGTCCTTAGGCCCTTGCACCACGTGGGAGACCCAGAGGAAGCTCTTGGCTCCTGACTTTGGATCTGTGCAGCTCTGGCCATTGTAGCCACTTGGGGAGTGAAACAGTGGATGAAAGACTTCTGTTTCTCTACCTCTGCCTCTCTGTAACTGCCTTTCAAATAAATGAGTAAATCTTCAAAAATATATAGAGAGAAGAAGACCAAGGAGCAAAACTTATAATTTTTTAAGAATTATTTTTATTTATTTGAAAGACAGAGTTACAGAGAGGTACAGCCAGAGAGAGAGGTCTTCCATTCTGCTGGTTCACTCCCAAATGACCACAATGGCCAGAACTGAGCTGATGTGAAACCAGGAGCTTCTTTCAAGTCTCCCACGTGGGTGCAGGGGCCCAAGGAGTTGGGCCATCTTCTACTGCTTTTCTAGGCCATAGCAGAGAGCTGAATAGGAAGAGGAGCAGCTGGGACTCCAACTGGCGCCCATATGGGATGCTGGCACTGCCGGCTGGGGCTTTAACCCACTGTGCCACAGAACCGGCCCAAAAACTTATAATTTTTGAAACCAACTCTGAAATGATCACTGTAGGTGAGATCTAGACCCTTCCCAGGTATTATAATCCTAAGAGTCTTGACCACTGTTATAAAGTGGAAGAGATCTTGAAGGCCATTGATTTTTACTCTTTATAACAGAAAAAAGGAAATTAGAGATCCAAAGACTTAAGGGGTTTGTTCAAGGCCACATAGAGTTGATGGCAATCAGAGCTAACATCTAAACTGTAACATTAAAGTGCTTGCATATACCATGTGGAAAAATGAAATCAATGTTTGTTGCAGAGTATGCACTATGAGGACGTAGGAGTAACAATGGAAATAAAGGGCACTGTACTATTTGTTCTCACTTGGAAATCACAATAATGGAATTATAAACAGAGAAGGAAAGGAAAGTCTTACCTTGACAAAATGAAGGCTATTTGACCAAGTTGACATGTATAATTTATCATCTGTGGTAAGAAAAAATGTGAGAAATGTTTTAGGACATTGCCAGTCACATAACAACAAATACCAGATCATCAATCACCAACCAATAGAAAAAAAGATTTCCAAGAGCCAGTTTCCTCCTGTGAAACGATATTTGCTATAAAATTTGTGAAACAGAGTTCCTTAGCATTGGACATGACAGGATTTCACCTGTATTACTGTAGTCTAAGAAGAGCAGCAATAACAAAAGAGACAAGGAGAGCCTACAGGAAGTAGTTTAGTGTAAGATTTGTTTATATAGTTTAGTATAGAATATCTTCAAAACAAAGGCAAACATTAAATCACATACTAACAGTAATGCTCATTTTCTTTTTAATATTCAGAGACGCGTGGATATTTTCAGATGTCATGGGTGGAATAAAACCCTGGGAATTCAGATGATCAGAATAAAGTACATTGATCCAGTTTTAGAATAATAGAGTGGGATGAAATAAGCCCTTTGGATGTCTGATCATTATTTTTTTTAATTTTTTTAATTTTTGACAGGCAGAGTGGACAGTGAGAGAGAGACAGAGAGAAAGGTCTTCTTTTGCCGTTGGTTCACCCTCCAATGGCCGCCGCGGTAGGCGCGCTGCGGCCGGCGCACCGCGCTGATCCGATGGCAGGAGCCAGGTGCTTCTCCTGGTCTCCCATGGGGTGCAGGGCCCAAGCACTTGGGCCATCCTCCACTGCACTCCCTGGCCACAGCAGAGAACTGGCCTGGAAGAGGGGCAACCGGGACAGGATCGGTGCCCCGACCGGGACTAGAACCCGATGTGCCGGCGCCGCAAGGCGGAGGATTAGCCTAGTGAGCCGCGGTGCCAGCCTTGGATGTCTGATCATTAGACTCTAGAAGACAGAACAGGAAAAAACTCCTACTTATATATTAGATACTTATAACGAATTGTTCCTACTTACTAGGACTTAATAATGAAAGACATTGAACAGATTGCTTGACAAAAGATTATAAAATAAACTTTAAAAAAATATTGTAAGGTGAGGGGCTAGTGCTGTGGCATAGCAGGTGGGGCTGCCGCCTGCAGTGCCAGCATCCCATGTGGGCACCGGTTCATGACCTGGCTGCTCCACTTCTGATCTGGCTCTCTGCTATGGCCTGGGAAAGCAGTAGAAGATGGCCCAGGTCCTTGGGCCCCTGTGCCTGCATGGGAGACTTGGGGGAAGCCCCTGGCTCTTGGCTTCGGGTCGGAGCAGCTCCAGCCAATGAGGCCATGTGGGGAGTGAACCAGCAGATGGAAGACCTCTCTGTCTTTGCTTCTCCCTCTCTCTGTGTGTAACTGCGACTTACAAGTAAAATAGATAAATCTTTAAAAATATATATATTGTAAGGTGAAACTAATATGTAAGTAGGCAGCTGAAGTTTAGGTGAGCTAAATTCATTGTACTCCTGAAAGTTTTTTTTTCTCTTTAACTGTCAGCTTGATACATCCACATTCCTTGGATGCACCTGTCTCATCTGGGACCAGAGTGCATGTTAAGACCACATCCTATTTGCATATTCAATTAAGGTACTACCCCCTGCATGAAAAAAAAGGACTGAGAGAAGGGGAGAGGCTTCTTTTCACCAAGAATCATATTTAGAAGTGCCTTTCACTCTCTGCCATGGACCATGTTTAGAGGGACTACTCTTGATTTCTTTCTTTCCACCATGGACCACGCTTAGAGATGGTAATCGCAGGTGTGGGAGAATACTGCAGAACTGGATTAACTCTGAGTCTGGGGTAGGGAACCCCACCTTGAGATGTAAAAGGAGATCTTACAGGGATGGCACTTTGGTGTAGTAGGTAATGCCACCACCTGCAAAGCTGGCATTCCATATGGGTGTTGCTTCAAGTCCCAACTGATCCACTTCTGATCCAGTTCCCTGCCAATGTGCCTGGGAAAGCAGTGAAAGATATTCCAAATCCTTGGGTCCCTGCACCCATGTGAGAGACCCAGAGAAAGCTCCTGGTTCCTGGTTTCGGCCTGGCTCAGCCCTGGCCAACGGAGCCGTTTGGGGAATGAACCAGTGGATGGAAGCTCGCGCTCTCTCTCTCTCTCTCTCTCCCTCTCTGTAGCTCTCCTTTCAAATAAATGAATAAATCTTAAAAAAAAAAAAAAAAAAGGGAGATCTTGGGACACCAGATTTTATCAAACACAAGGGAGTCCAATCACATGACTAAATATAAATTGTTGTGGACAGCCTACTTTTGTCTTTCAGGTTCTAGAGATTTTTCAGCTGTGTATCATTTTACATTTGTTCTCATGGACTTACTCCTATGCATAGTTTCAAAAATTTGCCATAGGACTCCAGATACCCATAAGCCAGATGGTAGAAACAGCATTTCAGGCATTTAGCAATGTAAGAATCAGCCCAGGGGACATTAGGTCTGGTTAAAAAAGACCACAGGAGGGTATCTCAGGTATGGAAAGGTAGGACACAGACACAAGGTGTGTCCCTCTGTGAAGGACCCCCCAACTCATGCCTGTGGTGGAATGAGGTGAAAAGGTCATATCAAGATGGCTGCTGAGGAGAAAAGTTCATGCCAAGATGGCTGCTGAGGTGAAAAGTTCATGCCAAGATGGCCACTGAGGTGAAAAGGTCATGCTAAGATGGCCGCTGACAACAGAAACTGCCTGGCAACAGACCGTGATTGGATGGCTTCGGAAACCACATGACAAAAGAGGAAACCACATGACAAAAGAGCCTGACTGACGGCAGGCCGTGATTGGATGGTTTCAGAAACTGCCTGGCAACAAGAGCCTGACTGGCAACAGGCTGTGATTGGATGGCTTTGGAAACTGCCTGGAAACAGGCTGTGATTGGTTGGGGTATAGACCGCCCCTTGACCAGATTGGCTGGTCTTGGCTATATAAGCTGTTGTACCAACTGTAATAAACGAGTCTGCGGGCTGCTCGCCTCAAGCCTGCTTTCACCCGACTCCCGGGGTCTGTGTGGTGACTCCGCGCCTCTTGCCCCTACCACGCTGCTCCTCTCAGAAACGAACCCACTGCAACATTGTGGAGAAATCAACTGCAACACATGCCCAATGCAAGAAAAGTGGTCAAAGGAAGAGGGACTCTTCCAACCTTTAAAAAGAGGAAAGGGGTCCCACTTCCCTTGTTGTCTTGTCTGAAGACTACTGGGGCCTGAGGACTCTGCCTAGGCATTGCATGTCTGGAGCTCCAGGTGACTGCTGATGTCACAGGTAAGGGTGTTCATTCTAAGTGACACAGGGGTCACTATGTACTAAATTCCCATGCAGGACCCCATATTTAAAAAGTTTTTATTATTGAGGCCGGCACTGTGGTATAGCAGGTAAAGCCGTCACCTGAGGTACTGGCATCTCATATAGGTGCTGGTTTGAGTCCCGGCTGTTCCACTTCCAATCCAGCTTTCTGTTATGGCCTGGGAAGGCAGTGGAGGGTAGTCCAAGTCCCTGGGCCCCTGCACCCATGTGGGAGACCCAGAAGAAGCTTCTGGCATTGGATCATCGCAGCTCCAGCTGTTGCAGCCATCTAGGGAGTAAACCAGTGGATGGAAGACCCTCTGCCATGCCTCTCCTCTCTGACTTTCAAGTAAATAAATAAATCTTTAAAAAAATTTGTATTATTATGGGAGGTGATAGCAAACCTCATTCTAGGCAATTTGTCTTTCAGTTTTTCAAATAGAAGATGTCCAGCTCCTTTGCTTGGAAGGGATTTGCTATCACCCTGGTGCATCTCTCAGGTTAACTGTTTCCAAGTTTAAGTCATTGGTTATGATGCTAACGAGCACTGAGACAGATCCAGCCTGATCTTCCGGAGGAAATAAAGGATACAGTACATCCACAAATCTGAGATCAGGACAGGCCACACGTGCTGTGCCTGTTAGAGGCCTCTTAAAGAGCAGGACTGCACTTCCTCAGCACTAGCACCCATCAAGCCAGAAGCAAGATGAGGATTCCAACCCTTGACTAATAGGTTTCTCAAACATATAGTCCTGGTTCCATGTCAGTCTTCCTGGAATATCCCCACAGCACCTGTTTTAAAGCCAAAGTGTGTGGGGGGGGGGGGGGGCAGTGCTGTGGGGTAGCAGATAAAGCCACCGCCTACAGTGCCAGCACCCCATGTGAATGCTGGTTTGAGTCCCAGCTGCTCCACTTCTGATCCAGCTCTCTGCTATGGCCTGGGATAGAGGTGGAAGATGGCCCAAGTCCTTGGGCCCCTGCACTCCTGGCTTCAGATCAGCACAGCTCCAGCTACTGTGGCCAACTGGGGAGTGAACCAGTAGATGGAAGACCTCTCTCTCTCTCTGCTTCTCCTTCTCTCTCTGTGTAACTCTGAATTTCAAAATAAAAAAATAAATCTTTAAAAAAAAAGCCAAATGGAGACTACAGAATGATTCAGGACTTAAGAACTATTAATAAGGTAGTTATTCCACTTCCCCACTTGTACCAAATCCTTACACTATATTAACACAGATACCTGAATGTACCTCATGGCACAGAGTCCTACACCAAAAAGATGCTTTATTGCGGCCAGCGCTGTGGCACAGCAGGTTAATGCCCTGGCCTGAATCATCAGCATCCATATGGGTGCCAGTTCTAGTCCCGGCTGCTCCTCTTCTGATCTAGCTCTCTGCTATGGCCTGGGAAAGCAGTAGAAGATGGCTCAAGTCCCTGGGCTCCTGCACTTGCATGAGAGATCCAGAAGAAGCTCTTGGCTCCTGGCTTTGGATCGGCGGAGCTCTTGCCGTTGTGGTTACCTGAGGAGTGAACCAGCGGATGGAAGACTTCTCTCTCTGTCTAAACCTCTCTCTGTAACTCTGTCTTTCAAATAAATAAATCTTTTTTAAAAAATTAAAACTTCTGTTAAAAAAATAAAAGATGCTTTCTTTTACATGCCACTAAGCCCAGAATCCCTCTGAATGGACTGCCTTTGAATGGACTGATCTTCAGTGTTTTAGAGGTAGTCCTCATTTGTTCAGCAATGTTCTTGCAAAGGAAATTAGGAACTCCAATTAAAGACTGGAGCCACTCTATAATATGTAAATAATATTCTCATCTGCAGTCCTTCCATGAAAATAGCTTCTAGGCCTTAAACTTTTTAAGGAAGCAAGGGTATAAAGTTTCCCCAACCAAAGCTCAGATTTGTAATGAGAGGTAAACTACTCAGGATAGGACTGGGGCTATAGTTAGCAGGTCAAAATGCTACCTGTAATGCTGGCATCCCATATACACACTGGCTAGAGTCTCAGCTGCTCTACTTCTGACCCAGCTCTCTGCTATGGCCTGGAAAAGCAGTAGAAGATGGCCCAAGTCCTTGGGCCCCTGCACCAATATAGGAGACCTGGAAGAAACTCCCAGCTCCTGGCTCCAGATTGGCGCAGCTCTAGCCATCTGGGGAATGAACCAGTGGATGAAAGACCTCTCTCTCTCTCTCTCTCTCTCTCCCTCTCTCCCTCTCTCTCCCAATCTCTCCCTCTGCCTCCCTGTATCTCTGCCTTTCAAATAAATAAATAAATCTTTTCAAAAAAGTCAATTACATAAAGATTTCATATAATCTCAGAGCTACAAGGCATATTAAGGAACACAGAGGGGTCAGCATTGTGGTGTAGAAGGTTAAGCCTTGGGGCCAGCGCTGTGGCATAGCTGGTAAAGCCGCTGCCTCCAGTGCCAGCATCCCATGTGGTGCTGGTTTGAGTCTTGCCTGCTCCACTTCTGATCCAGCTCTCTGCTAATGTGCCTGTGAAAGCAGAGAAGATGGCCCAAGTGTTTAAGCCCCTGCACTCATGTTGGAGACCCAGAAGAAGCTCCTGGCTCCTGACTTTGGCCTGGCCCAGCCCTGGTCGTTGCAGCCATTTGGGGAGTGAACCAGCAGATGGAAGATCTCTCTCTCTCTCTCTCTCTCTCTTTCTCTCTTTGTATCTCTGCCATTCAAATAAACAAATCTTAAAAAAAAGAAAAAACCCACAGAAACCAATGTTTTACTTCATGATTAAAAATTGAAGCCCAAGAAAAGATGACGTAGCCAAGGTTATATAGGAGGTAAGTGACAGAACAGGGACTAGAAGACACATCTCCTGATTTACTCTGAAGTGTTCATTATATTATAGTACCATTTATTCATTCAACAGATATGTATTTAGCTTCATCATGTGCCTGAGAGCATACCACTTTCATTTGTGCTAGAAGTGATCTTCAGGCTCTAGGAAGCGTTGGGAGGCTTTCAGATTATTTTACTCCATCAAGTCATTAACAAAAATTCCTTTTCAAAAACCATAACATAATAAATGTTGCAGAAACAGAAAGACTATTAGATATATAGATATAGATATAGATATAGGCCAAAACACACAAAGGCAGTTAATGAAATGAAAATTGGTAACATCATAAAAATATCATCTGTCAAAATCACACAGTGACATACTAAAAGAATCATAAATAGGGGCCAGTGCTGTGGCACAGTAGGTTAATCCTCTGATTGCAGCGCCAGTTCTGGTCCTAGCTGCTCCTCTTCCAATCTAGCTCTCTGCTGTGGCCTGGGAAAGCAGCAGAGGATGGCCCAAGTGCTTGGGCCCTTGCACTCCCATGGGAAAAATAGAAGATCCTGGCTCCTAGCCTCAGATTGGCTCAGCTCTGGCCATTGCAGCCATTTAGGGAGTGAACCAGCATTTGGAAGATCTCTCTCTGTCTCTCCCTCTCACTGTCTGTAATTCTACCTCTCAAATAAATAAAATATTTTTTTTGACAGGCAGAATGGACAGTGAGAGAGAGAGAGACAGAGAGAAAGGCCTTCCTTTTTGCCGTTGGTTCACCCTCCAATGGCCGCCACGGCTGGTGCGCTGCGGCCGGCGCACCGCGCTGATCCGAAGCCAGGAGCCAGGTGCTTCTCCTGGTCTCCCATGGGGTGCAGGGCCCAAGGACTTTGGGCCATCCTCCACTGCACTCTTGGGCCACAGCAGAGAGCTGGCCTGGAAGAGGGGCAACCGGGACAGGATCGGTGCCCCGACCGGGACTAGAACCCGGTGTGCCGGTGCCGCAAGGCGGAGGATTAGCCTAGTGAGCCGCGGCGCCGGCCAAATAAATAAAATATTTTTTAAAAGATTCATAAATAAGAGATTCAGTGAGCTATATAATAGGATACCACTCAGTAGTAAAAATAAAAGGATAAAGAACAATGACTAGACTTCAAAAGTATTATGCTAAGTGAAAGCCATCAGTCACAATGGCCACGTGTTATATGACTTCATTTATAAGAAATATCAAGAAAAAGCAAATTTAGAGACAGAAAGTAGATTAGTGACTACCTAGTACAGAAGATAAGAAAAGTATCAGTGACAAAGGGCGTGAAAGATTTTATTGGGTCAGAGAAAATATCTTGAATCTTATTTATGATGCTGATTGTACAATTTGGTAAATTTACAGAAATAATTGAATTGTACACTTGAAATAGATGAACTATGTGATATATAATATATGTACGCACAAAGAAGAATCCAGATATACTTAGTATTCTCTCATCTTTTATAACTGTAATGCTGGACAGTACTCCCATACTATTTTATGAAACAAAGAAGGGAAGACGATTACTCTCTAGACCCATCTTCTTTTCAGACTACCACACTGAAATTCCTATGCCCATCTGCAAAGCAACACTTGTCACTTGCATATACTGAAGAAACACACCAGAGCAGAACACTCTCCCTCTCCAATAGCTGTAGCCCCAAATTCCGTCTGCAGACAGAGCACCTTCCTTGACTCTTGTCCAAGATTTCTTTTTAAAAAGATTTATTTATTTTTTATTCTTTATTCTTTATTTATTTATTTATGCCACTGTGGCATAGTGGGTAAAGCCATCACCTGTAGTGCCGGCATCCCATATGGGCATTGGTTCAAGTCCTGGCTGCTCTACTTCCAATCCAGCTCTCTGCTATGGCCTGGGAAAGCAGATAAAGATGGCCCAAGTCTGTGGGCCCCTGCACCCCACGTGGGATACCCAGAAGATGCTCCAGGCTCCTTGCTTCAGATTGGCCCAGCTCTGGCCGTTGCAACCATTTGGGGAGTGAACCAGTGGAAGACCTCTCTCTGCCTCTGCTTCTCTGTAACTCTGCCTTTCTAAGAAAAAAATAAATCTTTTTAAAAAGGTTTATTTATTTCTTTGAAAGGCAAAGTAACAGAGAGGAGGGGAAAAGAGAGAGAGAGACAGACAGAGATCTTTCATTCACTCCCCAAATGGCTGCAATGTCAGGGGCTAGGCCAGGCTGAAGCTAGGAGCCTGAAACTCCAGCTGGGTCTCCCATAAGGGTGTCAGGGGTCTAAGTATTTGGGAATCATCTCCTGCTTTCCCAGGTGCGTTAGAAGGGAGGCAGATGAGAAATGGAGTAGCGAGGTCTCAAACTGGCACTCCGATATGGGATGCTGGCATTGTAAGCAGTAGCTGAACCTGCTGCACCACAATGCAACCCTCAAAATAATTTTCTTTACTCTAGTAACTATGATGGATTGGTATGGAGCCAAGAAAGATTTCACTTACTGAATCAACAGGCAGAAATAACAGTATAAATGGTGTTTTCTATAATTAAACCTTTGTGTGTGGGGACAGGGGGAAGAAGCAAAGGAGATAAAGTGATGTCAACAGAATGGAAACTGTGATAACATGTTTTCTCTTTGATTAACCTTCAAAAATTCACACAGTGCTAGTGAGCAGCTGAGTGGTGGGAACAGCTGTTGTGGCAGCCGAACCTGCCAACCTGCCAATTAAGCCTCATCAGGATGACGATGGAACTCAAGGGGGAAATGTCTTTGGGGAGCCTGGCTAGGACCTGTGAAGTCCTGGAGAAGAAGCTAGAGGAACGAGGCTTTGACAAGGCCTCTGTGGTCCTTAGCCAGTTTCTAGTGCTAAAGAAAGATGAAAAACTCTTCCAGGAGTGGCTGAAGAACACGTAGTGTCAAGGCCAACCAGTCCTGGGATGCTTTGGGTGCATCTGATGACTGATGTGTTGCCTTCTTGTGATGTTCTGAGTCTCCAGTTTGCAACTGAGTGGGGACTCACACTGTGCTCTTAAAAGGAATAGACTGCTGTTGTCATATTCACCTCCAGTGTACTCCAAGGGTATTTTTGGGAGATCCCTGCCTTAACCATTTCAACTTTTTTGGAATTCTCACTCTTGTATGCATTTCTGTTCCTTCAGTTTCTCTTGCCAATTCCACACTGATAATTTCTGACTTTCCTGAGTGGATTCCTGGCCCCTTCCCTCACTCTACCCTTACCTCCTGTATGTTTGATGCCATTTGGTTCCTTTTATGGCAGAACAGTGACTGTACTCAAAAAGTTTAATAGATCAATAAAGTCAGTAGCCTTCATGAAAAAAAAAATCACTTAGTTTCTGAATGTTTACATTGTTTATGAAGGATACATGGGTTTCTTTTAGCATACCATCAACTCTGAATAAAACTTACCAGCGGAGATGTGCTCTGTCCACTCTCGTTATGTTTCATCCTCAGCTCTGTGTACAGATACCAGATGTAATTGATGGTGTAGAGAATTGAGGAAATGTAGAGTATCTAGGTGAAAATCCAAACAACCTATCATAATGATTCTACTCTGATTTTCTTCAATATAGGCCATTATTTTCTATTATGAGAAACCTATCTACTGCTCTATTAATAACATATCACCTGGTATTTATAACATATCACCTGGTATATCAACTGGGGAATGTCTGAGAATTCTACCATACCTACCATCTTTATTCTATTTTTAAAGATTTATTTATTTATTTATTTGAAAGTCAGAGTTACACAGAGAGAGGAGAGGCAGAGAGAGAGAGAGAGAGAGAGAGGGGTCTTCCATCCGCTGGTTCACTCCCCAGTTGGCCGCAACGACTGGAGCCGTGATGATCAGAAGCCAGAAGCTTCTTCCAGGTCTCCGAAGGGGGTTCAGGGCCCAAGGATTTGGGCCATCTTCCGCTGCTTTCCCAGGCCATCGCAGAGAGCTAGATTGGAAGAGGAGCAGCTGGGACTAGAACTGGCGCCCATATGGGATGCCAGTGCTTCAGGCCAGGGCGTTAACCCGCTGCACCACAACGCAGGTCCCATACCATCTTTATTCTAAAACATGCCCACCTTACTTACTTTATCCTTTTGACTACACAGAAGAACTACAGCCTTATCTACCTCATGCTACTCAAAAGAAGAGGGGGGAGGAGATTTCTAGTACATAGTATTTTCACCACAACAGATACAGTACACACAAACAATCCTCAAAGCAAAGGTAACAGTAAAATAATTAGAAAATTATTAGCTCTTATTACTTATTATATATATTATTTTATATTATTATATAAATATATGTTATATATTATTATCTTATTACTTATTATTGTAAACCTTTGTTTACAATATAAACTAATTGCAAGTTTACATAACTGAATTTTTTATATAACTGACTTTTAATAATGGTTACATTTAATTTGGCTCAAAAAATTCCAGAAAATGAAAAACTGGTAAAGTAGGATCCAGCAGCCCACTGGTTGCTGGGCTAGATACAATAAATGAAAATATCAGTGACTATATATTTTAAGATTTTATTTATTTGAAAGGTAGAGTTACAGAGCAAGAGGGAGATACAGAGAGAAAGAGAGATCTTCTGCCTACTGGATCACTCCCCAAACAGCTGCAAAGGCCAGGATGGGCTGGGCAAAATCCAGGCGCCTGAAACTCCATCTGGGTCTCCTATGTAGGTGGCAGGGGCCCAAGCATTTGAGCCATCTTCCACTGCTTTCCCAGGCACATTAGCAGTGAACTACATTGACAGTGGTGGGGCCAGCAATGTGGAGTAGTAGGTTAAGCTGCCGCTTGCAGTGCCGGCATCCCATAAGGGTGCTAGTTTGAGTCCCGGCTGCTCCACTTCCGATTCAGCTCTCTGCTACGGCCTGGGAAAGCAGTGGAAGATGGTCCAGGTGCTTGGGCCCCTGTACCCGCATGGGAGACCCGGAGGAAGTTCCTGGCTCCTGGCTTCGGATTGGCCCAGCTTCAGCTGTTGTGGCCATTTGGGGAGTGAACCAGTACCAGTGGATAGAGGATATCTCTCTCTCTCTCTGGCTCTGCCTCTGCCTTTCTGTAACTCTGCCTTACAAATAAATAAATCAACTTAAAAAAAAAAAAGAAAGAAACAAAGAAAGAAAAAATAAAGTGGTACAGGGGCCACGCTCTGGCATTGCAAGTAAAGCTGCTGTCTGCAGTGCCAGGATCCCATATGGGCACTGGTTTGAGTCCTGGCTGCTCCACTTCTGATCCAGCTCTCTGCTATGCCCTGGGAAAGCAGTAGAAGATGGCCCAAATCCTTGGGCCCCTGCATCCACATGTGAGACCTGGAATTCCAAAGCTCCTGGGTTCAGGTTGGCCTAGCTCTGACCATTGCAGCCAGCAGGGGAGTGAACCAGCAGATGGAAGACCCCTCGCTCTTTCTGCCTCTCCTTCTCTCTCTGTGTAACTTTGAATTTCAAAATAAATAAATAAATCTTAAAAAAAAAAAAAAAAGAAAGAAAGAAAGTGATGCAGCTAGGACTTGAACCAGTAGTTATATAAGATGCCAGCATTATATGTAGCAGTTTAACCTGCTGAGCCACTTAATGCCAGCCCATGTATATTTCTATATATCAGCAATAAACTTTTAGTAAATGAAATTTAGGAAGATACTACATATTTACATAATATCTAAAATACATTTTTTAAAATTTATTTAGAATACGCAATAAGGGCCGGCGCCATGGCTCACTAGGCTAATCCTCCGCCTTGCGGCGCCGGCACACTGGGTTCTAGTCCCGGTCGGGGCGCCGGTTCTGTCCCGGCTGCCCCTCTTCCAGGCCAGCTCTCTGCTGTGGCCAGGGAGTGGAGTGGAGGATGGCCCAAGTGCTTGGGCCCTGTACCCCATGGGAGACCAGGATAGGCACCTGGCTCCTGCCATCGGATCAGCGCGGTGCGCCGGCCGCAGCACGCCAACCGCGGCGGCCATTGGAGGGTGAACCAACGGCAAAAAGGAAGACCTTTCTCTCTGTCTCTCTCTCTCACTGTCCACTCTGCCTGTCAAAAAAAAAAAAAAAAAAAAAAAAGAATACGCAATAAGGGGCCAGTGCTATGGCACAGTGGATTAAAGCTCTGTCCTGCAATGCTGACATCCCATATGGGTACCAGTTTGAGTCCCAACTACTCCACTTCCAATCCAGCTCCCTGTCAATGCACCTGGGAAAGCATCAGAGGATGGCCCAACTCCTGGGACCCCTGAACCTACATGAGAGTCCTGGAAGAAGCTCTGGCTTCTGGCTTTGGGTTGGCTTAGCTCCAGCTGTTGTGGCCATTTAGGGAGTGAACCAGCAGATGAATGACCTCTCTGTGTCTCTTCCTCTCTTTGTAGAATAAAATAAAATGAAGTAAAATAAATCTTAAAAAAAATACACAATATATGTGTGATATATGGTAACACTTGACATGTAACATAAATACATAGTTCTATATAATAAAATATAACACATAATTTGAACTACCTAGGAATCAATCTTTTAAAATATGTAGAATATGTAGAATATATACATATAAAATGATTAAAGTTTATTGAAATACAGACCTTGATATTATATGAAGAATCATGCTCATGAACTGAAGAGAGATTGATTCTCTGTTAATTGGTTCAATAATTCAGTTGAATCTTTATCAAAATCTCGACAAGTTTTCTTTGTGACCTTCACAAGATGACTCCAAAATTTGTAAGGAAGAACAAAAGACTAGGAATCAAAATATTCTTTTTGTTTTAGATTTTTAAATAACTGTTTGAAAAAAATATTTGTTTGAAAGGCAGAGGTACAGAGAGAGATCTTTGATCTCCTGGTTCACTCCCCAGATGGCCACAATGGCCAAGGAGGGACCAGGCCGAAGCCAGGAGCCAGGAGCCAGTAGCTTTATCTGGGTTTCCCACGTAGGTGCAGCAACCCAAGCACTTGGGCCATCTTCAGCTGTTTTCCCAGGCACATTAGTAGGCAGCTAGATGGGAAAAGAATCTCAAACTGCTGCTCATATTGGATACTGGTATTGCAGGTGGAGGCTTAATCTGCTATGCCACAATGCTGGCCCAGAGAGACAAAATATTCTGGATGGGGCAGGTATTGTGGCATAATGGGTTAAGCTGCCACTGTGACACCTATCAGAATGCCAGTTCGAGTACTGGTTACTCAGCATGTGAGATAAGTAATGGAATACAGGAGGAAGTACTGTTACCTACATTACACGGCTCTGCAATATTGGTAGTAAAAATCTGAAATGTGATTATTCTCTCGGGTCCTTTTCTCCACTTACTGCCACTGAAACAGAGTGACCATTCTAAGGAAACAGGTGCCTAAAGAAGCAATAGGTGTTTTCATAGAAGAACCAGGATATCATTATATTTGTTAGATTCCTCAATCCCCTATACCAAACACATCAGTGTTCATAATTTGACCTACCTTGAAGTTTTCAGATTTAAAAATAAGTAGGCCGGCGTCGCGGCTCACTAGGCTAATCCTCCACCTTGCGGCGCCAGCACACCGGGTTCTAGTCCCAGTTGGGGTGCTGGATTCTGTCCCGGTTTCCCTCTTCCAGGCCAGCTCTCTGCTGTGGCCCAAGAGTGCAGTGGAGGATGGCCCAAGTCCTTGGGCCCTGCACCCACATGGGAGACCAGGAGAAGCACCTGGCTCCTGGCTTCGGATCAGCATGGTGCGCCGGCCGCAGCGCGCCAACCGCGGCGGCCATTGGAGGGTGAACCAACGGCAAAAGGAAGACCTTTCTCTCTCTCTCTCTCTCTCTCACTGTCCACTCTGCCTCTCAAAAAAAAAAATGCTGGCACTGTAGGCCAAGGATTAACCTACAACACCACGGCGCTGACCCCAACTAATACATTTTTCAAAATCATTTGAAGTAGATTAAATCAGCAAGAGCATTTTCATTTTATAGAATAAAATAGTATCAAACAGTATTTTCAAAGTCATATAGACTCTCTAAAAAATGTATTTATAGAGGCCAGCACTGTGGCATTGTGGGTAAAGCCACCACCTGCAGTGCCGGTATCCCATGTGGGTGCCGGTTCAGGTCCCGGCTGCTCCACTTTGGATCCGGCCTGGGAAAGCAGCAGGAGATAGCTCAAGTCCTTAGGCCCTTGCACCTGCATGAGAGACCCGGAGGAAGCTCCTGGCTCCTGGCTTTGGATTGGCGCAGCTCCAGCCATTGCGGCCATCTGGGAATGAACCATTGGATGGAAGATCTCTCTCTCTCTCTCTCTGTCTCTGTCTCTTTCTCTCCCTCCCTCCTTCCCTCCCTCCCTCCGACTCTCTGTAACCTTGACTTTCAAATAAACAAACAAGGAAGGAGGGAGAGATCTTCCATTCTCTGGTTGACTCCCCAAATGGTAGCAATGTCAGGGCTGGACCAGGCTGAAGCCAGAAGCCAAGAGCTTCATTTGGTTATACCACATGATTGCAGGGGCCCAGGGACTTGGGCCATCTTCTGCTGCTTCCCCAAGTACATCAACAGGGAGCTGGATCAGAAGTGGAGCAGGGGCTGGCACTGTGGCATAGCAGGTAAAGCTGCTGTCTGCAGTGCTGGCATCCCATGTGGGCACTGGTTTGAGTCCTGGCTGCTCCACTTCCGATCCAGCTCTCTGCCATGGCATGGGAAAGCAGTGGAGGATGGCCCAAGCCCTTGGCCCCTGCATCTGCATGGGAGACCCAGCTCTCTGCTACGGCCTATAAGAGTTCTAGGTTTGAGTCTTGGCTCTGCTTCTTACCCAGCTTCCTGCTAGTGTGCACCCTACGTGTTAGCAAATTATGGCTCAAGTAGTTAGGTCCCTATCACCCACTTGGAAGATCTGGATTGAGTCCAGGGCTTAGGCATGGCCCAACCCTGGCTGTTCAGGCATTTTGGGAAGTGAACCAATGATAGAAGATCTCTTGGCATTTCAAATAAAATTTTAAGATAAATAAAATGTTATAATTATATAGTCTGTTACTTTTTACCCATAATTGTAAAACACTTAATGGGTAAAATGGTAAATTTTAGGTTATATATATTTTGCCAAATTTTTAAAAAATAAACAAATGAACAGAATAATTTTGTGTATGTAAACCCTCTCCAGTCCATCTTCTCTCTGATCATAAACAAGAACTCTAGGGAAAATTTTTTTTTTTTTAGTTTTTTTTTTTTTTTTTTTGACAGGCAGAGTGGACAGTGACAGAGAGAGAGACAGAGAGAAAGGTCTTCCTTTTGCCGTTGGTTCACCCTCCAATGGCCGCCACGGTTGGCGCGCTGCGGCCGGCGCACCATGCTGATCTGATGGCAGCAGCCACGTGCTTCTCCTGGTCTCCCATGGGGTGCAGGGCCCAAGGACTTGGGCCATCCTCCACTGCACTCTTGGGCCACAGCAGAGAGCTGGCCTGGAAGAGGGGAAACTGGGACAGAATCCGGTGCCCTGACCGGGACTAGAACCCGGTGTGCCAGCGCCGCAAGGCGGAGGATTAGCCTAGTGAGCCGTGGCGCTGGCCTGGGAAAATATTTTTTAAAAGATTTATTTTTCCACCTTCCTCCCCACACCAGCTTTGGGTGCTATCATCGTGGCATTCTGTCCTCCTGAGCCCACAATGTCAGGCCCCAACGGGGACCTGGGCGTGCCAGTGGAGGTGGGTGTGGAAGGCAAGGACAACGGCTTTGGGGAAGCAAAATACACTGCTATCAATGCCACGTTGGACCAGATCAACTCTGCTGTGGACCATCTGGGGAACAACTGCCCCCATGACTGCCTGCATGAGCTGCCTGGAATTCCAGCAGCAGCTAGGGGAGGCTCTGGGTGTTGCCAGCCCCTAGGCCCCTGGCTGCCACCCCCACCTCCCCAGCCAGGCTCTGGCCTTGGCACTCATCATCTACCTCAAATACCTTCTCAAGGGCTGTCCTTTGGGCCCCAAGTGAGTCTGCCTACTTGGGCCTCACTCCACTGCCCAGCATGCCTTCCTGAAACCTGGCAGGGGCCTACTACAACCCACCTTCCTGCATGCCCAGGCCTTGAGTGTCCACATTAAAAAGGTTTCCAACCCTCCCCCGACAAAACTGATTTATTTATTGGAAAGTCAGAGTTACACAGAGAGAGAGGAAAGACAGAGACAGAGACAGAGAGAAAGAAAGAGAGAGAGAGAGAGAAAGGGAGAGAGAGGGAAAAAGAGGGAGGGAGGGAAGAGAGAGAACTTTCATCCACTGGTTCACTCCCCAAATGGCTACAACAGCCAGGGCTGGGCCAGACTGAAGCCAGAAGCCAAGAGCTTCATCCGGGTCTCCTACGTGGGTGCAGGGGCCCAAGGACAGGGCCATCCTCCACTGCCTTCCCAGGCCACCAGCAGGGAGCTGGATCAGAAGTAGAGCAGCAGGGCCAGCGCTCTGGCTTAGAAGGTAGGGCCACTGCCTGCAGTGCCAGCATCCCATGTGGGTACCAGTTTGAGTCTTGGCTGCTCCAATTCTGATTCGGCTCTCTGCAGTGGCTTGGGAAAACAGTAGAGGATGGCCCAGGTCATTGGGCCCCTGCACCTGCGTGGGAGACCTGAGGGAGGCTCCTGGCTCCTGCTTTTGATCAGTGCAGCTCAGGCCATTGCAGTCAGTTGGGGAGTGAACCAGCAGATGGAAGAACTCTCTTTCTGCCTCTCCTCCTCTCTCTGTGTAACTCTGATTTCCAAATTAAAAAAAAAAAAAAAAAGTGGAGAGCAGCAGGTACTCAAACTGGCACCCATATGGGATGCCAGCACTGTGGACAGTGGCTTAACCTTACACTTCACCACAGCTCTGGCCCTGGAAAAATACTTTCATAAACTACAGGAGGACTATGAAAATTAAATAAAAGTAGACTGCAGAAGAGAATCACATTACATATGGGTAAGTTTCCCTAACTCCCCTCCTTTCCTGCAGCTTTGCCTCAGTGTTTACTCCAGTCATCATGCTGCTGAATGAAGGCATCTATGACTATAAAAGAGGCCAGCACCGCAGCTCACTTGGCTAATCCTCCACCTGTGGCGCTGGCATCCCAGGTTCTAGTCCCGGTCAGGGCACTGGATTCTGTCCCAGTGGCTCCTCTTCCAGTCCAGCTCTCTGCTGTGGCCCGGGAAGGAAGTGGAGGATGGCCCAAGTGCCTGGGCCCTGCACCCACATGGGAGACCAGGAGGAAGCACCTGGCTCCTGGCTTCGGATCTGCACAGTGCTGGCCGTAGCGGCCATTTGGGGGGTGAACCAATGGAAGGAAGACCTTTCTCTCTGTCTGTCTCTCTCTCTGTCTAATTCTGCCTGTCAAAACAAAAACAAAAACAAACAAACAAAAGACTCTTAAAGAAATCTATTTTCCAGCCATGAAAACCAGAAAGTAGCCCTTTATGGGCAGGAAAGTATGAAGAGATTCCCCAAAGTGAGAGCGGTAGAAAAAGAGGATATCTTAATTAGATGTATCAATCTATACAAGTCTCAGTCAATTCCCTCTATCCTATGAATGACAGTCCCAAATCAGTACAGCCAAGGTTTAGGTCTGAGTCACTGCCCACAGATGATGAAAACAAAATTTATATTCTAATCCTTAAGAGGAGTGCTGTTAAAAACATTAGTTATCTCCAGAGAGCTATAAAAGGACCCAGAGATTTATCAACACAGTATTCACAATGTCCACCATGGAATCCTAAGTTATTTGACATATAATGAACAAGAAAATATGACTCATTCTTATGAGAAGAAAATCAACAAACTACAGTCTAGAAATGGACAAGATAGTAGAACTATCCAACAAAAAATTTTAGTAGGACTGAGCAAAGTATGTCTCTGACTTTTTTAAAGATTTATGTATCTGTTTGAAAGACACAGATGGGGAGATAGAGAGATCTTCCATCCACTGGTCCACTCCTCAGATGGTCACAACAGCCAGGGCTGAGCCAGGAACTTCATCTGGGTCTCCCACATGGGTAGCAGGGGCCCAAGCATCTGACCCCGTCTTCCAGTTCTTTTCCTAGACACACAAGCAGGGAGCTAGTTAGGAAGTAGAACAGCTGGGACACAAACCAGCACCCATATGGGATGTTGGTTATGCTGGTGTTGGCTTTACCCACTATGCCACTACACCGGCCAACTCTATGACATTTTAAACTCATAATAGGGGCCAGCGCTGTGGTGCAGCAGGTTAACGCCCTGGCCTGAAGCACCAGCATCCCATGGGGTGCCGGTTCAACATTCAGCTGCTCCACTTCCGATCCAGCTCTCTGCTATGGCCTGGGAAAGCAGCAGAAGATGGCTCAGGTCCTTGGGCCCCTGCACCATGTAGGAGACCCATAAGAAGCTCCAGGCTCCTGGCTTCAGATCAGCGCAGCTCCAGCTGTTGTAGCCAGTTGGGGAATGAACCATCGGATGGAAGACCTCTCTCTGCCTCTCCTCTCTGTGTAATTCTGACTCTCAAATAAATAAATAAATCTTTAAAAAAACTCATAATAGGTAATATATTAGTGCATGGATTTTAACTACTAATTACATGTTATAGGAAGAGTATTACTTATCTGAAATGCTTGGGTTCAGAAGTATTTTCGAGTTCAGAGGTTTTCAAATTTTGGAATATTTGCATATAATTCATAAGCTATTAGGAAGGGACCTGTATCTAAGCACAAAATTCATTTATGTTTTACATATCCTTTTATATACAAAGCCTGAAGGTAATTTTACAGAGTATTTTTGGTGGTCCTACATTTTTTTTTTTTTTTTTGACAGGCAGAGTGGACAGTGAGTGAGAGAGAGACAGAGAGAAAGGTCTTCCTTTGCCGTTGGTTCACCCTCCAATGGCCGCCGCGGTAGGCGCACCGCGCTGATCCGATGGCAGGAGCCAGGTGCTTCTCCTGGTCTCCCATGGGGTACAGGGCCCAAGCACTTGGGCCATCCTCCACTGCACTCCCTGGCCACAGCAGAGAGCTGGCCTGGAAGAGGGGCAACCGGGACAGAATCCGGTGCCCCGACCGGGACTAGAACGCGGTGTGCCGGCGCCGCTAGGCGGAGGATTAGCCTATTGAGCTGCGGCGCCGGCCAGGTCCTACATTTTGACTGTGACCCTGTCTTATGGGGTTGGATGTGGCATTTTCCACCAAATTTCATATTTTGAATCATTTCAGATTTCAGATTTTTGGATTAATTATGATTAACCTGTATTGTTCTTTAAAATGTAACAAATGAGTCTCCACTTCTCAGAATGGATCATCTCTGCTTCCTACGTAGATCTGAGTGTCTTTTTGTTGCAAAGCATAGTCAGTCTAGTAGCACTCACCTGTCCAACTGCTTGCAGATTATAGCAGATGACATCTTTATTGGCCACTGGAGTTCCATAGAGAAGTGCCTCAGTGAGCCAGCAAATTCCCAGGAGCAAGTCAGAGAAGCTCAGATAAAAGAGTGGTCTTTTCTGTCAAAGCAACAAAATGCTCATTTCATAAGTGACATGGAAAGGAAGCTATGACAGTTATTTTTACGATTGATGTTTCTAGTAGAAAACTTCGCATTATTTTTAGGAGGGCTCTGCCTTTGCTCAACTGTGAGGAATGCAAAGGAAGACTCCAGAAGGAAAGGACCTGCAATCACAAGTATTCCAACTGTCTTGGAATCAGGGTACGCATGGGCAGATTAGCATTGGACCTTCTTACAATAATTCTCTTTTCGGGGCCGGCACGGTGATGTAGCGGGTAAAGCCGTGGCCCGAAGTGCCGGCATCCCATATGGGAGCCGGTTCTAGTCTCAGCTGCTCTACTTCCAATCCCTCTCTCTGCTATGGCCTGGGAAATCAGAAAATGGCCCAAGTCCTTGGGCTCCTGCACCCACACGGGAAACCCGGAGGAGGCTCCTGGCTACTGGCTTCAGATCGGCACAGCTCCGGCCATTGCAGCCAACTGGGGAGTGAACAAGTAGATGGAAGACCTCTCTCTCTCTTTCTGCCTCTCCTATTCTCTCTGTGTAACTCTTTCAAGTAAATAAATCAATCTTAAAAAAAAAAAAAAAGAATTCTCTTTTCTCAGACACAGGGTCAAAGAAAGGAAGGAAATATGAGAAATTTTATGGAGACACATCACAAATGAACAATTAGCCGGCGCCGCGGCTCAGTAGGCTAATCCTCCGCCTTGCGGCGCCGGCACACCGGGTTCTAGTCCTGGTCGGGGCACCGATCCTGTCCTGGTTGCCCCTCTTCCAGGCCAGCTCTCTGCTGTGGCCTGGGAGTGCAGTGGAGGATGGCCCAAGTGCTTGGGCCCTGCACCCCATGGGAGACCAGGAGAAGCACCTGGCTCCTGCCATCGGATCAGCGCGGTGCGCCGGCCGCAGCACGCCAACCGCGGCGGCCATCGGAGGGTGAACCAACGGCAAAAAAAAGGAAGACCTTTCTCTCTGTCTCTCTCTCTCACTATCCACTCTGCCTGTCCAAAAAAAAAAAAACAACAACAAATGAACAATTGACAATATTCTAGCTACACAGAAAATATCTCCTAAAAACAGAAAATGAGATAATCAGCTAAGCATTTAGGGATGTGTCTGGGGACTTAATAGATATTCACAGCAATGAAAAGTCAGGATAGGGAAAAACATCAAGATGAATTACGTATGTTGTCTTTCAATTTCTGACAACATTGTAAAATTTGTCCTCTTATTTTCTAACATCTTTTTGATTGTGGCCTATCTATTTCCACTTGTCTAAAAATCAGTTTTGGAGGCAGGGGTTTGGCATAAGAGTAGGATGCCTGCATTCCTTCTCTGAGTGCCTGGGTTTAAGTACTGGCTCCACTTAATATCCTAGCTTCATGCTCATTGCTCAAATAGTTGGCTCCCTTCCACTCACATGGAAGAACCAGACTGAGTTCTAGACTCCTGGTTTCAGCATGGCTCAGCCCTGGCTGTTGCAGGCATCTTGGGGGAATGAACCAGAAGAAGGAAGATCTCTGTCTTGTTTTGCCTTTAAGTATGTATTACTATCATAATTTTTGTTTTATAAATTTAAATATAAATTTGAAACAAAATGTTTAATAAAAAGAATACTCATTCAGGTAAAAATAAATATTTAAAATATTTTTGGGGACCAGCTTTGTGGTGTAATGGGTAAAGCTGCTGCCATATCCCATATGGGAACTGGTTTAAGTCCCAGCTGCTCCACTTCAGATCTAGCTCCCTGCTAATGTGCCTGGGAAAGCAAAAGATGCCTGCCACCTACATGGGAGACCTGGAAGAAGCTCCTGGCTCCTGGTTTTGGTCTGATCCAGCCCTGGCCTTTGGGACAATACAGGTAGTGAACTAGCAGATGGATGATCTCTATATCATCTCTTTTTGTAACTCCAACTTTCAAATAAACAAATCTTTTAGAAAATATATTTTTGGTTCTTATATGGAAAAATTATGCTTGTTGAGAGGCAAAGAACAATATCTAAATTGAAGAAATTGTAAGATGCAATATTACAAAAATGCTAACTCTCTCTAAATGCTGTACAAATTAAATATAATCTTAAATCTCAACTGATTTTCCTGTGAAACATGACAAACCAATTCTGAATCTGACATAGAAATACAAAAGATCCAGGGGCCGGTGCAGTGGCGTAGCAGGCAAACTAAGGGGCCAGCACTGTGGTGTAGTGGGTAAAGTCACTGCCTGCAGTGCTGGCATCTCATACAGGCACCGATTCAAGGCCCAGCTCTCCACTTCTGATCCAGCTCTCTGCTATGGCCTGGGAAAGCAGAAGAGGGCCCAAGTTCTTGGGCCCCTGCACCTGCATGGGAGACCCAGAAGCAGCTTCTGGCTCCTGGTTTCAGATTGGCGCAGCTCTAGCTGTTGCAGCCACTTGGGAGTGAACCAGTGGATGGAAGACCTCTCTCTTTGCCTCTCCTTCTCTTTCTGTGCAACTCTTTCAAATAAATAAATAAATAAATAAATAATAATAAAGACTTAAACTGAGCAATAAGTATATCAGTTATGGTAACTCTGAAATAAATATTAATGTTGGCCGGCACCGTGGCTTAACAGGCTAATCCTCCGCCTTGAGGCGCCGGCACACCGCGTTCTAGTCCCGGTTGGGGCACTGGATTCTATCCCGGTTGCCCCTCTTCCAGGCCAGCTCTCTGCTGTGGCCTGGGAGTGCAGTGGAGGATGGCCCAAGTGCTTGGGCCCTGCACCCGCATGGGAGACCAGGAGAAGCACCTGGCTCCTGGATTCGGATCAGCGAGATGTGCCGGCTGCAGCGGCCACTGGAGGGTGAACCAACAGCAAAAAGGAAGACCTTTCTCTGTGTCTCTCTCTCTCTCTCACTATCCACTCTGCCTGTCAAAAAAAAAAAAAAAATTAATGTCACTGAAATATTTTCAGGATTGAAAATTTAGGATTTAATGGGACAAAAAAAAGAAATCCAAGTGGTCATATGTATATGAATATATGCCTGATCTCATCAGCAATCAAGAAAATCAAAATCAGAGACAGGCACTTGGCACAATGATTAAGACTCCTACATTCAAGTCTCAGCTCAGCTTCTGATTCCAGTTTCCTGCTAATGTGCACCCTGCAAGGAAGAAGGTGACAGCTCAGTACTTGGGAGTGGAGGGGGGTCCCTGCCACCCAAATGGGACACCTAGATTGAGTTCCTGGCTTCTGGGGTCAGCCTGGTCCAAAAACTGAGAATATCAAGTATTAATGGAAACAAAAAGCAGCAAGGTCTTTTATATACTGCTGGCATAACCATTTGGAAAAGAGAATGACATTAATCTAGGAGATGTGCAATCTTAGGACAATTCTATATTAAGCAAACACTGCAAATAAATGTGTGCATTAAAAGACAGGTACAACAATGCTTACAATAGCATACATAGGTAAACAACTTGTAGTATGTTCATACTACAGACTTCTAAACGTTAAAGAAAATGAAATGAACAGCTATATACATAACATGAATAAATCTGATAAATAATACTGTAGATAACTTACAAAATAATGCACAGAAAAATACATATAGCATTTTATAATATATATCAACTTTAAAAAAGCAATACTGAATTATCTAGAAATATAATACATTACCAATAAACTCTACAAAAAAAGCAAAGAAATTATTATGACAAAAACTGGATGGTGGTTACTTCTAGCAGTGAGGGGAAAGCTATGTGTGATAGGCAAGGACCACAGCAAGTGTGTCTGGGGTACAAGGAATGTTCTGTTTCTTATCACAAACATTTGTTTATATTCCTTCTTTTTTAAAAAATAAACAAGTATTTTAATTTTACTTCCCAAGAACATTTATTTTAAAAAGTTATTTATTTTTTCAGGCAGAACTACATAAAGAAAGGGGAAAAGCCAAAGAGAAAAACAGATCTTCCATCCCCTGGTTCACTCCCCAGATAGCTACAATGGCCAGCGTTGAGCCAGGCTGAAGCCAGGAGTCAGGAGCTTCATCTAGGACTCCCACATGAGTGGCAGGGGTTCAAACAATTGGGCCATCTTCTGCTGCTTTGCCTAGACCGCATTTATACTCATTCCATAACCAGTACATACATGTTTCATGTATTTAGTTCATGTCAAATATATATCACAATAAAAATATTAAAAAAGTTAAAGTCTTTTCCAGATACTAATCTCCTCACATATATAAAAGAGAATTTTTGTCATAGCTTTCCCTCAAATGAAGGGAAAGTTAAGATCCTAATACTTGCTAATAGGGCTGGATGGTCAAGTTGCAACGACTGATAGAAACATAAGTAAAATAATGTATAAAAGATACACTTTAAAGTATGAAATATTTAATAAATATTATAAATCATTATTTTAACCATAGATGGCCTTTGTTCTTAGCAAGGTTGCTAAAAATTCCTGTGAGCTAGGTGGTACATTCACAGATTCTATTGGCCTGTGACATACCACAAGTTTCTAACGTTAACAGTTAAAAAATTTAAATTGAAAAGGAAATAAATGGGGCTAGCACTGTGATGTAGCAGGTAAAGCCCCCGCCTGCAGTACCAACATCCCATATGAGCTCCAGTTCAAGTCCAAGCTGCTCCACTTCTGATCCTGCTCTCTGCTATGGCCTGGGAAAGCAGTAGAAGATGGTCCAAGTTCTTGGGCCCCTGCACACACATGGGAGACCCTGAAGAAGCTCTTGGCTCCTGGCTTCAGATCAGTGCAGCTCCAGCCATTGCAGCCATTAGGGGAGTGAACTAGCAAATGGAAGCCCTCTCTTTTTCTCTCTGCCTCTGCCTCTCTGAAACTCTTTCAAATAAAATGGCCCAAGTCCTTGGGCCCCTGCACCCATGTGGAAGACCAGGAAGAAGCTCCTGGCTCCTGGCTTCAGATCGGCTCAACTCTGGCTGTTGCGGTCATTTGGGGAGTGAAACCAGTGGATGGAACATCTTTCTCTTTCTCTCTCTCTCTCTGTAACTCTGTCTTTCAAATAAATAAAATGAATCTTTAAAAAAAGATATCAGAAGTCTTTTCTAGAGAAAAGGAATAAAAGAAATTTGTTTGCACTAATGATGGAAAATTATGGGTTCTAATAACAGGAGACATAGTCAATCACCTCAACAAAAACTTAACTGAGTACCTACTACGGAAATAATGAAAGATTTCTCCCTTCCTATATGTAACATACTATATACTGAAGGAAACACAAAGAAACATACAGTAGGGGCCAGCATTGTGATGTATCAGGTAAAGTTGCCACCTGTGATGCCAGAATCCCATATGGATGCTAGTTTGTGCCCCGGCTGCTCCAGTTCCTATCCAGCTCTCTGCTAATGCCCTGGGAAAGCAGTAGAGGATGGCCCAAGTATTTGGCTCCCTGCCACCCTTGTGGGAGACACAGATGAAATTCCTACTTCCTGGATTTGGTCTGGCCCAGCTCTGGCCATTGCAGCCTCTGGGGAGTGAATCAGCAGAGATCTCTCCTCCTCTCTCTCTGTAACTCTGACTTCCAAAATGAATAAAATCAATCTTTAAAAAAAAAAAGCAGTATAGTTCAACCTTTTAAGGAAAATAAATCAATAGAGTTCTTGGTAATAAGGAAAATTTAAAAAGCATAAAACATGGGCTTATACCAGCCCTGTGGCATAGTAGGCTAAGCCTCTGCCTGCGGTGTCAGCATCGCATATGGGCACTGGTTCATGTTCCAGCTGCTCCTCCTCTGATCCAGCTCTCTGCTATAGGCTGGGAGAGCTGTAGAAGATGGCCCACGTGCTTGGGCCCCTGTACCTTCATGGGAGACTTGGAAGAAGCTCCTGGATCTTGGCTTCAGATCAGCCCAGTTCTGGCCATTGTGACCATCTGGGGAGTGAACCAGTGGATGGAAGACCTCTCTGTGTCTCTCCCTTTCTCTCTCTGTTACTCTCTCTCTTAAATAAAAAATCTTTACAAAAAGAAAGAAAAGAAAGAAGGGAAGGGAAGGGAAGAGAAGGGGAGGGAGGGGAGGGGAGAGAAGGGAAGGGGAGGAGAGGGGAGGGGAGGGAAGAAAAAAAGAAAGAAATTCATGGTGTTAAACATGAAAGCAAAAACTCTTTTTCAAAAGAAACCCATACATATATATCCATTTGCACTTGTCTTTAATTTAAAGCAAAAGTAGAACAAAAGGACTGGAAAAAAATACATTGTGTGAAAGGTTTTTTCTAGGGAAGTTCTAGGTCCAGGTCTATGCTAGTAAGCAGAGAGATCCACATATCAATGATCTTCTAAAATACTGCTTTTCAGCATTTCTTCTTAAGTGAAATCAAATTACAAAAAATTTGTGGGGAAAGATTTTTGACATAGTGGATAAGAACTTTTGGCTAAATCGTAGTGCCTAGGTTTGGGTCCTGGCTCTGCTCTGGATTCCAGCTTCTTGCAAATACAGACCCTGAAAGGCAGCAGGTGATGGCTCAAGTACTTGAGTCCCTGCCATCCACATGGAAAAAATGGATTGAGTTCCTGGCTCCTGGCTGCAGCCTGCAGTAGCCCTAGCTGTAGCTGGCCTTTGAGGAGTGAATCAGTGAAAGGGAGCTCTATATGTCTATGTGTCTCTCTCTGCCTCTCACATAAATAAAAATTTTTTTAAAAAAAGAATTTCAAGGGGCCGGTGCTGTGGTGCAGTGGGTTAAAGCCCTGGCCTGAGGTGCAGGCATCCCATGTGGGTGCCGGTTCATTCCTCTTCTGATCCAGCTCTCTGCTATGGCCTGGGAAAGCAGTAAAAGATGGCCCATGTTCTTGGGCCCCTGCACCCACGTGGGAGACCCAGAAGAAACTCCTGGATTTGGATCGGCACAACTCCGGCCATTGCAGCCATCTGGGGAGTGAACAAGTGGATGGAAGACCTCTCTCTCTCTCTCTCTCTCTCTCTCTCTATCTCTACCTCTCTCTGCAACTCTGTCTTTAAAATTAATTAATTAATTAAAAAAAAAAAAAAGAATTTCAAGGGGCCAGCGCTGTGGCACAGCAGGTTAAAACCCTGGCCTGCCAGTGGAGGACAGCCCAAGTGCTTGGGACCTGCACCTGCATGGGAGACCAGGAGGAAGCACCTGGCTCCTGGCTTTGGATCGGCGCAGCGCGCCAGCCACAGAACACCAGCCATAGTGGCCATTTTGGGGGGGTGAACCAACAGAAAAAGAAGATCTTTCTGTCTCTCTCTCTAACTCTGCCTGTCAGTAAATAAATAAATAAATAAATAACCCTGGCCTGCAGCGCTGGTGTGCCATATGGGTACTGGTTCTAGTTCTGGTTGTTCCACTTCGAATTCTGCTCCCTACTATAGCCTGAGAAAGCAGATGGCCCAATTCCTTGGGCCTGCACCAATGTGGGAGATTCAGAGGAAACTCCTGGCTTTGACTGGCTCAGTTCCGATGCTGCAGCCATCTGGGAAGTGAACCAGGGGATAGAAGACTTCTCTCTCTCTCTCTCTCTACCTCTCTCTGTAATTCTGTCTTTCAAATAAAGTAAACCTTTTTAAAAAAAAATTTCAAGGAAAATCACACATGTGCAGTAAAGTATAGCTGCTTTAATTTTTTGCTTTGTTTTAAGCATGGACTGAATTAGATTGCCCCCAGAGTTACTGTCTAATCAGCTAGCCCTGGAAAGATTTCTCATGGATGTCTCCAACTTACTTTGATTTGTAAAAATTTAGTAGACCTTTTTTTGGCCGGTGCCATGGCACAACAGGCTAATCCTCTGCCTTGCGGCACCGGCACACCAGGTTCTAGTCCCGGTCGGGGAGCTGGATTCTGTCCCGGTTGCCCCTCTTCCAGGCCAGCTCTCTGCTGTGGCCAGGGAGTGCAGTGGAGGATGGCCCAAGTGCTTGGGCCCTGCACCCGCATGGGAGACCAGGAGAAGCACCTGGCTCCTGCCATCGGATCAGCGCGGTGCGCCGGCCACAGCACGCCAGCCGCGGCAGCCATTGGAGGGTGAACCAACGGTAAAGGAAGACCTTTCTGTCTCTCTCTCTCTCACTATCCACTCTGCCTGTTAAAAAAAAAAAAAAATTTAGTAGACCTTTTTTCAGATTATATCTTCCAAGCACTTCTGCTGTTAAAAACGTTCTTTGGGGACTGGTGCTGTGGTGTAGCAGGTAAAGCCACTGCCTGCAGTGCTAGCATCCCATATGGGTGCCAGTTTGTGTCCCAGCAGCTCCACTTCCAATCCAGCTCTCTGTATGGCCTGGGAAAGCAGTGGAAGATGTCCCAAGTGTTTGTTTCCCTGCATCCACATGGGAGACCCAGAAGAAGCTCCTGGCTTCTGGCTTTGGATCAGCCTAGCTCTGGCCATTGTGGCCATTTGGGGAGTGAACCAGCGATGGAAGAACCCCCGCCATGCCTCTGTGTCTCTTTCTACCTCTTTGTAATCTGCCTTTCAAATAAAATAATAAATATTTTTTAAAAATATATTCTTTGGCCGGTGCCGTGCCTTAACAGGCTAATCCTCCGCCTTGTGGCGCCGGCACACCGGGTTCTAGTCCCGGTCGGGGCGCTGGATTCTATCCCAGTTGCCCCTCTTCCAGGCCAGCTCTCTGCTATGGCCTGGGAAGGCAGTGGAGGATGGCCCAAGTCCTTGGGTCCTGCACCCCATGGGAGACCAGGATAAGCAACTGGCTCCTGCCTTCGGAACAGCGCGGTGCGCCAGCCGCGGTGGCCATTGGAGGGTGAACCAACGGCAAAGGAAGACCTTTCTCTCTGTCTCTCTCACTGTCCACTCTGCCTGTCAAAAAACAAACAAACAAACAATGTAGTTGCTGATATCCTTCAGCCCTGGTAATATGAAAGGCCTGAGAACTGAAGCTAGAGAAAGGAACACGGCCTAAGTTAAACTAGACCCTAAGTCCTTATAAAGCCCTATCCCGATGTCATGCCTGAAGGTCATTTTTGAACAATGTGGCTCTCAGCCAGGAGTGATTTTTCACCACCACTACCACCCTGCCCCAGGGACACCTGTCAATGTTTGAAGGTATTTTTGGTTGTCACATCTGAGGTAAGGAAAGTTTGTCACTAGCATCTCATGGTTAAAGGCTGTTAATGTGCAGGACTACACCCTACAACAATTACCTAGCTAAAAAGGTCCACAGAGCAGAGGCTGACAAACTACTCCACAGATAAGGCTTAGGTCTCTCAATTTTGTCACATCTGGACTCAAATAAACATGGGGGAAATCTGAATTACAGAAAGATAATTTGTATTCAATTACCTTAATAGACAATAACAATACGGTATCATGATTTCTGCTTTTTAGTTTACCTACAAAGTTACACTCTACCGCTGAAACTTCAAAATTTTTTGATTAGGCAATATATTCTAGTAGTTTTATAAGTAAGTATGAGGAGAAGCTTTGGAATGAGACAAGTCTGCTCTCAAATTTCAGTTCTAACACATAAGAGCTGTAAGGCCTGAGGAAAGTTCTTCAACTTTACTAGGATTCCATTTCCTTGTCTAAAATATCAGGCTAATCCTATCTAACTCAGAATTATTTAAAGAATTAAATGACCCCAGCCAGTGCTGTAGTACAGCAAGTTAAGGGGCCATCTGCCACATCGGCATCCCATATGGGAGCCAGTTCAAGTCTGCTGTTTTACTTTCAATCCAGCTCTCTGCTAATGTGCCTGGGAAAGTAGCAGAATATGCCCCAAGTGTTTGGGCCCCTGTTCTCACGCATATGGGAGACCTGGAGGAATCTCCTGGCTCCCAGCTTTGGTCTGGCCCAGCCCTGGCCATTTGGGGAGTGAGCCAGTGGATGGAAGATTGGTCTCGGTCTCTCAGTCTGTCTGTCTCTCTCTCTAACTCTGCCTTTTAAATAAATAAATAAATCTTTAAAAAAAAAGAGAGAGAGAATTAAATGACAAATGTGTTTAAAGCATTGAGAACATGTGTCAAGAATATACTACATACTAAAATAATGTTTAATTTGGAGGGGAACTGTAGTTAACAGTATGAATTTTTGAAAAATCCCTGCTCTGCTACTTACTGCCTAACCAAAACGAGTTATTTTCTGAATGTGAGCTTCAGCTCTCTCATCTGTGAAAGAGGCCATCCTTATGATAGGAAACTGATGAGGATCAACAAGAAATAATGTATGTAAAGCCCTCAGCATAGCTGGAACATAGTAAATATGCCAAATAACACCCAATGGCACTTTCCATGTACAGAAGCTCTCCCATACATGTCCTAAACTATGTTTTACCTAGTTTTGTGTTATTTGGCCTGGTTAAATAGTTGTTACATTTCTCTTAAAATTTTTACTGAATTAGCAAATGTAAATACTTTTTTTTTTTTTTTTGACAGAGTGGACAGTGAGAGAGAGAGATAGAGAGAAAGGTCTTCCTTTGCCGTTGGTTTACCCTCCAATGGCCGCCACGGCTGGCGCACTGCGGCCGTCGCACCGCGCTGATCCGATGGCAGGAGCCAGGTGCTTCTCCTGGTCTCCCATGGGGTGCAGGGCCCAAGGACTTGGGCCATTCTCCACTGCACTCCCTGGCCACAGCAGAGAGCTGGCCTGGAAGAGAGGCAACCGGGACAGAATCCGGCACACCAACCAGGACTAGAACCCGGTGTGCCGGCGCCACAAGGCGGAGGATTAGCCTAGTGAGCCGCGGTGCCTGCCCCCTTTTTTTTTTTTTTTTAAAGTTTATTTATTCATTTGAAAAGCAGAGTTACAGGGAGAGGGAGAGACAGAGATTTCCCATCCACTGTTTCACTCCCCAAATGGATACGACAACCAGGGCTAGATCAAGTGGAAGCCAGGAGTCGGGAACTCTATCCAAGTCTCTCACATGGGTGACAGGGTTCCAAGCAGTCAGGCCATCTTCTGATGCTATCCTAGGCATTTTAGCTGGATCTGAAGTGGAGCAGCTGGGACTCGAACAGGAGTCCATATAGGAATGCCAGCATTGCAGGTGGCAGCTTACCCCACTGCGCCACAATACTGGACCCCTTAACTTCATCTTTTTAGTATAAATAGTTTTTTTTTTTTCTTTTAAGATTTCATTTATTTATTTGAGAGGCAGAGAGAGAGAGAGACAGAGAGGGAGGGAGGGAGGGAGGGAGAATAGAGAAAAAGGTCTTCAATCAGATGGTTCACTCCCTAAATATCCACAATGGCCAGAACTGGGACGATCGGAAACCAGGAGCTTTTTTGGGTCTCCCATGTGGGTTCAAGGGCCCAAGCACTTGAGCCATCTTCTACGGCTTTCCCAGGCCATAGCAGAGAGCTGGATCAGAAGAGAGTAGCCAGAATGTGAACCAGTGCCCGCATGGGATGCTGGTGCCGCAGGTGGAGGCTTAACCTACTACACCACAGCGCCAGCCCCTATAAATAGTTTTACAAAGGTTGTTTTTTGTTTTTTTTTTTTTTTCAACCGTTAAATTGTAATTGCCCTAAAGGCCAGAGCAGCAAAACAAATATCTTTCATATTGCAAAGTCTTTGAACTATCTCCTAGTCTCACCAGCAATTTTCCCAAGGTATCAAAATCGGAAAACTTGCTGGCACTCCATGTGAGTGCCAGTTCAAGTTCTAGCTGTTCTACTTTTTTTTTTTTTTTAAGATATATTTATTTGTTTGAAAGTCAGAGTTACACAGAGAGAAGGAGAAGTCTTCCATCTGATGCAGCTCCCTATTAATGTGCCTGGGAAAACAGTGAAAATGGCCAAGAACTTGGGACCCTGCACCCACATGAGAAACCTAGATAGAGTCCCAGGGTCCTGGCTCTAGCCTGGACCTGCCCCATCCATTGCAGCCATTTGGGGAGTGAACCAGTAAATGGAAGATCTCTCTCTCTTTCTCTTTCTCTCCCTCTCTCTATAACTCTGCCTTTCAAAAAAATAAAAGGAAAAAAGAAAAAGGAAATCTCATCTATAGGCAGAATTCTCCCATGCTTAGAGTGAACAGACTTCAGAAAATACTGTTTCCAGGGCTGGTGCTGTGGTGTTGCCGGTAAAGCCGTCACCTGCAGTGCTGGCATCCCATATGGATGCCAGTTTGAGTCCCGGCTGCTCCACTTCCTATGCAGCTCCCTGCTAATGCACCTGGGAAAGCAGCAGAGGATGGCTCAAGTCCTTGGGCCCTTGCATCCATGTGGAAGAAGCTCCTGGATCCTGGCTTCGGATCAGCGACCATTTGGGGAGTGAACTAGTGGATGGAAGACCTCTCTCCCTCTCTCTCCCTCTCTCTCTCTCTCTGCCTCTCTGTAACTCTTTCAAATAAACAAATCAAAAAACAAAACAATATATTTTAAAAAATACTATTTCCTTAACCTTAATAATTGATGCATATCAAATAAATCCACATGTAATCTCTCAGAATTCAAAGCTATAGTTAAAATAATTACCTAAAATAAAAAGGAGTTCTACAATAGCACCTAAGATATCTCAGTCTATTAAAATGACAAATTTGTAAGTAATTCATACAATTATCCCATCATTCCAACTATCTGTTACTTAGTTCAAAGGCTAAGTCACTACAAGTTTAGATCCAACATAAAGAGAGAGTGCTCACCTCAGCAGATTTCTGTATATTCTGGAATACAGAATAAGCAATAAGTGAACTTGAACCTATAATGCTGGAAGAGATAGAAGATGGTCATTAAAATAGGACAATGAGGTTCCTTCATTTTTGCCAAGTTTTTAAAATTTGTAACTGATGTAAAATAAACTGTGCTTTTTGAAAAATGTGGATTGATAAGCATTGTGGCACAAAGGATTAAGAGGCCACTTGAGATTCTCACATCCCATATTGTGCCAATTTAAGTCCTGACTACTCCATTTCTGATCTAGCCTCGTGTTAATGAATTCTGAGAGGCATCAGGTGATGGCTCAAATGCTCTGCCACCCACAGGGGAGAATTGGATTGAATTCTATTTTTTTTTAAAGATTTATTTATTTATATGAGAGGCAGAGTTACTGACAGAGGGAGAAACAGAGAGAGGCCTTCCATCCACTGGTTCACTCCCCAAATGGCCGCAACTGCCAGAGCTGGGCCGATCCAAAGCCAGCAGCTAGTAGTTTCTTCCAGGTCTCCTACATGGGTACAGGGGCCCAAGCATTTGAGCCATCTTCCACCGCTCTCAGGCCATCAGCAGAGAGCTGAATCAGAAGAGGAGCAGCCAGGACACGAATTGGTGCCCATATGCCCAAATGGGATGCCAACACTTCAGGCAGAGGCTTAACCTACTATACCACAGTGCCAGCTCCTGGACTGAATTCTGGACTTCTGGTTTCAGCCTGACCCAGACCTGGCTATTTTGGTCACTTGGGGAGTAAACCAACAGATAGAAGTTCTCTCTCTCCCTTTCAAGAAAATGAAATCAAACATTAAAAAAAGGAATGTTTCACAAATCTGCATGTCATCCTGTGCAGGGACCATATTAAACTTCTTTGTGCTGCCAAAGCGAACCCTTTGCCGTTGATTTTGCAATCAATCCTGTTAATCAGGTCATCTGCTGATTTTCAGAAGTCATTCCTCAATCTTCTTTTTTCTTGCTGTTATTGTTGCTAATGTTCTACCAACATGTTTAATATATTTCTCTGTAACTTAAAGAACAGAAGCAAATGCCCAGGGGAAGACTGAAAAAAAACTGCAGAGTTCTCCAGGTTTTTTAATACTAAGTTCATATATGAAATCAAATAAACATACCTCAGAGTAGCCATGACAAACTGTATCCATTGTATTGCAGAAAAAACCTAAGTAAAACAAGGAAGAGAAAAATTAAACCTTTTACATTTAATATTCAACCTACTCTAAGTTCACTATTTATTAACTATCTCTGCAGCACAAAATTATATCCAAGGCCTAATCAAAACATTACCAAGTCTGAGAATGAGTAAAAAGGCTAAACAGACTCTCTCTCATAAAAGCAGGGCACTCCTTTTTCCTCACTTAAGATGTAGAAAGAAAATGACTGAATGAAAAAAGAAAAGTGAATGAGAAAACGAATAAAAGGAAGAATAAAATGGAAAAGAGGCAGGAAAATTTTGAGAGTGAATAGACAGACAGATGTAAAGAATGGCTAACAAGAGAGGCACAAAAATATTAAATAAAGTTGAGTGAAAGAGCTAGAAAAATAGACAAAAACTGGAACAGCAAATGAGAGCAAAACAGAAGAAAACTTAGTAGTATGGAGAGACTGTGAGTAAAAAATACACAACAGGAAAGAAGAAATGGGGAGCAAAAAAGAAAAGGGGGACAGCTTCTGACCTTACCAAGTCCCAGTTGTCCTCTAGAACGTGAACCTCCAGCGGGAAGGCCATAGGAATTTTAGTTCCAACTACCCTTAAGCGGCAGACCCTTCACCGTCAGGATCTGAATCTCTAAGCAGTGGCTTAGGCTCCACCCCTAGGCCAGCAGGGCTCCTTCCTACCTAATTCTACTCTGTACCTTGAGGGCAAGGAGAGAGGTGGGGACAAGAGGAGGAGAAAGCCAAGCAAACAAAGAACAAAAACAGAAAGAGCAGGTGACAAGGAAACAAAGTTGTAAGAACCTTAGGAATTGCAAGAAGGGGCAAGAGGCAAAAGTAATAAAAAGCAGAGTGAATGAGTCAGCATGAAAAGATAAAAAGAGCTGCAAGAAGGTAAGAGAACAGCAAAAAGAGGAGAAGAAGAAATGGGGTAGAAGGGAGGGCTGCTAAACATTTGTCCATTTGGAGACATAAGCCATGACAAGAGATTTCATCCGGTCAATAAAGTTTTAATAATACCAGTGAAAACCTGCAAAGAGGCTATGTTTGTCATATTAAATATCCCAAACCCCAAATTCCCACCAGAATATATATTATTAAATTATTCATTTAATATGCTTGTGTTTAAATATTAACTTTATGCAGTGAGTTATGGGAGCTACAAAGATAAATAAGATCCAGATCCAGCCTTCTAAGATTTTATATTACAGCAAGAAAAATGGCTTGAATATCAACAACTCAAATATCAACAACTCAGTTGCATACAATTATATACGCAGAGTGACATTCAAACAAGGTTTGGAAGGATTAGTAAAATTTAGAGAAAGACTGGAGGAAAGAGAAAACAGAATGAAGAAAACTAATTTATATAACCATTTATTTTTCATCCAGCCATACTTTCATATATCCTACAAATATTTCTTATAAATTAATCATTTACACTGCTGAAATAACTTAAATATATGGCTAATTTATTAAGATTATAGTCTAGAGTGGGAGACCAGATATTGTTCAGAGAAAGTATATTTTAGTAATTTTGCTTACATTATTAGATAAACAAATATAAAAAATACCAGGAAAGTTTAAATTCAGAAATCTACAGTAAAAGGTCTTAAAGAGTTTTTGAAGCCACTAATCATGTCTACTTTATAAGGGCTAGGTAGACTAATGACAGTCTCATCAAGTGATAAAAAAAATGCCTTTGGACAAAGGACTCTTGTGTTAGTCAAGAACAAATCTCAAATTGTTCAGAGAACTGCCATGCTAAATCAGTCTACTGCTCCTGATAAGATAACGACCCCTGGAGAATCTTTGGCATCTCTTCCAAACTGTCTATACCACCTACCAACATTTGAGAATTTAGTCTTCACCTTTTCTCTCTAAACTAATTCTCTGTATATTTGGCACTCTTCCCCTTTGGAAGATTTTTGGAAACACAGTTTTGCCATCTTCCTTTCTTAGAAGGGATAACCCAAGCTCAAACAATGAAATAAGTGGGTTTTTTGTTTTGTTTTGTTTTTTTCTTTTCCTCGTTTTGTTAAAAAAAAAAAAAAAAAAAAAAAAAAAAAAGCTCCATAGTATGTTCAAACTCAATAGGCTAATCCTCCGCCTACAGCGCCAGTACACTGGGTTCTAGTCCCGGTCGGGGCGCTGGTTCTGTCCCGGTCACTCCTCTTCCAGGCCAGCTCTCTGCTGTGGCCCGGGAAGGCAGTGGAGGATGGCTCAAGTCCTTGGGCCCTGTGCCCCCATGGGAGACCAGGAGAGGCACTTGGCTCCTGGCTTCAGATCAGCGCAGTGTGCCGGCCGCAGCGGCCATTGGGGGGTGAACCAAAGGCAAAGGAAGAACTTTCTCTCTGTCTCTCTCACGGTCCAGTCTGCCTGTCAAAAAAAAAAAAAAAGCTCCATAGCATGTTCAAACACATCCTAGCTCTTATTTAATGTAATTGTCTACTATTTACAAACCAATTAAAATGAACAGGGATTTATTAAACTTTAATCCTTAACACAATCTTTGAGGTAAAGAGTATCATTCCCATTTTAAAGATGAGGAAACGGGCCGGCGCTGTGGCGCAGCAGTTAATGCCCTGGCCTGAAGCTCAGCATCCCATATGGGCCCCGGTTCGAGACCTGGCTGCTCCACTTCCTATCCAGCTCTCTGCTGTGACCTGGGAAAGCAGTAGAAGATGGCCCAAGTCCTTGGACCCCTGCACCCATGTGGGAGACCAGGAAGAAGCTCCTGGCTTCGGATCAGTGTAGCTGCGGCCAGCTGGGGAGTGAACCATCCGATGGAAGACTTTGCTCTCGCTCTCTCTCTCTCTCTGCCTCTCCTCTTTCTGTGTAACTCTTTCAAATAGATGAGGAAACCAAGGCTTAAAAATGTTGTTCCTGGAAGGCTGGCGCCGCGGCTCAATAGGCTAATCCTCCACCTGCGGCGCTGGCACACCGGGTTCTAGTTCCGGTTAGGGCGCCGGATTCTGTCCCAGTTGCCCCTCTTCCTGTCCAGTTCTCTGCTGTGGCCAGGGAGTGCAGTGGAGGATGGCCCAGGTTCTTGGGCCCTGCACCCACATGGGAGACCAGGAGAAGCACCTGGCTCCTGGCTTCGGATCAGCATGGTGCGCCGGCGGCAGCGCGCCAGCCGCAGCGACCATTGGAGGGCGAACCAACGGCAAAGACCTTTCTCTCTGTCTCTCTCTCTCTCACTGTCCACTCTGCCTGTCCAAAAAAAAAAAAAAAAATAAAGAATGTTGTTCCTGGAGCCAGCGCTGTGGAGAGACGGGTTAAGCCACAACATGCTGTGCTGGCATTCCATACAGGCACCTATTTGAGCCCAGGTTGTTCCACTTCCAATCCAGCTCCCTGCTAATGCACCTGAGAAAGTAGCAGAAGCTAGCCCAAGTACTTGGGCCCCTGCACTGATGTGGGAGACCTGGATGAAGCTCCTGGCTTTTGACTGGCCCAGTCCTGACTATTGTGGCCATTTGGAGAGTGAGCCAGCAGATCAAAGATCTCTCGTTGCTTTTGCCTATCCCTCTCCATATCTCTGCATTTCAAATAAATAAATTTTTTTAAAAAGTTATCATTTCTCCAAGGATCCAGTCATCAGGAAGTAATGCAGAGTTCTCACTTTTAATCACCACATTTCTCTAGCAGGAAGCTGGTTAACAGAAAAACAGGGAAAGACAATTTTAAAAATTAATTTGACCTCATGGGAGCTCTTTGATCATTTACGCATAGAAAAGAGAACACATCCTTAGTGAAGAGAGCAGCACAGGTTTTAGATCAGGCAATTTTTAAAAAATATTTATTTATTTATTTGAAAGGCAGAGTAACAGAGAGTCAGAGGCAGAGAGAGAGAGAGAGATGGGTCCTCTATCCACTAGTTCACTTCCCAGATGGCCGCAATGGCCGCAGTTGTGCCTATCTGAAGCCAGGAGCCTCTTTTGGGTCTCCCACGTGGGTGCAGGGGCCCAAGGACTTGGACCATCTTCTACTGCCTTCCCAGGCCATAGCAGAGAGCTGGATTGGAAGTGGAGCAGCTGGGATTCCAACCGGCGTCCATATGGGATGTCAGTATTGCAGGCAGTGGCTTTACCCACTACGCCAAAGGGCTGGCTCTGCAGTTGTTTCTTACTTATTATGACACTAAAATCACAAGCAACAAAAAAATAAGCAGGTAAATTGGTATTCAAAATTTTAAAAATTTGTGCTTCAAGGATACCCTCAAGAAAGTGAAAAAACAATCCACAGAAATTATTTGTAAATCATGTATCTGATAGAGGACTTATGTATAGGACATATAAAGAATTTTTACAATTCAATAATAAAAAGAACCCAACTGAAAAATGGAAACACTTTTAAATAGAGACTTCTCAAAAATATATACTAAGGGCGGCGCTGTGGCGCAGTGGGTTAAAGCCCTGGCCTGAAGTGCCGGCATCCCATATGGGCACCAGTTCTAGTCAATGCTGCTCCATTTCCGATCCAGCTCTCTGCTATGACCTAGGAAAGCAGCAGCAGATGGCCCAAGTCCTTGGGCCCCTGCACCCGTTGGGAGACCTGGAAGAAGCTCCTGGCTCCTGGCTTCGGATCGGCGCAGTTCCGGCCGCTGCAGCCAGTTGGGGAGTGAACCATCAGATGGAAGACCTCTCTCTCTGTCTCTACCTCTCTCTTGTAATTCTTTCAAATAAATAAAATAAATATTTAAATATATATATATACACACACACACACACATACACTAATGATGATCAAGAACATGGAAAGACAGCATCAGTAGCCATTAGGGAAATCAAAATCAAAATCATAATGATATGCCATTTCAAAACCACGAGGATGGCTATTATCAAAAAGACAGACTATAGTAAATGTTGATGAAAACATAGAGAAACAAGAATCCCCCTACACTGCTGATGGGAATGTAAAATGGTACAGTTACTTTGGCAGTTCCTTAACAGGTTATAGGATGTCTCTGGCTGTAATATCCCCATGTCTACTAGGTATATAACTATGAGAAATGAAAACATATGCCCACCTAAAAACTTGGGACACAAATGTTCACATTAGCATTTAGCATTATTCATAATACACAAAGAAGCAGAAATACTCCAAATGTCAATCAACTGGTGAATGGATAAATAAAATGGACATCCTTATAATCAGTAATGAGAAGCAAAGAATTACTGATATATGTTACCACATGAAAGAACCTTAAAAATATTCACACTAAGTGAAAGAAGTCAGTCACAAAAGACCATATAATAGGATTTAATTCCTAAGAAATATCCAAAATAGGCAAATCTATAGAAATGAAAAGTAGGGGTTAGCACTGTGGCACAGCAAGTTAAAGCCCCGGCCTTTGGTGCTTGCATCCCATATGGGCACTGGTTCAAGTCCCGGCTGCTCCACTTCCAATCCAGCTCTCTGCTATGGCCTGGGAAAGCCGTAGAAGATGGTCCAAGTCCTTGGGCCCCTGCATCCACATGGGAGACCTGGAAGAAGCTCCTGACTCCTGGCTTCAGATCAGCACAGCTCCAGCCATTGCAGCCATTTGGGCAGTGAACAGGCAGATGGAAGATCTCTCTCACTCACTCTCTCTGACTCTACCACTCTCTGTAACTATTTCAAATAAAGAAAATAAATCTTAAAAAAGAAAGAAATGCAAAGTAAATCAGTGATTATCTAAGGATAGTAGTATAGTTTGGGAAGGAATGAAGAATGACTGCTAATAAGTATAAGGTTTCTTTTTGGGGTCACAAAAAAGTCCTAAAATTATTCGTGATGGTTGCAAACACTGTGAATATACTAAAAATCATTAAATATTTTAAAAGTATGAGTTAAGCAGCAGGCATTGTGATATAGCAAGTTACAGAATGCCAATCCCGTATCAGAGTGCCTTTTCAATTCCTGGCTCTTCTGCTTTTAATCCAATTTCCTGCTAATATACCTGGGAAGGCAGCAGGTGACAGCCTGGGTTCTTGCCACCCACACAGGAGATCTGAATGGAGTTCCTGGCTCCTGGAAGATATACCTCTCTCTTTTTCTCCCCCTCTCTTTTACTCTACCTTTCAAATAAAAATAAATAAATCTTAGAAAGGGGTGAATTATATGGTATGTGAATTTTACCACAATAAGGCTATTGGCAAAAAAGTGAAGTTTGGGATAAAAACAAGGAAAAAATGCTCCATTGATGGAATTTGTGGTTAATCATTAATAGATAACATGTTTCTGCCTTTCTAATTGAAAAAAAAATAGTATTCAGAATGAAAGGGATAAAACAAACATTGTAAGAGGGAATTGAAGATAAAGACTGTAAGAGAGCACCTGACTATTACAAATACACCCGCCACTTTTGGCCAGGATTTTGATAAAACTTGCAGGTTAACCCCTACTGGACAAAATCTAGGAGTTCTTGTAAAAATAGAAAAATTTGTGAAAAACTGGTGATAACGTAAATTTTTTTTAAAGATTTATTTATTTATCTGAAAGTCAGAGTTACACACAGAGAGAAGCAGAGAGAGAGAGAGAGAGAAAGTCTTCCATCGGATGGTTCACTCCCCACTTGGCCGCAATGGCCGGAACTGCGCCGATCTGAAGCCAGGAGCCAGGAGCTTTTTCCCGGTCTCCCACGCAGGTACAGGAGCCCAAGGACTTGGGCCATCTTCTGCTGCTTTCCCAGGCCACAGCTGAGAGCTGGATAGGAAGTGGAGTAGCCGGGTCTCCAACCGGTGCCCATATGGGATGCTGGTGCTTCAGGCCAGAGCGTTAACCGGCTGTGCCACAGAGCCGACCCCAATAACTAAAATATTTTTATACTTTAATAAGGATAAGTCAAACAGAGCTGGCACTGTGGTGTAACGGGTAAGGCCACCACCTGCGGTGCCAGCATCCCATATGGTCGCTGTTCAAGTTCCGGCTGCTCCGCTTCTAATCCAGCTCTCTGCTATCACCTGGGAAAGCAATGGAAGATGGCCCAAGTCCTTGGGCCCCTGCATCCGCGTGGGAGACCTGGAAGAAGTTTCCTGGCTCCTAGCTTTGGACTGACGTGGCTCCGGCCGTTGCGGCCATCTAGGGAGTAAACCAGAGGATGGAAGACTCTCTCTCTCTCTGCCTCTCCTTCTCTGTGTGTAACTCTGACTTTTAAGTAAATAAATATATCTTTAAAAAAAAAAAAAAGAAGATGGCCCAAGAACTTGGGCCACTGCATCTGCGTGGGAGACCTGGAAGAAGCTTCCTGGCTCCTAGCTTTGGACTGACGTGGCTCCAGCCGTTGCGGCCATCTAGGGTGTAAACCAGAGGATGGAAGACTCTCTCTCTCTCTCTCTCTGCCTCTCCTTCTCTGTGTGTAACTCTGATTTTTAAGTAAATAAATATATCTTTTTTAAAAAAAAAAAGAAGAAGATGGCCCAAGAACTTGGGCCCCTGCACCCACATGGGAGACCTAGAAGTAGCTCCTGGCTTCAAATTGGCACAGCTCTGACTGTTGCAGTCATCTGGGAAGGAACCAGCAGATGGAAGACACCTCTCTATCTCTCTCTCCGCCTCTGCTTCTCTGTAACTCTGCCTATCAAATAAATTAATTAAAAAAAAGAATTTGTAAGGCAAATTCAAATTTTTCTGAACTGTCCCCCCAAATCACATACATACAAACACAAACTGGACTCTTTCTTGCAATATTTCTAACCAAAGAATCTCGTTGTATAAGACTGAATCCTGTTATCTTTGATGACTATTTCATTTATACATACATATATATGCAAAGAAATATTTTTAAAGATTTATTTATTTGAAAGAGAGCAGGGGGCTGGAGCTGTGTCATAGCGAGTGAAGCTGCCACCTGCAGTGCTGGCATCCCTTGTGGGTGCTGGTTTGAGTCCTGGCTGCTCCCCTTCCAGCTCCCTGCTGTGGCCTAGGAAAGCAGTAGAAGATGGCCCAAGTGCTTAGGCACCCACTTGGGAGGCCCAGAAGAGACTCCTGACTCCTGGCTTCGGATCTGTGCAGTTCCTGCCGTTGCGGCCAATTGGGGAGTGAATCAGGGGTTGAAAGACCTCTCTTTCTCTGCCTTTCAAATAAATAAATTAATTAAAAAAAAAAAAGGCAGAGTGACAGAGTAAGGAAGGAAGACAGAGAGAGAGAGGGAGAGAGAGAGAATCTTTTATCTGCTAGTTTACTTCTCAACTGGCTGCAACAGCTAGGGGTAGGTGAGGCCAAACCTAGGAGCTAGAAACTTTATCCTGGTCTCTTCATGGGTGGCAGAGACTAAGTATTTAAATCATCTGCTGCTTCCCAGGTGCATTAGCAGGGAGCTGGATTAGAATTTGAGTAGGCAGGCCGGTGCCGTGGCTTAACAGGCTAATCCTCCGCCTTGTGGCACCGGCACACCGGGTTCTAGTCCCGGTTGGGGCGCCGGGTTCTATCCCAGTTGCCCCTCTTCCAGGCCAGCTCTCTGCTATGGCCCGGGAAGGCAGTGGAGGATGGCCCAAGTGCTTGGACCCTGCACCCGCATGGGAGACCAGGAGAAGCACCTGGCTCCTGGCTTCGGATCAGCGAGATGCGCCGACTGCAGCGGCCATTCGAGGGTGAACCAACGGCAAAAAGGAAGACCTTTCTCTCCGTCTCTCTCTCTCTATCCACTCTGCCTGTCCAAAAAAAAAAAAAAAAAAAGAATCTGAGTAGGCAGAACTCAAACCAGCACTCCAATATGGGACATACATGTTTCAAGCAGCAGTTTAACCTGCTGTGCCACAATGCCTGCCTCATATATGCAAAAAAAAAATTTTTTTAAGATTTATTTATTTTTATGTGAAAGAGTTACAGAGAGGGAGAGACACAGAGAGGGAAGATCTTTCATCCTCTGGTTCACTCCCCAAATGGCCAGAAAAGCCAGCGCTGGGCCAGGCAGAAGCCAGGAGCCAGGAGCTTTATCCAGGTCTCCCACAAGGGTGGCGGGGGCCCAAACACTTGGGTCATCTTCCGCTGCTTTCCCTGCTAACTCCATTAGCAGGGAGTTGGATCAGAAGTGGAACAGCTGGGACACGAACTGGCACTCATATGGAATGCTGGCGTCACAGGGTTTATTTGCTACACCACATTGGCGACACCCTCACAAAAAAGTTTTGACATTCATCCATAACAGGGACTTCAAAGGCTCATGGAAAATGCCTATTGTGAAAAAACTATGAGGGGCTGGTGTTATTAGTAAGTTAAGCTTCTGCCTTTGGCGCAGCATCCCGTAAAGGCGCTGGTTCCTGTCCCAGCTGCTCCTCTTCCGATCCAGCTCTCTGCTTACAGCCTGGGAAAGCAGTGGAAGATGGCCCAAGTCCTTGGGCCCCTGCATCCATGTGGGAGACCCAGAGAAAGCTCCTGGCTCCTGCCTCGGATCAGCTCAGCTCCAGTCATTGTGGCCATCAGGGGAGTGAACCAGTGAACAGAAGACCTTTCTTTGTGTCTCTCTCCCTCTCACTGTCTGTAACTCTACCTCTCAGATAAATAAATAAGATCTTTAAAAAAGGAGAGAAAAAGCTATACTTGGATATCAAATTTTTTGCACCAAAACAAACATATTTTAATTCCATTTTCCACAAACCTTTTGAAGTATCCTATGTGTGTATGTCTGTGTGTGTATGCAGACAATTATTGGACACAAACATTGATTAATTATGGTGGCAAGTCCCTTAGAATGCAGTATATAAATGACATTCTTACCCTCACATCTATTTGACCAGCAAGTTTGTAAATTCAATTCTACTTAAGCTTCTCAATTTCTTTCTTTCTTTCTTTTTTTTTTTTTTTTTTTTTTTTTAAGATTTATTGGCCGCAATGGCCAGAGCTGCGCTGATCTGAAGCCAGGAGCCAGGAGCTTCTTCCAGGACTCCCACGTTGGTGCAGGGGCCCAAGGACTTGGGCCATCATCTGCTGCTTTCTCAGGCCATAGCAGAGAGCTGGATCAGAAGTGGAGCAGCCAGGTCTTGAACTGGCGCCCATATAGGATGCTGGCACTGCAGGAGGCGGCTTTACCCGCTACGCCACAGCGCCGGCCCCATCTTAATTACATCATTACTTCTCTAACCCGACTATTAAACTCTGGTGGTCCCAAACCTGTTACATGGTGAGACCCTTCAGACTCTCAACTAATTTATGTTTTTACAGATTCCTCTCAACATTTTCCCAACACAGCTGTGCATGCTTTTGCCCTGGCTAGAAATACAACTTCCTGTTGCTTTATAAATTTCTTTTATCCTTCAGATCCAGGTCAGACATCAGCTCCTGTCTGTGGCTCCCCCTGGCACTCCTGGGCACCACCGACTTGTCTTAACTTAGAATCTACAAAATAGAAAGCATCCCTTCAATGATGAGAAGAGACACAAGATGAAAATAAAGATTTTCATACTCACAGGTCCTGCAGTGGGAAGTGGCACAGAGCACACCTGGAGACCATTCAGAGGGCACAGGCAGGGACAGAGCAGCAAGTTCATGGGCCAAGGTGGCTGTTGAGTCCAGGACATCATCCATACACAGATGTCCTGCGGGGTTTTTTACCTGGTGAGTTTAAAGCAAGCAAGCACGAGTTCCAGGAGGTCATGCTGTCACTGCGAGGTGGTCACTGGGGTGTAATCTCCATGATGACGTAATGCGTGGCAGCCGGGCAGGTGGGCACCAAGGGAAAAGTGCATAGAGGCCTCTAGATGAGCCACACTGAGGAACTGGGAGGAGACGCCCAACGGCAAAGCGTGCCAAGGCAGACAGGGCCGCACTGCCGGCGTGACAGCGTCCAATTTTTACATTCAGCACGGTGGCCGCCGTGGCCCCTCACACCTGCACCAGTTCACACCACCCAGTCTCCGTGTTTTCCCAAGTCTCTACTACAGTCCCATTTTATGCCGACGCCACGGAACGGGTTCTGTATTACGAATCCTGAGCTCGCCCCACCGCGCCCCAGAACTCCATCTTGTTTATCTCCCTAGTCCCGTGAGGAAATGAAGATCCAAACCATGGACTGAGCAAATCCCTTTCAGATACTATTATCAGGATACCTAAACATTAGTCTTTTTATTATTTTAGTCTTTCCGGAGCGTTCAGAAATGCGCTTTCCCCATGAGCCTCCACGGGGAGGCCTGAGTGGGCCGGGCCGCGGCCCAGTCTCGTTGGCGGGAAGCGGACCCCTACTGCCCCGCTGAGGGGCGCGGCCGGACCAACCCAGGGTACGGGCGGGTCCTAACCCACCCTCTGACGGACCGAAGGCGGGAAGAAACGCGCGCTGGCCTCGTCATCTTCAAAAGGGCGTCAGAGGAGCAAGGAGCTTGCCGCCGCGACGCCACACGCGGGCTTCGCACTTCTCCTCACGCGCAGCACGACGCGGCCGGGGCGGGCCCGCAGCGAGCCTCGCCCCCCTGAGCGCGCGTGCGCAGCAGGGCCCAAAGGCTCCCCCTCCTCCCGCTCCCTCCCGCCTCTCTCACGTGGCCCGGAGCTCGCGCCACGGCCCGACCAAGTTTCGCCGAGTGCGCTTGCGCGGAAGCCGCCCTCCTAGTCACGTGACGCCGGGCGCCTCGCGTTCCCGGCCACGGCCGCCCTCCTTTGGCTCTCGTCCTCGGGCGTCATGGCCGCCTCCGTGCCGCGCTCCACTTCTCTCTCCCCGCTGCTCCCCCTTCTCTTGGGCCTCCTGCTGCTCTCCGCGCCTCACAGCGGCAGCGGCGTGCACACCAAGGGCGCCCTTCCCTTGGACACCGTCACTTTCTACAAGGTAACGGGGGCGGGGGCCTCCCGCGCCGGGCAGGGTGGGCGCTGCTTGTGCGGCCTGGTGCACCGTAGAACCGGGGTGCGGGACGTGCACGCTCCTGGTCCCGGCTCCTGCCTTTGCGCTTCCTCTTTTGCGAAGGAGTTGTTGCACAGATGCGGGAACTGGCGGGCCCTTCCCTTCCCCCTGGGGAGGGGGCGGTGCCGGGCGAGATCCAATCCTCTGGTCCCCAGAGGGAGGCCGCAGGGCGCCGGGCGCCTCCTGGCCGTGGCGGACGGGGTGCTGGGCGTACATCCTGCGCCCTGCGCCGCTTGGATGGGCGGTGTGCAATCACGGTTAGGAATCACGCGAAGTAGAGTGTTGAGGGTCGGCTGCAGCTCAGCCAACCTGTTGCGAACATCTCGGGCCTGAGAACAAAACACCGCTACCCCCTCGCACCCCTCCCCTAGACTGAGCCTGGGGTCCCGGCCTGGGTAGGTGGACAGTTGGCTATGTTGAAGACCGAATGCCGTGGCGCAGCCCCAGGCCCCCTAGCTTCGCTTCCTGCAGGACATAGGCAGTCTAAGCGGAGAGAGCGAGCCAGTCGTTTTATCGTCTGGTTTTGTAGCCGTTGCAGGGAAGTGAAACCAAGAATTGCAGCTCTAAATACCCCGGCTCTAAATGCAGAGTTTCAAGAATTTAGAAGTGTGGGTATGACTGGTTGGCTGTCAGTCATAAATGGCCTATGCTTCTTGGTCCTTTTTTTTGACAAAGTGACACCCCTACCCCACCCTGCTCCATTGCGGTCAGGTACCACCACAGAACAAATGTGAGTAAAAAAAAAAAAAAAAAATACTTTGCACCCTAAAGTTAACAGGACCTTGAGGCTTTGGTGCCCATAGGGGATTGGTTCCAGGGCCCCCTACAGATACCCAAATCTATAGACAGTCAAGTCCCTTAATGGTGACAAGAAGAAAAAAAATCTGTACATACTTGGCACTGTACAATTTTTCTCAAATTTTTTTTTTTAAAGATTTACTTATTATTTATTTGAAAGAGCTACACAGGTAGAGGAGAGGCAGAGAGAGAGAGGTCTTCCATCTGCTGGTTCACTCCCCAATTCGCTGCAACGGCTGGAGCTGCGCTGATCTGAAGCCAGGAGCCTGGCGCTTCTTCCAGGTCTCCCACACAGGTGCAGGGGCCCAAGGACTTGGACCATCTTCTACTGCTTTCCCAGGCCACAGCAGAGAGCTGGATCAGAAGTGGAGCAGCCAGGTCTCGAACTGGTGCCCATATGGGATGCCGGCACTGCAGGCAGTGGCTTTACTCACTACGCGGAAGTGCCAGCACTCCCCTCCCCCATATTTTCGACCCTAAGTTTGTTTTGTTTTTGTTTTTGTTTTTTGACAGAGTGGACAGTAGAGGGAGACAGAGAGAAAGGTCTTCCTTTTTGCCATTGGTTCACCCTCCAATGGCCGCCGCGGTAGGCGCGCTGCGGCCGGCGCACCGCGCTGTTTCGATGGCAGGAGCCAGGTGCTTCTCCTGGTCTCCCATGGGGTGCAGGGCCCAAGGAACTGGGCCATCCTCCACTGCACTCCCTGGCCACAGCAGAGAGCTGGCCTGGAAGAGGGGCAACCGGGACAGGATCGGTGCCCCGACCGGGACTAGAACCCGGTGTGCTGGTGCCGCAAGGCGGAGGATTAGCCTACCGAGCCACGGCCGGCCTCGACCCTCAGTTTGTTGGATCTGCAGAATGCTCCCAGTGCGTTACTGCCTTAGGGCATTTGCATCCAGTCCTTGTGACTAGAACATTCTTTGCCCAGTCTTTGAGAATCAGGCAAGTTATCTCTCATTCAGGCCTAAGTTAAATGTTACCTCTTCAGAGCCCTTCTCTGGTTTCTCCCACCTCCAATCTAAAGTCAGTCACATGACCCTGTTTTATTTTATTTAGATCATTAGTCACTCTTCCCTTGTATTTTATCATCTCTCTTACTAACATATTACAGGCATGTTGAGAAATACCTTGTCTGTTTCATTCTCACTGGTCTGCACAGTATAGCAGGCTACCTGTTACATACAAGGTGCTCAGTAATGTGTTGCATGAATGATCAAAGGTTTTCTCCAGTCTTTCCAAAGCTCACTCTGTTCATTACCATTGAACATAGAGTTTCCTTGTGGTTTGTCCAGCAGCCTAGTTCCACACTTTGCCTTTTTAAGATTTCCAACATCTTTTTTTGGTTTCCTCTGTGTTTGTTTGAAAGGCAGAGTGACAGATCTTTATCTGCTGGTTCACTCCCCAAATTCCTGCAACATCTAGGGCTGAGCCAGACCAGAGCCAGGAGCCAAGAACTCCATCCTCTTCTCTCACATAGGGGACAGTGACCCAAATGCTTAGACTATCTTCTGCTGCACTCCCAGGTGCATAAGGAGGAAACTGGATCAGAAACAGAGCAGCTGGAAGGCCAACTGGAATTCCCATGTGGGATGCGGCAGCCTAACCTGCTGCACCACAGTGCCCACCACGATGCTGTCCCTGTCGCAGTTACCAGCTCCTGTCTTCTGCTTGGCCCGGAATGGCTATTGTAGCCATTTGGGCAATGCACAAGCAGATGGAAGATCTCTGATTTGGGAACTCTGCCTTTCAAATAAATACAATAAATCTTAAAAAACATTCCGACATACTCTGGTAACTAAGAGTGATGAAAGTAAAAGGTAGAGGCCTTTCAGTTCTGTTTCATTGTTAAGCCAGTGTATAATTAATACTATTTCATAATACAAGTATAGGCCCCTTGAAGGTGGAAATCCCTTGTCCTGTTAACCAGCCCCTCCCCTCGCCCCCTGGACATGTGGCCTCTTCTACCCCAGCCTGCCAGGATCTGTTCTTTCGTTACATATTCTCAGAGCATCAGCCACACGCCAGGCACTGTTGGGCACTAAATACAGCAGAAAACAAGACAAGGTTCTTATTCTCATAGATGTGCCTTCTGGTGGAGAGGTAGAACACAAGCAAAGATTTCCAAGTGATTAATGGAGTGAAGAAAATACGGCAGGGTAACGTGATAGAGGATGGTTTTGGACCATCTTAGATGGTGTGATTGGAGGTGTCCCTCCCAGAGGAGAGGACGTTTGAATTGAGCCTTGGACCAAAAGAGAGCCATAGCAAGAACAAGGAGAGAGCATTCCAGGCAGCAGAGGACAAAAAGAAAAGCCCCGGAGTGCGAATACATTTAGTGTGTTGCATTGAAATAAGGCCAGCCGGGCCCCGAGGGATGTGCTCTGATTTGTATTTTTTAAGTCTTCCCTGCTTTTAGGCCCCTAAAGCTCAGACTTTTGGCATCAATGACTAGTTAAAGGTGATCTGTTCTGGTAGCTTCTCCTGTTTTGTGTCTTTAGGAAAAGCCCAGGGCCCAGCACTGTGGTGCCAGCATCCCACATGGGCACCGGTTCAGGTCCCAGCTACTCTGCTTCCTATTCAGCTCCCTGCTAATGCACCTGGGAAAAGCAGTTGAAGATGACCCAAGTGCCTGGGCCCCTGTATCTGTGTGTGAGACCCAGAAGCAGCTCCTGGCTTTGCATCGGTTCATCTCTAGCCACTGATAGTTGACAGTGATGGCCTGTGATGAAAAAACTCGAAGTAGCAATCACCTGGGGTTACAACAGAGTTGTTGGGGGATGACAAGGCTGTTTTACTGTAGCTGCTTAGATAAAATCTGTGTGGAGCAAAGGGAAGTCTTTGGATTCCTCAGTGAGTTTATCAAAGACTTACCATGTGACTTCCCAATTCCACTCCTAGTATGTACCCAAAAGAATTTCATGTAGGAGTTCAAACAAAAACATGAATGTTCACAACAGCATTACTCACAATAGCCAAAAAGGAGAAACAGCCAAATCACCATCAGTCAGTAACCGGGTAACAAAATGTGGTCTGTCCACACAGTGGAATATTTATTTGGCCATGAAAGGGAATGAAGTATTTCTTCTTTTTTAAAAAATATTTATTTGAGCAGCAGAGAGGTGGTTGGGGGCAGAGAGCATGCACATGTGGGCTTCTATCCACTGGGTCACTCCCCAGATGCCCAGGCTGAAGGCCAAAGCCAGGTTTCAAGAACTCAGTCCAGGTCTCCCGTGTGGGCGGCAGGGACCCGGAGTGTGCACTGGCAGGAAGCCTGACTCGAGCAGAGCCGGTACTTGAGCCCAGGCACTCTCCTACGGTGTGCAGACTTCCAAGTGGTGTCTCGACAGCTGTGCCAAACACCCACCCTGGAAATGAATATTGGAACGAGCTACACTATGGGTGGACCTGGAAGACATTATGCTAAGGGAAAGAAGCCAAACATTGTGTGGTTCAATCAGAACAGAAAAACAGGTAGAGGCAGAAAGCAGATTAGCTTAGTGGCGCTGGAGCTCAGCAGAGGATGGGGAATGACAGCTTAATGGGTACAAGGTTTCCTTTTAGGGTAATGAAAGTGTTTTGGAGTCAGGAGTGGTGGTTGCCCAACATTGTTAGCACCCGAAATCCCACTGCGTTGGATACTTTAAAATGATGGAAAGGATGAACTTTATGTTATGTTTATTTCACCACACTTAGAGTCTTGCAGTTTAGGACCAAGCGATCTAGAGGCCAAAGAGAACTGTCTAGGGAGAGGGCGTTGTCTCAGGTTTGGCCTACCACCAATTTCTGTAGCCGTGTCTTCCATGGTGCCAGCTGTTCTTTAGACAGTTTTGTTTATTGTCAGATTTCTGGTCCGTTGATAACGGAGAAGGTTACCTGGGATGATGGGCCGTGGACAGGGACGTACAGCTTGCTGAGGGGCTCCTTGGCCTCATTGAAAGGCACAGTGTAGAAGGCCTTAGTACACCTACAGCTTTGTTTATTCTGGACAGGGTTAATAGATCTTTGGTTAGTATGCGCAAATACCCATTGAGACACCCGGCACTGAGCAGGCACTCACTGTATTACTAAATGAACCAGCGGGTGAATGAATGAATTTTCGTTTGTGAGATTTTGTCTCCCTTGTGGGCTTGTTTCTACTTTCTCAAAACAGGGGACCATGGGAAGGGAACTAGCCCCAAAGGTCCCTGGAATACCTCCTCTTGCTCAGCTCTGTACACCCTCAGGTCATTCCCAAAAGCAAGTTTGTCTTGGTGAAGTTCGACACCCAGTATCCCTACGGTGAGAAGCAGGATGAGTTCAAGCGTCTGGCTGAGAACTCGGCCTCCAGCGATGATCTCCTGGTGGCAGAGGTGGGGATCTCAGGTATGCACAAGTCCAGGATGACTGGGGAGGGCAATGAGGGTGGAAGGTAGTAGCTGTTTGCTTACTTGGAGGGGGAACACCCAGAAGCTCTCCATCCGAGCCACCATGAGAGGGTCAGTGGGTTTCAAGGCATCTGGTGCCCATGGCCAGCCTGACCCAAGCAGATTCTGGAAGCCTCAGCTCAGCCTTGCAGGTGGCTGCAGGGAGAAAATCCCTCTTCTGGTACCTTCCACCACTGTCTGACATCAAACTTACTGTGAGAACTCTGAGCTTCTCCTGTGGGGAACTGTGGGCAGAGTGGTGCCATTTCTCCAGGTAGACAGTATAGGCAAAGTATTTGGTCTTCATTTCAGCTTTTGTACCCAAACCATTGAGGTTTGGGTGTAGCTCACGTGCACTAGTGCTACCTCTAGTCCAAGGGCAGGGCAGCTCTCAGTCACAGCGACATCTTTAATACTGGGCAGCAACATTGAGTGACACTGGGTGGAGATCGGCACAGGTGTTGTAGTTTCAGCCTTCCTGGACCCCTGCCCCAGAGCCAGATACATTTATTTTCTATTTCAAAATCTGAAGCTCATGGAGCTTAACTGACGTGCCTCAGGCCATGGGGCGGACTGGCTCATCCAGAACTCCACCTACGTGTTTGGCCCCAAGGCCAGTCAGCTCTCACCTGGCTCAGCTTCTCCCAGTGAGCAGGGTGCTTCCATTCCCTAGTGAACTGGGAACTCATCAGGGATTCAGGGCCTGGGCAGAGAGAGCTGGCACCTTTCCAGGACAGTTAGTTACCTGCGACTCAGCTTCTGATCAGCTCCCTTGGGGCTTTTGGGATGATAACTAACAATTTAAATGTTTCCTGTGTGCCAGGCCACTGTGCTACATTTTTTATGGGTTTCATCCTTGCGACAAGGCTATGAAGTACTATGGTACTGTTACCCCCCGTTTTTTTAAATGAAGCACCTCATGCTTCAAGTAACATGCCCAAGTCTGTAGAGCTAAGAGGCAGAACTAGGATTGTTACCCCAGACTTCTAGCACTACCACCCAGCAATACTTGGCCCTGGCCATTTCTTCTTGCAGGGTGTCAGCACCAGCCCTGGTACTTCTACTGCCTGTTGGGAAAAACACTGCACAAACTAACAGCAGCCACCACATATTAAGCAGGGCTCGTGCACATATTCCCACAGTGGCTCTCCAACAGCCCAGGTATGTCAGGGACTCTGTTCTTTAGTTATTGCATGCTCCACTTTCTCACTAAGCTCCAGCCAGATTGGCCTTTGTAATCCTTTAAAAAAAACAAACTCAGTCTTGCCCCTGAGCTTTTTGTTTTTGTTTTTCCTTTTTTTTTTTCCTTGCCTCTGAGCTTTTAGAGTTAGAGTCCTTTCTTCCTGAGACGTCCCAGATCCTCAGTGGCTGGCCCCTTGACCTTCAGGTCCCTCAGCTGCAGTCATCTCCATGGGAAGGCGTCCATGAGCACCTGAGGCAGCGTCCTTACTCGGCCGCACTGGCACATCACCCTGTGTTACTTTCATCATGCAGTTAGCCACTTGGGTCGGTTTATCTCTCTTCTAACCCTTACAGTATAGGCTCCTTGAGATCAGAAAGAAGGATACTTTTAACCTCAGCTAGGACCTGGCTTACAGCGGACATGGGGTGAACATTCAAAAGAACCCCTCATTTTTCAGATGAAGGAAGCAAAGTGCAGAGATTAAATGACTGGACGGATGTCACATGGCTAGGATGTGTCAGAGGAGGAATCTGCACCTGGTTAGTGGTCTCTTCAAGTCACACACAGCCGACTCCTCTTCCCTCAGCTCTGCGAGGTAGGAGAGCAGTGCTGCCCTAAGTCCCTGTGGTCTTGCTCCTCATGAATGGTTTCTGTTTACAGATTATGGTGACAAGCTGAACATGGAGCTCAGTGAGAAATATAAGCTGGACAAAGAGAACTACCCCATCTTCTACCTCTTCCGGGATGGGGACTTTGAGAACCCAGTCCCATACAGTGGGGCAGTTAAGGTTGGAGCCATCCAGCGCTGGCTGAAGGGGCATGGGGTTTACCTAGGTATGCCTGGTTGCCTGCCTGCCTATGATGCGTTGGCGGGGGAGTTCATCAGAGCCTCTGGCATGGAGGCCCGCCAGGCCCTCTTGAAGCAGGGGCAGGACAACCTCTCCAGTGTGAAGGAGACGGAGAAGAAGTGGGCTGAGCAGTACCTGAAGATCATGGGGAAAGTCTTGGACCAAGGTGAGGACTTCCCGGCGTCTGAGATGGCCCGGATCACCAAGCTGATTGAGAAGAACAAGATGAGTGACGGGAAGAAGGAGGCTCTGCAGAAGAGCTTGAACATCCTGACTGCCTTCCAGAAAAAGGGTGCCGAGAAGGAAGAGCTCTAACCAGGCTTCCCAGGGTTCCTTGGGGGGCAGGAAGTAGCGTGTTACCTGCCACCTGGGAAACCCTCCTGGGATGTCAGGGGATGGTGGGAAAAGTAGTACTAAACCAACGTCTGGACATTGCTGCTGACGGGACCACACTTGGAACATCTCTGTGGCTGCTCTAGGGATGGCTGGAGCACTTACTCAGATGGCTACTGGTGCCCCTCAGAAGGAACTGGTGCTAGAGGAACGTGCTGCCCAGGTCCCCAAGTGTAATTTTGAGCCAATTAAAGTTTGAATGTTTTGGTTAAGTGGACCTGAAGCCATTCAGTTTTCTTTCTCAAATCTTACTTTGGCCTATGACCACCTTTCCTTTTTGAGTTTATTTCTGAATGTAAGGTGGTATCTACCCTCGGCCAGGGTAACTAACTATCCCGGTAACATCATGGACCCACTGTGGGTAGTAAAATGTGCTGCTTGTTTTCTGGTCCTTAAAATACAGTAGCAATGTTGATGACCACATTGAGCCAACATTACCAGTTTAATTATTTTCCATGTTCTATAAGATCTATAGCACATGCCTGCCCACAGACAGTATACGTACACTGATGTAAATAGTGACTAGCAATTTCAGTATTTCTCCCTTTCATTCTTATTCAGACTTTCGGGTGCTTCTCACTGGCCAGTATGCTTTAGCTGTTTAAGTTTTATCCTTCTATCCAAACAGGATCCTTTCTAAAGCACAAAATACTCGTTGTTTTACAGAAACAGGTGCAGAAAGGAGTCTAAAATGAAATGGGGGTGGACATTTGGTGCAGTTTGCATCACGTGTTGGGATACCTGTATCCCATTCTAGAATGCCTGGGTTGAGTCTCAGTCGCAGATGCTCTGCTTCTAATCCAGCTTCCTGCTAATGCACATCCTGGGAGCCAGCAGATGAGGGCTCGGGTACTTTGGGTCCTGACACCCATATTGGAAATTAAATGGAGATCGGAACTCCAGGCTTCAGGCTGGCCTGAGCCCTAGCTTACATTCATGTGATGAGTGAAGCAGTAGACCGAAGACTGAAAAAAATAGGCAATAAATGAATTTCTTAAAAATTGCATCCACAGTCCTTGAATGTGGTCTAATCTTTTTTTTTTTTTTTTTTTTTTTAAGATTTATTTATTTGAAAGAGTTACACAGAGAGAGGAGAGATGGGGGAGGGTTGTCTTCCAGCCACTGGTTCACTCCTCAATTGGCCGCAACGGCCAGAGCTGTGCCGATCTGAACCCAGGAGCCAGGAGCTTCTTCCAGGTCTCCCACGTGGGTTGTAGGGGCCCAAAGGCTTGGGCCATCCTCCACTGCTTTCCCAGGTCACAGTAGAGAGAGCTGGATCAGAAGTGGAGCAGCTGGAACTCAAACCAGCGCCCATATGGGATGCCGGCACTGCAGGCAGCGGCTTTAGCCACTATGCCACAGCGCCAGCCCCAAATGTGGTCTAATCTTGACTCAGTTGTGAGAGAAATGAAAGGTTGCAGTACACCCCTGGGTGTATGACTGCATTGAATCAGGCTGCGCATCATTATTTGTAACTACAGGGTCTTGGATTGAAAAAAAATACACATTGGGCAGGACTAGTTTATTATCTGCCAAAGGCTCTTTGTTATCAAATATTTTTTCTTCTTTAAAATTTTTTTTTTTTTGAAAGTCAGAGTTACACAAAGAGAGGAGAGGCAGAGAGAGAGGTCTTGCATCCGCTGGTTCACTACCCAATTGGCTACAATGATCAGAGCTGCACTGATCTGAAGCCAGGAGCCTGGAGCTTCCGGGGTCTTCCATGTAGGTGCAGAGGCCCAACGACTTGGGCCATCTTCTACTGCTTTCCCTAGCTATAGTAGAGAGCTGGATCGGAAATGGAGCAGCTGGAACTTGAACCGGCACCCATATGGGATGCCGGCACTGCAGGCAGTTGGCCCCACATTTTTAAAAGATTTTTTAGGGGTTGGTGCTATGGTGTAGTGGTGTAGTATACTGGCACCAGCCAGTTCAAGTCTGGCTGCTCTTCTAATCCAGTTCTCTGCAATGACCTGGGAAAGCAGTGGAGGATGGCCCAAGTGGGCCTCTGTACCCACATGGCAGACAGAAGCTCGAGGCTTTGGATAGCCAGCTCTGGCCATTGTAGCCATTTGTGGAATGAACCAGCAGATAGAAGACCTTTTTCTCTCTCTAATTCTACCTCAAATAAATAAATAAATCTTGAAAAAAACTTTTTCAGATTTTTAATTTATTTAAAAGGTAGAGTTACAGAGAGAGAGATCTTTCATCAGCTGGTCCACTCCCCAAATGGCTGCAACAGCCAGGGCTGGGCCAGGCAGAAGCCAGGAGCCCAAAACTTCTTCAGCATCTCTCATGTTTAGGGTCCAAGCACTTTTGCCATCTTCTGCTGCTTTCCCTGGTGCATTAGCAGGGAGCTGGATTGGAAGTAGAGCAGCTAGATTTTGGACCAGTGCACACATGGAATGCTGACATCACAGGCAGAGAGGAAGACCTGTCTAACTCTGCCTTTCAAATAAATATTTAAGTACAAGAGAGTGCCTTGATTCGAGTACTGGCTCCTCTGCTTCCAACCGCCTTTCCTGCTAATGTCCATCTTGGGAGGCAGCAGATGGTGACTTTAAGTATGTGAGTTCTTGCCACGCACTCAAGACACCCTGATGGAATTCTGAGCTCCTGGCTTGCTGCCCCACCCCTTGCTGTTGCAGGCATTTGGGGAATGAAACAGCAATGGAAGAGTGTGCTCTCTGCCTTTCAAAGAATGAAAACACATTAAAAAATTTTTTTGTTTAAATAAACCTGGTGATGGGTAGGAAGATCTGGATTTTATCTCATTTTCTCAATGCTTAGGAGCTTGAATCTTTTTTTTTTTTTTTTTTTGACAGGCAGAGTGGACAGTGAGAGAGACAGAGAGAAAGGTCTTCCTTTTTGCCATTGGTTCACCCTCCAATGGCCGCACTGATCCGATGGCAGGAGCCAGGTGCTTCTCCTGGTCTCCCATGGGGTGCAGGGCCCAAGCACTTGGGCCATTCTCCACTGCACTCCCTGGCCACAGCAGAGAGCTGGCCTGGAAGAGGGGCAACCGGGACAGGATCGGTGCCCCGACCGGGACTAGAACCCGGTGTGCCAGCGCCGCAAGGCGGAGGATTAGCCTGGTGAGCCGCAGCGCCGGCCAGGAGCTTGAATCTTAATACAGATTTGGGTCCCAACCCTTAAAGTACTTTCCCTTGTATGTAAAATAATACATTATCTGGGACCCAGCTTTCCTGGGCTATATGGAATCTGGAGGCTGCAGAAAAGCTCTGTGCTCCTGAAGCATAAACTAGGAATTTCACAAATAATGAACATAAGCCTTTGGCACATGGTAGCTTGCCCTGCACTGAATACATACCTACATGCAGGCAGTGCCGGCATCTGGGAAACGAACATGAGCACCTGAACAATGTGAACAACCTCAGCCCATCTTTTGGGGAAGTTTTAATGGCAGTGGGGGTAGGGTGGGTTTTGCCTAGTGGTTAAAGACACCAGTTAGCACACCCACGTCCAACATCCGAGTGCGTGGGATCAGTTCCTGCCTTTGGCTCCCGATTTCGGCTTCTTGCCTTTCCAGATCCTGGGAGGCAGCAGGAATGGCTCAGGCAGTGGGGTTCCCGTTCCCCATGCAGGAGACCTGGATTGAGCTCCTTGGGGGCAGTAAACGGGAGTTCTCTTTAAAAACCAAACAGCATTGCTGCATGTTAAACCGCCAACTGTGCCTCCCGTATCAGCAGTGGTGTAAGTCCAGGCTGCTCCACTTCTGACCCAGCCCCCTGCCGATGTGCCTAGGAAGGCAGTGGAAGAATGTCAGCGTGCTTAGGCCCTGCACCCACGTGTGCGACTGCCTTTGGCACGGGCCAACCCCAGCTGTTGGGGCCATTTGGGGAGTGAATCAGTTTCTGTGTAACTCTGCCTTTCAAATAAATAAATACTAAAAATAAAAACAACCCCACAGCTAGGAGATCCAAGTTCCCACCTTGTGTGAAGGGAAAAGAGCACTGGGATGAACTTGATTCCTATCTGAAGCAAGCAGGCAAAAACTGATCAAAGCACATGTAAGGGAGTTTATCGTGCAGGACAGAGTAGAGACAAAAAGAGGAAAAGTTAATAGGGTGATGTCAATCTACCCTAATGGTTTTGAATCCCAGCTAGTGGGTTCAAGAACTGCTGAATGAATCATGTCGTCAGTCTTGCCCAAAATCCTCTAGTAAGCTCCCAAGAAGTTAAGAAGAAAATCTTTCCTTCCCCAGAGTTCAAGGTCCTAATGGATCTGACCCCTACCCCACTTTCTTCTCAAGCCCCGAGCCTTTTCTCAGTCACCAGAACCTCAGGCTAGATGCCGTGGCCCCAGAGGTCCTCTGGGGACCTGGTCAAAGGCTCCTCTAGACACACTGTCACACATCTCAATTTATTAAACGGGACTTAACTACAAAGCTGATTTTCATTGCCCCTTCCCCACTTCACAGCCACTAGGATACAGGGTCTCCTGTTCCATTGTATCAATAGAGCCCTCAAGTCTGCCACATGGAAAGTAGGTGCTTAACACACAGATGCTGAGTTCATAAATGCACATGTGCAAAGCACTATTTTGTAAGCCAAAAAAACTGGTAGCCTTGGCTTAAGGAAAACATTTTTTTTTAAGAGTGAGAGGTTACCCTTTTTTTTAAGGATTTATTTGAAGGCAGAGTTACACAAAAAGACAGATCTTCCATCTGCTGGTTCACTCCCCAGATGGGAAGGCCAGGAACCAGGAAATCCACCCAGGTCTCCCACATGAGTGGCAGGGGCCCAAGCACTTGGCCCATCCTCTGTTGCCTTTCCAGGTCCATCAGCAGGAAGCGGGGTCAGAAGTGGAGCAGCTGGGATGCCGGTACTGGTATTGGAGGCGGCGACCTAACCTGCTGTGCCACAATACTTGCTCAGCATAAAAATTTTAAATTATCTGGCCGGTGCCATGGTTCACTAGGCTAATCCTCCGCCTGCGGTGCCAGCACTCCGGATTCTGTCCCAGTTGCCCCTCTTCCAGGCCAGCTCTCTGCTGTGGCCCGGGAAGGCAGTGGAGGATGGCTCAAGTGCTTGGGCCCTGCACCCCACGGGAGACCAGGAGAGGCACAGCGCGCCAGCCGTGGCGGCCATTTAGGGAGTGAACCAACGGAAGGAAGACCTTTCTGTCTGTCTCTCACTGTCTAACTCTGCCTGTCAAAAATAAATTTTTTTTAATTCTCAAATATTAAAATTTTGTTGGAGTTACAGCACTTAATAACAAAACTGAGATTAACTATACCATTTAGAAGGTTGTGACTTTCTACGAATCCCAACAGAAATGAACAAGGCAGAAATGCCAACTTCAAATGCTTCTAAAACCCATCTTAGGGTAAATTTGCTATGTTTCACTTAACTCTGAAGAATATAAACTTCCCATCTTAATAAATAACATGAAATAAGCAGGAAGTTTCAATAACAAGTCTGTATGATACACTGAAACCCCCTATTATATTAAAACAAAATGAAAGACAAATCCAAATTGAACATAGTGATTGCAAAATATAATGCAATTTTGAACAATTAAAATTATGAAAATATACAAAATTGATGGGCAACACAACTAAGCATTTGTACATTTTCCATTATGTGGAAAACACTAAAAATTTCTCTACTTTTTATCCACATCAAATAAATGATTTACCCAAATGTTTGCTTTGGAGAATCTTATGATCTCAGTAGTATAAAAAGCAATAATTTTGCAGTTTGTAAACAGTAGTCGAGTTTTTTTCTCCTTTGCTTTTTTTTTAAATATCAATTTATCACACAAACAAAACAAAAAACTATACAAACCAAAAACAGCAGCAGCAGCAGCAGCAGCAATGGTTTAGGAATTCTCTTCAAATACCAATGACATATGATTGCTGGGAATGGGTGCTTTTTACTCTTTTAAGAATATATATATATATTATACACACACACCTATATATATGTATATGTATATACATATATATATATATAAAAGCTGTACACAATTTATGGTGCCTGACAGCTTGCAAAAATCAATAAAAGGTATTGGCCATTTCTGCATAATTTCACTCTTTTTACAGTTATCTCAAAATGTGAGAGCTGGATCTGATTTAAATGTTTGCTACGTTAGGTAGGAAAATTAGCAAGTAACAAAGAAAGCATAACCTCAACATAACATTATTTGTCATTAATCCAGTAGAGGTCCCAGATACCCTTAGAAGGAGACTGGTTAGGTAGCCCACTAGAGTCACGCACTGACCCTGAGGACCAGGGCCAGCCAGCTGTGCATTCATATGCCAGATTGATCACGGTCAGTCGATAGCCTTGTTTCAAAGAGCCTATCTATTTCTATGTACAGTACTTTTTTAGATATTCAGAGCATCATGTTAAGAGCACATGCCATACACACATACTAACCCCCCTCATACACACACATACAAAGTTCCAACTAAAACAGGCCACAGTTTTATGAAATAATAATATTTTGTCATTAAATAAGATTCAGAATCAAATGTTCAATTCATCTTGTCAAGACAGTTCTTTGGAATACAGTATGTTACAGCTGTGCTACCAATTTATACCAAAAGTAATTTCTCAAATTACTTAATGGACTAGGATTTCCACTAAGTCTTAGCTCAAACAGGTAATAGAGTAATTTTTTAAAATTTCCTTGGACATTTCAACAGTTATTAATCACCATATCAAAATGTGATTCTAAGTCAAAATGAGGGATCAAAATGCAATTGCTTTGCATACACAGATATTCTCAGCTCTCTTTGGGTTGCTTTGAAAAGAAAAGGTATCACATTTCACTGGAGCAGTGCACTGGACAGGACCTGTAAGGTCAAGATCAATCCTTTGTCGGATGCTTGAATTTCCTCATCAAATTCATTTCTTCGCTCTTACACAATTACTAACTTTAACTGTATTTAGGTAACAAAGCCCAGAAACAGAAACAGGAACTCAAACACCAAAAAAAGTTACCAAAGAAATAGTATAAATTGTAAAAAATTTTAAAGAGCAATTTTTATGTCTTCTATCAGACCACCGCAATTTGAAGGTATGTATGGTCCTGGGACCTGCAGGTGAACACAGTAAACACATCCTGGTATAATTCTCAAGTCTGAAGGAAGTCGACTGAACAAGAAGTCCACTGGATAACATTTCTTTTGCCAGCCTAAAACTTAAAACCCAAACTGAATCTCTAACATTCATTCCTTTCTTCTCAAATCCCCCACTTAAAACCACTAAAGGAATCTTAATTTTCAAGCATATATAGACATATACATACATATGTGTGTGTGTATGTATGTATGTATGTATGTATGAGTCACAAAACCAATGAAGTAGTATCAAACCTGCTTGCATAAATTATGTACCCCTCTCTTCTCCAAAACAGTGATTCCCATCTTTCCAAACAGATGGAAGATAGCAAGCTGGTCCTTAGCAGACTAAGCGGTCTGCACCACATCCCTGTGAAACACCTGTCCATGAAGAGAGCCTTCCTTGCCTCCTATCTGAGACCTACCCCTCACAGTGGCTAGTATGGGGGTGCCCCGGCTAGAAGAGCCATTAAGCCAACCAAAAGCTGAGTGGTGCCCTCCAGTGGCAGCTGGCTACCCCAAACCTTAGAGGAGGCCTTCTGTATACCTCCCTCAGGTTCTGCACAGGAAGCTCCTACATGAACTTGCTGCTGGGGAAACAGGGCCTCCTCTCGGTCATGTCACCCTCTACCCTTGTTTTCTGCTTCCTAAGGCTCAGGGACCAGACCAAAACTCCCACTGCTATAACAGGAGGGCCATTTAGCTACTCTGAGGTCAATGCTTTATGTTTAATTTCTATTGCTTCTTTTATAGACCACCCCCCCCCCCGCCAAGGTGTTTCTGGTGATAGAAGGGAAGGGGGGTTCTCTTGTTGCTGCCATATGCATATGAACATGTATAAAAGTGGTAAGACCCAGATGAGGGTCCTGCTTCTGGTTTATATACAATAATTTAGTTGTATACATTTAATACCTAAAAAAATTAATTAATGATCAAAGTCCTTCATGCATTTTATGAGGAAGTTCTGGATTAAAATGATGGTCAACCAGATGTTGCTTTGCCTGGGAAGATGGTGTCACTTTCTGTTGTAGAGTCATCAGTGCCATGGTTTGTGTTTCCTTAGATTCTTAGTTTCTTGGTGGTCTCCAGTCTTTTCTTAAGCAGCTCCCCCATTTCCAGGAGTGAGTGCAAGTAACTGCTCTGCACCTTTCCTTGCACAGTCTTTGAAAATTTTCTCTCTTCCTATGAAAGAAAAGAGACAACAGGAAGTGGACCTGCTCAAACCATTCACCAAGATTACAGTTCCTGAGATAAAAGTTAAAATGCTCATTACCTCTGGATTCATTGCAAGCTCATCAGCACAGTGACTTATTTTCAATTTCATAAAATACAAAATATAAAGAAGGCCAAAGCTCCCAGATGCATATTCTTCTGTGTGAATTCTCACTGGGACCCTTTTGCTTTGGCATACAATATTAAGTTACATAAAGTAGAAAACTGGTTTTTTGGTGTTTTTTTTTTTTTGACAGGCAGAGTGGATAGTGAGAGAGACAGAAAGAGAGACAGAGAGAAAGGTCTTCCTTTGCCATTGGTTCACCCTCCAATGGCCGCTGCGGCCGGCTCATTGCACGAAGCCAGGAGCCAGATGCTTCTCCTGGTGCAGGGCCCAAGCACTTGGGCCATCCTCCACTGCCTTCCGGGGCCACAGCAGAGAGCTGGCCTGGAAGAGGGGCAACCGGGATAGAATCCGGCGCCCCGACCGGGACTAGAACCTGGTATGCCGGCGCCGCAAGGCGGAGGATTAGCCTGTTAATAACGCCACGGCGCCGGCCAAGGTATTTATTTTTTAAAGACCAATTAATATATTTAAAAGGCAGAGTTACAGAGAAAGAGAGCTATCTTCCATTCATTGGTTCACTCCCCAGTTTGCAGCAGCCAGGGCTGAGCCAGGCCAAAGGAACTCCATCCAGGTCTCCCATGTGGGTGCAGGGCCCAAGCACTTGGGCCATCTTCACTGCTTTCCCAGGCACATTAGCAGGGAGCTGGATAGGAAGTGGTGCAGCTGGGATTTGAGCCAGCGCCCACATGGGATGCCCGCATCTCAGGCAGCGGCTTTACTCACTACCCAATATTTCTTAGTAGTTTTTCCCCTCAAAGCTGTATTCATTTGAAAGGCAGAGTGACAGAGAGTTAGACAGACATCTTTATCTGCCGGTCCACTCCCCAAATTGCTGCAACAGCTGGGGCTGGGCCAGGCAAGAGCCAGGACCTCCATCCTAAACTCCCACATGGGTGACAGGAGTCCAGATACTTGAGCCATCGTTTGCTGCCTTCCCAGGTGTATTAGCAGGAAGCTGGATTGGAAGTGGAGCAGCCAGACTCAAACCCACACTCTGATAAGGGACGCAAGTGGTGGGGTTAATTCACTATGCCAATACTGGCCCCCTGATTACTAATTTTTAATCAGGAAAAAAGTAGAAAATTATTACTAAGTAGTTTGGGCATCAAATCCCTACAATTTTGTTATAAGCTATACAAAGTTGAAAATTTAAATTTCTGATTATTTGTTTTCATCATAAAACAAAAGGTAGAAAACTTGTTACTAATTTGGCCATCATTACAACCACTTTTTAAAGGCAGCAACTTCACAATTCCATCTTTTCCAGTTACAAGTACAACACTGACAACTATCCCTCCAAACTGACCAAGCCCATGGATTCAGGGACCAAACAATGAGATGCTCAGTGTTCCTAAGCCTCCTCAAATGCAGGAGTTAAACAGTTGCTGACACATATTTGCTGTGGTAACAACCACAGAAAACAAAGGGGATGGAATGTTCACACACAGAAAGAAGCTGGCTGATGACTGGTTTGGTTTATACGAAACTGGCAATACCGGAAAGCCCTGAACTACAGAGGAGGCCAGATGAACCTTCTGACCCCGTAACACCACTTCACACCTCATGTATCCAATAGAAACAAACCTGCACAGGAAGGTACGCACAAATACATTTCTTTCAGTACTGTATATAATAACAAAGAGACAAACTGGAATGGCCAGTGGCTATGGTGCCTCCATATCTGAAATGCTATAAAGCTGTGTTTATATATGCACTAGCTCAAACAGATCTCCTGAATGTAATGTGGAGCGAAAAAAAGCCATGCAGCATGGAGTATATCATTTATTTAATAAGTACAAAATAATAACAGTAATACTATGTATTTTCTCTATGATTATAAATATACAAAAAAGGTCTGGACACACAACCAGTTCTAGGAAGAAAGGAAATCAAGGAGCTGGCGCTGTGGCGTCGTGGGCTAAAGTCTGCCTGCACTGCTGGTGTCCCAAATGGATGCTGGTTTGAGTCCTGGCTGCACCTCTTCCAATCTAGCTCTCTACTATGGTCTGGGATAGTAGACCCACCCCCACCAAAGGAGCACCCACCACTTAAGTAGATCCTGTATTTGGTAGGTAGTGCCTAGTATACTGTTTATATCATGACTAACAAACATAGGCCAACAGAAGAACGATTATTGTTTGTTTAATCTTCACAATAATCCCATTATTGTCATGTCTATTTACAATAAAGAAATGGAGAACCAGAGCTTAAGTAACTTTCCCAAGGTCAAAAGACAGGTCAAATTAGGACTTGAAAAATCTAGAGAGCACTTCAAAGTTAAGGATAGTTCATAGAGTACTAAAAAGGGGGATTTCTTAGTCCTTAGTTCAGGAAGCAAATGGATCTTTCAACAGGAACATTTGGTCAGTAGTACAATACCAGGGCTACTGCACCTGTCCCCGCCTACCTAATGTTCCTTCCCACACACATGCCTGGAGCCACTGCTGCCCCCCGGATTCACTGTCCTGCCTCTGTGATTTGCTCTGTGCCTCTCGCTGCTTGGGATTCTTTTATCCCATTTCTGTTTGCCTAATAAAAATTTAGTAATCCTCAAACATCCCCAATCCAATGCGACTTTTAGACTCACTTATTTCAGTGTGAACACACCTCCTTTCTTTAATTAGTCTGTTGTAACGTTAAAGCTCTGAGCTCCTTTCCACACTATCGGAAGAACCTTGTTCAAAACTAAGATGTTGGGCGGGCACTGTAGCGCAGTGAATTAATCTAATCCCCTGGCCTGAAGCGCCAGCATCCCAAATGGGTGCCAGTTCTAGTCCCGGCTGCTCCTCTTCCGATCCAGCTCTCTGCTATGGCCTGCGAAAGCAGAAGATGGTCCAAGTCCTTGGGCCCCTGCACCCAAATGGGAGACGTGGAGGAAGCTCCTGGCTCCTGGCTTCTGATGGGCACAGCTCCAGCCATTACGGCCAACTAGGGAGTGAACCATCAGATGGAAGACCTCTCTCTCTCTCTGCCTCTCCTCCCTCTGTGTAACTCTTGACTTTCAAATAAATAAATACTTCTTTAAAAATATATATAAAAGAGAAGCTTATAATCTTTTTTTTTTCTTTTCTTTTTTTTTTTTTTTTTGGACAGGCAGAGTGGACAGTGAGAGAGAGAGAGACAGAGAGAAAGGTCTTCCTTTGCCGTTGGTTCACCCTCCAATGGCCGCCGCGGTAGCGCGCTGCGGCCGGCGCACCGCGCTGTTCCGATGGCAGGAGCCAGGTGCTTCTCCTGGTCTCCCATGCAGGTGCAGAGCCCAAACACTTGGGCCATCCTCCACTGCACTCCCTGGCCACAGCAGAGAGCTGGCCTGGAAGAGGGGCAACCGGGACAGGATCGGTGCCCCGACCGGGACTAGAACCCGGTGTGCCGGCGCCGCAAGGCGGAGGATTAGCCTGTTGAGCCACGGCGCCGGCGAGAAGCTTATAATCTTGTAAGCAAGATCCATCTGTTCCCTTCCCAAGGAAGGTCTGGATGAGGTGTGGGTTAGGATAATGGTTCTCCTCACATTATAGGAAGAATCCCCTCATCAGCAGATCAAGGTTCAAAATACTGGAGGGAAGAATTTTTTTTTTTTAATCAAGAGTTTCATCTCTGGGGCAACGGGCTAGAAACAGATGGCTCTGCCACTAAGCTCTGGCCGCTACCAAAATCCTAAACCTGCTCCAGACCAGCCACTTAACACTCACTAGAAAGAATCTAAATTTTAAAGACAAAGCCTTTAACAAGGATTTCACATACAAATGGCAGAATTTTAAGATAAAGGGCTAAAGCAGTAACAAGAGACATAATGCCTGGGACTTTGGACTCACACTTGGCTCCATTCTTGGCTGTTTGCTCTAGTCTATTATTACTGACATCATCCTTTCTGTTGTCTGGGTTCTTCTTCTTTTTCAGGTGTGATTGCTAGGACTACAAAGAAGCCAGCCAACCAGGCAGAGGTAAACTCTTAACTCAAGATCGTCCCTGGATCTCTAAAGTATGTCTGGTTCCCTCTGGTACTGCAAACAGCAATCCATCAATGCAGGCACTAATGTTCATACTCCCTGGGTTGGGTGTTGTGCAGTCGATTAAACTACACTTGGGACACCTGCAGTCTGTAGCAGAGTACCAGTTCCATTCCCAACTGTTTCACTTCCAATCCAGCTTCTGGTTAATGCATGGGGTTCCTGCCACTCATTGGAGACTCAGATGCAGTTCTTGACTCTTAGTTCTGCCGGGGGCAGCCCCTAGCTCTTGCACCCATTTGGAGAGTGAACCAGCAGATGGAAGATCTCTCTCTCAGGCTCTCCTGTTACTGTGTTTCATTTCAAATAAATGAATCTTAAAAAAAGAAATCCCAAAAATGTATAGAAAGGAGGTGCTCTTTCTCTCTTTCTCTGCATGTGTGTGTACCAACAATTGTATAACAAAAACTACTGCTACGTACCCTCTAGTCACAAGTCTTATCAGGAGAGAAAAATGAATTGAAAAGGAATTTTTTCTTGTAATAAAGATAAGAACATTTGGGTACATAATATGTCATAATAACATTGCTAATCACCTATAATCTCTTACCAGTGAGAGAGACATGTCTTCTAAAATAAGTTCTTCAAGTTTAAGTGCAATTAGATGTGACTCAAGCCCTTTAATATGATCAACAACATTGGAAATTAAAGTCTGAAGCCCGGTAACATAGTCCTGGAAACTGGTAAAGACAGGTGGCTGGGAAAAAGATTTAAAAAGAAACAAAGGATTACCAAACATATTTCCCATGTTTATATCACATAAGCTATACTAATTTCATGCTACAGTGTTAGTTAACGCAATTAACAGGAGTAGATACAGTTTTGAATATTAAGACATGCAAACCAAGGTAAATTTAATTTCAACCAAATAACTGTTAACTCAACAATGATGATTTACACATTTAAAAAAAATCAGGTTTGGGATAGGCGTTTAGCAAAGGAGTTAGGTCGATGCGTAGGAAGCCCACATCTTGTATCAGAATACCTAGGTTCAAGCCTCAGTTTTGCTCTCCAGTCTAGCTTCTTTCTAATATGCACTCAGGGACATAGTGGGTGATTACAAGAATTTGGTCCCCATCATCCATGTATAAAACCTAGATTGATTTTTGGGCTTCTGGCCAGCTTGGCCAAGCCTTGTCTATCTGTTGGGGTTGTAGGCATTTGGAGAATAAATTAGTGAATGGAAGATGCCTTTCAAAAAAAAAAAAAAGAAATTTTGGGGCTAGAACTGTGGTGCAGTGGGTTAAACCATATCAGAGCACCTAGTCTCAGCTACTCTGCCTCAATCCAGCTCCCTGCTAATGTGCTTGGGAAGGCAGTGGTAAATGGCCCAAATGCTTGGGCCCCTGCCACCTTTATGGGAGACCCAGATGGAGTTCCAAACTCCTGACTTCAGGTTGGATGCCCCAGACACTGGGGCCATTTAGGGAGTAAACCAGCAAATGAAGGATCTGCCTCTCCCTCTCTGCTGAAAACTCTGCATTTCAAAAATATAAAATCTTTTTTTCACACACATATACACACAAAAAAGGAAATAAAGGCTGCCTTTTTCATTCAACAAGTATTTTTTGAAGCTTCAATATCAATAAAATTTGAGACTACAAACTGTAAAAAGAATATCAGTGTTTTCCTACAAATCAAGGATGCAGCTAGACAACACTGTTGGGGGAAATGAAGAAATGTATATATGAGGCCAGCGCTGTGGCGTAGCTGGTAGGCTGCTGCCTATAACGAGGCATCCCATATGGGTACGGGTTCAAGTGCTAGCTGTTCCACTTCCAACCTAGCTCCCTGCTAATGTGTCTGGAAAAGCAATGGAAGCTGTCCCAAGTACTTGGCCCCCTGCACCCACATGAGAGACCCGGAAGAAGCTCCTGGCTCCTGGCTTTGGACTGGCCTAGCTCTGGCTATGGCAGCCATTTGGGAAATGAAGCAGTGGACGGAAGATCTCTCTGTCTCTCCCTCTCTCTCTGTAACTCTGCCTTTCAAATAAATAATAAGAAGTCATAAAAAAAATAAAAAATGTATATAGGTAGTTAATTATTTCAGATCTAAACTTTCCAAGGATATCATAAATTCACCTTTTAGAATTTATCTATATTTTAATAGTAGCACTACTAAAATAATATTCATCAACAGAAATCATGATATGTAACATAATGATATATATGCCATTAAAAGTAACAAGAAATGACTATATTTAATGACAAGAAAATTAGGCCACAGGCCGGCACCGCGGCTCACTAGGCTAATCCTCCGCCTTGCGGCGCCCGCACACCGAGTTCTAGTCCCGGTTGGGGTGCCAGATTCTGTCCCGGTTGCCCCTCTTCCAGGCCAGCTCTCTGCTGTGGCCCGGGAGTGCAGTGGAGGATGGCCCAAGTCCTTGGGCCCTGCACCCCATGGGAGACCAGGAGAAGCACCTGGCTCCTGCCTTCGGATCAGCGCGGTGCGCCGGCCGCACCGCCCCAGCCGTGGCAGCCATTGGAGGGTGAACCAACGGCAAAAGAAAGACCTTTCTCTCTGTCTCTCTCACTGTTCACTCTGCCTGTCAAAAACAAACAAAAAAAAACAAACAAAAAAACTGACAGTACAAAATGTTCTCAACAGTGTACAGCAACTAAATAAAAAAAAAAAAAAAGAAAAGAAAAAGAAAATTAGGCCACAATACACTACACTAGGGGCTAATGCTATGGTGAAGTAGGTTAAATATCTGCCTGCGATGCTGGCCCATACAGGGGCTGGTTTGTGTCCTGGCTGTCCTACTTCCAATCCAGCTCCATGCTAATAGCCTGGAAAAAGCAGTGGAAGATAGGCCCAAGTGCTTGGGCCCCTGCTACCCACTTGGGAGACCAGGAGGAAACTCCTGGGCTGCTGGTTCCTGGCTCCTGCCTAGCCTAGCCTGGCTGTTGTGGCCACTGGGTGTGAACCAGCGGACAGAAGGTATCTCTCTCTCCCTCTCTTTCTGCAACTCTTTCAAATAAATTAATACATTTTTTTAAAAAAACAAAAACCTAAGTAAAAATTAAAAAAATAAGCAGGGAAGAATCTTATATACAGAGTGATATTCATATGTTTACCAATGAAATGGTATTTCAAAACCAAGATCCAGCCGGCGCCGCAACTCACTGGGCTAATCCTCCGCCTCGCGGCGCCCGCACACCGGGTTCTAGTCCCGGTCGGGGTGCCAGATTCTGTCCCAGTTGCCCCTCTTCCAGGCCAGCTCTCTGCTGTGGCCCGGGAGTGCAGTGGAGGATGGCCCAAGTCCTTGGGCCCTGCACCCCATGGGAGACCAGGAGAAGCACCTGGCTCCTGCCTTCAGATCAGCATGGTGCGCCAGCCGCAGCGCGCCAGCCGCGGCGGCCATTGGAGGGTGAACCAATGGCAAAAGGAAGACCTTTCTCTCTGTCTCTCTCACTGTCCACTCTGCCTGTCAAAAAAAAACAAAAAACAAAAACAAAACAAACAAACAAAAAAAAACAAGATCCAGGCATTAGTGTGCTCACTGATATTTGGGTTTCATTGCTTCCTAGAACGAGTTCCTGGCTCATTGTTGTGATCTGGCCCAGCTCCAGTTGTTTTCACGTACTTAAGGAATGAACCAGCAGATGGGAACTGTTTGTCTCTCAAGTTAAAACAATGAATTAAAATAAGTGTAGGAAAAAAATTAAGTCAATAAATATGAGAAAGAAACTCTAAAATGAAACAGAAACATAAATTAACCTTATATTACGTGAATAATTAATTCCAGTACTTTCACAGAGTACCTTGAATTTATATAGTCACTGGAACATATTCTAAGGACAAAAAGGAACTGCATAAATTTGAACTTTACTTAGTTGCTTTGTTATTGGAACTAGCAGTGGAACTATCCCATTTATTGCAAATTAATAAACATATTAATGCTGTTGTGAGCCAGGGTTCTCACTACGGGAAAATGAAGTTACAAATAAGAAATGAAGGACAGAGAGCATGGAAAGAATACTGGAGCTGGATTGAAAGGAAGACAGGAGCTGACACTGTAGCACAGCAGGTTTGCCGCCACCAGTAACACCCACATCCCATATGAGTGCTGGCTGAGTTCTAGCTGCTCCATTTCCAATATAGCTCCCTGCTAATGTGCTGGGAAAGCACATGCAACCCACAAGGGAGACCCAGATGAAGCTCCTGGCTCCTGTCTTCAGCCTGGCCCAGCACTGGCCATTGCAGCCATATGGGGAGTTCACTCTCTCTGTGTCTCTCCCTCTCTCTGTAACTCTGCCTTTCAAATAAATAAATAAATCTTCCCCCCCCCCCCAAAAAAAGAAACAACCTAAGGCATGAATAAATAAGAATTCAGCACTTCGGTTGATGGTGGCCCCCCGCTGAGGGCCGAAGTCAGGAGAGGTGACCGTGGGGTGTCCTGGGGTCCGCAGGGCGGGTGGGGGGCTGATGCAGAGCTAGGGAAGGGAGGTGCCCAGGCGACCCGCAGTGGGTGTGGGGCTTGCATGGGGGGGGGGGGGGGGGACCACCTGTCCCCAGGGTCCCGCGCAGTATTTATTGCTAAGTTATTGTCCAGGAGGGGCGGCCCTGGGCCTGGCCGCCGGTATTTATTGCTGTACATAGTGTATGTTTGTGATATATAAGGTTTTCTTTATTTTGTATATGATCAATAAACACCTTTTAAAAAGAAAAAAAAAAGAAGAATTCAGCACTTCTCCACATTGGGGTTGGGGGGTGGATGGCAGGGGCAGAGACAGAGACAGGTAAAAGGAGGGAGAGGGAGAGGGAGAGGGAGAAAATACACTGCCTGTATCTCTCCACTGACATAAGCCAAAAGCAATGAAACCCAGATAGCTGGGAGCACATTAATGCCTCAATCTTGATTTTGAAAAATCATTTCTTACAAAGGAACTACAGATCTTAAATAAAATGTCTGACTTCAGTTCAGTGGGAAAATACAAATTATTTGGAGCATTTTTGCTGTTCCATAAACCAGTCTAAAGGGGCTACATAAATGTAAAATAATGTGAACATCCAAAAGAAAATGATAATGGATTATCATAAAGTTAAAAATAAGTGAGTCCAGAGTGATATACAAATATATAGATAGTATATATGAGAAGATACCTCAAAATATTCACAGAAAAATGGAATTAAAAGGTATGTTTATTTTGGTGCAAAACAAGTTGAAATCCATGAAATTTTTTTTTTTTGACAGGCAGAGTGGATAGTGAGAGAGAGAGAGAGACAGAGAGAAAGGTTTTCCTTTTTGCTGTTGGTTCACCCTCCAATGGCCGCTGCAGTCGGCGCCATCTCGCTGATCCGAATCCAGGAGCCAGGTGCTTCTCCTGGTCTCCCATGCGGGTGCAGGGCCCAAGCACTTGGGCCATCCTCCACTGCACTCCCGGGCCATAGCAGAGAGCTGGCCTGGAAGAGGGGCAACCGGGATAGAATCCGGCGCCCCAACCGGGACTAGAACCCGGTGTGCCGGCGCCGCAAGGCGGAGGATTAGCCTGTTAAGCCACGGCACCGGCCAAATTTTTTTCATAATACACATTTTCCATGAATTTTTTAAAGACTCCTCATATAAATGTAGACATTCAAATATACATGTAAATGAGGGTAGGACAGCTCTGTTTTACAGGATACCAGCTAATACAGGTATACTTCAACAAGTCTGTGGATAATAGAAATAAAAAATAAAAATGTCCCATTAATTCCATCTCCCACTGATAATCTAAGCTTCTTTTGGTACACTTTTTAAATGAAGGGTCTTCAAAAAGTGCATGAAAAATGTGTATTATCAGCCGGCGCCGTGGCTTAACAGGCTAATCCTCTCTCTCTCTCACTATCCACTCTGCCTGTTTAAAAAAAAAAAAAAATGTGTATTACAAAAAAACTGTGCTATATTTCAGTGCTTTTAACGTGTACATATATCATTCTGTTGTATTAATATACCATTATTTCTATTGAAAAATATTCTGGTTAGTTCTAATTTCCTGAATTATAAGTAGTGCTGCTATTAAAATATGGACAAATTTCACAAAGATGCATCGTATTTAAATCCCACTTTCCACAAGCTTTTTGAAATAGCCCTGGGAGGGGGTGGGTGGGAGATTGAAGAATTAAAAAACTATCATTTTAGACATATCAATGTTATAAATGATTCAGACAAATTCAATTAACAATGGATGCACCATTGGCAGGGATAGGATACTCATGCAAGTGTCATCCCACAGTTATGAATTAGAGAGGGGGAAAGGCACCTTTACAATGATGTAATTCAGCAGATATTTCTTTAATCATGTAATACAATCAGAAATCACCAATAAATGGATATAACATAAGTGCCTCCTGGTTTTATTTACTAAAAAGGATAGTGTCTATGTTTTAACTTTAATCTAAGGAAAAAATAAGCCACAAAATCAGACTGTGGGACAGTTAGAGACTCTGCAATAGTAGGGACAAATGAAAGGATATGAAAACATTCTGAATTCAAGAAATGTAAAAACAAAAAAAAAGAACATGACAACTAAAAACCAAGTCAGGGGGCCGGCGCAGTGGTGTGGTGGGTTAAACGCCCTGGCCTGGAGTGCTGGCATCCCATATGGGCACAGTTTCTAGTCCCAGCTGCTCCTCTTCCAATCCAGCTCTCTGCTGTGGCCTGGGAAAGCAGTAGAGGATGGCCCAAGTCCTTGGGCCCCTGCGCCCACATGGGAGACCAGGAAGAAGCACCTGGCTCCTGGCTTCGCATCAGCACAGCTCTGGCCGTTGTGGCCCTCTGGGGAGTGAACCAGCTGATGGAAGACCTCCCTCTCTCTCTCTGCCTCTCCTCTCTCTGTGTAACTCTGCCTTTCAAATAAATACATCTTTAAAAAAAAAAGAAAAAAAAACAAGTCAGACCCACAATAAGATTCTAGATTCTGAAAAAAAAGTTACAAGAGATAAATTCGATATCAGTAGAGAAATTTGAATATATACTTTTATAAAATTAAAAGTTGGGGAATGAAAAATATCTAACAGAAAAAGCAGCATGGACCAGGTTGTTACTTGTATTTTTCTGTTATTACCATGATAATGCTGGTTTCTTTTTTCTTCTTTTTCTTTTTCTGTAAACTTAATTTGTATGGTCGCAGGACACTCTCACAGTAACTAGACACCCAAAGGATGATAGAAATAGTCTAAAAGAGGAAAAATTACAAATTCACCAAAAGGGATTACATTAAATAAACTATTATAAAGTTAAAGGCAACTGATTAAACAAATTCTAACTGTGAGTTCCTTTAATTTCCCCCTGTGAATTCCCACGCTAATTTCTGGTCACCACTTTGATCATCATTTCTTGCTCAGTATATTACAGTTGCTCTAAATTCACCTTCCATTTCACTCTGGCTTGCTTTCACTTCCCAATATAAATAAAGATCTATTAGCATCATTTTCAGTTAATGAAAAGTACAAATTCACAGGCACAGAATCCAGAAGCCTCTCCGCTTACATCTCTCTAGCCAGGTAATATACCATCTCCCTATAAATCCCAACTTAAATATATATGGAGAAATCTCCCTTTTGATCAGCACGTATCCTGCACAACATTAAATTAGCTGCTTACATGGCTTCACCTATACTACAGTGTGCATGTATATGTGTAAATCATTGACTAAGCATTTCTTAAGCACTTCCAACGTGCTAGGCACCAAAATGGAACCCACTGACTTTAAGAAGCTTACAGACTAGTGGTAGAAGAAGGAAAGTAAACAAATACATGACCAAAATAAAAGATAATGGAATATAAATGTTTGTGAGTCTCCTCCTGTTTTCCCTACCTAAAAAGGAAGAAGTTTTGATCTATTAACTCCTACACTAATTCATAGTGCAAGTATGTCAGAAATTAGTAAACAACAAATATGAGCAGCTGGAAAAACTAACAAACTATGTAATAAACAACGAGTCAGGAAGGAGACTGGAGAGAACAGCTGGATGTGGAGTGAAGTTCAGTCACCCTCGTGACGAGTAAACCAAGTTTCAGAAAGCTGTACGAAAGCATTGTCAATGAAACGTTCCTAGAATTCTTGGAGAGACTTAGTTTAGAAAATTAGTTAAATTTCTTTTCCATTAAAATAAGCAAGAGTAGGGCAGTTAAAATGCAGATCTAAGATATCTGTCATCTGTTCACTGATGAACAATGTATCCTGCACACCGTTAAGGAAAATCACTTCATTCAGAGAACAAAAGCATACCTCAACAAAGAAGACTAGATTTTCTAGAAGTGTAGGATGTGTTTTCAAGCTACCACCTTTAACTTCTAAGAGGTCACCTTTACATTTACTAAAGACATCTGAAAACAGAAAAAGAGAGTTTTGATCAGTTTTTATTTCAACGATATTTGAACACAAAATACAACCTAATAAAAACCAGCAACTATAAAAAGTTTAATCCAGAGAACCTTTTTTTCCCCACTCATTTTCCACACTGAGCGAAACAGCAAAGACTATGTACTCTAAGCGCTTTAAAAAGTCATGCTGACTGCTGCTATACAGTCTTCAAAAAATAAAAGGTGGCCTTCTAAATTATTTATTTTAGGGCCCATATAACAGGGCCATGGGCACAATAAAATTAAGACTCCAAGTGAATAATTTAGAAGAACTTGTACTGAAAGACCAAGAAGGCACATCACAGAAACGCATCTTTGTAACACATGTTTTACAGTCACAATCTTGATAATCCTTTAATTTGCAAGCATTGAAACTACTTGAAAATTACAGGGCATTGTGGCATAGCAGGTAAAGCTGCTGCCTGCACCGCCGGTATCCCATATGGATGCAGGTTCGAGTTCTGGCTGCTCCACTTCCGATTCAGCTGTCTGTTATGGTCTGGGAAAGCAGTAGAATATGGCCCAAGTCCCTAGGCCCCTGCACCCACATGGGAAGACCTGGAGGAAACTCCTGGCTCTAGATTGGCGCAGTTCTGGCTGACTGGGGAGTGAACCAACGGATCGAAGACACCTCTCTCTCTACCTCTCCTTCTCTCTCTGTGTAACTCTGACATTCAAATAAATAAATCTTTATGGGGAAAAAAAAAAAGACTGACAGGTAAAGTAGATAAAGCGGGCACTGACATCCCACGTAGGCACTGGTTCAAGTCCTGGCCATTCCACTTACAATCCAACTCCCTGCTAATGTGCCTAGGAAAGCAGCGGAAAATTTCTCAAATGCTTGGGCCCCTCACCTATCTGGGAGACCCAGAAGCAGCTGTTTGCTTGTGGCTTCAGTCTGGCCCAGCCCCACTGGCCTTTGTGGCCATTTGGGAAATGAACTAGCAGATGGAAGATCTCTCTCTGTAACTCTGCCTTTTAATACATTAAATAAATCATTTAAAAAAAAAAAAAAAAAAAAAGAGGCTGGTGCCGCAGCTCAATAGGCTAATCCTCCGCCTGTGGCACCAGCACACCAGGTTCTAGTCCCGGTCAGGGCACCGGATTCTATCTCGGTTGCCCCTCTTCCAGGCCAGCTTTCTGCTGTGGCCCGGGAGTGCAGTGGAGGATGGCCCAAGTCCTTGGGCCCTGCACCCCATGGGAGACCAGGAGAAGCACCTGGCTCCTGCCTTTGGATCAGCGCGATGCACCGGCCACAGTGCACCGACTGCAGCGGCCATTGGAGGGTGAACCAATGGCAAAGGAAGACCTTTCTCTCTGTCTCTCTCTCACTGTCCACTCTGCCTGTCAAAAAAAAAAAAAAAAAAGAGCTTTATAAAAAAAAAAAGGAAAATTACAACTAGGGTAAGACAATTTAGGTTCCCAAGAAAGACATTTATAGATTTACAATACATATATAATACATACACAAGACAGTTGAAAAGTTCACAAAAGGGGCTGGCGCTCTGACACAGCAGGTTAAAGCCCTGATGTACAGCACAGCCATCACACTACATGATGGTTTGAGTCCCAGCTGCTCCATTCCCAATCTGGCTCCCTGCTATTGCCATCTGGAAAAGCTGCAGAAGACTGGCCAAAGTCCTTGGGCTCCTGCACCTGCATGGGAGACCCGAAAGAAGCTCCTGGCATCACATCTGCCCAGCTCTGGCCACTGCATCCATTTAGGAAGTGAACTAGTGAATGGAAGACCTCTCTCTCTCTCTCTCTCTCTCTGTCTCTCTCTCTAGCTCTCTCTGTAACTCAGTCCTTCAAATAAAATAAATCTTAAAAAAAAAAGAAACTTGTCTTAAAAAAAAATTGACAAAAAATGTAGACAGATTAAAAGAGTTTATTTTGTGCAAAGCACTTTGAAATCCGTGCAGATCTTTCATAATATGCATTTTCCATGAACTTTTGAAGAATCCACATCTATAACCTTTTACCAAACAGTTGCAATCTTGGAATTGAATACCAATGCAATACTCAAATAAGTACCCAAATACTGCATCTCAAGATATTCATTTCAGCAATGTATGACAAATAACTATAATATGGTATGTGGTCAATGGGAGATTACATAAATAAATTAGTACATTGATACAATGGTCCAGAATCATACGTAGTCTTCAAAACAAACAGAAGTGTGTATGTGTGTATGAGCTGGAAAGGTATTCAAGATAGCAAAGAAATTTACACTTTTCTTACATATGTATATGCTTGTTTAGGTGGCATCTAAGAGTACTGACTCCAAAGTGTTCACAGAACTCCCCTCTGAGTTGGATGGAAATGGCTCAGGAAAGGGAAAAGGACCATACCCATTCGTATACTAGTTTATCTACTACTTTTGTTTTTTTCCTTAAAAGATTTATTTATTTATTTCAAAGTCAGAGTTACAGAAAGAGAGAGAAAGATCTTCCATTTGCTGGCTCACTCCCCAGATAGCCACAATGGCCAGCACTGGACAAGACTGAAGCCAGGAGCCTGCAGCTTCATTCAGGTCTCCCAAATGAATAGCAGAGGTTCGAACGCTTGGACCACCCTCTGCTTCTCTGGGCCATTAGCAAGGAGCTGGATGGGAAGTGCAGCAGCCAAGATACACACCAGTGCCAATAAGAGATAGTTAAGCATCTCAAGTGGTGGCTTAACCTGCTTTGCCACAGCACTGGCCCCTTTCTACAATTTTTGTAATCAAAACAAAGAAAGGAAAGAAAACTTCACTTTTAACAGTAAAGTCTTTAAAAATTCCAAAAGTTTAAGTTATGATTTTCCAATCTTCTTGCAAATATCCATAAAAAAAATTGAGCTACTGCTTGACTGGATATAATACAGGAATCTACAGTAAGAACACTTACCTTTTAATTGTTCTAGTAAAGACTTAAGACCATTCTGTATACGCTCCTGGAGCTCCACTGTATCCTCTAAAATAGAAAAACAAAAAAGGAAAGAGCTTTTTTAATTTTTAGTAATATAATGACATCATATGTTACTCAGGACCTATGAGAACCTCATGGGTTAGGACATTTCCCTTTCTCTTAAGACCAAGAGATGGCCAAATTTAATTAGAGAGACACAGACAAAAAGATTACAAAAAGGAAAAGGGAAGGGAAGGAGAGAGGCATTCTTTCTGACAAAACTTGAAATCTGTATGCTTCCTATATTCTAAATGTTAGGATCAACAAACTTCATTATTTCTTTTAAAAGTTCTACAGAATTATTTGCAATTCTCACTGGGTTGAAAGTTTGGCAAACAGCCTCACAAAATGTAAGACTTCACTTTAAAAACCAGTATTTCCAGAACAGCTTCCAGCAAATCCAAACTTTTTAAACTATGTAGGGTATAAGATGTCTTGTTGCATTTACAAACTTTTCAGTCACAAAGACCTGTCAAACACAAATGCCAAGTGAACACTTACCTATACCATTGGTATCCAGCTCATAAATATCATTAACAAGATAAAAAGAGCTTATCTGGCACTGAGAACAGCCAGAATTAAAGAAGCCACCCATTCTGGTAGGGACAGGACCCAGGAAAGGATACTGGAAAGAAAAGGGGAAAATTATATCCTTTAATCATACGAAATAAAGAAAACAAAACTTTATAACAACTAGATAAAAACTTATTGCAGTGATTAAGTTAAAAGTCATTAATCAGTAAATAAGTAGCTGACAGGTATTAAAAATTCATCATTACACCAAAGCTCTTTTGCCTTTCCTCACTGCCCAGTTTGGGTACTGACGAAGGTTGTTTTTTTCTACAGATGCCACAAACTTGGACAAAATGCTACTCTTTACTACCTGCCTACTCCAAATGTCTATTTTTAACAAGATAGCCATAAACATAATTATTGCAACTGTAACAGAAAATACTTATTCGTGATACCTGAATTTCCTTCTCTATAAATCGCTTTCCTGTCTCCAAGGCCACCTCTAGCTGCTGAAGTAGTAAGCGGAGAATATCAATCCGAGAGGAAACACCATTTTCTGCAGTCTTCTCCGAGTTCCTTGCATCCACAGGGTGGCTAAGACTCGGAAGTCCACTGATCAGCCTCAGTGTTAAGGAACGGATTTTTAACCACATGGTCTCCTCCTCCAAGGAAAGTTTCTTGTGTTCTTCAGAAACATCCCTTAAACAGAAACACCCCAAACCATCCATTTTTATTTCGTCTGTAGCCTTCAAACATTTCACAATTCCCGTTCACCAGTGGAGATGCCTTTGATAGTCCCAGCTGTCATTTACCAGCTGAGTGATCTCAGACAAGTCGAAACCTGAACCCCCATTTCACTACTAATAAAATGGAACAAAAACCCACGTAACACGTCACTGCCTCATTCCATGATTTTTTTTCTAATGACAAAAGTAATACATTATTAAAAAAATTCAAATGACAGAGAAATAAAAAACAGAAAGAGAAGTGTCCTGATAACCAAACACCTTCAGTATTAACAAGCAAGGTACAAATCCTTTCAGACTTTTGCAGTACGGATAAATACAAATGTAACTACCATTTAAATAACTTAGTAATTTTAAACAAAATGTTTCAGTACTTGTTTTAAAACCATTTTACAAATTGCAACTTTTTATGACACTGTGTAGAAAAGAGTTAACATGGAACAAGCATTGTGGCATAGCGGGTAAAAGCCACCACCTGCAAAAATGGCATCCAGTGGGAGTGCTGCTTTATAACATGGCTGCTCCACTGGCAATCCAGCTCCCTGCTAAAATGGCCTGGGAAAAGCAGGGGAAGATGGCCCAGGTGTTTGGGGCACAGCCACCATATGGGAGACCTGGATGAAGCTCCTGATTCCTGGCTTCAGCCTGGCCCAGAACCAGGGATGGAAGAACTCTCTCTCTCCATCCCTCCCCTCTCTGTAACTCTTTCAAAATAAATGAAATATTAAAAAAAAAAAAAAATTAACATAGCAGGCCTGCAGCTATTATTTAAAAAAAAAAAAGATTTATTTATTTATTTATTTGAAAGTTAGAGTTAGAGAAGTAGAGGCAGAGAGAGAGAGAAGTCTTCCATCAGCTGGTTCATTCCCCAATAGGCTGCAACAGCTAACGCTGCACTGATCTGAGGCCAGGAGCCAAGAGCTTCTTCCAGGTCTCCCAGGCGGGTACAGGGGCCCAAGGACTTGAGCCATCTTCCATTGCCTTCCCAGGTCTCGAACCGGTACTTATATAGGATGCCGGCACTGCAGGCGGTGGCTTCACCTGCTGCACCACAGTACCAGCCCCTATTATCTTTTAAAGGGTTTGCTTTCAAAGATGGCCCCTGGCTGATGTTTAGAAAGTTTGCATTCCAACATTATCCGGGGCCTACAAACCAAGTCATTTGTGGAACTGCCACTTTCCTTCTAGGAGTCTGAATTTTGGTACACACTAGAAAGAGAAAACATCCATACAACTAGCCAAGAAAACCGTGGACTCCCAGTCCCCAACAGGCTGTACAGAAACATTGCTGATATTCCACCTTTTTTTTTTTTTTTTTTTTTTGCTGCTGGATAAAGGAGCATACTTGGTATATCCACTCACAGGAAGCAGACAGCACCATAAATTCATGCATGGAACTCTCTAGACTCTGCCTGCGCCACTCCCCTTGTTGGTCCTGTCATGCATGCTTTTGTTATAATAACCCTTAGCTGGGAGTGTAAACATATATATACTAAGCCCCTTGAGTCCTTCTGGTGAATCACTGAATGTGGCCTTGGCAACCCACAAATCACAGTACTCTCAGAACTAACTCATAGACACGGCTTTGCAGGACTGTGCATTTATTCCCTTAGGTTCTACTTTCTTGGCAATAGATCTGCTGAATTAGATGGTATATGGCAAGAGCTGGCACTGTGCCACAGCAGGTCAAGCAGTCACTTGCAATAGCGGTGATCCACATCGTAGTGCTGGTTTGAGTGCCATCTACTCTGCTTCTGACCAGCTCCCTGCAAATGCATCCAGGAAGGCAGCAGAAGACGGCCCGAGTGTCTGGGCCCCTGCCACAGGGGAGACCAGGATGGCGTTCTTGGCTCATGGCTTCAGCCTGGCCCAGACTTGGCTCTGTGGTGACTGGGGGACTGAATCAAAGAATGGAAGATTTGTGTGTGTGTGTGTGTGTACATATATCACTTTCAAATGAAGAATATTTAAATATGTAAATAAAAGGTATATGATATTTTAAATTGATGATACCTGTCACTAAAATTCATATAGAAAAGATACATACATTGAGAGAGGGAGAGACAGAGAAAAACAGAGACAGAGACAGAAAGATATCTTCCATCTGCAGGTATACTCCCTAGATGGTCACAATGGCCATGCTTGGGCCAGGCCAAACTGAGGAGCCAGGAACTTCATCTGTGGGTGACGGGGGCCCAAATACTTGGGCCATCTTCTGCTGATTTTCCCAGGCCACTAGCAAGGAGCTGGATCGGAAGTGGACACGAATCAGTGTCCACATGGGATGTTGGCATTGCAGGTGAAGCTTTACCCAGGACACCACAATGCTAACCCCAAAGATTAATCCTTTTTTAAAAATTAAATCTGGGCCGGCGCCGTGGCTTAACAGGCTAATCCTCCGCCTTGCGGCGCCGGCACACCGGGTTCTAGTCCCGGTCGGGGCACCGATCCTGTCCCGGTTGCCCCTCTTCCAGGCCAGCTCTCTGCTGTGGCCAGGGAGTGCAGTGGAGGATGGCCCAAGTCCTTGGGCCCTGCACCCCATGGGAGACCAGGAGAAGCACCTGGCTCCTGCCATCGGAGCGGCGCGGTGCGCCCGCCGCAGCGCGCCTACCGCGGCGGCCATTGGAGGGTGAACCAATGGCAAAAAGGAAGACCTTTCTCTCTGTCTCCCTCTACTGTCCACTCTGCCTGTCAAAAATTTAAAAAAAAAAAATTAAATCTATATTGGTGAAGGGAAACATTTCTTTGAAATTCTTGTTACGGGGCCAGTATTGTGGCACAGCAGGTAAAGCCACTTCATACAGTACTGCCATCCCACATGGGCGCTGGTTTGAAACAAGCTGCTCCACTTCTGATCCGGCTCCCTCCTGATGCTCCCGGGAAAGCAGCTGAAGATGGCCCACGTGCTTGGGACCTGGCACCCACGTGGGAGACGGAGAAGAAGCTCCTGGTTCCAGAACAACCCAATTATGGCCGTTGCGCCATTTGGAAAGCAAACCCAAATGGATGGAAGAGCTCTCTCTCTGTAACTCTGCCTTTCAAATAAATCAATAAAGCTAAAAAAAGGAAGGAAGGAAGGGAGGAAGGGAGGAAGGGAGGAAGGGAGGAAGGGAGGAAGGGAGGAAGGGAGGAAGGGAGGAAGGGAGGAAGGAAGGAAGGAAGGAAGGAAGGAAGGAATCCTTGTTATGCCCTTTGCCCAGCTGGTATCTTCATTATCTGATTATTACTGATTTAACAGTTCTCTCTATATATGACGCATATTCATATATATGAAAGAAAAATTTACCAATTTACTACTAATTTTAAATTTTAAAAACTTTATTTCAATTTACAGAAGTTATACCTTTTATGTTTCCAAATTTGGTAGGATGCTAAGAAACGTTTTCCATCACCTGCTGAAAGATATTTGATAGCTTCTGCAATTTCTAAGTCTTACTGCTGCAGAATCATCCAGGCGCTCAGAAGTACCTCAGTTTAGGTTTGCAGCAGTCCCAGCACAGGGGAGACATAGTTTGTTCTTTGACTTTACCTATACTTTCTGATCGCTACAACAAATACATTATTTTTTGTGTAAAAAGGGAATTTTTTAAAAACTTAGATTCACCCTAATATTTAAAAAATAAATTATTTTGAGGTAAATGACAGTTACCTGTCTTTTGGATCCCAACTGAAGAAAACATTTAAGTCTCTGTTGTCTCGCAAATCTTCCCACGGAATGTCGTCTTCTTCTGGTCTAAGATTCATTGACTTTATACTCTCTGCTAAGCTAGTGGATCTGTGACACAGAATATTAATGTATGGATTATTTCAATAATAGAACCACAAAAACATGTTTGCTATACTAGACAGGGAAAAGAAAGAGACTACATTTACAATTAAGAAGAAAGGGGGGCCAGCGCTGTGCCATAGTGGGTAAAGCCACCGCCTGCAGTGCCAGTATCCAATGTGGGTGCCGGTTTGAGTCCCAGCTGCTCCACTTCCAATCCAGCTCTCTGCTATGGCCTGGAAAAGCAGCAGAAGATGGCCCAAGTCCTTGGGCCCCTGTATGTGCGTGGGAGACCTACAGCACAATTTGGGCCCCCAAGAAAGCATTTTAAATGGATAAAACTAAGAGTTTCTAGAAAAAAGAAAACAAAACAAAGATGCACACGTCCTGAGGACAGCACTGTGGCACAGCAGGCTAAAGCTGCTGCTCTGGATAGCCAGTGCTACCCTGGGATGCTGCATCAGCTCCCTACTCCAGATAGCCAGTGCCACCCTGGGATGCTGCATCAGCTCCCTACTCCGGATAGCCAGTGCCACCCTGGGATGCTGCATCAGCTCCCTACTCCGGATAGCCAGTGCCACCCTGGGATGCTGCATCAGCTCCCTACTCCGGATAGCCAGTGCCACCCTGGGATGCTGCATCAGCTCCCTGCTCTTCTGCCTGAGAAGGCAGCAGGGGACAGCAAGGGTCTTACTGACTCATTTCTAGATTGATTCTAAGAATTTATTTGAAAGGCAGAGTTTACAGAGAGAGAATCCCCCACAATGGCCAGAACTGGGCCAGGAACCAGAAGCTTCTGAGTTTCCCACATGAATTGCAGGAACCCAGACTTGGGCCATCTTTTTTAGCTTTCCCAGGTACATCCGCAGGGAGCTGGATCGGAAGTGGAGCAGCCAGGACTAGAATCAGCGCCCATGTGGGATGCCAGTGCTGCAGGTGGAGTTTTTTTTTTTTTTTTTAATTTATTTGACCGATAGAGTTAGACAGTGAGAAAGAGACAGAGAGAAAGGTCTTCCTTCCGTTGGTTCAACCCCCAAATGGCTGCTACGGCTGGAGCTACACCGATCCAAAGCCAGGAGCCAGGTGCTTCCTCCTGGTCTCCCATGTAGATGCAGGGGCCCAAGCACTTGGGCCATCCTGCACTGCCTTCCCGGGCCACAGCAGAGAGCTGGACTGGAAGAGGAGCAACTGGGACTAGAACCCGGCGCCCATATGGGATGCCGGCACCACAGGCAGAGAATTAACCAAGTGAGCCACGGCGCCAGCCCACACAGGTGGAGTATTGACCTATTGTACCACAGTGCCAGCCCCTCAAGTATCCTTAGAGTCCCTGCTATGCACATGGGAGACAAGGATGGGATTCCTGGCTCTTGGCTTTGGCCTGACAAGAGTCAGATGAAGATGTCCTCTCTCTCTCTGTCATTCTGCCTTTCAAATAAATCAGTCTTAAAAAATAAAGTAATAGGGGGCCGGCGGTGTGGCACAGCAGGTTAATCCTCTGCCTGCGGCGCCAGCATTCCATATGGGCGCCGGTTCTAGTCCTGGCTGCCCGTCTTCCAGTCCAGCTCTCTCCTATGACCTGGGAAAGCAGTAGAAGATGGCCCAAGTCCTTGGGCCCCTTACACCCATGTGGGAGATCCAGAAGAAGCTTCTGGCTCCTGGCTTCGGATCAGCGCTGCTCCAGCCATTGTGGCCATCTGGGGAGTGAATCAACCTTTCTCTCTGTCTCTCCCTCTCACTGTCTGTAACTCTAACTCTCAAATAAAAAATAAATTAAAAAATAATAGTCATAAATACATAAATGGAAGTTCATGTTCCACATTGGAGTGCCAGGGATCAATGTTCAGCTCAGGCTCCTCCTGATTCCAGCTTCTTGCTAATATGGACCTTGAAGGCAGCAGGTGATGGCTCAAGAAATTGGGTCCCTGCTACACATGTGGGAAACCTAAATGAGTCCCTGGCTTTCTGCTTCAGATTGGCTATTGCAGGCATTTGGGAAAGTCAACCAGTAGATGAGAGCTTTCTCTATCTGTTTCTATCTCTCTACCTCTCAGATTAATCAATCTTCTAAAAAAAAGAAGTATTGGCGCATATTAGGTGAAACAAGCACTGGTCACTTTGCCTTACTACACAACAAGAGAAAGTCCTCAGCATTAATTTCTGAAATTTCTAATGAGTTCAGGTGATGACAATGCCTAGCTGGTTTCTGTTTTGGACTTGAGGTATTGCTACCAGTAGCCTATCATTCCCCATGACATGCATGATTTTGCTTTCAATTTCTCTGTTCCTGGCTTTTCTCTTTTTAAAATATTCCTTATCTTAAGCCCTTAAGGGCACATGATTCCTTAGTTCCTTTTTAGTTCTTATGCAATACTTACATATTTGCTTCAAGTAGAAGGTCTAATAGCATCCGTTCAGTACGGACTTGTGCAAAATGAAGAGAATTATTCAGCCTGTTCCTAAAAGCGATAAACTCTGGGATCTTCTCAAATGCACCATATTTGTAAGCTTGAATAATGTATTCTGAGGTCTGAGAAAGAAAGACATCACCTTGGTATAAATATTTCACAGGTCAGGTAATGCAGGCAAACCTTGCCAGACAAAAAACATTCAAACTAAAATCAAGGTTTTCAATCTAAACCTTTTAAGAACATGGACCAAGTAGAACATAAAGCTTTTAAAGATATTATTTTTTTCTCTCTTCCTATGCCAGAGTCACATGTTTCCTTCACTAATATTACTAATCACAATACTCCATTGCTGCTGACCACCACATAGACTCTCTCTTGGCAGTCATGCGTCTTCCATTTCAACAGGACCTGGGATTTTGTTATGCTCCATCAGCCAAAAAGCCTGGTTTACACCATTCTGAAAGGGGTATTACTCCATGTTTTTCTGCGTCCAAGAGAAACTATGTTTCATACAAAGATTCCAAAGACACAAAAAAATATAACCACCCCATCATCCCAAATAAAAATCATTCTCCTTCAGAAACATACAGGACACATACATTACATCAAGATAGAAGATACCAAACAAAAGACCTATAAAAATTCATGTCATAATCCATTATGAGGACAGAAAGACTTCAAGAACCAGGTTTTATATCCATCCAAGCTATGTAAGACCTCAGCTAGAAATCTCCACCAAGTAAAGGAACTCACCACATATGCTTTACTATAGATGGTACACATATAGAGATGAAATGTTACAGAACAGAGGCAAGATAAAGAATTCTACAGAAATCCTGGCACAATAGAAGAGAACCTCAGGGAAGAACATTTCATGGGTGTGGGCTTGCGGCATCAGGATCAGAAGATAGGAATCACCACTTTGGGCAAAGGAAAGTATTAAGCTCAAAGCTGATGTCCACCCCAAAGATCCTTTTTTTAGAACAAGTCTTTTTGCACAGCCTCAGTTACCTCTGTCCCCATCTCCTTTATATCTGAATAATTTGCCCAGAAGGAAAATAGGCCAATAGTCAACAACATACCCTCTGATATACAGCCTCGCAGGGTTCATTTCAGGCCGCGGGATTGCGCCACGGGCGCTAATTCAACTGCATTCGATGCGGCTTTTAAACCCCCATGGGACACATCGGCGAGCTGTTTGCCTGCAGTATCTGGAGAAATTAAAGACGGACGGACACAAGAAAATTAAAAAGATTACTTGTGATCCTGCAGGTTTAAAGAAGGACTATCTGAACAGGCTCGAGTGTCCCTTCTAGCTGGGTAAAGGACAGTGATACACCCCACGAGGAAGAGGCCAGGATACTCTCAACACATACGCCTATCCTATGGCCCCGTGACTCAGAAAACATGGCAAGGTTGACTTACTATCAGCCCTTGCAACGGCAACTTACAGTTTGAAAGAAACTGGCAACATATGATTTAGCAATTAATCAGAATGAAATATGACTTTGGTGATTCCAATCAAATTTGTAAATTACAGTTCCAAAATGTGTTATTTTTATGGAGAGAACCCAGTCTTACCAAGTAGAGAGGCAGTTTGACTTTCTGTGTGGTCCATAAATACCACTTTAGAAAAAAGGCAACAGTTTTTTATAAAAAGACAACAGCGGGATTAGTCTTTAGCAAACTGAGAAGGCAGTGTGGTTGTCTGGCTTGTCCTTTTGAGATAGTCCTCCTGTAACCCTGCAGTAAAGCAGCAGTGCACAGCTAGACAAAGGCCTGGGAAGAGACCAGTAAGGCAAAGGCTGTCAACGTGAAACTGCTTGAAGAACAGCTCCCTAACGGAACTGCAGGCAAAACTGGAAGCCACAGCATTTTAAAGATTTTTTTTTTTTCGATAGAGTATGTTGTCCGCACCTACAGGTCATTTATGTACCAACGAGGCTATGTAGATCCCATATGCATTCCTGAAATGAACCCTGGTCACTGTAAAAATTGGCAAAACACATGGACATCACATCCCTGAATAATGATCTTTACAAAAAAACCTAAAACAGATTTTAAAAAGCATAAACATATACGTGACTTTTAGAAATGATGAAACTCTTGTACTGATTCTTGTGCTGTTAAAAAATACGTAGGATGACAGCAGACAATGATCCTTGGACAGAAAGCTTCTATGTCAACCTGCCAGGCATAGCGTTCAACTGCCCAGCACGAAGCCTTACTGAAAAGAATGCCGGACTTCCCACTGAGGGAATACAAGTGCTCGTTCTAAGAGTTAGTTCAGAACTGAAAAACATCCACCACCCAAGAAAACACACCCAGGGATCTCTAAAACTAAGAGCAAAAGAGGGAGAGCACACCGCTTGGCTTTGCAGAGAAGTGCAGAGGGTTAAGGTACACAGAATGACACCACAGTCATCATCTGGCCGACGCTCAGACCCCTGGGGAAACGATCCACGCTACAGTCTCTGTCTTCTTACTCTGGGGTCTCAGGCATCAAGGTCAAGATGCATTTTTCTTGCTGTACTGTATTTTTCTTTTGATTCCATGACACCCCCAGATTATCTGCTTTCAGATGATTGAATAAGCTCCATCTTCTTGATAGCAATAAAAATAAACTTCAAGCAAAGAGTCCTAGTGCCAGGTCAATAAATTTTTCAATTTTTATCACGTTTAACATCAGATGAATTAGTCACTCCTGCCATCAGGAAAATGTTGAAAGTACTAAAAACCATTGAGGAGTGGCCAGTGTTGTGGCAAAGTGGGCTAAGCCTCCCCCTTAGGCCGACATCCCTTATGGGCGCTGGTTCGAGACCTGGCTGCTCCACTTCCGATCCAGCTCTCTGCTATGGCCTGGGAAAGCAGTAGAAGATGGCCCGAGTCCTTGGGCCCCTGCACCCATGTGGGAGATCCAGAAGAGGCTCCTGGCTCCTGGCTTTGGATCGGCTCAGCTCTGGCTGCTGCGCCATTTGGAATGTGAACCAGCAGATGGAAGACCCTTTCCCCCGACCCTTTCTCTCTCTCTCTCTCTCTCTCTCTCTCTCTCTCTCTAACTCTACCTTTCAAATAAATAAATATTTTTAAAAATAAAAATACTGAGGATAACACACCCTATCAGACCACTTCTGTGACCATCTCCTTCCCCTGTGTTACAATACTTTGTGTTTTTATTTATTTTTCAAAGCAACTCTTCAGATACAATATTTTTGGAAAGAAAAAAATTAAAGCTTAACTTTAAGATAATGTGGGGTCGGCGCTGTGACGCAGTAGGCTAATCCTCTGCCTGCAGTGCCGGCATCCCATATGTGTGCCGGTTCTAGTCTAGGCTGCTCCACTTCCAATCCAGCTCTCTGGTATGGCCTGGAAAAGCAGTGGAGGATGGCCCAAGCGTTTGGGCTCCTGCGCCTGCGTGGGAGCTTCTGGCTTCGGATTGGCTCAGCTCTGACCATTTTGGCTATTTGGGAGTGAACCAGAGGAAGGTAGACCTTTCTCTCTGTCCCTCCCTCTCACTGCCTGTTAACTCTACCTCTCAAATAAAATCTTTAAAAAAAAAAAAAAGATGTACCCTTACTGGCCAAATGTGCATGAAAAAAATGGTTCTTCTGGAATGCTAGATGATTAAAAACTGAAGCATAACCAGCCACCAGGCTTGAATGAATCCCTTACTTACCCTACTACCTCAAACTATTTGGGAAAGAAAATTTTGCAAGGGATTTTTTTTTAGTAAATCAAATGTTTCTTTAACCTCTTCCTCATAAATACAGAAATAAGAGCCAAAATAAACAAAATCTGGGGAAAGCAGTTCTTCTGTGGGTTTTTTTATTAGTAAAATTCCTTAAACAAAGGAGGGCAAACATAGGTCCTGGATACACAATGAAAACTCAGAGATTTATGACCCACTGCCCACTCATGCTAGGTGAAGCTGGAGCCATACATCCGAGAGATGCCTTCTGACCTCAAACCAGGGCAGCACTTTCGGAGCATTGTGCTCCAAGGCTTATCAGAAGCTATGCTGCAAAAGGAGGTCTGAAGAGAGATCCCAATCTCTGGGGGCAGGGGACCCTGGGAGGAAGCAGGGCTAGAAACCAGCAGACGGTCTAAGCACAACAGTCAGCCTTCCACCGGCCTGGAGCTGTCCTATGCTACAGCCCACCAGACCATACTCTGACGTTTCTCACAATTATCAGAAGCTAAGAATAGCCGACCTATATTCCATTGTTCAGAAATGCCCCTTCTATAATACATTCTAAAGAATTAGATGGAAGATAGGTTTGCCATCGCTGCTATAGTTACAGAAAGGTTTTTTACCCTGCACCCCATGGGAGACCAGGAGAAGCACCTGGCTCCTGCCATCGGATCAGCATGGTGCACCGGCCGCAGCGCGCCGGCCACAGCGGCCATTGGAGGGTGAACCAACGGCAAAGGAAGACCTTTCTCTCTGTCTCTCTCTCTCACTGTCCACTCTGTCAAAAAAAAAAAAAAAAAAAAAAATTCCTCATGAGTGTCTGCCAAGAAGAACTTCAGTCACAAGATGCCTTGCCAAGTTCCTCAGTTGCTGGAAGACCATGAGAATCCAGCTACGGCTAGATATCTGACGGGGCCAAATTCCAGGCAATGAGTCTTAGAAGTGGAGGCAGTGGGCACTCTTCAAGACATGCCTTATCTCCACATTCACTCCTGACTAGTTTTGCATAGTTCACCATCTGAGCAAAGACCATTCGATAAACATCTGCTTACCATGGGCCAACAGGGAGTGAGGCCAAGCCCAACTTGTAGTGAGAAATACGGTGCAAATTTCTTCACTATGGCACAGAAAGCTCTGGCTTATCTATTACTACTTTAAAAATCATTCAGGGCAAGTATTTGGTCCAGAGATTAAGACGCCAGTCGCGATGGCTGCGTCCCATGTTAGGGTACCCGGGTTTGAGACTGCTCTAAAGCTTGACTCCAGCTTCCTGCTAATGCAGACACTGGTTGGCAGTGCTGACAGCCCAAGAAGCCCATGTAAAATATCTGGGTGGCTTTCTGGGCTGCCAGCCCCCCAGCCTTGGCCACTGTAGGCATTTAGGGAGTGAATCAGCAAATGGGAGCTCTCTGCCTGCTTCTCAAAAAATTAATTAATTAATTTAAAAGACATACAAGGGAAACTCAAAACGTTCAGACAAAATGCAATAAATATAATGCCTAGTTCCCATGTACATTTTGTAAACCCTTCACCCCACTGATCTAAGTTTCTTGAAATGATCTTGATTTGGTCAATTTTATAATTCTACAAAAAATGTAAGTAATCTCACTATTTCACTATTGGCAAAGAACACAGTGGCTCTAAAGCCTATCAGAGAGCAGCTGCTACTGTAGACTCTCACAAGGCATCCCACACCATAAATTCACATGGGCTGCTTCTTACGTGCTTAGAAAGTCTCTTAGAAACCAGATGCCAAATCTAGAGACATAACACTTCCCCATCTGTTAACACCGTTTTAAATGCAACTTTCCCAAGATTCTATCAAAAGCACTCTCAGTCAGTCTTGGACAGTAAGCTACAGCCTAAGGGCATTTCTGATACAGCTTGGTCAACATGTGCACTTGTGTCATGAGGAAACACACTCTGAATTGTTTGCAATCAGCAGGCAAAACCATAGTAAAAAAAAATGGTTTCTCACTTACATCTTTCTGGTTGGAGTGGAAAAACCTGAGTGCGAAGTTACAGGACTGGGATGCAGCAGCATACTGACCTAGAGATTCGGCGTATCGGGTCAAAAGGTAACTAGGTTGGAAGGAAAAAAAAAAAAAAGTTATACTTACCTACCTCTAGTATCAAACACTACACTCCAAACTACTATGGCCTAAAAATATCTAGGCATAAGGAAATAGTAAAACATCCTACCATATAAAGTATTTAATTCATAGAATAAAATTTAAGACAAAAAAAGGGAGCAAAGTTAATTTGATTTTGTAGGAAATTTGATGTTCTGTGCCATGCCTTCTTCCGCTGATGCTGAATGGAAGATAGAAGTTGTAAGAGAACGCAATGAGCACGGGGCGGCGCTGTGCGAGTGGGTGTTTGTCATCGATAGCCTTATTTTCTATGGCACCTTCAGCTATGAGTTTGGGGCAATCTCCTCAGACACACTGGTGGCTGCACTGCAGCCTGCTCCTGGCCAGGCCTGCAAATCCTCTAGGAGCAGCAGCACCTCCACTCACCCCGAGAGCATTGCCATGATCTGAAGTCTGGGGAGGGTGGCTGGCCTGGCCTCCGCAGCACCCCACCCCATATCTGTGTTTATTTTGTACGAAAAACAGTGCTGAGAAAAGTATTCTGTTGGGATCTGGGCTTCCCCGCTTGCAGAGAAGTGGCCAGCCCACGTCCACCTGTGCCATACAGGAGCAGGCCCTGCCGGCTGCCTCAGCGGCATGACCTGCTCCCCAACGCTGAGGTGGTGTTTTGTGTTGAAAGGTCACCTGTCCTCACTCGCCCAGCCAGCCCTTCAGGTGCCTTCTTACCCCAGTGGCAGAGCCAGACCACTGGGGTTCCTGCTGCAGGAATTGGGGGGCTGGGAACAGCAGAGGGGATAGGAGTCGGGGGGGCATGCCTTAGTTTATGGGAAAGCCCACTTCTGGGCCCACTGAGCTGCACTGGGATTCTTCACGCTGCCTCTCACTTCTTTTAAGGGCAAATAACACAGCAGAACCACGGGGCTATTTTAGTACTTTTTTTTATATATATACCTATTAAAAGAATTCCAATTTGAAAAAAAAAAGAGAACGCAATGATGTCTTCCTGAGCACAAAAAGGATGGAGAAGATGCCCTGAAGTCATCAGAAAGAGTCAAACCCAGATGCCAGAAGAACTCAGGTCAACAAATACTGTGCACTGTCAACCTCAACTACAGGGCAGAAGCAGAGACTTCAGAATCATATCGTCTGTGCTAAGAACAAGGGTTTCAAAGTATACATCTGTTTGTTATCATTCAGAAAAACTTAAACATTTCTAAGTTGTATAAATTTTAAAATCACTACAAGGTGCTAGGAGATATAAACTCTTTTGGCTTTGCAATGGGTCACAAAAAAGTTTAATGCCCAGAGCACCTGAGAGAGTCCCAAGCACCCCACACAGGTATATTCAGAGTATATACTACCAACCCAATGGTGTCATGTTGGATATGCTTAGCATCAAGGCTGGAGTAAAGATCCACCACTGGTTCAAATGCACCCAGCATACAGTAGATTCGAACAAGCAGCAATTTGAATTGAGCGTTGGAAGGGCTATGGGTTAGTCCTTCTTCCAGCAAAGTCAGAGCCTGCCACACAGCGGTCTCATCACCTGAAAGCAAAATCAAGCATTATCCACTGACCTTGAAGGCAAACAGCGGTTTCCCAAAAACAAAACTTATACTGACAGTAACCTCCCCTAAGAATTCCATGAGTTTAGATAGCAGAGAACGAACTGTAGACACATATCCATAACCAAAACAGGAATTTCCCTAAAAGAACAGTCTCTCAATAGTTTTGTCAGTTCTTAAACAGTTCTGCAAAAGCGTTGCAGATTTCAAGTGGCCAGGGCCTGTGGGGAGTCACAGAAACTGGCATGACCTCAGATCCTGCAAACACATGGACTTTGAAGAACCGAAGGCCACCAGCCTCCCCACGGCAGGAGTTTCTCTATTAATACATCAGACAGATACTCTCCACAGGCATCATTTTTCTTTCATGTATGACTCTCTCAAAGGATGTCAAGTATGGTAATTGAAAACATTGCTCATTAATAATCAAAATGATTCCTGTGGCCTACCTAGTTCCAAAGATACAGAAAATTAAAATTATGGGGCCGGTGCTGTGGCGCAGCAGGTTAACGCCCTGGCCTGAAGCACCAGCATTCCATATGGGCGCCGGTTCAAGACCCAGCTCCACTTCTAATCCAGCTCTCTGCTATGGCCTAGGAAAGCAGTAGACTTGGCCCAAGTCCTTGGGCCCCTGTAACCATGTGGGAGACCTGAAAGAGGCTCCTGGCTTCAGATCGGTGCAGCTCCGGCTGTTGCGGCCAACTGGGGAGTGAACCATCGGATGGAAGACCTCTCTCTCTTTCTCTACCTCTCCTCTCTCTGTGTAGCTCTGACTTTCAAATAAATAAATAAATAAATATTTAAAAAGAAAAAGATAATCTTCTAAAAAAAAGAAAATTAAAAATTAGTATGAGGAGTTGATCTCAAGTCTATAAAACATTCACAGGGAAAAAGAGTGAAAGAAAATATGCAAAAATTCTATTAAAGAGTGTCTTTAGGGTCTAGAAAGGTAGAATTTTAAATAAAACTTTTATAAAAAAGCTAAAATAAAAGCTCCATACGTGAAGATTTTAAGGTTGTACTTTACATGCTTTTTTCCAAAAGAAAAGAAACTGGATATAACAAAAATATTGGGACTTTAGGTAAGTATCACTCATATAACCTACCCAAAGGACACTATGCAAACTGCCCTTAACCTACCTAATACTTCTTTGGTGCAGTGGGATTAAGCTGTGGCCTGCGGCACCAGCATCCCATATGGGCGCCGGTTCTAGTCTCGGCTGCTCCTCTTCCAATCGTAAAAGATGTCCCAAGTCCTTGGGCCCCTGCACCCACATGGGAGACCAGGAAGAAGCACCTGGCTCCTGGCTTCAGACTGGTGCAGCTCCAGCCATTGTGGCTACTTGGGGAGTGAATCAATGGAAGGAAGACCTTTCTGTCTCTCCCTCTCAATGTCTGTGACTCTACCTCTCAAATAAATAAATAAAATCTTAAAAAAAAAAAACCTGTTCTCTTTGTATTAATATCACATTGACATAAAAAGTATCACATGGTAAAAAATGGCCTAGCTGGTGCCACGGCTCAATAGGCTAATCCTCTGCCTTGCGGTGCCGGCATACCGGGTTCTAGTCCCAGTCGGGGCACCAATTCTGTCCTGGTTGCCCCTCTTCCAGGCCAGCTCTCTGCTGTGGCCCGGGAGTGCAGTGGAGGATGGCCCAAGTGTTTGGGCCCTGCACCCCATGGGAGACCAGGAGAAGCACCTGGTTCCTGCCATTGGATCAGCGCGGTGCGCCGGCCGCGGCAGCCATTGGAGGGTGAACCAACGGTAAAGTAAGACCTTTCTCTCTGTCTCTCTCTCACACTGTCCACTCTGCCTGTCAAAAAATAAAAAATAAAATAAAAGGCCTAATTTACATTTCTTTCTGAACTATTAAAAAAACTATGAAGATATCACATTATTTTGAAAAATTGAGTGTATAACTACAACTCTGTAAACTATTCACCAAAATCAAATGTGTATCAAGGACATAATTTTTCTAACTCAATTTTCATATATTCATATAAAAATCATATCTTTCAGTCCCTTTTTTATCTCTTTTTTTTTATTTTATTTACTATTTATTTGAGAGGTAGAGTTACAGTGAGGAGGGGAAAAGAAAGAGAGAGAAAGAAAAAGAGAGAGAGATAGGATGTCTTCCATATGCTGGTTGACTCCCAAATGGCCACAACAACCAGGGAGGGGCTCAGCCAAAGCCAGGAGCTCCACTGCTTTCCTAGGCCATAAGCAGAGAGCAGGATCAGAAGAGGAGTAGCCGGTACTCAAACCAGCACCCATATGGGATGCTGGTGCCGCAGGCCACAGCTTAACCGACTGCACCAAAGCACCAGCAACAAGAGATTTTATTGATTTTTAATTTGTCACATCCACCTTCAACAATGACTATGATTAGGACACTTCAAGAAACCCTGCAACTTTTAAAATTATTTTTTATTTATTTGCAGGAGACAGGGAGAAACAGAGTTTCCAACCAGTAGTTTATTCCCCAAATGCCCACAACAGAGAGAGCTGGGCCGGGGTCAGAGCCAGCAGCTGGGAATACAGTCCAGGTCTCTACTGGCCAGCAGAGACCCAATTATTTGAGTCATCACTGTTGCTTCTCAGGGTCTGCACTGGAGCCAGGAACTGGAGTTGGGAACAGAAGCCAGCACTCGGATGTGAGACGAAGACATCTTAACTGCTGGATTAAACCCCTACTGCCTGAAACGCTACGTCTTTATAAGAGATACAATTTCATTTTATGGACATGGTCACTGATGAAATTATTTGCATTACAACATTTTGAAAATTTACCCAACTTCTTTCTCTCTGTCCAACATTTCCCTCATCTAAAAACTATGACAAGAACAGTACTATTGGGGCTGGCAGGTGGCTAAAGCTGCCACCTGCATCGCCGGCTTGAGTCCCAGCTGCTCTACTTCTTATCCAGCTCCTTGCTTATGGCCAGGGAAAAGCAAACAAAGATGGCCCAAGTTCTTTGGCTGCTACCACCCATGTGGGAGATGAGGAAGAAGCTCCTGGCTCCTGGCTCTGGCCTGACCCAGCCCCAGCCATTGTGACCATAAGGGGAGTGAAACAGTGGATGGAAGATCTTCTGTGTCTTTCCTCTCTCCAACTCTGCCTTTCAAATAAACAAATAAATCTTTAAAAGAAAAAAACTATTGTTATGAAGTTATAAATTAAATCACATATTTTCAAATGCCTGGTGATCAACACTAGGTAGCAGCTGTATTACTTGGCCAGATATCTTACTCTTAAAATAAGAGACTAGTAAAGCAATGACCATTGTGAGCAAGGATCAATATACAGGATAAGAACGGAGGGCATCTTTGCAGGGATCAGATTATTAAGTGGTCAATTCATTAACGGTTTCTACATCAAGATGATTTTGTAGCCCTATGCAATCTCACAAATTTGGGGTTCAGATAACAAGACCTCTGCTGACAAAAATTTCATATCCCATCCCAGGGACAATACAGTGTAACAAGTCCTACCATCTGGGTACACACAATGTCCAACAGAAGTTCACAGGAGGAAAGAGGTACTCAAGGCACCTGTCGTTAGATGTGCTGAGTGAAAGTCAGATGAGGAGGTAAGAAAGAGGCAACATGATAGTTCATGACAGTAGCAAAATGCATTAAAGTACATTCAGGACTCTAAGTATTTAAGAATACGGAGATGTGGTCAGCGGTCAGATCACCAAGGGCATTATAAACCATCCTAAAATGGTTCATTTCTACCCTCAGGAGAACTGGGTACCTTTGAAGTCTGTTAAGAGTGAGGATGATAGTAACAAAACCCAGTGCTCTGTGCAATGACGGAGGGTAAGAGCTGTTCAGCTTGCCCCCCACTGTCCCTAGATCTTTACTGAGCAATATGCAAGAAGCACTCGAGGTTCTTATTTCCCAAAACTGAGAGTAAAGGAAAACACCAGAGGGTAGGACTTAATAGGCAACCTCAGTACCGTCTGCTGAATCATCCTTCTCCTTGGTAAGTCACCAGGCCTCCACTACCATGTAGTCTATTTCTGTCTTAAAATGAGCTAATCAGACCTGTATTCCAAAAAACTGCATTTTCCTGTATATAAAAAATTTGAAAGAGAATAAAAGGAGCTATTCTGTTCCATGGACTTATACATCTATTATTGAATTATGCATCAATCATTGAATTAATTTCATTGTATTTTGAATGTTGTAGCCTTGTAATAGGTTTTTTAAAGTCATTATTCATTATTCAGGAATACTTAAATACTGAAGAGATATCCACTGATTTAAGACTATCCTGGTTACAGGGAAGGGAGATAAACTGGAGATGGGTTCTTCTAGAAGCACCCTAGAGAAAGGCAAGAGAGACCTACAAGCATGAAGTAAATGCATGGACTACATCATTCATAAAAGAAAATTGTTTTATAATCAATAAAAACAAAGAGTAAAGCTGAACGAAAATCAATGTACCCACCTGATTCTCTCCATATATCAATAAGCACATGGACAGCAAGTAGACAGTAATAGTCAGAAAACTGCAATTCTGTTTTCAAACAGGACTTCCCTATAGAGGAAAAAACATTTTAATATTTAATAATTACTGGAATGAGTTTTTTTTTTTAATGACAGAAGGGAGAAGAAAAAAAGGAAAAAGAAAACAGAATAAGTACCAGAAAAAAAATATAAATCATGAATCTAGGGATTCAAGAGAGGGTGCAAGCACAGAGCTGGACTAGAAGGAAGAGCTCTGGAGCCGAGAAGGTACCCAGGATGTCCCAGGCAGGGAACAGCAAGATTCAGAAGGAGGTTTTAAGTGAAGAAAAAAAAACACTACACCAAGAGCCATGTATAACTAAATTAACATTATGTTTTTCAGCTAGTTTTAAAAACATAGAGAAATACTCATTTTATAATCAGACTATTCAAATTCCTATCACAAATATGAGTGTGTATCCAGCAAATCCCAAGCCAATCTGAAGATCATCAGCTTCTTTTTTCTTTGAGAAACACAGTGAGAGAGATAGGTAGGAAAGAGCTCTCATCTGCTGGTCCCCTCCCCAAATGCCTCCAATAGTCACAGCTGTGAACAAAAGCCAGGAGTTGGGAATTTAATCCACGTCTCCCATGTGGGTTGCAGAGACCCAACAACTTGAGACATCTCTGCTACCTCCCAAAATCTGCATTAGCAGGAAACTGGGAGGCAGGAGGAGAACTGGGTATCAAATCCATGCACTCTGATAAGTGACTAGGTTAAGCGCCTGCCTCCAATTTCAAAACTAAATATTTATCTTACAATTTATACTAAACCTTTTGTTCACGTACACATTCTACATTAAGACTATTAAGGTCTATTAGAGGAAAATCTGACAATTCTGATAACCATATAATCCATATGAACTCCAAGGTAGTAAGAGTTAGCTTATCAAATGATGAAGAACACAGACAACTGGAAGTCAACTACAACTGTTTAAAACTTTAGCCTTGAGACACATTTCACATTGTAAGATGTGGAGAGTCTTCTTACTCACCAAACTCATTAAGTAGGGTGCTAAAATCACTGACTTCAAATTTTTGCAACTCAAGAAACTAGTGTACATTTTGAAAATTGCTCACCAAACTCCAATCCGTGCTGGTACCTTAACATCAGTTCTCTGACCACATTCAATTTCTGGCTTTTATCCATAGTGTGGTACAAGCCAAGTAATCTTGTCAGCTGCACCACGCACAAATGCTGCTGCAGAGCCCGGATGTCTGCAGGCAGCGCCAGCTTATCCTCTGTTGGTGTCGATAAAGGAACAACTCCAAGTAACTGATTAATAAACTGCAAAGTAGGGGAAAAAAGAGCACAGGTCTCAAAACACAACTAGTGTTTGGTAGGCTACAATTAACAGCAATGGAAATGGTCCCTTAACACCATTTCCTATCTACCAAAATAGCTAAAACAAAATGAAGCAAAAATTTTGAGAGCGCACAATGCTGGTAAAAATGACACTCATTAATGGCCCAAGGTATTGTCATTACCATGTACTATAGACACTGGAAGATTTACAAAATTGTGAAAACACAAGGCGCCTTCCACCAGCCCAGCTACCTGATGGCCTCTCACCTTGAACCTCGGCCTTCACCTTGTTTGAAATGGACCCTGAATACACTGCGCCACAGGTGGCTCCTGCACCTGTGCTGGCGACTGCAAATGCAAGGAGTGCAAATGCACCTCCTGCAGGTGAGGCAGAGGCACCTGGTGTCAGCAGAGCTCTGCTTCCCGACAGAAACCATGACCCACGGGCTACATCCTTCTTCTGTTAACCATGTGAAGATGAATACAAATCACTGACTTGAAAAAAATTGTGAAAACATTTCATAAATTATAACACATTAAAACAATATGTATTGTAGCAATGAAAAGCTTAATTAGGAATACGAGAGGTTACCAAAAATTAAAAAAAAATCTAAAATTATATTGATACACAAATTCTTAAATGTAAAGTTATACATTGAAAAGAATGTTTATCTCATATGACTTCAAATGTTTTTAATTAAACTTTTTATTGAGATAATTGTAGATTTATATTCAGTTTTAAGAAATAATACAAAGAGCCTATGTATAATTCATACAGATTCTTCTAATGGTAACACTGTGCCTGAAAATGCTCTTAACTCTTTAAATTTGATTTCTTTAAAAAATTGTATATGCTAGTTCTGATATATTTATTAAACACATGCATATTTTTGTTCACCTCTAAAAATTTTGTTCACCTCTATATTCCTGTTAAAAGGAATATAAAGAATAAATCCACAAAGACCAAGAATATGTGAAGAGGTGACAGCAAATAAAAAACATACAGAACCTTATAAGAAAAAAAAAAAAAAAAGAAGAACCTTATAAGACTCAGATATTAAGGGTACCAGGTATCTCCAAGATTAAGGTGCTGATGGAACTGAAATTGAATTTGCTGAAGTCTATCTAAGCAGCAGTCCTGGGGGGGTACTGTGGCATAGCAGGTAAAGCCCACCATCTGCAGTGCCAGCACGCCGCATGGGTGTTGGCTCGAGTCCTGGCTGCTCCACTTTCAATACAGCTCTCTGCTATGGCCTGGGAAAACAGCAGAAGATGGCCCAGGTCTCTGGGCCCCTGCACCCATAGGTGACTTGGAAGAAGCTCCTGGCTCCTGGCTTCAGATTGGCCCAGCTCTGGCTATTGCGGCCACCTGGGGAGTGAATCAGCGGATGGAAGACCTACCTTTCTCTCTCTGCCTCTGCCTCTTTGTAACTCTGCCTTTCAAATAAATAAATAAATAAATGTATGTTTAAAAAAAAAAAGGCAGCCCTGTTCCCAAGTCTGAGGTTAGTGAAACAAAAAAATACTAACTCCAAGAGAAGAGTTGTATGAGGCATCACCATATAGCAACTGGCTCAGCCATGAATAATATTGAGCTGTAAAAACATAAATAGGTGCTGGCATTGTGGCACAAAGGATTAAGTCACCACTTGTGATGCCAGTATTCCATATGGGAGAGCAAGTTCAAATCCCAGCTGTTCTGCTTCTGATCCAGCTTCTTGCTAATTTGCACCCTGCTAGGCAACAGGTGATAGCTCAAATATTTGGGACCCTGCCATGCATGTGGGAGACCTGGTTTCAGCCTCGCCCAGTTCCAGCTGCTGTGGCTATTTGTGGAGTGAATTAGTGGATGGAAGATCTTTCTTTGTGTTTCTCTCATTTTTTCAAATATATAAATAAATAATATATAATGAATAATGAATTATTGTGGGGAAAACTATTTAACAGGACAAATGAAATGTTATAAACAATGAAATTATCACCTTGTACAGCACGATATCAATAAATGAGGAATAAATTAACAAACTGTTATCTAAGTCCAAAGTTAGAGATATGAAGGTAAATAACAGAAGAAACAAGTGGAAATTATTTGTGTCTGTTAAGCTGGAACAATGAATTGGCTGTGATTTATTTTATTTTACTTTTATTTTATTTTTTTTAATTTGAAACAGAGAGAGGGAGGGAGGGACAGAGAGAGAACTTCCATCTGCTGGTACACTCCACAAATGACTTGCAACTGCCAGGGCTGGGCCAGGCGTAAGCCAGGAGCTTCACTCAGGTCTCCCACAAGGGTGAAGGGGCCCAGGGATTTGGGCCATCTTCTGCTGCTTTCCCAGGCACATCAGCAGGAAACTGGACTGAAAGTGGGGCAGCCTGGGCTCGAACTGGCGCCTGTATGGGATGCCAGCATTGCAGGTGGCAGCTTAACCTATTAGGCTACAACACCAGCCCCTGTGATCTTTTCAATATAAACTTTGTGGTAATATTTGACTTCAATTACATACATTTAACTTTTATATACAAACAGAAAATTAAATCAAAATGCAATCTCATTAATCATATAGTTTTTACATCAGTAATGATTTTGCTTCAATATGTCCACAATTGTATTAATTTTTATTTCTATGATAAGATACAAATATTCCACATTTGAACAATAGCACTTTTTAAGCTTTTGATCAGAAGTCTATATAATTTCTACTGCCACTTCTTTTGCTTTTACAAGACATTTTATCTATTGGCTATACATACTATTAACTCCTTCTTTAGTGAATACTAAGAATCTCCATAGAGCTAATCGTATGTGTACAAAATTAATTGAAAATAGATCTTAGTAAAAAGTTAAGAATGGGAATGAATAGGAGGGGGAGAAGGAAGAAGGGTAGAAGGGTGGGTATGGTGGGAAGAATCACTATGTTCCTAAAGCTGTATTTATGAAATGCATGAAGTCTGTATTTCTTAAATAAAAAGTTTCTTGGGGAAAAAAAAGAATCTCCCAAAGAGGTATTATTATGAAACACTATGCTTATTATTTTTTGTTATACACACTTTTACTCTGCAAAGACCTTTAAAAACTAGAATAATTTTATTGTTTAGCTAAAAAACTCAAAGCAAACAACAGATTAAAACATCACCCTGTGTGAGCCACTGCAGGATAGCTGGAATCAATGGCCCACTCTCAGCAATCGGTCACACTTCAGAAAGATTCGGCTCATAATTCATTGAAACAATAGTGCTCAGTTTGAACCTATTTGTACAGGTACTAATCCTTTGACAAACATACTTGCTGAGGGGCAGAATTTTTGGCTATTGAAGTCATCCTACTATTAAAAAGTTGTGGCAGGGGCCGGCGCTGTGGCATAGCAGGTTAAGCCGCCACCTGCAGTGCCGGCATTCCATATGGGCGCCGGTTGGATACCCGGCTGCCCTACTTCTGATCCAGCTCTCTGCTATGGCCTGAGAAAGCAGAAGATGGTCCAAATCCTTGAGCCCCTACACCCATATGGGAAACCCGGAAGAAGCTCCTGGCTTCTGGCTTCGGATCAACGCAGCTCCAGCTGTTGCGGTCAACTGGAGAGTGAGCCATCGGATAGAAGACCTCTCTCTCTCTCTCTCTCTCTCTCTCTCCTTTCTCTGCCTCTCCTATGTAACTCTTTCAAATAAATAAATCTTAAAAAAAAAAAAAAAAAAGTTGTGGCAGGGCCAGCACTTTGGCATAGCATGTGGAGCCACCACAAGACCTGGCTGCTCCACTTCCCATCCAGCTCTGCTGTGGCCTGGGAGGGCAGTGGAAGATGGCCCATGTTCTTGGGCCCCTGCACCTGCGTGGGAGACCCAGAAGAGGCTCTTGGCTCCGCAGCTCCAGCTGTTGCAGCCATTTGGGGAGTGAACCAGTGGATGGAAGACCTCTCTCTCTCTCTCAGTGTAACTTTGACTTTCAAATAAATAAATAAATCTTTAATAATAATTCTTAAAAAGTAGCAGCAAAACTGTCTCTCTCGATTAAAATTTACATAGTATGACAAAACTCACTGCAACACCTTTAAATCCTTGGTGTCACAGAATAATGACTGCCTTAACACTTTTAGTATTTCACTGGGGCTCCTGTGACTAGGTACTTCTTGTTATATGGGGTCACATAAAATGTTTGAAGGTTTTTTTCCTTTCTCAACTTTTGATCTTTTGAAGAGGCAGAGAGACAGAGTCGGGGCTTCAATGGCTGGGGCTAGACCATGCTGAAGCTGGAATCCAGGAACTCAATCCAAGCCTTCCAGCTGGGTGGCAAGGACCCAAGTACTTGAGCCATCGCACTGTCTCCCAGGATCTACATTAGAAGGAAGCTGAATGAGAGGTGTGGAGAGGCTAGGACTTGAACCAAGCACTCCAATATGAGATATGGGCATCCCAAGCAGTGGTTTAATCTGCTGTGTCTAGTTTCTTAGCTTAACAATTGTACCATGGTAATTTAAAGTGTTAACATTAGGGATAAGGGGTATCAGATGCTCTTTTCTGTAAATCTGATATTATCCCAATATAAAATTAATTTAAAAAGATTTCTTAGGGTTTTGTTTCAGACTGCTTCAGCAAGAATAACTCATGGTTTGAAATAATTAGTGATTAAATAGCATAGTTTTCAGCATATCACAAACCAGACAGCCAAACAGACTCTGTCAAAATTTAAAACTTTGTGCTGAGCCGGCACCGCGGCTCAGTAGGCTAATCCTCCGCCTTGCCGCGCCGGCACACCGGGTTCTAGTCCCGGTCAGGGCACCAATCCTGTCCCGGTTGCCCCTCTTCCAGGCCAGCTCTCTGCTATGGCCCAGGAGTGCAGTGGAGGATGGCCCAAGTGTGCTGATCCGATGGCAGGAGCCAGGTGCTTCTCCTGGTCTCCCATGGGGTGCAGGGCCCAAGGACTTGGGCCATCCTCCACTGCACTCCCTGGCCACAGCAGAGAGCTGGCCTGGAAGAGGGGCAACCGGGACAGGATTGGTGCCCCGACCGGGACTAGAACCCGGTGTGCCGGCGCCGCAAGGCGGAGGATTAGCCTAGTGAGCCGCGGCGCCGGCCAAGTAAAATTTTTTTAAGATGGCTAAATCCAAATAAGATCAGTGGATTGTACCAATGTCAATTTCCTAGCTGTACTATGACAATATGGTCATGTAAGTCATTGCCACTGAACAAAATGGATGTATCTGAGATCTGTGTTGTTTTTCCAACTGTATGTAAATCCACAATTACCTCAAAATAAACAAAAGACAAAACAAGGAAGAATGAAATCAACTGCCAGGAGTTACTCCAACTGTAACTTCAAAAACACCCTGCCTCCAATGTGTTAGCACACAAGAGTACCTAGCTCATCAGGGTAGTTAGCACACCTCTGTTCACTAATCCCAAAGACTTAATCTCAATTCAATCAACAGGAACACCTAATACAATTCTGAAATGCACTTACTTTTGTACACTGTGTAGCAGGCAAGAGGTCAACAAACACCTTAAGGTCAGTAAAACAACACGGTTTATCTCCAAACTTCTTGAAATACTGGAACATTAATTCTTCTGGGTCACCTAGGAGGGGAGGAAATCACCACATTATTCATAGATTGCAGGAATTTCTAATTTACAAAAGAGGTTTAATCTGAAAATATTTATTTCAATTAATTTAAAATCTTGCTTGATTGCAGAATGAGAATGATGGCCAGGAAATGGCTTGCCTGTTTAAAAATAAACAAATACTTTAAAAAAAGCAGCTGAATCTTATAAAATCAGCTTACTTATCACTACAGAAATGTGAAGCTTTCATTAAGTTAAAAGTTAAATAGATACGTTGAATTTCCCAGTGGATGAAAGATCTCTCTGGGGCCGGGGCCATGGCTCACTTGGCTAATCCTCTGCCTGTGGCGCCAGCATCCCGTATGGGCACCAGATTCTAGCCCCGGTTGCTCCTCTTCCACTCCAGCTCTCTGCTGTGGCCCGGGAAAGCAGTTGAGGATGGCCCAAGTGCCTGGGCCCCTGCACCCGCTTGGGAGACCGGGAGGAAGCACCTGGCTCCTAGTTTCGGATCGGCATAGTTCTGGCTGTAGCAGCCATTTGAGGGGTGAACCAACGGAAGGAAGATCTTTCTGTCTCTCTCTCTCTCACTAACTCTATCTGTCAAATAAATAAATAAATAGAAAATACATGAAAAAAAATCATTAAAAAAAAGAGAGATCTCTCTGCCTTTCAAATAAATAAATAAATAAATATGTAAAAAATTGTTTTATTTCACATGTAATACACTTTACAGGATACAGTGAAACATACACAGCATAAAGTGATCATACAATTAGCCTTTCCATTTCCTTATATTTGTGTGTGTGTGTGTTTGGAGCCTATCAGCTCCTAGAAGCAGCGATTTTTTTTTTTTAAAGAGTTATTTTATTTATTTGAAATACAAAGTTACAGAGAGAGAGACAGAGAAAGAGGTCTTCCATCCGCTGGTTCCCAGATGGCTGCAACGGCCAGAGCTGTGGCGATCCGAAGCCAGGAACCAGGAGCTCCTTCCAGGTCTCCCACATGGGTGCAGGGGCCCAAGGACTTGCGCCATCTTCTAGTGCTTTCCCAGGCCATAGCAGAAAGCTGGATCAGAAGAGGAACAGCCGGAACTAGATCCAGCGCCCATATGGGATGCAAGTGCTTCAGGCCAGGGCTTTATCCCGCTGTGCCACAGAACTGGCCCCAGAAGCAGGGATTTTTAAACTGAAAACTGTAAAATTTTAGGATTTTCTGTCCCAGTTCCTATTCACATTTACCTAAGACAGGCCCATAGCTTCAATCAGAGTCTCACACGATTCTGTTATCCAAACAAGAATGAGAAGAACTCACTAGTCTAGTAAAAACTTTTTGTAGAGACTAGACAAATTCACACATTTTTAAGACAGGGCTTCTAAGTGGAAAGAATAAAAAAAAGGATGAATGAAGCAGGTATCAGGCAGATTCAAACACGTTCACATATAGCTTTAGAAAGAAGCCAATTATGGGGCCAGCGCTGTGGCACAGCAGGTTAAAGCTCCAGCCTGCAATACCAGCATCCCATATGGGAGCCGATTCAAGTCCCAGCTGCTCCACGTCTGATCCAGTTTCCTGGTGATGCGCCTGGGAAAACAGGAAGATGACTCAAGTCCTTGGGCCCCTGCACTTGTGTGGGAGACCCAGAAGAAGCTCCTGGCTCCTGGCTTTGTTTCAGCTCAGCTCCAGCCATTGCTGCCATTTGGGGAGTGAACCAGTGGATGGAAGAACTCTAACTCTCTGTCTCTACCTCTCTCTATAACTCTTTCAAATAAATAAAATAAATCTTTAAAAAAAAAGGTAATTATTTGGAATCTATTAACAGTGTTTTCCTGAAACTCATGAAAATTTTCTCTTGCAAGTCTGGAACTAGAAGAGACTGAAGCTACTGAGGCAGATCCAAAGAAAGAAGTCACATGGAATTCCAAGTTGACTGTGAGGGCTCAGCATTCTGGAGCAGCCACCACTTGTGACGGAGTCCCAGCTGCTCTGCTTCTGATGCAGCGCCCTGCTAATGCCTCTGGGAAAGCAGCGGAAGATCCTCCAAGTGCTGGGCCCCTGCCTTCACTGCTGAATCAGCAGGAGAATCTGACAAGGACTGTGATGGAACAGGGATAGATGCTAATGGAAACCGAGTCAAATAATGACTGAGGACTTACTTTACAAGTGATCTAATCATCAGTAAATGCTTTTGTGTTATGAAAATGTTTGCGGGGCTGGTGCTGTGGCTCAGTGTGTTAAAGGCCCAGCCTACAGCGCTAGCAAGGGTACTGGTTTGAGTACCGACTGCTCCACTTCTGATCCAGCTCTTTGCTATGGCCTGGGAAAGAGTGGAAGATGGCCCAAGTCCTTGGACCCCTGCACCCACGTGGGAGACCCAGAAGAACCTCCTGGCTCTTGGCTTCAGATCAGATCAGCTCTGGCCATTGCGGTCATTTGGGGAGTGAACTAGCAGATGGAAGACCCCCCCTTCTCTCTGGCTCTACCTCTCTGTGTAACTCTTTCAAATAAATAAAATACATCTAAAAAAAAAAAAAAAAAAGAAAGAAAGAAAGAAAATGTTTGCTTTCTCGACATGACTTGGTCACCATAGGCCCTTGCACGTAGGCATTGAGGGCATCCCTCCAGGGTTCCTAAATATCACACGGTTTCTTACCTAGTTTGTACTCATCATTACACCCTTGATTTCGTAAACGCCTAATCAATTCCAGTTTAGCTAGATGTGGTCCTCGGAGATGGCGAGAACTTTTAGATTCTTCCATTATCCTATCTTCTATAAACTTCACAGCTTCTTCTGTGGAATAATGTACTTCTCCTTCTAAGGAGCTGGGTATAAACACATGAAAAGACATTTTATTGCCTCTACTGCCCTTCCCAAAGCCAACCCAAGCTGATTATAAGAAACACATTAAAGAATTTTAAAAAGTTCTTTACCCATTATAAAATAATACAAATGAGAATAAAAGAGAATGCACAGCATATTTAAACAGAGAAGGTGCTATAAGATTACTCCCAGGATAGGCATGTGATTATTACAAAATAGCCAACCCTTTCTTTAAAAACAATAGATATTTTGTACATACAAGGGTACTTCAAAATGTTCACGGAAGACAGAATTAACAGTAAATTTAGTAGCAAGCATTTGCTAGAGTGGTTAAGATTCTGCTTGGAACACCCACGTTCCTTATCAGAGTGCCTGGTTTTAGTCCTGGCTCCATTTATGATTCCAGCCTCCTGCTAATACAAACCCTGGGAGGCAGTGGCTGATGGCCCAAGTGTGGTTGGGTACCTGCTACTCATGCAGGAGACCCAGACTGAGTTGCTGGCTCCTGGCATTGGCCTGATCAGCCTCAGCTATTGTAACCATTTGGGAAGTGAACCAGTAGATGGGAAATCTGTCTTTCTGCCTTTCAAATACACAAATAAACATTAAACAAGAAGTATCCTCAGTAAAAAAAAAAAAAAAAAGAGAGAGAATTTCTCTCTGGAATGGAAGAATAACTAATAAACTACATATTTCTGCACTGGTAAGATTTGTACAATGAACATGTATTTCTTAAAAATAATGGGATACGGGGGTCCAGCGCTGTGGCATAGCACATAAAACTGCCACCTGCAGTGCCAGCATCCCATATGGGTGCTGGTCAGTGTCCTGGCTGCTCTACTTCCGATCCAGCTCCCTGATACCAGGTCCCTGCTAATGCACCTGGGAAAGGAGTGGAAGATGGTCCAAGTGCTTGGGTCCCTGTAGCCATGCGGGAGATATGGATGGAGTTCTAGTCTCTGCTCCTGGTTTCAACCTGACCCAGCCCTGGTCGTTATGGCCATTTGGGGAATGAACCAGTGGATGGAAGGTATCTCTCTCTCTCTCTCTCTCTGCATTTCCTTCTCTGTCTCTCTGACTTCGAAATAAATAAATCTTTACAAATAATAACAATAATAAAGGGATATGGGGGCCAGTGTTGTGGAACAGCAAGTTAAGCCTCTGTCAGCAATGCCAGCATCCCACACGAGCACTGAGTCTAGTCCTGGCTGCTCCACTTCTGATCCAGCTCTCTGCTAATATGCTTGGAAAAACAGTGGAAGATGGCCCAAGTCCTTGGGCCCCTGCACTTATATGGGAGACCCAGAGGAGTTCCAAGCTCCTGGCTTGGCCTGGCCCAGCCTGGCCACTGTGGCCATTTGGGGAGTGAACCAGCAGACAGAAGATCTCTCTCTCTCTCTGTCTTTCCCTCTCTTTGGTAAGTCTGCCTTTCAAATAAATCTTTTTTTTTTTTTTTTTAATTTTTGACAGGCAGAGTGGACAGTGAGAGAGAGACAGAGAGAAAGGTCTTCCTTTTGCCGTTGGTTCACCCTCCAATGGCCGCCGCGGCCAGCGCACTGCGGCCGGCGCACCGCGCTGATCCGATGGCAGGAGCCAGGTGCCTCTCCTGGTCTCCCATGGGGTGCAGGGCCCAAGCACTTGGGCCATCCTCCTCTGCACTCCCTGGCCACAGCAGAGAGCTGGCCTGGAAGAGGGGCAACCGGGACAGGATCGGTGCCCCGACCGGGACTAGAACCCGGTGTGCCGGTGCCGCAAGGCGGAGGATTAGCCTAGTGAGCCGCGGCGCCGGCCTCAAATAAATCTTTAAAAAAAAAAAAAAAATGGGAAATGAACCCTTACTGTGAAAGGAATATTATTGAGGAAAAAATAGAATTTATGAAGCTCACAAGGAAATTTTTCTGATGCAAAGTAAAAATGTCCCTGTAAATCAGGAAAGAAGACAACTTACTGTTCACCTTCAGCAGGGGGGGTCCAGGCCTCTTCAATCAGTCGAAAGACAGAGTCGAAATAAGTCAGATAGAACTGCCAGTCATCTGAGCTAAAACCAGATGGAATGATGCACACAAGGTTAAATCCAAATTGTGACCAATCTGCCTTAGGAACCGTGACATTCAACTTATTTTCTAAGCGACAAGTTCCCACGTCTTGAGTGTAGCCCATCCCTGGCTTCCCTCCACTGCCCACAAGAGCAGCACCGCAGAGGCATTACCAAAGTGAAAACCCTTCGACAGACTACTCTTTCCTTCAACACAGTGACCAGGTCTAGAACACTGTCCTCACAAGCACTCCTAAATTTGGAGGGGGTGTCATTGAATAAAGAAAGGAAGCATCTCTCTTTTATGGCAGTATTAAATTCAATGTTATTGATTTACAGTATTCATTTCAAGACCTTACTAGTATTCAGTACAATGGTTTAATGAAAATTTTAGAAAACATCCATGGCAGTGAGATTTGGCCTAGCAATTAAGACAACTGCATCTTATATCAGAATACATAGGTTCAATACCTTGCTAGGGCTCCTGACTCCAGCATTTTGCTAATGAGCATCTGGGAGGCAGCACAATGATGCCTCAAGTAACTGGGTTCCTGCAACCCACATGGGAGTTCTGGATTAAGTTCCTGGATCCTGGCTTCAGCTTTGGCCCAACCCTGGCTGCTGTGGGCATTTGGGGTGGAAACCAGCTCTCTCTCTGTGTCTCATTTCTCTCTGTGTTTAAATCAATCTCTCTGTCTAAATCTCACACTACCTCTGAAATAAACAAATAAATAAAATCTACCCAACACAACTACAAAAAGAATAACTAAACCTAGAAATTACAGAATACAGACACAAAAAAATCAACAGCAAGGCTTGAAAGCCTCAGAAACTCAAAGTCTCATAGTACACAAAGAAGTATCTACTCACTTTTTCAGTAAGAGGCGCCGGGAAAGGGCATTACACTCTGGCCACCTGCTCAGCTTCTTGTACATAGCCATGCATTTATTTTCCCGACTCTGAATCTCACTTGTTAATTTCTCTACAATTGAAAGGTATAAAAGTTGGTGAGCCGGTTTCATTTCTCCTAAAAATCCTGAATAAAGTCCAATCACAAGAATGAAAATGTCACATTTTCTTACTCTCTTAGAAAATGGAACCACTTAAGATATAAACTACTATCTTATTAAAGATTATTTTGCTGGGGCCTGTGTTGTAATACAGCAGGCATCCCATATGAACACTGGTTCAAGTCCTGACTGTTCCATTTTCGATCCAGCTCCCTGCTAATATGCTTGGGAAAGCAGTGGAAGATTGTCCAAGTACCTGGGCCCCTGCCACTCATGTGAGAGACATAGATAGAGTTCTAGTCTCCTCTCCTGGCTTCGACCTGGTCCAGCCCTGGCTGTTATTGCCATTTGGGAGTGAACCAGTGGATGGAAGATCTCTCTCTCTCTTTGTGTAACTCTGCCTTTCAAACAAATAAATCTTTAAAAGAAAAAAAAAAGTTTGCTGAAAAGAAAAAGTATATTTCTTATACTAAATTTTAACAATTACTTTTTCTATAATACCCCAGGATCTTGAATGTATTAGATTGAAGATCTAGTACATAAGATATACTCGGAAACCACAAACGTGATATAGCAACAGGTAAATTCAGTCCACAGACACAGACTGTGTCTTAAATGTCATTGTGGCCATCTGGGGAGTGAACCAGCGGATGGAAGACTTCCCTCTCTGTCTTTCCCTCTCACTGCTGTAACTCTACCTCTCTAAATAAATAAATAAAATCTTAAAAAAAAAAAACAAAAACTCCTTTATACAAATATTTATAATTGTGTTTATGACTGCACATAATATAGTGAACAGCACACTGACACTACTTATAAACAGCCAATTATTCCCTCTGAATATAGGGACATAGTTCTCCTAAGGAAGTCATCAAAGGTGTATAAACATTTAGGAAGCAGAATGAGTATGAAATGTTCAAAAATACAATAAATCAAACTACAAAGTTTCCGACCAACAAAGAAGAAGTATTTTTTAAGTAATAGAAAACAGCTAATTTCTTCAACATATCCAGTGTTCTTGCAAATTACTAAGAAAAATATTAACCAAACATTTAGAAATAAGAATAAGGAAAAGCATCTCAGAGAAAAAAAACAGTAATGACTTTAAACAAATGAAAAATATAATTTTCCATAATTAAAGAAATTTAAAAATATAAGACAATTTATCTGATAGACTGAAAACTATAAGAAATTTGTTATAACAGATTGATAATAACGAGTGGTCAATGTGCAAAGAAACAGGCTCCCTTACATACTGACTGCAAATACAGCTTATAAGAATACAAACTGGAAGGAAATTTGGAATGGAGTAAACACATCTCTTACAAATGGGCAAGATATCCTTCCAGAACTGGCCAAGTAAACAGTCTACATCTATTACTATGGAACACAGGGCAGCCATGAACGAGAAAGAGGCGTTGAGCTATATCTGTAAGACATACATCTCAGTTAAAAAAAAAAAAAACCACTGGGTATGAGTATGCAGAGCGGGAGTCACAAACTCAGACACATGCATAAACAGAGTACTGTATCTAGAGAAAGTATCCAGAGTACAAATCTTGACAGCAGGCATAACATTTCAGATTTTGAAGGTTCTCTATTTGGTTACCACCAGGTCACCTTATGAGCCAGGTACAGTATGTCAGGACAGACCCACGGAACAAGTAATGAGAGAACAGCCTAGAAGGCAAGGCTTAGAGATCTGCAGCACAATGTTTCAAACGCCCTGAATTTTCTAAAATCATGAATTCTTTTTTTTAATGTATTTTTATTTTTAATCTTACTTATTTTCATTTTTACTATCTGACAGGCAGAGAGAGAGAGAGAGAGGGAGAGGAGGAGAGGGAAGCAGGGGAGACACAGACACGGTGTGCATGGAAGCTGCGTCAGGACTTCAACCCCAGCACTCAGGTACGGGAAGCAGGCATCCCACGTAACATCTTAACTACAGTGCCAAATGCCTGCCCCTCCATGAATTACTTTCAATTAAAAAATATTTTACAACTAAATTTTTAACAGAGAAGTCTGGAAGAACACTTAAAAATTATCATGGTTATTTTATGTCTTCATATTTTTGAATGAGGATAAATTTTCCATAACACATTTTTCATGTTTAAATAGAAAAAAATTTTAAGAAAACCTTAAAAATTACCTCCTAATTTCCCTCTAATGACATCCAAGGCTTCCTGGTACTTTCCCAATCGTTCCAGGATCATATAATACAGTTCAACCTTACAGAAAAAAAAAAAAAAAAAAATTGCAACCACTGAAACTCTTCAATAATAAAAAGATAGTCCTTTACACAGTTGCAAAAAGTTACTTAATAGAAAGAACAGTGTCTTCAAATGAGAAGAAACTGACAGGAAGAATCAGACAATGGTATCTCCTCCATTTATACATATTTTGGCCTAGAGTACTTGCTGGAAAGTGTTCATTATGTCTAAGCTGAAGGCTTCCGAAGTGTCAGTGTCACACTTACAGAAAGGCCAGGGTGAGGAGTCAGGTATTGAAATGGACTAAAACAACAGCTCATGATATTATAACATAATATTGTACTAGCACTATCAAAATCATGAAAATACAAAAGTATTTAAATTCACAAAAGGAATTAAATTACTCACTTCAGCCTCGGCTTCTATCTTGTCCTCTTTCACCATTTTTTCTACCATTCTCTCAGCAAGAGGCAGAAACATTGTTTTTGAGAGGTTTTCATCCTGTGCTGATATAGACTAGAGGAAGAAAAATAAATATTTTATTCTAGCTTCTTCCCCACTGCCCTATTTATAGTAACTGTGTGGACCCTCATCGTGACTCTGGCACATACTTATCCATCTACTGTGTCCAGTATCAGAGCAGATTCATCATCCTGTGCATTCCTGAAATACTTAGCTTCCACAACTTAATCTACTTTTAAAATGGGTTATTTATACATTTTTCTATAAATACACAAAGAAAGAGTATGCCTATACTGCTTATTACATATATCATACATTAATTTTAATTACCAATTTAAGGTAACTGTAGTTAGTAGTAAATTATATAAGCAGAAGGAATTGGGGGCAGACACTGGGGCACAGAGTTAAGCTATTGCTTAAGACGCTCACATCCCGTATCACCAATGATTTGGATTCTGGCTACTCCACTTCCAATCCAGCTACCTGTTAAGGTGTCTGGGAAGGCAGTGGATCACGGCTCAAATACTCAAGTCCCTGACATCCTTGTGGGAGACCCACATGAAATTCCTGGTTCCTGACTTTGGCTTGGCCTAGCCCTAGATATAGAGGGCATTTGGGGTGTGAAGCAGAGGAGAGAAGACAGCTCTCTCTCTCTCTCTCTCTCTCTCTCTGTAACTCTACCTTTCAAATAAATCTTTAAAAAAAGAGAGAGAATTGGCAGTTCTCTTCATTTAATATGAAAATATCTCAAAAAGAGATCTGAAAGGCTTTCCTTTTCCAACACTTGATGATCCATAACCTTTATATAAGTTTTAACCGCCAGAGATCCTGCTAAGAGCTAACTTAAGCCTTGTAAACAACCTTTCAAGGTATATATGCTTATTTTACAGACAATAGTACTGAGGCTAAGAGATTACCCCAACAGCTCTAAGACATTTGGTAAAACCACATGTTCCTAATCACATTGACCTCCTTCCTCCCCAACCTCTCCTACACAGAATCTCATTCTGGTTCTGGCAGATAAGCATCTCCATTCGCAAAAAAGCAAACTGAGGCTCAGAAAGGGGAAGTGATGAAAACATAACAACGCCAGTCATTGTTCATTAGCCAACAAAACTTTCTTAAAGCCAGACCTCAAGTTCGTCTTTATCATATCAGGCACTTCGAGGCTCATACTTGAGCACGTATCTCAGCATTGGATCTAAGATTCAGAGTAAATACAGTCTATGCTGCACACAAATAAGCAGATGAACAAACACATAAAAATAATCCCCAGCTAAAAAGTCAACTAACAATATATAAAGTCCCTCTAATGACACATGCTGCAACACATTTCACATTACCCAAGATGTTCAGAAGATACACGAAGGACAATGATCACATACAAAAGTAAAAACAAATCTCAATCCCATTCTGAATGCCATACTCACTTGCATAATTAAGCTCATCACAGACCAAAAGTAGTAAGGGTTTTTGGGGACAATCTTATATAGAGCCATGCCAGCCTGAAAGACAGAGGGCCATAAATACTTGATTTAGAAAACATCATGGCAAGTACAATCAATGATTTAGACATGTGGCAAGAACTTTCTCAGAACAGCAACACATTCACATATCCCAATCAGCCTAACTGCCTGATGACTACGTGGCTGCGGCAACAGAGCTTATCACAAAGGTGAACCTCACAACATCACGTGTGACACTTCACCTCCTGAGCAAGCACTTTTCAGAATTAAAGACCAGTATTTCTAGAACACACTACAATCCAATACAGTTCTGGTGGGCTACCAGGAAAACAAAAATTCTGGCTTACAAATGCATATCAATAAACAAATGTTACTGAATGCATCTCACTAACCAGTTATAGTAAAACAAAGAAAACCCAACAATATATTTAAAGTTCATCATTAGAAAAAATCACTATGACATAATTCAAAAAATAATTCTTGAGTCTGGAAAATAATCAGGTTCTTTCATGATATCATTACTCAGAACTAAACCCTTTCATTATAAAACATATAATATGCAAATACTTACAAGTAGGAATGCAGCAAAAAGAAGTAGACCTATTTGAGAATAACTGATAATCTGTCTGTAACTAGCCAACTACTAATTGATGCTAAGAATACATCAGCTAATAATCAGTTACTGTTTTATGTTTTTTTTAAAATCTATCGTCAATCGATTTCCAAAATTACACAGAGCCCCAATGAAGCAGAACAACTATGTACCCCTTCCAAGGACACTTAAAACCTAGGGATGGAAATGAGACACATACACAAATAACTAAGACATGCTTGACAATAACAACAAATGTCCTACACAAAAATCCATGCTAGTTTTTTTTCCAAGGAAGATGGGGTTGTTTATTTCCTTTCATTAAGGGAAAATCAGGAGTGGAAATTTATTACTAAAGCTTTCCAAAGTAGCAACCTCTCTGGTGGACCTTTAGGGCACAAATGGGTGTAAGGAAAGGCCCTGGGTACAAATGGGTGTAAGGATAAGTGCTCGGGGCCAGCACTGTGGCGTAGCGGGTAAAGCCTCTGCCTGCAGTGCCGGCAGCCCATATGGGTGTCTGTTCTAGTCCCAGCTGCTCCACTTCTGATCCAGCTCTCTGCTGTGGCCTAGGAAAGCAGTGGAAGATGGCTCAAGTCCTTGGGCCCCTGCGCCTGTGTTGGAGACCTGGAGAAGGCTCCTGGCTCCTTGCTTTGGATCGGCACAGCTCCAGCAGTTGCGGCCAACTGGGGAATGAACCAGCAGATGAAAGACCTCTCTTTCTCTCTGCCTCTCCTTCTCTCTCTGTGTAACTCTGACTTTCAAGTAAATAAATAAATATTTTTAAAAGAAAAAAAGGATAAGTGTGCAACTGCAAATATTTGGGGGTTGATTGTGCAAGTGAGTCAATCAACCGTAAGCAGGGAAAAATGAGTCTGAGGGGCTGGCGTGTGGCATTGTGGGTTAATCTACCACCTGCAATGCCGGCATCCCACACCGGCACCAGTTCAAGTCCACTTCCAATGCAGCTCCCTGCTTATGCACCTGGGAAAGCAGCAGAAAATGGCCCAAATACCCACTAGCAGACACAGAGGGAGTTCCTGGCTCCTGGCTTCAGTCTGGCCCAGCCCTGGCTGTTGCGGCCATCTGGGGAGAGAACCAGCAGATGGAAAATCTCTCTGTGTCACTCTGCCTTTCAAATAATAATTAATTTTTTTTAAAAAAAGAAGAGTAAGGGGGAAGGGTTTGGACATAGTAAAGTATCCTATAGAAATCTGTAAGTAGACATCTGTACCCTCCCAGGAAGATTATTTTCACAGCACTGTTAAGAGGTGGAGACAAGGTGCTAACCCAGGCTGAGGCAGATCACATAGAAGCGACATGTGAAAGCACGTGGAGGTTGCAACCAAGATGATCCGGAGACAAAATAGACAAGCACAGAACAGGGTCCCTGGGATCTGGTGTAACTAGGCAGCTGGAATTCTTGCAACCCTGTAATTTTACCTTATGTCTATAACTGTGGGCTTAATATGTGTTTCCCAGGTTGCACCAGTGCCTCATTTGGGACCAGGACACATCCTAAGACCCACACCCCACATGTATATCCAATTAAGGTACCACCCATACCTCATAAAAAAAGGCTAGGAATAGGAGCAAGGTCTCTTTTTCACCATAGATTGTGCTTGGAGGTACTGTTCTCTCTTTTCTCTCTTTCATGGACAACCCTCTGGCCCACTCATGAGTATTTATCTGTGTGGAGTGGCCCACACTCACAGGTCAATGTATGTTTGTTCCTTCTCTGTTAAGTAAATCCTCTTCTCACTTGTGCAATAGATAATAGATAGACAGACAGACAGACAGATAAATGCCACTGCTTTGAATTCTTATTTCTATGGGGCAAGGACCTGGAATAAAATTAGGATACACAGGCCTATATCATCCACATCTCTAATACCGGGTACACATACTCTGGAGGTAAGTTAGAAAAATCAATTTATTTGACAATTTCAGAAAACATTTTTACATCATGCAAAGATTTTTAAAAAAGAGTATTAAGGGCAGGTGTTTGGCCTAGCAGTTAAGATACCACCAGGGACACCGCCATCCCATATCAGAGTGCCTACATTCAAACCTTGGCTCTGCCTCCAATTCCAGCTTCCTACTAGTGCGCACCCTGGGAAGGCCCCAAGTGATGGCTTGAGTACTTGGGTCTCTGCCTCCCAAGTGAGAAATGGATTGGGTTCCTGGCTCCCAGCTCCTGTCCCCAGATGTTGGGAGCCATTAAGAGAGTAAAGTGGCAAATGAGAAATCCCTTTCTGAGTATCTCTACCTCTGGCTTTCAAATAAAAATGAACATAAACTGATATTACAGACTTATATGTATATGCTAGTGTTGCAAATTTAAAGAAAAATATCCATCTTACATTGAAGTATAAATTGCAATCTCTTGAACACTTTTCCAGAGATCATCAGCAAATAAATCAATTAATAATTTTAAAAAATCACATTTGAACCAAGAAAAAAAAAAAAACTCCCAATCTGATAGCTTGCATAAAGAAATATAAAGAAAGGGGGCAAACATTCAGCTCAGTGGTTAAATTGTCCCTTGGGACATCTGCATCCCATACTGAAGTGCCTAGGTTGGAGTCCTGCTCATGGACCCTGGGAGGCAGCAGGTGATGGCCCAAGTAGTTGAGTCCCTGCCAGCCATGAGGGAGATCTGGACTGAGTTCCAGGCTACTGACCTTGGGCTGGTTCATCCTCCTAAGTTGCAGACGTTTGAGGAATGAACCAATGATGTAAGATCTCTGTCTGTCTATCAGCTAATAAATTTCTGTAAAAGGTAGACTTTATGAGGAGAAAGGTTTTGGTATAGTATCTTCTATCCTGCCTGAATTATCTATTGTTGGAATCTAAGTATAGGATAAAACAAAATCCAAAATAAGAAAGCTTTGTCTTCAGGAGCCATTATACTCACAAAGCATTTAATAATAGCATGACATCATAACAAGTTTCACTTCTCTGGGAATGTCAGCTTTCCCCATATACTAGTCCAAACATGTGTCCAAATGAGGCTCCTTGACATGTGTATTAAGAACACTGAACATATAACAACTGGCAAAGAAGCTGCTTCAGGGAAAAAAAAAAAAAAAAAAGGCATCACAGGAGACATTTTTCTCTTGACAGGTTTAAAAATCTCAGCAGGGGCTGCTGGTGCTGTGGTGCAGTGGGTTAACACCCTGGCATGAAGCACTGGCATCAGCCGCAGACCTGGCTGCCCCACTTCCGATCCAGCTCTCTGCTATGGCCTGGGAAAGCAGTAGAAGATGGCCCAAGTCCTTAGGTACCTGCATGGGAGACCTGGAAGAAGCTCCTGGATCCTGGCTTCAGCTCCTGCCGTTGCGGCCAATTGGAGAGTGAACCATCAGATGGAAGACCTCTCTCTCTCTCTCTCTCTCTGGGTAACTCTGACTTTCAAATACATAAATAAATCTTTAAAAAAAAAATCTTAGCAGGCTATAGGGCAGGTGATATTGTACAGGGCTAATCCAAGCTGCTGCTTGGGTCATCTACAACCCTTATAAAAAAGCTGGTTAGAGTTCTGGCTCCTCTGCTTCTGCTAATACATCCTGGGAAACAGCAGGTGAGGGCTCAGTGCATGGATCCCTGTCACTCACATGGGAGACAGGGATGGAATTCCAGGCTCCTGGCTTTGGCCTGGTCCAGTCGCAGCTGTTGTAAGCATTTGTGGACTGACCCAGCAGAGAAAAGATCAAAAGGTATCTCCCTCTGTCTCTCTTTCTCCCTCTCTCTTTGTCACTATGCGTTTCAGGCAGTTGAAAATAAACATTGAAAAAGACAAAAATCTCAGCAGGCTATAAAGAATTAAATTTACAAATCAATTGCAAACTTTAAAGTTACTCTTTCTACAGTCTATACTTTTTGGCTCTGGGATTTCTGTCCATTTTCTGATAATGTAATAACAACAATCTGATGAAGTGGGACAATGTGAAGCAGATTTACTACAACCAAACAAAATACACCATCAGGCCACACACACAAGAAAAGAACAATCAACTTTTTCCCAAATATAACATTTAAAGAACTTCAATAATAGTTCAACTTTAAACACATAAGAATAATTAACTGACTGAGCTCCACATACAAAAACATTAATTCAACTCTCCACACACACCCCATCCCACTATAGTTACATCTCATTAAAGAGACTTTTACCTCTAGCAGTAAACCCCATGGCCCCATAGGTTTGGGGATCGAGTTACCTGTTGCATTTTCTTGTATTCACCCACTCTGGCATAGGCCATGAAGAGGTGAGAGTGATACTCCTCACTATTGGGAACTTTCTTCACAGCTGCCTCATAAAGTTTTGTAACTAACTCCGCTGAGATAAAAAGAAATAAGATTTAAGTTACACTTCAGTTATCAAGGAAAATCCTAACAGCATTTAAGTTTTTTCCTATCTGAGGAAAACAGATGTCTCTGATTAACGAGGAAGAAGAAAGTATTTGCTATGCCTCATCTGGTCATGACTCTTGGGTGTGGTGTGGTGTGGTATGTGGTGTGTGGTACGTGGTGTGGTGTGGTATGTGGTGTGGTATGTGGTATGTGGTGTGGTATGTGGTATGTGGTATGTGGTATGTGGTATGTGGTGTGGTATGTGGTGTGGTGTGGTATGGTGTGGTGTGGTGTGTGGTGTGGTGTGGTATGTGGTGTGGTGTGTGGTGTGGTATGTGGTGTGGGTGGTATGTGGTGTGGTGTGTGGTGTGGTGTGGTATGTGGTGTGGTGTGTGGTGTGGTATGTGGTGTGGGTGGTATGTGGTGCACATGCAGCCTGGGCTAGGTCAGGTTTCCTCATCACATTTACAACAATCTCCAGGAGCTGGCCTCTTTCTCCTTAACTCATCACAGTGATTTATCATCTAGCCAATCAAAATATTTGTAGTTCCGCCAGGTTCCCTGTGCTATACCTTCTCTATGCCTTTACACCATTCCCTCTGCCTGTATTCTCCTTTCCTCTTTTCTACTGCGTGATCATCACAAAAGATGTAGTTCAAATTAAATCCTCTAGATAAGACTTTCCTTAAACACCATCTCTGCTCCACCCAAATTTGATCACTGCCTCCCTCTGTCATCTCAGAATCTCATAAATCTCTTGTAGCACTTAACATGGTATGCCTAATTCCCCTTATAAACTATCAGTAACATGAGGGCAGAAAGAGAATCTTTCATGTTTGATTCTAAGATACTTGTCACAGAGAAATATTCAACCAATATTTGTAGAGTAACTTTTAAAACACCAGAGGTGGGGGCCAGTCAGTGGTGCAATGTACAGTGCCAACATCCTATATGGGCACCAACTGGAGTACCAGCTGCTCCACCATTTATTTATTTATTTTTTTTACACTTTATTTATTTGAGAGGTAGAGCCACAGAGAGGGAGAGACAGAGAAAGGTCTTCCACCTGCTGGTTTAATCACTAAGTGGCCGCAACAGCCAGAGCTGAGCCAATCTTTAGCCAGGAGGCGGGAGCTTCTTCCAGGTCTCCCATGCAGATGCAGGGGCCCAAGCAGTTGGGCCACCTTCTACTGCTTTTCCAGGCCATAGCAGAGAGCTGGATCAGAAGAGGAACAGCAGGGACCTGAACCGGTGCCCATATGGGATTCCAGCACTGCAGGCAGAGGCTTAGCCCACTACACCACAGCACCAGTCTTACCCCACTTCTGATCCAGCTTCCTGCTAATGTGCCTGGGAAAGTAGTGGAGAATGGCCCAAGTCCTTGAACCCCTGCACCCTCATGGGAGACCTGGTTGAAACTCCTGGCTCCTGGCTTTGGCTTGGCCCAGCCCCAATCCTTGAAGCCACTGAAGGATAAACCAGAAGATGGAAGATTTCTGTCTCTCCTCTAAGTCTGCCTTTCAAATAAATAAATATATTAAAAAAAAAAAAAAAAAACACTAGGGGAGAATCCATATCTCTAAATCAACATCACCCCTAAATGATCAAATCAAAAAGAATTTTTTTTGTAGAGGATTAGAGACAGGGGCTGGTGCTGTGGCGTAGCGGGTAAAGCCGCCGTCTGCAGTGCTGGCATCCCATATGGGTACTGGTTTGAGTCCTAGCTGTTCCATTTCTGATCCAGCTCTCTCCTATGGCCTGGGAAAGCAGTGGAAGATGGCCCAAGTCTTTGGGCCCCTGTATCCGCGTGGGCCCAGGTCTCTGCATGGGAGACCTGGAAGAAGCTCCTGGCTCCTGGCTTTGGATCTGTGCAGCTCCAGGCACTGTGGCCAATTGAGGAGTAAACCAACAGATGGACGACCTCTCTCTCTCTCTCTCTGCCTCTTCTTCTCTGTGTGACTCTGCCTTTCAAATACATAAATAAATCATTTAAAAAAAAAAAGAATTAAAAACAAAGTTGAACAACAAAATGACATTCTGCCCACTACACTGGCAAAACTTTTAAAGGTGATGAATACCAAGTGTTGACAAGGATGTGAGATAGCTAGAAATGCCAGTCCATTCAGAAAACAAGTTGGAAAAAAAACTAAACAAGTTGACATTATCTTTATCCTTAAGCTAAATACAAACTTACCGTATATCCCAACAATTACATTCTTAAATTGTGGTATGGTCACCCAATAAAATTTTTTTGAGTAGTCTATAGTAACCAGAATATTAGATGAAAAATTCAAGTCACAGAATATCTACAGTACAAATCCATGACAAAGTTCAAAATTAAGTGGCTGGCACTATGGCTTAATGGGTAATACTGAGGCACCAGCATTCCATATAGGCAGGTCTCCTGTCCTGGCTGATCCTCTTCCCATCGAGCTCTCCGCTACTGCCTGGGAAAGCAGTAGAAGATAGCCCAAGTGCTTGGGCCCCTGCACCCACATCAGAGACCCAGAAGAAGCTCCTGGCTCCTGGTCGGCTCAGCTCCAGCCATTGTGGCAATTTGGGGAGTGAACCAGTGGATGGAGGACACCTCTTTCTCTCAGCCTCTGCCTCTCAGCAACTCTGCCTTTCGAATAAATAAGTAAATCTCTAAAAAAATTAAGCAAAACTACTAATGCATTATTTAGAAAAATAAATGTATTTAAGGAGTTAAAGAAAAGCAAGAGAATAATAAACATTCAGGGTGGCAAGTAACTGTTGGGGACAAAAAAGAGAAACTGAGAATTACAAACAACAGATACAGGAAGTCTTCCTAATACTGATAATGCTCTACCTTTAAATTAGGTGGCTGGCTCATGTGTGCTATTATACATCAAATTTACTAGTATGTTATATAAAATATATTTTTAAAAATATGAATTATGGAAAGTATTATTTCATGATATAATATTTAAGAAATCAGTGAAAACTTTATTTAAAGCAGCAGCAAGGAAATGGCCCACAGGATATCTAAGATGCACAAAATCATTTGGCCTGGTCCTGGCAAGACAACTGTAGGTAGGACTTAAAATTCGAAGAATCTACTAGCAGGTTTATTTTTAAGTTGGTAACTATATGGCCCACGAATGATGTTATCAATCCCCAAATGGCCTTTGAAGGGTAAAAGGTCCTCCACTCTGAAACAACTTACATGCAAATGAAATGATGGACTATCTAGGTTACACTCTGAAACCATCTGGCAGGGGGAAGGGCACAGACAAAATAAAACTGGCCATGTGTTAAGAAGTGCTGAAGCCGGCGCCGCGGCTCACTAGGCTAATCCTCCGCCTAGCGGCGCCGGCACACCGGGTTCTAGTCCTGGTCGGGGCACCGATCCTGTCCCGGTTGCCCCTCTTCCAGGCCAGCTCTCTGCTGTGGCCAGGGAGTGCAGTGGAGGATGGCCCAAGCCCTTGGGCCCTGCACCCCATGGGAGACCAGGATAAACACCTGGCTCCTGCCATCGGATCAGCGTGGTGCGCCGGCCGCAGCGCGCTACCGCGGCGGCCATTGGAGGGTGAACCAACGGCAAAAGGAAGACCTTTCTCTCTGTCCCTCTCTCACTGTCCACTCTGCCTGTCAAAAATTAAAAAAAAAAAAAAAAAGAAGTGCTGAAGGTGAGTAACTGGTACACGGGATTATCTATTCTCTTTCTGTATACATTCAAAATTTCCCATGTTAAAAAAAGTAAGCCTTCCATTTAACAAATCAAAATGTCACAAATGACCTCACTTTAACCCCTTATTCCAATCCAAGAATCCTAATAAACTATCCTCCCTGCCTACAGATGTCACAAACCATGATCAGTGCATCATGCTAACTCTTACCATCCATTGAAATCATGAGTGACAAATAAATCAGATAAAGCCACAACAGGGAACATAATCAAAAACGTCCCAAATCCTAAGCTCTGGTATATAAACAATGAGATGAAGAAGCAAACGTACGTCGGTGCATCTCTCGGTAAAGAATAGTCAGAGCCTGCAGTGAGTTGTCGTCTGTAGGTTCAAGGGCTGCCACTTCCTGTGCCAAAGTGAAGGCTTCCTCTTGTTTTCCAGTTCTCTGCAAGCCAATCGCCTTTAAAACCTGACAGAAAAGAAAGTTCAAGTCCATTTTTTTTTAAAGATTTATTTATTTGAAAGGCAGAATGAGTGAGAGAGAAAGAGAGAGAGGGGGAGAAGGAGGGGAAGAGAAAGAGAAAGAGAGAGAGAGAAGATCTCCCATAAGCTGGTTCACTCCCCAAATGGCCACAACAGGCCGGTCTGGGTCAGACTGAAGCCAAGAGCCTGGAACTCCATCGGGGTCTCCCACATAGGAGAAAGCAGAGGAGCTAGGACTCGAATTGGCGCTCATGAAATGCTGCTGTCACAGACGACAGATTAACCCACTGTGCCACAGTGGGGCTGAAAACTCAGTTTTTAAAAGGAAATAAGAAAGTCAATCTGAAAGCAAAAATTTTAAGAAATGCCTGGTTACTGATTAAACAAACCTAGTTTTATGGAAAATATAAGCAAATATAAGCAAAATCCTTCCTATTTTTGTCTTAGTAAGAATGTTCAATAGGCCGGCGCCGCGGCTCAATAGGCTAATCCTCCGCCTGCGGCCGCCGGCACACCATGTTCTAGTCCCGGTTGGGGTGCCGGATTCTATCCCGGTTGCCCCTCTTCCAGGCCAGCTCTCTGCTGTGGCCCAGGAGTGCAGTGGAGGATGGCCCAAATCCTTGGGCCCTGCACCCCATGGGAGACCAGAAGCACTTGGCTCCTGCCTTCAGATCAGTGCGGTGCGCCAGCTGCAGCAGCAACTGGAGAGTGAACCAACGGCAAAAGGAAGACCTTTCCCTCTCACTGTCTCTCTCACTGTCCACTCTGCCTGTCAAAAAAAAAAAAAAGAATGTTCAAAATTGCTTAAAAGAACTCTGTGGTGGTTGGCGCTGTGGTCTAGCACATAAAGCCTCTGCCTGCAGTGCCAGCTGGTGTCCTGGCTGCTCCACTTTTTAAAGATTTACTTTATTTATTTGAAAGACAGAGTTATAGAGAGAGAGGCAGAGAGAGAGAGAGGTCTTCCATCCACTGTTTCACTCCTCAGATGGCTGCAACAGCTGGAGCTGCACCAATCTGAAACCAGGAGCCAGGAGCTTCTTCCAGGTCTCCCATGTGGGTGCAGGGACCCAAGGACTTAGGCCATCTTCTACTGCTTTCCCAGGCCATAGCAGAGAGCTGAATCAGAAGAGGAGCAGCTGGGACTCGAACCAGCACCCATGTGGGATGCCTGCGTTTCAGGCCAGGGGTTTAACCCACTGCGCCACAGCACCAGTCCCTGGCTGCTCCCAGCTCCCTGCTAATGCACCTGGGAAAACAGCAGAAGGTGGTCCAAGCACTTGGGCCTTTGCACCCACTTGGGAGAACTGGACAAAGCTCCTAGCTCCTGGCTTCAGCCTAGCTCAACCCTAACCATTGCAGCCATTTAGGGAGCAAACCAGCAGATGGAAGCTCCCTCTCTTTCCCTGCCTCTACTTTTCTCTCTGTAACTCTGCCTTTCAAATAAATAATTAAAAAAAAAAAAAAAAGAACTATGCAAAAACAAAGTAATTAAATTAGATAAGCAATATCCAAAGAAACTATAGCTAGCTTTTAATCAAATCCTACTGGAGGCAGGTAGTCAAATCAGGAAAACAAAAAAACAGCTGCTAAAGAGAGGAACTATCTTTTCCCTTTAAGGCAAATTACAAATACAACCCAAAGATATGTACACCAGGGCAAATACTTACCTTAGCACAATGAAGATCTTTATGTTTCTTCAACAGTTTATCTGCTTGCTGAATTGCCATTTTATTATTACCATTATCAAGATAATCTGTGAAAAAACAAAGTATATGACAGTTAATTACTTCAACAAAAAGTATGAAAAATGCACACCTGATATCAGACATTTCAGAAAGTATTTTAAAAATATCACGGGGGCAGACACTTGGTGTGGCAATTAAGACCCTGCTTGGGGGGCCGGCGCTGTGGCGAAGCGGGTTAAAGCCTGGGCCTGAAGCACTGGCATCTCATATGGGCACCGGTTCTAGACCCAGCTGCTCCTCTTCTGATCCAGCTCTCGGCTATGACCTGGGAAAGCATGAAGATGGCCCAAGTCCTTGGGACCCTGCACCCGCGTGGAAGACCCGGAAGAAGTGCCTGGCTCCTGGCTTCGGATTGGCGCACTCCGGCTGTTGTGGCCATTTGGGGAGTGAACCAGTGGATGGAAGACCTCTCTCTCTATAACTCTGTCTTTCAAATAAATAAAATAAATCTTTAAAAAGAAAGATCCTGCTTGGGACACCCATGTCATATAGCAGACTCCCTAGTTCGAGCCTTGGCTCCCTTCTGATTCCAGCTTCCTGCTCACACACACCCTGGGAAGCAACAAGAGATTCCTGCCACCCACGGAAGAGACTCAGAGTTCAGCTCCTGGCTTTGGCCTGGACCAGCCCTGGCTGTTTCAGGCACATCAGGAGTAAACCAGCAGAAGGGAGATCACCTGGAGATAACAGGAGATAACCGTCTTTCTTTCAGATAAACAAATGAAAAACAGAAGCAGATTTTAACTCTGAAAAGCTAAGACAGTTCAGAATAAAATCTTTTATCACTTATAATTCTAATTCCTTAAATTACAGTCATCTCTCATCCAAAAGCAAAATAGTCAGATTATATTAACTGTCAATGAAGATTCAGGATTTTATGTATTTAGGTGATGATACTATTTTTATCTATGGGCAATGAATAGCTTTAGTCACCAACATGTTAAAAGGTTATAAAAATTAAAATAAAATAATATTCACGCTTCAACTCTTCCAAGTGAATAGATTTCCTTCAATAAAATATCTGCCACAGAGTTAAGTATAACTTACTAAAGAAGAAAATAAGAGAAATATTTACTGGTAAGATTGGCTGGGTGGGGCAGGCATTATAGTGCAATGGGTTGAGCTGCTGCTTGGAACACCCACATTCCATATTGGAGCAACAGTTCAAGTCCTGACTACTCCACTTCCTGTCCAGTTTCCTGCTCATGCACTGGGGAAGGAAGCAGACAGCAGCTCAAGTACCTAGGCCCTGGCCACCTGCGTAAGAGACCTGGCTGGAGTCTTGGCTCTGGGCTTCAGCCTGTCCCCGCTCTGGCTACAGTGCGCATTTGAGGAGTGAACCAGTAGATGAAAGTATTCGCCCCTTCCCCCAACCATGTGTCATCTGCCCATTCAAATAAATAGCTTTATTTTTCTAAAAGAGATATCTATTTATTTATTTGAAAGTCAGAGTTACAGAGAGGGTTGGAGAGACACACAGAGAGATCTCCATCTGCTGGTTCACTCTCCAGATGGCTCAACAGCCAGGGCTGGGCCATGCCAAAGCCAGGAGCCAAGAGCTTCATCTGGGTCTCCTATGTGGGTGACAGGGGCCCAAAGACTTGGGCCATCCTCCCACTACTTTTCCCAGGCCATTAGCAGTGAGCTGGATCAGAAGTGAAACAGCCAGGACATTCACAGGTGCCCATGAGATGTTGGCATCACAGGTGCCAGCTTTATTCACCATGCCACAACAACAGCCCCAATAAACAGATCTTTAAAAAAAAAATAGAGAATGGGAAACAAAGTCCAATAATACTAGGAGTGGGCAAGGATACATAGAGAAAACAGCATTTTCAAACACTGAATAAATGAGAAATTAACACTCACTGTGAAAAACAACTGACTTCTAGGTTCCCCCAAGATATGTATATCTGTTCCAAGATTTTATTGCTTATTTATTTTTACTTATTGGAAAGGTAAAGAGAGGGAGACAGAACACACCCCAAGACCGTATAAGTGCAATCTTTTTTATTTCAAAGAGAAAAGCAAGATTTATTTAAGTCACAAATCTTCTGCCAGCACACCTGGGGGGGTCTCCAAGACAGGCAGACCTCTTTTTTTTTTAATCAAAGAAGCAATCATTATTTCTGGTGAGATCTTTTTTTTCTTTTAAGATGTATTTATTTATTTATTTATTTGAGAAGTGGAGTTACAGACAAAGAGAAAGAGACAGAAATATCTTCCACTCACTGGTTTACTCCCCAAACAGCTGTGACAGCTAGAACTGGGCTGATCCAAAGCTAGAAGCTAGGAGTTTCTTCTGGGTCTCCCACGTGGGTACAGGGGCCCAAGCACTTGGGCCTTTTTCTACTGCTTTCCCAGGCCACAGCAGAGAGCTACATGGGAAGAGGAGTAGCCAGGACTTGAACCAGCGCCCATATGGGATGCTGGCACTGTAGACTAAGCCACAGTACCAGCCCCAAGTGCGATCTTCTATCCTGTTAGTTTACTCCCCAAAGGCCTACAACAGCCAGAGCTGGGTCCAGCTGAAGCCAGGAGTCAAGAACTCCATCTGAGGCTCCCACATGGTTGGTAGGGACCCAAGTACTTTAGGCACCATCTGCTGCCTCCCAAGAAGCGCATTAGTAGGAAACTGGATGGAAGAAGAATCAGGACTCGTTCCCAGGCATTTGACTTCTGACGCAGAGGTTTCAAAGAGCATCTTAACCCATCGTACCAGAATGCCCACCACTCCCCCAAATTTTTTATTGTATATATTTAAGGTATACAACATGATATTTTTCATAATTTTTTTCAAGATTATTTGAAAGGCAGAGTTACAGAGAGGCAGAGGGAAAGAGAGGGAAAGAGAGAGAGAGAGAGGCAGAATATCTTTCATCCGCTGGTTCACTCTCCAAATGGCTGTAATGGCCAGAGCTGGGCCAATCCGAAGCCAAGAGCCAGAAGCTTCTTCCAGGTCTCCCATGTGGGTGCAGGGGCCCAAGACTTGGATTGTCGTCTGCTACTTTCCCTGGTGCATTAGCAGGGAGCTAGATCAGAAGTGGAGCAGCCAAAATTTGAACCCGCATCCATATGGGATGCCAGCAATGCAGGCCACAGTTTTACCTGCAATGCCAAAGCGTCCGCCCCAGCATGATGTTCTGATATACATAATACATAATGATCAGTAGTCAAGCAAATTAAGTTACTTTTTCGGTATGGTAAGAGCACCTAAAATTCTCTTGCAAACTCTCAGTGTACCGTGCAGTATTATTAACTGTAGTCCTCAGGCTGCACATCACATCTCTAGCCTTAATCATGCTACATAATTCCAACTTTGTATCCTTTGGTCTACATCTCTCCATTTCTTCTTCCCTTTGCCTGCTCCTGGTAACCACTGTTGTGTTTCTATGTATTCAACATAGATTTCACATGCAAATGTGACAATGTAGCATTTTCCTTTCTATGTCTAGCTTATTTCACTTAACATACTGACCTTCAGGTTCATCCTTGCTCTCAAAACAGTAGCATGTCCCTCTTTCTTAAGGTTCAATAATGTTCCATTAATAATTTCTTTATTCATTCATCTGTCAATGGATTCTTAGGTTATTGCCATATCTTGTCTAATGTGAATAATGCTGTAATGAACATGGAGGAGCACCTCCCTCTTTGACGTACTGATGTCATTTCCTTTAGGTATATTATATACAGGAGAAATGCTGGGTCATATGGTAGTTTGATTTTAATTTTTTGAGGAACCCATATACTATTTACTATAATGGTTATGCCAATTAATTCCCATCAATGAAATAGAAGAATTCCCTGTTCTCCATATTCTCACCAATACCTGATTCTCTTGTCTTTTTAACAGCCATACTAACAGGTGTGAAGTGGTATCTCACTATGGCTTTAACTTGCATTTTACTAATGGTTAATGATATTGAGCACTGGGTCCTGCACTGTGAAACACCAGGTTAAGCCACTGCCTGCAATACCAGCACCCCAAAAAGGTGGATGGAAGATCTATCTCTCACTCAAACTTTCAAGTAAAATCTTCTTAAGAAAAGATATACTGGACGGCGCCGCGGCTCAATAGGCTAATCCTCCATCTGCGGTGCCGGCACACCAGATTCTAGTCCCGGTCGGGGCGCCAGATTCTGTCCCGGTCACTCCTCTTCCTGTCCAGCTCTCTCCTGTGGCCCAAGAGTGCAGTGGAGGATGGCCCAAGTGCTTGGGCCCTGCACCCACATGGGAGACCAGGAGAAGCACCTGGCTCCTGCCTTCGGATCAGCGCGGTTCGCTGGCCGCAGAGGCCATTGGGGGGTGAACCAATGGAAAAAGGAAGACCTTCTTCTCTGTCTCTCTCACTGTCCACTCTGCCTGTCAAAAAATTAAAAAAAAAAAAAAAAAAAAAGATTTATTGTGGCACAGCAGGTTAACACCCTAGCCTGAAGTGCAGGTATCCCACATGGTCGCCGGTTTGAGACTCATCTGCTCAACTTCCAATCCAGCTCTCTGCTATGGCCTGGGAAAGCAGTAGAAAATGGCCCAAATCCTTGGGCCTCTGCGTCCGCATGGGAGACCAGGAAGAAACTCCTGGCTCCTGGCTTCAGATCGGCACAGCTCCGGCCATTGTGGCCAATTGGGGAGTGAATCATTGGATTGAAGACTTCTCTCTCTCTCTCTTCTCTCTCTCTGCCTCTCCTCTCTCTGTGTAACTCTTTCAAATAAATGAATAAATCTTAAAAAAAAAATTTATTTATTTGAAAGTGACAGAGAAAGGCAGAGACAGAGAGGTCTTCATCCGCTGGTTCACTCCCTCAAATGGCTGCAATGGCTGGAACTGAGTCGATCCAAAGCCAGGAGCCAGGAGCTTCGTTCGGGTCTCCCATGTAGGTGCCACCCTCCACTGCTTTCCCAGGCACATTAGCAGGGAGCTGGATCAGAAATGGAGCAGGCAAGGACTCAAACCAGTGCCCATATGGGATGCCAGTGCTGCAGGCCAGGGCTTTAACCCTCTATGCCACAGCAACAGCCCCATAAATAAATCTTTTTTAAAAACTGATGCTGGAGGCCACAAAAAAAAAAAAAAATATATACTTATTTGAAAGGCACACAGAGAGACAAAGACAGAGATCTTCCATTGACTGGCTCACCCCTCAAATACCCACAACAGTTGTGGGGTGGAGGGAGCAGCCCAAAGCCAGGAGGCTGAAACTCAACCAGGGTCTCCCAAACTACGGTAGAGACCCAAGGTACTTGAGCTATCGCTGCCGCCTCCCAGGTGTGCATCAGCAGACAAATGAAATCAGATGCCAAGCTGGGAGTTGTACCCAGGCAATCTGATATAGGATACAGGTGTTAGCATGGCACCTTAACCACTACACCAAATGTCTGACACTGTCCATTTAAAATTTTATTTCTTTATTTATTTGAGAAGTACAGACACAGAGTTCTTACCTACTCAAATGCCTACAATGGCTGGGGCTGGACTGCGATCCAGGTCTCCCACATGGGTGGCAGGAACCCAGTTATTTAAGCTATCGCTGTTGCCACTCAGGGTCTCCACGGGCAGGAAGTAAACCCAGGTACTCCAATGTAGGATCACTAAGCTATACACCACTTGCCTTTTTTCAATTTTTTAAAAAAATATTTATTAATTTATTTGAAAGGCAGAGCTAGAAAGAGAGGTAAAGACAGAGAGGTCTTCCAATCAGTCCCCCTTTGCAGGGCAAAGGGCAAGCATTGTGTACAGACGGCTAAGCTGCTGCCTGCTACACCTGCATCCCTTAAATCAAGTTATTTGCTATTTTGCTTGCTTGTTTTTTTATTAAGTACTATGATGCATTACATATTTTAAGGAATACGGAGACCCACAATAAAATTGTGTTGCAATCTATCATTATTCAAAAGTTTAACAGAAATAAAGATTTATTTATTTATTTGAAAATCAGAGTTACTCAGAGAGAGAAGGAGAGGCAGACAGAGAGAGTGTTCTTCCATCCACTGGTTCACTCCCCAGATGGCCGTGCCAACCGGAGCTGCACTGATTCAAAGCCAGGAACCAGGAGCTTCATCTGGGTCTCCCACATGGGTGCAGGGGCCCAGGAACTTGGGCCATGTTCTACTGCTTTTCCAGGCCAATGGCAGAGAACAGGACTGGAAGTGCAGCAACCAGGACTCGAACCGGTGCATATATGGGATGACGGCACTGCAGGCAGCGGCTTTACCTGCTACGCCACAGTGCTGGCCCCATTACAGCAAAGATTTCCAGAAGATCTGAAAGTAGGGCAAGCATTGTGTACAGACGGCTAAGCTGCTGCCTGCTACACCTGCATCCCATGAGTGCTGGTTCAGGTCCCAGCTCCTCCACTTCTGATCCAGCTCCCTGCTAATGCACCTGGGAAAACAGTGGAAGGTGACCCAAGTGCTTGGGCCTCTGCCACCCATGTGGGAGACCCATATGGAGTTCCAGGCTCCAGGCTTCAGCCTGGCCCAGACCCAGCTATTGCGACTACTTGGGGAGTGAACCAGCAGATGGACTGTATCTCTCTGGACTCTCTATAATTCTTTCAAATAAAATAAAATAAACCTGAAACAAAACAAAACAAAATAAAACTTAAGCTACTCTAAAACTAAAAACAATTTAAAAAAAAAAAAAAAAAGTCTAACATAAGCAAAGGTTTAAGCCAAGGTTCATTTCCAAAAAATGGAAAATGAAAAATGCTGTAAAGGGAAAACAAGTAAGGTAGCTGTCAATATTACATATATAAAGATGAGTGAGGGCCAGCAATGTGGCACAGCGGGTTAACCCCCTGGCCTGAAGCGCAGGCATCCCATATGGGCTCCAGTTCTAGTCTCAGCTGCTCCTCTTCCGATCCAGCTCTCTGCTATGGCCTGGAAAAGCAGTAGAAGATGGCCCAAGTCCTTGGGCCCCTGTACCCTGGCTTCAGGTCGAGGCAGCCTCTCCTCTCTGTGTAACTCTTTCAAATAAATAAATCTTTAAAAAAAAAAAAAAAAAAAAAAAGATGAGTGAACACAGGCCAGTTCACAACCTACTACCACTATCAGGTTCATCTTTGTTCATCATGGCTCCAAATTAGCATAAATATGGACAACTGAAAATCTATGGCCCAATCTCCCAAACAGAAACAACTATCATTTTGTCATATGGTTTACATTTTTTTCCAATGAACACTTCACTAAAACTTTTGACAGTCACGCATACATTTTTTTTGTTTGTTTTGTTTTTTTTCTTTTTTGACAGGCAGAGCGGATAGTGAGAGAGAGAGACAGAGAGACAGAGAGAAAGGTCTTCCTTTTGCCGTTGGTTCACCCTCCAATGGCCGCTGCGGCCAGTGCATCTCGCTGATCCAAAGCCAGGAGCCAGGTGCTTCTCCTGGTCTCCCATGCAGGTGCAGGGCCCAAGCACTTGGGCCATCCTCCACTGCCTTCCTGGGCCATAGCAGAGAGCTGGCCTGGAAGAGGGGCAACCAGGATAGAATCCGGTGCCCCAACCGGGACTAGAACCCGGTGTGCCGGCGCCACAGGCGGAGGGTTAGCCTGTTAAGCCACGGCGCCGGCCACGTGTACATTTTTTAGTCTTTCTTCCATGTACTTAATATTGGTGAACTCTAATAATGCTGTGTAAGAAATCTTACTCTCTAGAGAATCACAAGTTAGAGAGTAAAGTCAAAGACTTAACACTCAGGTAGACAGATTCAAGTATCAGGGGCTGGCGCTGTGGTGCGCAGATAAAGCTGCTACTTGCAGTGCCAGCATCCCATGCGGGCGCTGGTACAAGTCCTAGATGCTCCACTTCTGATCCAGCTCTCTGCTGTGGCCTGGAAAAGCAGTAGAAGATTGTGCAAGCCCTTGGGCCCCTGCACCCATGTGGGAGACCCAGAAGAGGATCCTGGCTCCTGGCTTCAGATCGGTGCAGCTCCAGCCGTTGCGGCCAATTAGGAAGTGAAGGCAGATGGAAAACAGCTCTCTCTCTCTGCCTTTCCTTCTCTCTCTCTGAAACTCTTTCAAATAAATAATAAATAAATAAATCTTTAAAAAAAGGGGGGGGGGGCTGGCGCTGTGGCATAGTGGGTTAGGCCACCGCCTGCACTGCCGGCATCCCATGTAGGCACCGGTTCAAAACACGGCTGCTTCACTTCCAATCCAGCTCTCTGCTATGGCCTGGGAAAGCAGTAGAAGATGGCCCAAGTCCTTGGGCCCCTACACCCATGTGGGAGATCCAGAAGAATCTCCTGGCTCCTGGCTTCTGATCGGCACAGTTCTGGCCATTGTGGCCAACTGGAGAGTGAGCCAGTGGATGGAAGACCTCTCTCTCTCTCTGCCTCTCCTTCTCTCTCTGTGTTGCTCTTTCAAATAAATTAATAACATCTTTAAAAAAAAGATTCAAGTATCACAGAAATCAAACAGCATACAGGCCGGCGCTGTGGCTCAATTGGCTAATCCTCCACCTGCAGCACCAGGGCGCTGGGTACTAGTCCTAGTTGCTCCTCTTCCAGTCCAGCTCTCTGCTGTGGCCCAGGAGGGCAGTGGAGGATGGCCCAAGTGCTTGGGTCCCTGCACCCGCATGGGAGACAGGGAGGAAGTACCCAGTTCCTGGCTTCAGATCGGCGCAGCGCTGGCCGTGGCAGCCATTAGGGGAGTGAACCAACGGAAGGAAGACCTTTCTCTCTCACTGTCTATAACTCACTCTCTGTCTCTGTCTCTCTCACTGTCCAACTCTGCCTGGCCAAAAAAAAAAAAAAAAAGCATACAGTTTTGGCCTGAATACTCAAATATCTAATTCCAGTTTTTTTAAAACTCTAGCTCAGCTAACAGGTCACCATTTGTCCTTACAAAATATCTAACAGAGATGAAACGGCCCAATAAGTGAGATCCTGTCTTCCTTAATTTAAGATTTCTTTATCTGAAAAGCAAAGTTACACAGAGAGGGAGAGACAGAGAGAGATCTTATGTCCACTAGTTCAGCCCATAAATGGCTGCCAAGAGCTGAGGCTGGGCCAGGCCAAAGACAGGAGCCTGTTACTCTATCCAGGTCTCCCACGTTCGTGGCAGGAGCCCAAGTATTTCCACCACCTTTCCCAGACACATTAGCAGGCAGACGGATCGTAAGCAGAGCAGCTGGGTCTCGAACCCATGCCCATGTGGGATTCTGGAGTTGCAGGTAGCACCTTAACCCACTGTGCCAGGACACAGGCCCCTGAGTCGGTTCTAAAGCTAACAGATTCATAGATGATATCTTGAAACCTTTTTTCTAAGAGTAGACATCTGATGAGACCCAACCCTGAGGATCTACACATAAAAGGGTAAGACTTGGGGCCAAGACTATAGGGGTATTTTCCTTTTCACTCTGCAGTGGACAAGGTTCTGTTATATAATGTAGCAATTTGCCCATGCTCTCTTCTCTAGAAATGGTTTCTACTGCCCTCTTACTGAAGGAACAGAACTGGATGATCATGTTCAAATCATGTAACTTGACCCGAATTGGGCAAATCAGGTTTCATCCTGGTAATCTGAAAGTGCAACACTAAATACCTGCATCTACTATATGGAATCCCAATAAGAAAATCAAATGTTGGGGCCAGCACTGTGGCATAGCAGTTAAAGCCTTCACCTGCAGCGCCAGCATCCCATATGGGCGCCGGTTCGAGACCAAGCTGCTCCACTTCCGATCCAGCTCTGGTACGGCCTGGGAAAGCAGTAGAAGATGCCCAAGTCCTTGAGCCCTTGCACCCACATGGGAAACCCAGAAGAATCTCCTGCTCCTGATCGTTGCAGCTCTGGCCAGTGCAGCCATCTGGGGAGTGAACTAGCAGATGGAAGACCACTCTCTCTCTCTGCCTCTCCTTCTCTCTCTGTGTAACTCTGACTTTCAAATAAAATAAATAGATCTTTAAAAAAAAATCAAATATTTTGAGTCTGAAGTTAACAGTGGCAGCTCCAGAATTTCTATTTGAAGGAGCTTTAGGGAATACAAATTGGTTGCTGGAGTCACCTTTTGACTTTTTACATAGCTTTTTTTTTTTTGACAGGCAGAGTGGATAGTGTGAGAGAGAGAGAGACAGAGAGAAAGGTCTTCCTTTTTGCCATTGGTTCACCCGCCCTCCAATGGCCGCTGCGGTCGGCGCATCTTGCTGATCCGAAGCCAGGAGCCAGGAGCTTCTTCCAGGTCTCCCATGCGGGTGCAGGGCCCAAGGACTTGGGCCATCCTCCACTGCCTTCCCGGGCCATAGCAGAGAGCTGGCCTGGAAGAAGGGCAACCGGGATAGAATCCGGTGCCCCAACTGGGACTAGAATCCGGTGTGCCGGCGCCACAAGGTGGAGGATTAGCCTGTTAAGCCACGGCGCTGGCCAGCATTTTTTAATTATTTGATTTTATTTTATTTGAAAGAGATACAGAGAGAGTAGAGCCAGAGAGAGGGTCTTCCATTCCACTGGTTCACTACCCAAATGACTGCAACAGCCAGAGCTGAGCTGATTAGAAGCCAGGAGCCAGGAGCTTCTTCCAGGTCTCCCAGTCGGGTGCAGGACCCAAGGACTTGGGCCATCTTCTACTGCTATCCCAGGCCACAGCAGAGAACTGGATTGGAAAAGGGGCATCTGAGACTTGAACCAGCACCTATATGGGATGCCAGCACTGCAGGCTGGGGCTTTAAACACTGCGCCACAGCACCGGCCCCCATAGCATTTATTAAAAATAAAATTTTTTATGAAAAGTATCAGTCATCTTTTTTTTTTTTTTGACAGGCAGAGTGGACAGTGAGAGAGAGAGACAGAGAGAAAGGTCTTCCTTTTGCCGTTGGTTCACCCTCCAATGGCCGCCGCGGTAGCGCGCTGCGGCCGGCGCACCGCGCTGTTCCGATGGCAGGAGCCAGGTGCTTATCCTGGTCTCCCATGGGGTGCAGGACCCAAGCACTTGGGCCATCCTCCACTGCACTCCCTGGCCACAGCAGAGAGCTGGCCTGGAAGAGGGGCAACCGGGACAGGATCGGTGCCCCGACCGGGACTAGAACCCGGTGTGCCGGCGCCGCAAGGCGGAGGATTAGCCTGTTGAGCCACGGCGCCGGCCAGCATTTTTTAATTATTTGATTTTATTTTATTTGAAAGAGATACAGAGAGAGTAGAGCCAGAGAGAGGGTCTTCCATTCCACTGGTTCACTACCCAAATGACTGCAACAGCCAGAGCTGAGCTGATTAGAAGCCAGGAGCCAGGAGCTTCTTCCAGGTCTCCCAGTCGGGTGCAGGACCCAAGGACTTGGGCCATCTTCTACTGCTATCCCAGGCCACAGCAGAGAACTGGATTGGAAAAGGGGCATCTGAGACTTGAACCAGCACCTATATGGGATGCCAGCACTGCAGGCTGGGGCTTTAACCACTGCGCCACAGCACCGGCCCCCATAGCATTTATTAAAAATAAAATTTTTTATGAAAAGTATCAGTCATCTTTATCAAAAAACCTCAAGAGGGTCCGGGATTGTGGTATACAGTATGTTAAGCCACTGTCTGCAATGCTAACATTCCATACCCCATATCAGAGTGCCAATTCAAGGCCCAATCCTGCTCTCTACTAACACTGCTCACACAGCTCGGAGCCAACAGGAGACGGCCCAAGTACTGAAGTCCTTGCACCCACCGGGGAGACTGGAAAGTTTCTAGCTCCTGGCTTAGGCCTGTCCCCACCAATTTAGGAGTAAATCAGTGGATGGAAGAGTTCTCGTTTTCTCTCTCTCTCTCACTCTCTCTCTCTCTGTTTCTCTGCCTTTCAAATAAATATTTTTTTAAATCTCAAGGGAAGGGGTGGTCCTGCAGAGAGAGGCTAATGAACTTGGTGTTGCCACAAAGCCATTATGTTAGGCCCTAAGTGAATTGAGGCGAAAGCAGGAGGAAAAAAAAAAAATGAGAAGAAAGCAGAAAGAGAAACAAAAAGTAAAAAACACCCAAACTGGGGACTGACACTGTGGCATAGCAGGTAAAGTCACTGCTTGCAGTGCCAGCATCCCATATGAGTGCCGATCTGAGTCCCGGCTGCTCCACTTCCAATCCAGCTCTCTACTATGGCCTGGTAAAGCAGTGGAAGATGGTCCAAGTCCTTGGGCCCCTGCACTCGCATGGGACCTGGAAGAAGCTCCTGGCTTCAGACCAGCCCAGCTCCAGCTGTTCTGGACACCTGGGGAATGAACCAGTGAATGGAAGACCTCTCTCGCCCTCTCTCTCTGCCTCTGTTCCTCTGTAACTCTGCCTTTTGAATACATAAATAAATCTTAAAAAAAAAAAAAAAAGAGGCTAGTGCCTGCAGTACCAGCATCCAAAAATGGGTGCTGGTTCGAGTCCTGGTTGCTCCACTTCAGATTCGGCTCTCTGCTATGGCCTGGGAGAGCAACAGAAGATCGTGCAAGTCTTAGGCCCCTGCACCCACCATGGGAGACCCAGAAGCTCCTGGTTCCTGGCTTTGGATTGGCCCAGCTCTGGCCGTTGCAGCCAATTGGGGAGTGAACCAGCGGTTGGAAAACCCCTCTCTCTCTCTCTCTCTCTCTCTCTCTCTCTCTCTCCACCCTTCACCCCCTCCCTACCTCTTTACCTCAGCATCTCTGTAGCTCTGCCTTTCAAATAAATAAATAAATCTTAAAAAAAAAAAATAGGACGGCGCCGTGGCTTAACAGGCTAACCCCCCGCCTTGTGGCACCGGCACACCGGGTTCTAGTCCCGGTTGGGGCACCGGATTCTATCCTGGTTGCCCCTCTTCCAGGCCAGCTCTCTGCTATGGCCCGGGAAGGCAGTGGAGGATGGCCCAAGTGCTTGGGCCCTGCACCCGCATGGGAGACCAGGAGAAGCACCTGGCTCCTGGCTTCGGATCAGCGAGATGCACCGGCCGCAGCGGCCATTGGAGGGTGAAGCAACGGCAAAAAGGAAGACCTTTCTCTCTGTCTCTCTCTCTCTCACACTATCCACTCTGCCTGTAAAAAAAAAAAAAGAAAAAAAAAAAAAGACTAAAGAACTAAGCAGAGAAAAGAACACACACAAAGACTAGCAAATCAGAAAAAAGGGGGCTGAGGCTGTGGCGCAGCAGGTTAACCTGGCCTGAAGCATCAGCATCCCATATGGGCACCAGTTCAAGTCCCAACTGCTCCACTTCCGATGCAGCTCTCTGCTATGGCCTGGGATATCAGTAGAAGATGGCCCAAGTTCTTGGGCCCCTGCACCCGCATGGGAGACTTGGAGGAAGCTCCTGGCTCCTGGCTTCGGATCAGTACAGTTCCAGCGCTTGTGGCCAATTGGGGAGTAAACCATCGGATGGAAGACCACCCCCCCCCGTGCCTCTCTTCTCTGTGTAACTCCAACTCTCAAGTTAAAAAAAATCTTTAAAAAAAAAATCAGAAAAAAGGTTTCAAAATCTGGCAGCTTTCAAGTTCCATGAGGACTTGGGCTACATTCCCACCCTCAGCCCCTCAAGGGTTTACAGCAACCCAACTTTCCTTGAGTTGGTATCAAAGAGTTTCCGTTCCATGCACCCACAAGAGTTCTAAGTCACTTCACTATTTTCAGCCTGATGTCAAACTCTCCTTTCCTGAATGCCTGGGTGACTGCTGATTAACTGGTTGCAAAGTCTTTTGGGAAAAGTATATTTTCTTTTTTTTGACAGGCAGAGTAGACAGTGAGAGAGACAGAGAGGAAGGTCTTCCTTTGCCGTTGGTTCACCCTCCAATGGCCGCTGCGGACAGCGGATCTCACTGATCCGAAGCCAGGAGCCAGGTGCTTCTCCTGGTCTCCCATGGGGTGCAGGGCCCAAGCACTTGGGCCATCCTCCACTGCCTTCCCGGGCCATAGCAGAGAGCTGGCCTGGAAGGGGGGCAACCAGGATAGAATCCGGCGCCCCAACCGGGACTAGAACCCGGTGTGCCGGCACCGCAAGGCGGATGATTAGCCTGTTAAGCCACAGCGCCGGCCAGGAAAAGTATATTTTCATTTTATATTACTGACTGTATAATATAAATTTTTTAGCCCATGGAGAAAACAGACCAATAAAAACAAGATTTTAAAGTCTGTCCTTTAAGTAAATCTTTTCCAAACTTACTTAAGGTAATTATGGTTTGGCTATGAGGACTGCTGTTGTTTCTTAGAAACAGGAGATAGCCAGAAACGGGGCTGGCGCCACGGCTCACTTGGTTAATCCTACGCCTGCGGCGCCAGCATCCCATATGGACATCGGGTTCTAGTCCCGGTTGCTCCTCTTCCAGTCCAGCTCTCTGCTGTGGCCCAGGAAGGCAGTGGAGAATGGGCCAAGTGCTTGGGTCCCCGCACCCGCATGGGAGACCAGGAGGAAGCTCCTGGCTCCTGGCTTTGGATCGGCATAGCTCCGGCCATAGCGGTCATTTGTGGGGGTGAACCAATGGAAGGAAGACCTTTCTCTCTGTCTCTTTCACTGTCTAACTCTGTCAAATTAAAAAAAAAAAAAAAAAGAAAAGAAAAAGAAAAAGAAACAGGAGTTAGCCAGAATCAGCCACCACAAATCAAGCACAAGAAACAATAAGATACAATGGTTAAAGTAATGTTTTGCAAAGCTCCTGTAAATATCATTCCAAATGAAATGTTTCCAAGGTGTCCTTATAGACAGAACCAGATAACACTCACAATGACAACGTTGCTCTTTTCTAAAACTTCAAAGTATCAGAGGGTAACAAGGACACAGTTTTCTAAGTCCAAGGGATGACAGAAGCAGAGAGTCATACAGCAACTAGCCAAGGAACAAGGACTGCCAGGAATCAACAGACACTAAGCAAAGGGCAGCAGGCTAAAGCCCTGGCCTGAAGCACCGGCATCCCAAATCGGTGTCTGTTCTAGTCCCGGCTGCTACACTTCCGATCCAGCTCTCTGCTATGGCCTGGGAAAGCAGTAGAAAATAGCCCAAGTCCGGCCGGCACCACAGCTCAATAGGCTAATGCTCTGCCTGCGGCACCAGCACACTGGGTTCTAGTCCCGGTCAGGGTGCTGGATTCTGTCCCAGTTGCCCCTCTTCCAGGCCAGCTCTCTGCTATGGCCCAGGAGTGCAGATGGAGGATGGCCCAAGTCCTTGGGCCCTGCACCCGCATGGGAGACCAGGAGAAGCACCTGGCTCCTGGCTTCAGATCAGCGCGGTGCACCGGCCGCAGCACACCAGCCATTGGAGGGTAAACCAACGGCAAAAGGAAGACCTTTCTCTTTCTCTCTCTCTCTCTCTCTCTCTCACTGTCCACTCTGCCTGTCAAAAACAATAAAATAAAATAAAAAGAAAATGGCCCAAGTCCTTGAGCCCCTGCATCCACGTGGGAGAACGGAAGAAGCTCCTGGCTTTGGATCGGCGCAGCTCCAGCCGTTGCGGCCATCTGGGGAGTGAGCCAGCAGATGGAAGACCTCTCTCTCTCTCTTTCTCTACCTCTTTCAGTAATGCTTTCAAATAAATAAATGTTTAAAAAAAAAAAAAAGAAAGAAAAACATTTTAAAAAGGATATCACTGCTAAGTCTGAACTTGGTGTGGGCTGGGCTCTCCAATGGGAATGTCTGTGTCTGACTCCTAGCTTAGCTATGATCCTGAGAAAGTAATCCCTCCAGGCTTCAGTTTCCTACCATGACCACAATAATCCCACCTACATAGAAGAACAGCTATCTCACAAGTAAGTACTCAATGCTGACAGTTGTTGAGCTTCTGGCTAGTGAGACACGCTTGTCAGCTTAGTGAATGTCTGAATTCAAGGAACAATAATTGTTTAGTAGCAGTAATGTATTTTAAACAACAAAATTCTGGATCTTTAGAGTCAGAAGTGCCGTGGTAAAAGCCAGTGTGTACCCTGACTTTTCCTGTTCCTGCCGGTTCACATTAATCACCTTAGAATTCCTGAAGAAGGCCTTTTCTAATCCTCTTCCCATGCAGCCCCAACAAAAGCTGCGTAATTCTGACTTCTTTCCAGAATATGCCGGGTCACTCCTGGTGAACATATCCTGATGGTCAGCAATGTGAAATGGACATGTGTTTCTTATGGCACAGTTCAAAATGCTATTCATTCTAAATGTCTGTGGGAACCAAAGGCATTCTCCTTGGTCCTTGAAAACAATTTTAAAAAAATCTAATTATTCTTAATAGTATTCAGTCTTTTTAGTTAAAAAAAAAAAAAAGGAAAAAAGAAAGAAAGGACGGAGGGGAGGGAAGGAAAGAGCCTGCAGGCAGCTGCTACACGAATGGGCAAGTCTCACACACCGCATTCAGCTCTCGCCTTCCACCATCACCCTGCAGATCTCAGCTCTGCCCTCTGGAAATACCCGCTGGAGGGCAAGAGCGTGCGATCGTGCAGCCCCGGGGAATGGAAATCTGGGCCCCACTCTGCCACCCACCACCTGTGAGAGCCTAGGCCAATCAGGACCTGCAGCTCCAGTGGCTAAGAGGGTGAGCCTGGAACCCACACAGGACTTCAAGTCCTAGCTCCGAGAAATACAAGCTGAGTGGCCTTGGACAAATTACATAACATCAAAAAAGTCCCAGTTCCTCATCAGCAAAATGGGTGTGTGTGTGTGTGAGAGAGAGAAATGCTGCAAATACAAGCAGCAACAGTAAGCATCTCACCAGATGTGCGGTACACGTGGGAAGAGTGAGGGAGGTACCTCCATAAAAGGCTAGGACAGACTGACAGGAGGGCTCTACACACTCCAGCAATGACTGTTAGTACTGGTTTCACAGGACTGCTGCACACAGAACCAGATGAGAAGTCAGAGTATCATGCAAATTATCAAATAAAAAGATTATGAAATAAAAAGCCTGACCATAAAACTACCCGCCTATTCCACCGTGCGCACACCTCAGTCGTGTGGAGAAGCCTCCCTTTAGGACCATCCACACTACTACAGACACAAAGTCTACTTCTTTGCAAAAACCACTGACCTAGACGCCTTCTCACTGTTCACCGAGACCACACAACCAACTAGAAAGAAAGGGAAATGCAATAGGGGCCATTTTTCATTGTCCAGTTTCGGCTACTGAAAAGAAAAAAAAAAAAAAGTGCATTTCTCCCGTAGTCAACTCTGCAATTCTCCACGGCCAGGGTAGCAGAATGACAGGCGGCGGGTTGAAGACCGGCGCCGGGGGCAGGGGGGGTTGGCTCAGCTCGCCTCCCAGCAGCGGGCCGCCCCTCCGGCAGGGCTCGCCGCGGTCTCCCCGCCGCTATTTTGGGTTCGTGACCCCCTCCCCCCACCCCAGCCTCCCACGTGTGCCCCGGGCAGCTGCTTCCCCACGAACCAGCCCTGCATGGGGAGCCTGGAATCCTGCGGCCTGCTCCTGCCTCCGGCCGGGTGACCTTGCGCCAGCCCCTTCCCGTCTCTGGACCGCGGCTGCTTCGTGTGCACCCGAGCCCCTCCAGTCAGGCGGCCCTGACCAGGCCCATTCCCCACAAATAACAGAAATCTCGGACGGGCAATCTCCCCCGCAGTGCCGGGGTCGGCTTCCACCCGCGAGAGCTCTACAGTCTCTCTCGGAGCGGCCATCACCACAACGCGGCCGACGGGCAGCGCCCCACCGGCTCCGTGGCCCAGCAGTAGCCCCCGCCGCGCCGCTACCATCTCGCGGCTCAGGAAGTCCGGCCCGGCGCCTACGCGAGGCCCGCGGCTGCGGCCTAGCGGCCCGCGCGGCCCGCCCCTGGTGCCCGCCCGCCCCGCGCGCAGGCTCCCAGCACCCCTCCTGGGCCTTCGCCCCGGCCTCAGAAGCCCTCGGAGCGTGGGGCCGGCGACCAGGCTGGCCCCAGGCACTCACCGTAAATGGGCCGGAGGCGCCTGTCGTTAGGGTCCTGCACATGGCCCCGCGTCGCCATGATGACAAGCGCAGAACCGCAGTGCGCACGCGCGGGGCAGGCCCCCGGGAAGGGGCAGTTAAAGGGCCAGCGTCGATCTCGCTCGGCTATCGCGATAGTCGTAGTGTTGCGACTGAATGCGCCTGCGCGGAAGGGGAAACTGGCCCCACCCCTCTCTCAGTGGCCGCTTGCTTGGCCGCGGTTGCTGTCTTTCTGCTGGGCTGGTGCGGGGAAGCGGCGAGCGGACACGGTTGTGGCTGTTGCGTTCCCTTCCAGGCCACCTCCGGGGCCGTGAGGAGCGGAAAGGAGGAAGCTCTCGGTTAGCAGTAGGGCTCGGCTGCCCCTGCTTGGCCTGTTTATTCTCAGTCCTGAAGAACCAGTCAGACGTGGCTTTGTTTAGCTGTTGGGGAACCGGGAGCTCCTGGGGGGGGGGGGGGGGGAACCAGGGAAGGAGGGATCCGCAGAATCCGCTGGAAGGTTCGAGAACCTTCCACCTCTCTCCCGGGCCGACCGGGAAGCGCCCAACGCGGACATAACTCTGTGCCTGCACACTGCCGCAGGTCTCCCCTGGGTTCTGTCAATTCTTACAACGGGCCTGAGGGCACACAGTGCGGTCAGCTGCCCCCTGGCAGGCCAATGCGTTCACCCCGGGCTGGTTTCTGAGTGCACCGTTCGTTGCAGGCCGGTAGGGAGGACGCACCGAGCCATGAGATCGAACCTCCCTGGAGCTTTAGCTGTGCAGAACGGACGGATCACTCGGCGCAGAGTGTTACAGGGTGAGGAAGCTACAGTGACATAGTGTGGTAAGAGAAAGCCTGAGAAAGTGACAGTTGTCCGAGAGTCGCAGGAAGTGAGAGAGGGGGCCCGGCAGGTGTCAGGTCCCAGCGCTGTTGGCTGATTCTAGCCCAGGTCTCTGCGAGTACAGTCAGAGCATTGTGTCAGGCCAACCCCGGTGTCCCCAGGGATGACCCTTCTGCTGTGCTCCCTCTTCCCTTCCTGGGCCCTGATGTCCAAGAAAACGATTCTCCAAGTGGACATTAGACTCTTAGACCCCACCCCACCCCGGGAAACTTAATACACATGAGTTTCCTGCAGCTTTATCCACAGAGATTCTAATTCAGTCTTTGAGAAGTAGTAATTAAGGGTTCTAGATTCAACCCTTTACAACCCAGCAGAAGGCCAAGCTAGCAATTGCTATTATTATTATTTTTTTTTTTTTAATTTGACAGGTAGAGTTAGAGACAGAGAGACAGAGAGAAAGGTCCTCCTTCCGTTGGTTCACTCACCAAATGGCCGCCACAGCCAGAGCTGCACCTATCCGGAGCCAGGAGCCAGGTGCCTCTCCCTGGTCTCCCATGTGGGTGCAGGGACCCAAGCACTTGGGCCATTCTCCACTGCCCTCCCAGGCAACAGCAGAGAGCTGGACAGGAAGAGGAGCAACCGGCACTAGAACCTGGTGCCCATATGGGATGCCGGCGCCGCAGGTGGAGGATTAACCAAGTGAGCCACAGTGCCAGCCCCTCTATTAAAATTTTAAATACACACATATCTAGAGAAAACCTGTAATGATAATAGTAACTACTAATACTGGGCATTTACTAACCACCTACTATGTCCAAACTCTGCTAAGCTCTTTTACATGCATCGTCTCATTTCATTCTGACAAACTGATGGAATACAAACTATTGTAATCTCCATTTTGTTTTCTTTAGAATAGAAACAGATTTATTTATTTATTTGAAAGGCACAGTGACAGAGAGATCTTCCATCCACTGGTTCACTCCCCCGAAGCCCACAACAGCAGAGCCAAAGCAGGGAGCTTCATCCGGGTCTCCCAAATGGATGGCAGGGGCCCAGGTACTTGGGCCATCTTTTGTTTTTCTCAGGTAGGTTAGCGGAGTACTAGATCAGAAGTGGAGCACCAAGACTCAAACAGGAGCTCATATGGGGATGCTGGCGCCGCAGGTGGTGGCTCAGCCCACTGCACCATAACACCAGCCCCCAGACCTTGGCTTTGGCTTTTTTTTTTTTAAGATTTATTTATTGGGGCCAGTGCTGTGGCACAGCAGGTTAACGCCCTGGCCTGAGGCGCCAGCATCCCATATGGGTGCCAGTTCTAGTCCCGGCTGCTCCTCTTGCAATCCAGCTCTCTGCTATGGCCTGGGAAAGCAGTAGAAGATGGCCCAAGTCCTTGGGACCCTGCACCCACATGGGAGATCCAGAGGAAGCTCCTGGCTCCTGGGTAAAGATCGGCACAGCTCCAGCCATTGCAGCCATCTGGGAAGTGAACCAGCAGATGGAAGACCTCTCTCTTCTCTCCCTCTCTCTCTAACTCTTTCAAATACATAATAAAAATAAATCTTTTAAAAAATATTTATTTATTTGAAAGAGTGACAAATGGAGAGTCAGAGAGCGAGAACTTCCCTCCATTGGTTCACTTCCCAAATAACGGACAGCCTGAAGTCAGGAGCCAGGAGCTTCGTGCAGGTCACCATTGAGGGCGGCAGGGGCCCAAGCACTTGCTTCAACTTCTGCTGCTCTCCCAGGTGCATTAGCAGGGAGCTGGATGGGAAGTGGAGCAGCTGGGACTCAAGCCAGTGTCCACGTGGGATGCCAGCATCCCAAGGAGCTGCATAACCATCCACAGTGCCGGTCCCCAGACCTTGGTTGCTGTTACCATGCTCCAATTAAAAAAAAAAAAAAAAAAAAGCCTCTTGGAGAAATGGTTAACTCTAAAGCAGAAATATGGAGTATACCAGGTCTGAGGCTGGAGCAACATCTTTGTTGCTGGGAGGTAAGAAAGTGCTCAGAGAATCGGAAGGATGGGAGACCCAGCCAAAGGGACACAGAGCTCAAGCTAAAAGAGGTCCCAATGGCCAAACTAGAAGACCTTGAGCAACAGAATAAATAGCTTTACGTTATAATATAACCTTAGGGATAAAATAAAGAAACGTTAGTCCATGCAGATGGAAATAAAAGATTAAAGAAAGAAATGAGGGGGCCAGCGCTGTGGTGCAGCGGGTTAATGCCCTGGCCTGAAGCGCTGGCATCCCATGTGAGCATTGATTTGGGTCCCAGCTGCTCCTCTTCTGATGCAGCTCTCTGCTGTGGCCTTGGAAGGCAGTGGAAGATGGCCCAAGTCCTTGGGTCCTTGGGTCCTTGGGTCTCCCACACGGGAGACCCAGAAGAAGCTCCTGGCTCCTGGCTTTGGATTGGCACAGCTACAGCTGTTGTGGCCATCTGGGGAGTGAACCAGCAGACAGAGGACCTCTCTCTCTCTCTCTCTCTCTCTCTCTCTCTCTCTCTGTTTCTCCTCTCTCTGTGTAACTCTGACTTTCAAATAAATAAATAAATCTTTAATAAAAATAAAAAAAGAAAAATGGGGAGAAGAGACAAAGCTTCCTTCTGGGCTTCCAAACAATACTTGGAGATCTTGCCCCCATGTCCAAAGGATAAACCTGCCCTTCCTCCCCACAGCCTTGAATGTGGGCCAGAATCGATGGCCAGTGTCCAAAATGTTGAGTACAGAAAGGGAAGAATAGAAACCTTACCCGGTAAGCACTGCCTGGACTACGAGAGGCGCGTCAGCCTGGGCAGTGAGAACCCACGTGAGAAGGGGCCATCTCCCCTGCGCTATTCTTCCGCAGAACCCGTAACCCAAGGATAACCACGAGGAAAGTCTCAAACCCAAGTTGAGTGACAATCTACAAAATGCCTCACCAGTACTCTTCAAAACTGCCAAGGTCAAGAAAAACAAGGAAACAAGTCATTGTCCCAGACCAGAGAAAACACAGAGACATCACGATTAAATGTAATGGGAGGGCTTGGTTTGGACCCTGGGACAGAAAGAGGACACCAGTGGAAGAACAGGTGACGTTTGAATGAAATCCAGATTCCCTCATGGCATCGTGCAGGTGTTAGTTTCTTTGCTTTGACAGATGTTACCATGGTGATACAAGGAGTTAATGTTAAGGGAAACAACTACAGAGAAACTTTCTCTCTTCCCAACTTCTGTAAGGTTATAGCACAATACAAAGGTTTATTTTAAAATGCATCATTTAAAATAAGCGAATGAGGGGCGGGGGCGGCACTGTGGTACAGCAGATAAAACCACCACCTGCAGCACTGGCATCCCATCTCAGCACCAATTTGAGTCCGGGTTTCTCCACTTCTTTTCCAGCTCCCTGCTAATGCACCTGGTAAACCAGCAAAAGATAGCCCAAGCATTTGGGCCCTTGAACCCATGTGATAGACCCAGAAGAAGCTCTTGGCTCCTGGCTTTGGATTAGCTCAACTCTGGCCATCGTGGTCATTTAGGGAGTGAACCAGCGGCTAGAAGACCTTTTCCTCTCTCGCTGTCTCTCTGCCTCTGCCTCCCTAACTCTGCCTTTCAAGTAAATAAATAAATCTTAAAAAAATAAGTGAATTGGGGAGCTACTTTATTTTTTGTTCCTACCAACTCTCATCTCAAGGCTAAAATCTGAGTCTCCCCGAAGAAAATACAATCTGTGCTCCTCATGGAAAATCATTCCTGTGGCCGGGGAGGCTTTAACCTAGATCAAGAGGTTGTGGCTACAGGAAGGAATTCTCTAGGTCTACAGACAACTTGTTAGAAATGCAAATTCTGATCTAGAGACTAAGGAGGAGCAGAGCTGGAGCAGGACTCAAACCCAGGCACTTCCACGTGAGACACGGGCCTCATGACTGCTAGACAAAAGGCCCACCTGGTAAGTAAGATGTTCAGAACCAGCTTTGTGCATGTGTCATTTGTGGCTGCTTGTGTGCTACAATAGCGGGCTGGAGTATTTGCAGAAGAAACCTAAAATACTTCCTATCTTGCCCTTTACGGAAAGAAGTAGCTGACCCCTGTACCAGGTTGACAGGAAGTATTTACATACCCCTGTGGGTAAAGTTGTCAGGCAAAAACAACACAGTGTTTGGGACTTACTCATACATTTTTCATTATTGATCTGAAAGTCAAATTTGACTAGGTGTTCTGTATTCCTATTTCCTAAATCTGCCAGCCACACCCCAGGGAGAACTCCATGTGCTCCAAACCACGCTAACTAGCAAGAATGACGGGCAGGAGCCTCAGGTATACCAACGCCAGGATCACTTGGAGATGGTGTGCTCAGGTATGACTGGGCTGGGGGTGGGCCTGGATGGGGGGGGGAGGGGGGAGGAGACCGTAGGGGTCACCTCTGGGGTGAGTGGAAGGAATGGCATGACACTGACTGTCAGAAAGTTCCCAGGATGGAAAAATGCAGCACTGCCAGAGGAGCAGCCGGGCGACTCCTGGCCAGGGTCGCGGTTACCCAGCTGTGCTCTTAGGTTACCTTTGTTGGCCTGGCCCCAGAGGAATGCCGACGGCCTTGGCACCAGGCACCCTGTACTTGGCAAGGCCACAACATGCCCTGGACCTTCCTAACAGAAGCCTCTAGCTCCTTAAGTCGCCATCCTTCGCGATATGTTTCTCTCCACCCTGAAGTCCTGCTTCGTATCTAAGTAGCATAAATGGGCCTTTCTCTTTTCCCACTCCCACGCCTTCTCCTTAGAGCCTAGGACTTGAGACGGTGGGCCAACTCCGGGCGTGTCCTTACCTGCTCCCTCGGAAGCAGCTTCCACGCCCCTTGGCAGGCCTGAGTCACTTCAAGTAGCAGGTGACAGCCAACCGTCCATCCTTCCTGCCGCTCAGCCATGGCAAGGTGGGAGAGACCGTTTGGCGTACAACAGCTGCTCCTTGAAGGGTGGTGTTTCCATTTTCTGTCTGGTCCTAGAGTCCTCTCCCTAAACAACAGAGAGGCACCTGGGCGTGAAGTGCCTAAGCAGCTTGGGGACACAGAACGGGAATCCCCATGACTTGGTGGTTGTGGGTGTCTGCACCCGATGACTCTTCCAAGTTTCTCTTTGTTTTTCTTTTGTCTCTTGAAGCATATATTCACTACGCAATCCTAATCCTTCACGGGATGAACAGGATCACGATGTTTCACAGTCTCCATGGTTGATTTCCTGCACTTTTTTTTTTTCTTTTTATGAAGATTCATTTATTTGAAAGGCAGAGTTACAAAGAGGGAGACGGAGAGAGAGAGTGGGAGAGATCTCCCATCCGCTGGTTCACTCCCAGGTGGGTGCAACGGCCAGGGCTGAAGCCAGGAGCCAGGAGCTTCTTTCAGGTTTCCCATGTGGGTGCAGGGGCCCATGCACTTGGGCCATCCTCCGCTGCTTTCCCAGGCACATTAGCTGGGAGCTGTATCGGCAGTGGAGCAGCCAGGATGTTGGCGCTACACGTGGCAGCTTTACACAAGATGCTACAATGCCAGCCCCTCTCCTACACTTTTGACAGTAAGATAAGCAGCAACTGTGCTTCTGGGATCAGATTCAGCTCCAAATCCAGGCACCAACATTTATGAACTTTTATCAAGTCCTAAGCAAGTGACTGAGCGTCCCCGGGTCTGTTTGTGCATTGGTAAAATTGCAATAGTAAGAAGACATACCTCAACAAGTGTAATGGTTCAAGATGTGTGTTCTCACCGGAAGAGGACAGCACCTGGACGCTCCTTTTCTAGCCCTTTCACTCCCTTCTGCTCTGCTGCTCTCTGCCCCAGCAGTTCCAGTGTGTCCACTAGGTGGCGCATGAATGCTAAATTGCCCAGGCCACTTTCCACAAAGGATACAGCTCATTCTGTTATTCTTGTTTCTATAATAATAATTTTAAACGTAAATATGTATTTTGGCAGATGTTTACTTATCATTTCTATACTCAACTTTGTTCATGCATATTTAGATACCATAAAATTCACAGGTTTTAAGCGCACACTTTTTTTTTTTCTTGGACAGGCAGAGTTAGACAGAGAGAGAGAGAGAGAGAAAGAGAGAGAAAGGTCTTCCCTTTCTGTTGATTCACCCCCCCAGATGGCCACCATGGCCGGCGCGCTGGAGCCCGCACACTGCGCCGATCTGAAGCCAGGTGCTTCCTCCTGGTCTCCCATGCAGGTGCAGGGCCCAAGCACCTGGGCCATCCTCCACTGCCTTCCTGGGCCACAGCAGAGAGCTGGACTGGAAGAGGAGCAACTGGGACAGAATCTGGTGCCCCGACTGGGACTAGAACCTGGGGTGCTGGCGCCGCAGGAGGAGGATTAGCCAAGTGAGCCACGGTGCCGGCCAGCGTACAGTTTTAATGATTTTGAGTATCAAGTTGTGCAACCTTACAGTAATTATTCTTTTTTAAAAGATTTATTTATTTATTTATTTGAAAGAGTTACCCAAAGAGGGAAGGCGAGGCAGAGAGAGAGGTCTTCTGTCTGCTGTTTCACTCCCAAATGCCGACAACAGCCAGGACTGAGCCAGGCCAAAGCCAGGAGCTAGGAGCCTAGACCTCTACCCAGTTCTCCCACAGGGTGGCAGAGGCCCAAGCACTTGAACCAACATCTACCCATCTCCCAAGGTGCATTAGCAGGGGTCTGGTGCTTTCTTGTTGCATTGCTGGCATCCCTATGGGCAACAGTTTCAGTCCTGGCTGCTCCACTTCCAACCCAGCTCCCTGCTAATGTGCCTGGGAAAACAGTGGAAGATGGCCCAAGTCCTTGGGCCCCTGTAACCATATAAGAGACCCAGCAGAAGCTCCTGGCTGCTGGCTTTGGATTGGCCCAGCTCCAGCTGTTGCGGCCATTTGGGGAGTGAACCAGCAGATGGAAAATCTCCCTCTCTGCCTTCGCCTCCCCCTCTCTGTAACTCTGCTTTCAAATAAATAAATAAATCTTTTTTTTTTTTAAAGGAAAGAAACATAACCTTATTTTTTAAAAAATGATTTACTTATTTATTTAAAAGGCAGAGTTGGAGAGAGTTCTTCCATCCACTGGTTCTACTGTTTTCCCAGGTGCATTAGCAGAGAGCTGCATTGGAAGTGGAGCATCCGGGACTCAAACCAGCGCCCATATGGGATGCTGGCACTGCAGGTGGAGGCTTTACCATAGCACCAACGCCTGATCTTTTCTTTTCTTTTCTTTTCTTTTCTTTTCTTTTCTTTCTTCCTTCCTTCCTTCCGTCCTTTCTTTCTTTCTTCCTTCCTTCCTTCCGTTCTTTCTCTCTCTCTCTCTCTCCCTTTCTTTCTCTCTCTCTCCCTTTCTTTCTCTTTCTCTCTCCCTTTCTTTCTTTCTTCCTTCCATTCTTTCTCTCTCTCTCTCTCCCTTTCTTTCTCTCTCTCCCTTTCTTTCTCTCTCTCTCTCCCTTTCTTTCTTTCTTTCTTCCTTCCGTTCTTTCTCTCTCTCTCTCTCCCTTTCTTTCTCTCTCTCTCTCCCTTTCTTTCTTTCTCTTTCTTTCTTCTTTCTTCCTTTCCTTCCTTCCTTCCTTCCTTCCTTCCTTCCTTCCTTCCTTTCCTTCCCTCCCTCCCTCCCTCCCTCCCTCCCTCCCTCCCTCCCTCCTTTCTTTCTTTCTTTCTTTCTTTCTTTCTTTCTTTCTTTCTTTCTTTCTTTCTTTCTACCAACCATAGGATGCTACCACCTTTACTATGGACTGAAATATCATATGCATTTCTGTGTAGCCAGGGAATACTTTATAGACTCCACGGAAGGGCAGGTCGAAGCTTGGGCCTCAGATGAGGAACCCACAGAGCTGACTGGGCTCCAGGTTCGGACTCTAAACTTGCTCTGCACAGCTCTGAGCCACTGGACTCTCAGGAGAGTCTGCTCTGTGCCCTGGGGCTGCCGACGCCAAGAAGGAGGCCCATGATTTGGACTGGAGTGTTGGGGAGGCAGTGCTGCTGTGTGGTGATTCCCTAGTAAGAGCAAACGTAAGTGGGAAGGCATTAAAACCAGAGTCAGACATTTGGCCTGTTGGGTTGGGTAAGGCGCTCCTTGGGGTACCACATCCCCTTGTAGGAATGCCTGGCTTAAGTCCTGCCTCCTGTTCTTCCAATTGCAGCTTCCTGTTAATGGACAGCCTGGGACGTAGCAGATGATATACCAAATACTTGGGTCCCTGACACTCAACTGGAATACCTGGATGGGATTCTGGACTCTTAGGTTTCACCTGGCCCAGCACTGGTTGTTATGGGCATTTTGGAACCAACAAATGGAAGCTCTCTCTCCCCTCTCTCTGCTGCTCTAACTTTCAAATAAATAAATATTTAATTTTTAAAAACAGGAAATTCACAAACTGACTTTAAAATTTATCTAGAAATACAAATGAGCTGGCTCTGTGAGGTAGCGGGTAGAGCTGCCGCCTGCAATGCCAGCATCCCATGTGGGCACCAGTTCAAGCTCTGGCTGCTCTACTTCCCATCCAGCTCCCTGGGAAAGCAGCAGAAGATGGCCCAAGTGCTTGGGCCCCTGCACCTATGTTGGAGACCCAAAAGAAACTGCTGGCTGGTCCTGACTTTGGACCAGCCCAACTCTGGCCATTGCAGCCATTTGGGGAGTGAACCAGTGAAGATCTCTCCCTCCCTCCATGCCTCCCTTCTTCCCTTCCTCCCTCCCTCTCTCCCTCCCTTTCTTCAACTCGGAAACAAAGAGAAAAGAAAAAAAAAAATACAAAGGCTTCTCCTGCACCTACAAGAGCCATGAACATCTTAGAAAAGGGGCTGCAGTAGGGTGACTCATATTTCCGGGGTCCAAGACTTACCACAAAGCTGTGGTTGTTGACACAGTGTAGAACTGGCCTAAGGATGAACACACTGGTGGAACAGAGTAAAAAGAAATTCAGCCTGTGTGATCACCTGATGATGACTAAGACCCAAGTACAAGTCAATGGAGGAAAGTTTTTCCCCAGCAAATTAATCAAGTGAGTGTGTTCTTTCTTTAAAACACAAACTAAAGTCTTGTGGCCAAGACGTTGACACTGAGACAATCCACTGATCTTACTCAGATTTCCTTCTTTGACTTGTGTATAACAGTGTGTGTGTGCACGCGCGCGTGGGCCATACACCACACACAGATGTTAATTCAAGGTGGGCTGGACACCTAAATACAGAAGGTAAAACGATAAGGCTTCTTAAAGGGAAGCAGTATCTTTGTGACCTCGGGAGTAATCCAGATTTTCTCATGTAGGCACAAAAAGCAACAGGCGTGGTCGATGGAGTCTTCCCTTTGTTCCACAGGTGTCGAGTGCCTGCTGGGTGCGCCAGGTGCGCCAGGCTATGCTAGCTGCCAGCCCAGCTTTCCAGGGACTCCCTGGATGTCTGATGACGTCAGGGGCTCAGCCTGGGTGATCACAGGAGGTGGCTGCAGGCAGGGGGTGGGGTGGGTGGACAGAAGTGTCAGATGCTCCCTTTGGTGGGAGCAGGCAGGTGGGACTTGACACAGGCTCAAGAACGTGTGCGTGTCATTCCTTTTCCTTTCATTCACCGCAGAAGCCGGGGACTCTCCAGTTTCACTGATCAAGGGAGTGACCCTGGGACTTCTGAGTGCTTGGCGATGCCGCCACAGCAGCTGCAAAGCCTAGGAACCCACATTTTAGCTCAGCCCCTCCTGCACCCCCCCGCCCCCCTGCCGCTGATCCTGCAGTCCTCAAATGGCCCTCTGAACAAATACAGATTTAGCAGGAAGGCCCCACAGCAGCGCGGGGGAGGAAGCGGAGGGCTGTCCTGAGAGATCAGACCTCAAAGCCAGCGAGTCTGAGCTTCCTCCTCTACAGCCTGGACTGGTCCCTGCAGGCGTCTGAAGAACACAGGTTCTGGGGGACAGGAGCAGCAGCTCCTGGGAACTCTGCCTAGTAACCAGAAATGTCCCAGCATGCTCTGAGGACTATGGCCCAATCCCTGGCCTTCTCATGAATATGCATGAGTCCCCAGTGTCAGCTGGGCTTCCAAGCCCTGCCCCCCCCCCCCCTATTTCTTACTTTATCCCTCCACCCCATTATGCCCCCCCCCATGTTTCCTTTCCTATGTGATACAATAGCTGGCCACATCTCTAGCTCCCTGCTCCAGAACTGACAAAATAATGTGAATATTTTCAGGGCCTGAGGACAAACCCACAGAATGTTCCAGGGCCTGGCACCTCGTTTAGGAAATGGTTTTAGCAGTGGTCTCAGAAAGGTTTCTCCAGTAATAGATGAATATACTACTTGTGACTGTGTGCAGAAAAACCAAACAACATGGTTGGTTGATTTGTTTGAAGATTTATTTATTTGAAAGGCTGAGTTACAGAGAAAGAGACAGAGACATTTTCCATCCACTGGTCACTTCCCAAGTGGCTGAAGCCAGGAGCCAGGAGTTTCATCCGAGTCTCCCACATGGGTGCAGGACCTCAAGCACTTGGGCCATCTTCTGCTGCTTTCCCAGGCCATAGCAGAGAGCTGGATCAGAAGTGGAGCAGTGGGAGCAGCATTGTGATGTAATGTGTTAAGCCACTGCCTGTAATGCTGGCATCTCATATGGGGCTGTATGGAGTCTCGGCTGCTCCATTTCTTTTTCTTTTTTTTTTTTTTTTTTTTTTTTTTTTTTTGAAAGTCAGATTTACACAGAGAGAGAGAGGAGAGGCAGAGAGAGAGAGAGGTCTTCTTCCATCCACTGGTTCACTCCCAGTGGCTGCAATGGCTGGAGCTGTGCCGATCCAAAGCCAGGAGCCAGGAGCCTCTTCCCAGTCTCCCATGTGGGTGCAGGGGCCCAAGGACTTGGGCCATCCTCCACTGCTTTCCCAGGCCATAGCAGAGAGCTGGATCAGAAGAGGACCAGCCGGGACTAGAACCGGCACCCATATAGGATGCTGGCGCTTCAGGCCAGGGCGTTAACCTGCTGTGCCACAGTGCCGGCCCCATGCTCCATTTCTGATCTAGCTCATTGCTAATGCACCTGAGAAAGCAGTGCAGGATGGCCTAAGCCTTGGGTCCCTGCACCCATGTGGGAGACCCTGAAGTAATTCTGGGCTCCTGGCTTTGACATGGCATAGTTTCAGCTGTTTTGGCCATTTTGGGGAGTGAACCAGCAGATGGAAGATCTCTCTCTTTCTCTGTAACATTGCCTTTCAAATAAATCTTAAATAAATAAAATATTAAGAAAAAAAAAGTGGAACAGCGGGACTTGAACTGGGACCCATATAGGATGCCGGCTTCATGGCAGTGGCTTATGCAGTGCCAGCCCCAATGTGGATGCTTAAAGTCTGACCTGGAAGTGCCCACTCCATGGAGAAGATAAATGTGTGAGGGGCAGTTCTTTCCATGCGCACTCTGTTGATTGCTTTCCTAACAGCAGCCTTCCTCCCCATTATTTCCTAGTCCAGTTTCTAATTCCCAACTTGTAATAATCAGGTGGCCAGATAACAGCTGAGCACCGAGTTAGCCCCCGGAGTCACTGAGAAGTACAAGGAGATGGAACAGGGGCCCGTGTTGTGGTCAAGCTGCTGCTTACAACCTTGCATTCCATATCAGAGTGCAGATTCCAGTCCCGCCTGCTCTGCTTCTGATCCAGCTCCCTGCACTTGGGAAGGCAGTGGATCATGGCCCAAGTGTTTGGGCCCCTGCCACCCATGTGGGAGACCCTGACTTCTGCCTGGCTGTTGTGTCCATTTGAGGAGTGAACCAGTGGATGAAGGTCTCTCTCTCTCTCTCCCTCTCTCTCTCTCTCTCTCTCTTTCTCTCTCTTCCTTTCTGTGTGTCACTGTGCCTTTCAAATAAGTAAATCTTAAAGAAGTGCAACACCAAAACTTACAGTTAGAAATTAAAAGACTAATAGAAAGTTGGTCTAACAGTTAACTCAGGGCAGCTAGAGGCACTTAAGTACACAGGTGTGGCTGGAATGTTTAATAACCAAAAACCACATAAAAGCATAATGTATCAGTTTCTTTTCTGTTGCTAATAACACAACATCACAGAATGGGTATGTTGCAAAGAAAAGGATCTTTTTTGACCTGATCCAAGGTCAAAGGGCCACACTGCTGATGGTGGCCCTCTTGCTGGCAGAGTCCCGAGCTGGTGGGTGTGTGTGGACCCGTCCTTTACAAAGCGTCCAGGATTAAAAAACAGGGCTCCACCCTGGTGAGCTCATCTAATCCTGGTACCCTCCCAGGGACCCCACCTATAAACACCATAGTCCTGTTAACTTTCCAGCCCTCCATACGCACAAGAGGGATTAAACTCCAGTGGGGACAAACCCTGTCTAAGCCACAGCACATGTCCTGTAGCCCAGCCCAGCAAATCCACTCTTGGGTGCATCCCTACCAGAAGCTGGCGTCTTGTGTAACCAGAAGAGGAATATTCATACTCACCTGAAACTGGAGACAAGCCAAATGCCGTCAAGAGCAGAATGGGGACTAAGGGCACCTGTGTTGTGGCACAGCAGGCCTAACCCCTGCCTGGCATGCTGGCATCCCATATCTGAGTGCTGGTTTGCGTCTCAGCTCTTCTGCCTCTGATCCAGCTCCCTGTTAATGTGTCTGGGAAGTGACAGATGTTGGCTCAACTAATGGACTCCCTGCCACCCATGGAAAGACCCAGATGGAGTTTCTGGCTTTGGCCTGACCCAGACCTGGCTGTTATGGACAATTTGGGAGTGTAACAGTGGATGCAAGATCTCATTCTCTCTCACTCTGCCTTTCAAGTGAATAAGATTTTTTTAGCTATAGGTATAAATTGTGAGCATACATCAGTGCTACACAACAATAAAGTAACAAACTAAAGCTCTATGGGGGCACGTGCACTTGGCACAGCAGCGTAAGTCACCACTTGATGCCCACGTGCCATATGAGAGTTCCTGAAAAAAAATAAAAAAAAAAAAATTAAAATGGCCGGTGCCGTGGCTCAACAGGCTAATCCTCCGCCTAGCGGCGCCGGCACATGGGGTTCTAGTCCCGGTCGGGGCGCCGGATTCTGTCCCGGTTGCCCCTCTTCCAGGCCAGCTCTCTGCTATGGCCCGGGAGTGCAGTGGAGGATGGCCCAAGTGCTTGGGCCCTGCACCCCATGGGAGACCAGGAGAAGCACCTGGCTCCTGGCTTCGGATCAGTGCGGTGCGCCGGCCTCAGCGCACCGGCCGGGCGGCCATTGGAGGGTGAACCAACAGCAAAAGGAAGACCTTTCTCTCTGTCTCTCTCTCTCTCTCTCACTGTCCACTCTGCCTGTCAAAAAAAAAAAAAAGAGAGTTCCTGGTTGAAGTCCCGGCTACTCTGCTTCATAGATTCCTGCTATTGAGCACCCTGGGAAGCAGCAGTTGATGGCTCAAGTACCTGAGTCTCTGCCCCCTACAGGAGAAACCTGGATGGAGTTCAGGCTCCTGGCTTCATTTTGGCCCAGCCATGGCTATTGCAGACAATTGCAAAGTGAACCAGTAACTGGACAATATCTCTCTTGTCTTTCTGCCTTTCAAATAAAATGAAAATAAATAAAAATTAAAAAAATAAAGCTATATGAGTACTGCATGAAAGAAGGTAAACCCAAAATAAGGCTGCTGTATTGTTCTGTGTACATGATGATCAGGATCAGACAAAACTACTCTTTTTTTTTAAATTCATTTATTTATTTGAAAGAGTTACACAGAGAGAAGGAGAGGCAGAGAGAGAGGTCTTCCATCTGTTGGTTTACTCCCCAATTGGCCACAATGGCCGGAGCTGCGCCCATCTGAAGCCAGGAGCCTGGACCTTCTTCTGGGTCTCCCATTTGGGTGTGGGGGCACAAGGACTTGCATGATCTTCTACTGCTTTCCCAGGACATAGCAGAGAGCTGGATCAGAAGTGGAGCAGCTGGGACTTGAACCGGCTCCCATATGGGATGCCAGCACTGCAGGCGGTGGCTTTACCCACTATGCCACAGCACTGGCCTCCCAAAACTACTCTTAAATAGTAGAGATAAGAAAGGTGATCCCTTGTTCCCACAGCAGATAGGGAAGGGACCCACCCCATGGAAGCATCTGCAGCAGGAAATGTTCTCTTTCTTAATCTAAGTGAGGATAATGTGAGTGTCTACATGTGCATAAATTCACTGTGCAAATGCCACTCCTACATGGAATTTGGCCTAGAGAAATGAAAACATATGTCCACACAAAAATGTATGCACAATAGAACCCACAGTCCCAGCTGCTCCATTTCTGATCCAGCTCCCTGCTAGTGCATCCGGGAAAGCCTCTGAAGATGGCCCAAGTATTTCCACCAACATGGGAGACTTGGATGGAATTCCAGACTTCTAACTTCAGCCTGGCCCAGCCCAGGTACTGTGGCCATTTAGAGAGTGAGCCAGTAGATGGAACATCTCTCTCTCTCTCACTCTGTCTTTCAAATAAATAAGTAAACCTTCAAGAAAAAAAAAAAAAAAGAAAAGCCTATATATGGTATGAGCCAATGCACATGAAGTGTCCAGAAGAGGCGGATCCTGAGAAAGGAAGTAGATCGCTGGTTGCCACTTCAGGCGTGGTGGAGACAGCAAGGGAATAGAGTTTCTTTTGGAAATGATGGAAAGTTCTAGAATCAGATTGTGGGGATGGTTGCACTAGAAAATCATTATAAGGACGGGCTGGCCTTGTGGTGTGACAGGTTAGGCATCTGTCTGCAATGCTGGCATCCCATATCAGCACGAGTTCAAATCCTGGCTGCTCCACTTCTGATCCAGCTTCGCTCCCTGCTGATGTGACTGGGAAAGCAGTGGAAGATGGTCCAAGTACTTAGGTGCCTGTCACCCATGTGGGAGACCTAGATGGAGTTCCAGACTCCTCTCCTGGCTTTTACCTGGCCTAGCCTCAGCCATTATGGCCATTTGAGGAGTGAACCAGTGGATGAAAGATCAATCTCTGTTGCTCCTTCTCTCACTGTAACTCTGCCTTTCAAATAAATAAATCTTAAATAAAGAAATTATTTTATGGTGCATTTTAAATGGGTGAGTTATACCTCAATAAAATTGTTATTAGGGCCAGCACTGTGGTGTACCAGGTTAAGCCACTACCTACAGCCTACAGCCAGGATACGAACTGGTGCCCATGTGGTATGCTGGCACTGCAGGTGGCAGCTTTACTCATTATGTCACAGCACCAGTGCTAAAATAAATAAATCTTTTTTTTTAATAGTCTACATCTTGGAGAGAATCAAATTGAAATTACATAAAGGGGCTCATGCTGTGGCATAGCAGGTAAAGCCACTGCCTCCAGTGCCGACATCCCATATGGGTGCCAGTTCGAGTCCTGGATGCGCCACTTTCCATCCAGCTCTCTGCTATGGCCTGGGAAAGCAGAAGAGGATGGCCCAAGTCCTTGGGCCCCTGCACCCAAGTAGGAGACCTGAAAGAGGCTCCTGGCTCTTGGCTCCTGGCTTCGGATTGGTGTAGTTGCGGCCATCTGGGGAGTGACCAGCAGATGGAAGACTTCTCTCTCTGCCACTGCCTCTCTGTAGCTCAGCCTTTCAAATAAATAAATAATTTTTTTTTTGACAGGCAGAGTGGACAGTGAGAGAGAGAGAGACAGAGAGAAAGGTCTTCCTTTTGCCATTGGTTCACCCTCCAATGGCCGCTGCGATAGGTGCGCTGCGGCCGGCGCACTGCGCTGAGCCGATGGCAGGAGCCAGGTGCTTCTCCTGGTCTCCCATGGGGTGCAGGGCCCAAGGACTTTGAGCCATCCTCCACTGCACTCCCTGGCCACAGCAGAGAGCTGGCCTGGAAAAGGGGCAACCGGGACAGGATCGGTGCCCCAACCGGGACTAGAACCCAGTGTGCCGGCGCCACAAGGCGGAGGATTAGCCTAGTGAGCCGCGGAGCCGGCCAATAAATAATTCTTAAAAAAAAAAAAAAAAAGAAATTACATAGGAAAATGATGTACTATCTAGAATTTGCTCCAAAATAACCTGGAATAGGTAATGGGATAAAACTAAATAAGAGAGGGCTGGCGTCATGGCTCACTTCGTTAATCCTCTGCCTACGGCCCTGGCATCCCATATGGGCACTGGGTTCTAGTCCCAGCTGTTCCTCTTCCAGTCCACCTCTCTGCTGTGGCCCAGGAGGGCAGTGGAGGATGGCCCAAGTGCTTGGGTCCCGCACCTGCATGCGAGACCAGGAAGAAGCACCTGGCTCCTGGCTTCAGATCAGTGCAGCGCTGGCCATGGCGGCCATTTGGGGAGTAAACCAACGGAAGGAAGACTTTTCTCTCTGTCTCTCTCTCTCTCACTGTCTTTAACTCTGCCTGTCAAATAAATAAAAAAATTAAAATAAAATAAAGAATAAACAAGAGACTGATCATTAATAATTAATGTTGCAATTGAGTGATGGGTAAGTAAAGGTTAATTATATATATAATTTTTTTTTTTGACAGTCAGAGTGGACAGTGAGAGAGAGAGAGAGAGACAGAGAGAAAGGTCTTCCTTTGGCCAGCGCGTGGCTTAACAGTCTAATCCTCCGCCTTGTGGCGCCGGCACACCGGGTTCTAGTCCCGGTTGCCCCTCTTCCAGGCCAGCTCTCTGCTATGGCCCGGGAGTGCAGTGGAGGATGGCCCAAGTGCTTGGGCCCTGCACCTGCATGGGAGACCAGGAGAAGCACCTGGCTCCTGGCTTTGGATCAGCACGATGCGCTGGCCGCAGCGGCCATTGGAGGGTGAAGCAACGGCAAAAAGGAAGACCTTTCTCTCTGTCTCTCTCTCTCACTATCCACTCTGCCTGTCAAAAAAAAAAAAAAAAAAAAAAAAAGAAAGGTCTTCCTTTTCCATTGGTTCACCCTCCAGTGGCCGCTGTGGCTGGTGCACTACGGCCGGCGCACCGCGCTGATCCGAAGGCAGGAGCCAGGTGCTTCTCCTGGTCTCCCATGGGGTGCAGGGCCCAAGCACTTGGGCCATCCTCCACTGCCTTCCCGGGCCATAGCAGAGAGCTGGCCTGGAAGAGGGGCAACCGGGACAGAATCCGGTGCCCTGACCGGGACTAGAACCCGGTGTGCCGGCGCCACAAGGCAGAGGATTAGCCTGTTGAGCCACGGCACCAGCCAATATATTCTTTATACTTTCTTATATCCTTATATTTTCCTGAACTAAATGCTTTTTTTTTTTTTTTTCATTTGACAGAGTTAGTGAGAGAGAGAGACAAAGAGAAAGGTCTTCCTTCCGTTGGTTCACCCCCCAAAATGGCTGATGGCCGGAGCTATGCTGATCTGAAGCCAGGAGCCAGGTGCTTCTTCCTGGCCTCCCACGCAGGTGCAGGGGCCCAAGCACTTGGGACATCTTCCACTGCCTTCCTGGGCCACAGCAGAGAGCTGGACTGGAAGAGGAGCAACCGGGTCTAGAACCTGGTGCCCATATGGGATGCCTGCGCTGCAGGTGGAGGATTAACCAAGTGAGCCACGATGCTGGCCCCAACTAAATGTTTTTAAGTAAAGAAGTGAATACATCTTTGGTTGAAAAATATTTCAAACAAATCAAAACAGAAGAATAAAAGCACCTTCCTGCAGAGGTATTTGAGATGCTGGTGGAGAGGGAAAAGGCATTTGGGATGGGGCATTTGCTCGGATGCCAGGGAGCCAGGGACTCACTCACCGCCAGAACTGCCTCTCGTTGCACATGGAAAGTACCAGAAAGGGGGTGCCCGTTGTGGTGCAGGGGATTAAGCCTTTGCTTGGGATGCTTGTATCCCAGATCCAGCTTCCTGCTGATGCATCCTGGGAGGCAACAGGTGATGGCTCAAGTGTTTGGGCCTTTGCCATCCACGTGGGAGACCCAGATGGAATTCCTGACTCATGGCTTCAGCTTGGTCCAACCCTGGCTGCTATGAGCACTTGGGGAGTCAACCAGTGGGTGGAAGATCTCTTTCTTTCTCTGTCGCTCTGCCTTTCGAGTGAAAGGCAGTAAATATTTAAAAATAAATAAATATATTCTTAAAAACAGAAGTGCCAGAAATATCAAGCACCGAGGGGCCTGAAAGACCCGAGGTGGCCAGGAACCTCAGTGAGGAGTCCAATTCAGGGAGGACAGATTCAGTTCTAGCCAGACAAAACAGAGCTACATCTAGATGTCTAGTGTTAGTTCTTTGTTTATTATAAAGCAGCACATAAACAGAACAAACCAGAGATAAAAATCAGGAACACCTTGATGTAACAGGGCAAGTATGAGTGGTGTACCTTGCGCGTGTCCCAGGCTGTGCTGGGCACCAGGCCAGGAATCTGTGACTCTCTAAACAGCTGCTGGGAAGTCAAAGAGGGAGGAGGGAGGGGAGTTGGCAGCTAGAATGACTAGGAAAACTGCATTTTGTCAGGAAAATCCTTGGCTTGAGGCTGGGACAGTGGACAGGCCAGACAAGGCTGAGGCTGGAGAGTGGGGGACAGTTTGGGGCAACAGGGTTAGGAGGCAGAGGGTGGTAGGGAGTTCATACTGGCTTCTCAGACTGAGTAGTGGCTGCCTTGGCTGGGAGAGGGGACACCCCTCCCTCGGCCTGGCAGGCTCAGGTTTTAGCAGAATCTCACTGCAGCCATGAATCTGCCGGAGTTGACAAGAAATATTTGGGGCTGGTGCCGCGGCTCACTCGGCTAATCCTCCGCCTGCAGCTCTGGCACACCGGGTTCTGGTCCCGGTTGGGGTGCCGGTTCTGTCCCGGTTGCCCCTCTTCCAGTCCAGCTCTCTGCTGTTGCCCGGGAAGGCAGTGGAGGATGGCCCAGGTGCTTGGGCCCTGCACCTGCATGGGAGACCAGGAGGAAGCACCTGGCTCCTGGCTTCAGATCAGCGCAGCACGCTGGCCGTAGCGGCCATTTTGGGGGTGAACCAACGTAAAGGAAGACCTTTCTCCCTGTCTCTCTCTCTCACTGTCTAACTCTGCCTGTCCAAAAATAAACAAATAAATAAATAAAAATATTTGGGCCATGACACCAGAAGTTCAGATGCAGAATCTGGTGTGTTTTGTGAAGTTGGAGGGATTGGGATTGAGCAAGCCCCCAAATACATACTTTTGACAACACCTTAATGATGCTGGTGCAAGGGATTGGGGAGTTTAGGAGTGTTTATTTTTTTTTAATTTTTTAAGAAAGATTTATGCATTTATTTGAAAGGGAGAGCTAGAGAGAGGGAGAAACAGAGAGAAAGAGATCTTAAATCCATGGGTTTCACTCCCCAGATGGTTACAACAGCAATTTTCCTGGATGTTCCTTAATCTTTATTATTTTGAAAATTTATTTATGTATTTGAAAGGCAGAGTGACAGAATGAGAGAGATCTTCTATCTCCTGGTTCACTCCCCAAATGGCTATATCAGCCAGGGCTGGGCCAGGCTAAAGCCAGGAGCCAGGAGCCAGGAGCCTGGAACTCCATTCAGCCTCCCACAAGGGTGGCAGGAACCCAGATATTTGGAGCATCATTTGCTGTGTCCTTGGTACCTCAGTAGAAAACTGGATTGGAAGTACAGAGCAGCTGACACTCAAAGCAGCACTCTGCTGCCGTCATGGCTGAATCCCAACCTCCAGCCTCTGTTCTTTAATTTTTTAACAACTGTGCTTTTTTCTGATAAAGTTTTATTGACTATGATATACAAGGTAAAGTGCTTAAATATTAAGTGTATAATTATGTACCAAGTAATACCTTTATGTTAACCACCTTGCTGAATGAGAGATACTGAACACTTTTAGGGCTTGGAAGTCTTTCTCATATCCTTTGACAGGAATCAATTTCCCACATCTCTCACCTTAATTTTGCTTGTCTTTGAGCTGTTTGGGGAATCACATAGAACATAATGCATAGTTACTCTAAATATTGTTTCATTATAAATATAGCTTTGCAAGCCACTTTTCATGCTTAGTACTATCTAATGGGCATGTTGCAGTTATAATCTAGAATAGAAGCACAAGTTTTTTTTTTTTTTTTATTTGAAAGGCAGCATTTTAGACAGGCAGAGTTAGAGAGAGGCAGAGAGAGAGAGAGAGAGAGAGAGACAGAGAGGTCTTCCACTCGCTGGTTTACCCCCGGATGGCTGCAATGGCTGGAGCTGTGCCAATCCGAAGCCAGGAGGCTGGAGAGTCTTCCAGATCTCCCACGAGGGTGCAGAGGCCAAAGGACTTGGGCCATCCTCTGCTGCTTTCCTAGGCCATAGTAGAGTCTGGCACCCGCCACAGCGCCGCCCCCTAGAAGCACAATTTTAAGTTGCTATATTGTTTGTACTGTGTGCTTGCTACATACACTAATGTAATTTAAAAATCTTCCTTTTTCATTATTCTCAAGGGAAGAAGAGCTCAGAGAATCCATTCAGGCATCAAGTGGAGGACGCGGCGCTCAAAACTTGAGTTTCATTTCAAGATTCTTGATGTGAATGGAAGGGGAGAGGGAGCGGGAAAGGGGAGGGTTGCGAGTGGGAGGGAAGTTATGGGAGGGGGGGTAAGCCATTGTAACCTATAAGCTGTACTTTGGAAATTTATATTCATTAAATAAAAGTTTAATAAATGAATGAAAAAAAAAAAAACAACAAAACCTTGAGTTTCAAACGCCCATTATGCTGCTGCAAAAAGCAAAATGCTCAAATACGGTCAGAGCCTTGCCCAAAGGCATCCTAATAGCACCAAGAATGACTAACAGGTATTAATGGGCCATGACAAGAGAACAAGTGTCATTATCTTAATATGTCAGGCATATTAGTAATGTTTGCACAGTGTTATTCATGCAAATATTATTAGCCTCCGTCAGGCAGCCGCTCCACCCAGCCTCAGGCTCCCAGCTCAGCTCTCCGCGGCTCTCTCGGCCAGATGTGCAGGGGATGGGACTTCCAGGGACACGCCCCGCTGCGCTCCCGGGAGCCAATCACGCGCAGGAGGTGGGGCCCCGCGAGCGACAAGGGTGCTGACCAATGGGTCGGCGACCAGAGCCGCCTCTGGCCAATGGGCGCGCTCCTCCACGACGGTCGGAAGTGGTGAGGCGGCTCCGGGGGCCGTTGTTGCGTGTGGGGGCTGGCCGAGGGTGGGCGGCTGTGGCTAGCGGCTCTGCCGGACGTCCCACGTCGTGTTCCAGGTGAGGCGAAGCGGCGGCCCGCGCCGGAGGAGCTTTCCTCGGCGTCTCGGGCGAGGGGGCGCGCCTGTTGGGGGAAGCTGCCTGCGAGGAGGCCGCGCCTGCTCCTCAGGGCTCGGCGGCCTCGCGGCCTCCGGCGGCGCCGCCCCCTTGGCGGCCTCGCCGGGAAGCGGCCCGGGCGCCTCGGGCGGAGCCGGCGCGACGCCGGCCTGGGCTCGGAGCCCGAGCGTTGAGCTGTGGGTGAGGGGGGTCGCGGGGTCCCGGCTTCAGAGCGGCGGGCGCGGTGGGTAAGGTGACTCCGGCGCCGACGTGGGGACGATGGCGTCGGCCTGGCCGGCGGGTGGCCACCGGCTGAGCCGTTAGCCGCGGAGAAGCGCACGGCGGGCGTTAACCGCTGTCACCTGCGGGGCCCCGCGCGGGGAGGGGGCGCTCGCAAACGGCCCCCGGGGGCGAGCGCCTGCGGAGGGGACGAGGCCCTTCTGAAGGGTGGTCGGTGGTCCGCCCCAGGAGCCTGAGGGCCCCGGGGGTCGAGGCGCACGGAGACCCCCGCGGCGGGGCTGCAACTTGGCGCAGGCCGCCGGAACACGGCCGCTCCCCTCGTCCGAGGTCTCGGCCTTGGTTTTTAAAGTTCCCTGCTCGGGATCAGCTCTCTCCGGTCCGGGAGCTAACTCGTTTCTATGCACGGGGGCTTCCCACGCCTAGTTCACATCTTTACACGGGGGGCATCTTGAATCATGTCATTCCCTAGTTTAAAACCTTTTAGTGGTTCCCGTTGAGCTCGGGTACAGTATCCAGTATTCTTTCTGGGAGATAAGGCCATCTTGAATCACGCCCCTCTCTCCTTTTCCTTTCAGTTTCTTAGGGAATTTGCTCTTCCTGTTGGCTTGCAGGGTTTCCCCACTCCTGCCCTCTGCATTTCTGCTTTTGCGTAGTTGACTCTTTGTACTTCTGGTCTTAGTTTTTAAAAAGAGTTTGCAGCGGATCCTGTAGCAGCAGATTCGGGCTGCTCCACTTCCAATCCAGCTCTCTGCCATGGCCTGGGAAAGCAGCAGAAGATGACCCAAGTCCTCGGGCCCCTGCCACCCGCGTGGGAGACCTGAATGGAGTTCCTGGCTCTTGGCTTTAGCCTGGCCCGGCCCAGACCATGGTCAGGGCCATTTGGAGGAGTGAACCATGGATGGAGGCTCTCTCTGCAACTCTGCCTTTTAAATAGATAAACAAATAAATAAATCTAGCTATCTGTCCTTCAGAGAAACAAAAAGGTTTTATTTATTTAAGAGTGAGATGAAGAGCTTCTGTCCACTGGTTCACTCTCCACATGCTTTGCAATCCCAGGTACTGTGGTAGGGAAGGCAAGCAGCTCAACCCCAGCCAAGATTCATCTTTGTGACCACCCTTATTTAAAGTAGACTAGCCGGCGCCGGGGCTCACTAGGCTAATCCTCCGCCTTGCGGCGCCGGCACACCGGGTTCTAGTCCCGGTCGGGGCGCCGGATTCTGTCCCGGTCGCCCCTCTTCCAGGCCAGCTCTCTGCTGTGGCCAGGGAGTGCAGTGGAGGATGGCCCAAGTGCTTGGGTCCTGCACCCCATGGGAGACCAGGAGAAGCCCCTGGCTTCTGCCATCGGATCAGCGCGGTGCGCCGGCCGCAGCGCGCCAACCGCGGCGACCATTGGAGGGTGAACCAACGGCAAAGGAAGACCTTTCTCTCTCTCTCTCTCTCTCACACTATCCACTCTGCCTGTCAAAAAATAAAAATAAATAAATAAATAAAAAATAAAATAGACTAACCTCTCTTCCATCCCCAGTTATCTGTGTACTTTTCTGTTTTTTAAGATTTTATTTATTTATTTTGAAAGAGTTACACAGAGATAGAAGGAGAGGCAGAGAGAGAGAGAGGTCTTCCACCTGCTGGTTCACTCCCCCAAATGGCTGCAATGGTCGGAGCTGTGCCAGTCCAAAACCAGCAAGCAGGAGCTTCCTCCGGGTCCTCCATGCCGGTGCAGGGGCCCAAGCACTTGGGCCATCTTCTACTGCTTTCTCAGGCCATAGCAGAGATCTGGATCCGAAGTGGAGCAGCCGGGACTTGAACTGGGGCCCATATGGGATGCTGGCACTGCAGGCAGCGGCTTTACCCACTACGCCACAGCTCTGGACCCTGTGTACTTTTTCATCAAAATACTTACCTTAAGTTATATTTAGTTTTGTTTTTTTTTTCTTAAGATTTATTTGAAAGAGTTACAGAGAGGCAAAGGCAGAGAGAGAGTTCTTCTGTTCATATCCACTGGTTCACTCCCTAAATGACCACAATGGCTAAAGCTGGGCTGATTCAAAGCCAGGAGCTTCTTCCAGGGCTCCCATGTGGGTACAGGAACCCAAGCACTTGGGCCGTCTTCACTGCTTTCCCAGGTGCATTAGCAGGGAGCTGGATCAGAAGTGGAGCAGCCTGGACTTGAATCAGTGCCCATATGGGATGCCAGAACTGCAAGCGGCAGCTTTACCTGCTATGCCACAGTGCTGGCCGCGTAGTTTTTTTTTTTTTTTGGTTATACAATTGTCATGGCCACCAGATTGCTCTGTTACATCAAACACTGTATTTTTTAATTTGTAAAGTATTCTTAGTGCCTGGGCACAGTGGCACACACTGTGGGTCTTAATTAACATGTTGAATGAAAGAATATATATATATATATATATATATTTTTTTTTTTTTTTGACAGGCAGAGTGGATAGTGAGAGAGAGACAGAGAGAAAGGTCTTCCTTTGCCGTTGGTTCACCCTCCAATGGCCGCTGCTGCCGGCACACCGCGCTGATCCGATGGCAGGAGCCAGGGGCTTCTCCTGGTCTCCCATGGGGTGCAGGGCCCAAGCACTTGGGCCATCCTCCACTGCACTCCCTGGCCACAGCAGAGAGCTGGCCTGGAAGAGGGGCGACTGGGACAGAGTCCGGTGCCCCGACCGGGACTAGAACCCAGTGTGCCGGCGCCGCAAGGCGGAGGATTAGCCTAGTGAGCCGCGGCGCCGGCTGAAAGTATATATATTTTAAAAAGCGGCAGTTTGATAATGCCAAATCCATTAAAGGGCCCTGTTGCAGGTTGGTATTTAAGATTATATTTGGGGGCCGGTGCTGTGGCGCAGTGGGTTAACGTCGTGGCCTGAAGCGCCAGCATTCCATATGGGCGCTGGTTCTAGTCCCGGCTGCTCCTCTTCTGATCCAGCTCCCTGCTATGGCCTGGGAAAGCAGTAGAAGATGGCCCAAGTCCTTGGGTCCCTGCACCCACATGGGAGACCTGGAAGAAACTCCTGGCTCCTGGCTTCAGATTGGTGCAGCTCCGGCTGTTGCAGCCATCTGGGGAGTGAACCAGCGGATGGAAGACCTCTCTGTCTCTACCTCTCTCTTTAGCTCTTTCAAATAAATAAAGTAAATCTTTTAAAAAAAGGATTATATTTGATTCATGGAAAAAAATAAAGTAAATATCCGTAGTAAAATTGCCAGTATTTTGCTTTCTGCATTTATTTTTTGTTTAAAAAGAAGGAAAAACTTAACAGTGAATGAACTTTGTATATAGCATCCAACTAAGATTTAACATCACGTGCCTTCGATATAATGCACAAAGATGAGCACAGCATCATTTTTTTTTTTAAAGATTTATTTTATTTATTTGAAAGACACAGAGGTAGAGACAGAGAGATATATAGAGAGGTCTTCCATTCTGCTAGTTCACTCCCAGAAGGCCACAAGAGCTGGAGCTGAGCCATTCGAAAGGCCAGGAGCTTCTTCCTGTTCTCCTATGTGGGTAAAGGGTCCCAAGGATTCGAGCCATCATCCTTCCCTGCTCTTCCAGGTGCATCAGCAGGGAAAGAGTTCGCAAGTGGAGCAGCTAGGACTTGAACCAGTGCCTGTATAAGATGCTGGTATTGCAGGCTGGGACTTTAACCTGCCACACCACGGAGCCAACCTCTTATGGTATTCCTGAAACTGTGTAACCTGAATTTAATCATGAGAAAACATGAAACAAACCTAAACTGAATGACTTTCTACAAAATAACTAGTCAGTGTATTGAATAAAATCATGAACAGTAAAAACTGAAGAGATAGCCTGGGTCACAGAAGATTAAGAAATAGCCAGATGCCATGTATGGTCCTGCATTGGATCCTGTACCAGAAAAGGCCTTGATGGGACGGGAGGTGAAACTTTAGAAAGACCTGTGACTAGTTACTAATGTTCGTGTCAACTGCCGATGTGTGAGAGTTGTACTCATGTTAACTTTTGGGGAAATTCGGTGAAGGATATAAGAAAGTCTTATTTTGTTTTTTGCATGTCATCCTTAAAGCAGAAATGAAATTGAAAGTTCATACTTCCTTCTTTATAGTTACAGGAAGAACTAAAAATGGCTGAACTTCCAGATGACCAGGATACTCAATTGTGTAACAACTGGTAAGAAATTAAATCTAAATGTTATTGAAATGAGAACAAACTTCTATAATGAGTTGGTTTATTTATTGGCAGGTTAAAATTGGAGCCATGTATTATACAGTGCAAATAAATTGGACTAGAGTGGCTAGGCCTGGCCAAAGCCAAGAGCTTCTTCCTGGTCTCCCATGTGGGTGGCTTTGGCCCAAGCACTCTGGTCACCTTCTGCTGCTTTTCCCAGGCCATTAGGCAGTAGGATCAGAAGTGGAGCTCCCAGGATTCAAACTGGCACCTATATGGGATGCAGGCAGCAGCTTAACTGGCCCGGGGATTAGAACTTTTTTTGGGGGTCGGGGAGGGTTGGGGGGATTAGAGCTTTTTAATACTTTTGTTGAATTGCCTGTTTTAGTAATTAGACAAGCTGGTTGGTTTAAGTAGAGGGCTGACTGGAGTGATGAGATTAAGTAGAAGTCAGGGCTTTCTGGTTCCTGACTTACTTATTTACTTATTTGTTTATTTGAAAGGTAGAGTGACAAGGAGAGAGTGGGGGTGAGAAAGCGAGCCTGTAACAGTCAGAACTTTGCCAGGCCTGGAGCCAGGAGCCAGGAACTTCTTTCAGGTCTTGCATGCAAGTGGCAGGAACCCACATACTTGGATCATCATCTGCCATCTCCCAGGCATGTTGGTAGATAGCTAAATTGAAAGTATGGAGTAGCTGGGATTCAAACCAGACACTTATATATGGAGAAGTGATTGTTCTGCAGCTTAACTTGGTGCACCACAATACCTGCTTGGGTTCCTTGCTTTTTATGACTTTTGGCAACAGCCAGGTTAGGCCAAAGCCAAGAGCCTCATCTGGGTTTCCCACATGTGTGCAGGAGCCCAACGATTTGGGCCATAGTCCGCTGCTTTCCCAGGCATATTAGCAGGGAGCTGGATCGTAAGCGGAGCAGCCGGGACTCAGACCAGCGCCCATATGGGATGACAGCATTGTATGTGACAGCTTCACCCGCTACATCACAATGCCGTCCCCATCAGCTCAGTCCTAACTCATTTTTTATTGAGGATTTTGCTGCTTCTAAAAGGGGAGCTGAGCCAAGTTGAACTGCTAAGACAGTGAGGCTTAATCATTATCATTTTGTGATTCCAAAAGTGTTAAAGTCTTGGCACAGAGTCGAAGATTATACTTTCTATTTTGATGTTTTTAACCCACATGAGTGATAAGAAAGAGCAACTCTTTCCTGCTGAGATGAAGCCTAGGCGTATTGTTAATGACTAGTTGGCTTCTGGTGGGGATTTCTCAAGACCTTGTTTTGGTATTGTGATGATACACCTGTGAGTGCTCTTACTGAAAACTAAAGCAAAAACAAAACTATAATGTGTTTAACCTATAAAATGTGGTAGGAGGAGAGAGATGTTGAATAAGGAACACAGTTTGATGTACATTGACGAAAAGTTTGAGTCAGATAACAATTTTGATTTTTGGTTGTGGTGTTTTTTTTTCTTTCTACTCAGCCTAACTTTTGGCTGAATTAGAATATAATTAGAGTAACTGATAGTCTATATAATAATCTTCTCCTGCATGGAATTAAGATGTCATTTTGTAATGGGTGTCTTGCCTTACGGGGTATTTCTACTTGCCACCGTCACTGTCTGCCATTTCCTAACTATTTTAGCTTTATCCAATTTGAAGGAATCACAAGCCTAGGCCAATGTATAAATAACTCTGCTGAGGGAGTTAGAGAGGGCGAGTTAATGGAAAGCTAATAAAAACAAGGTTATTCAAAGCCAGGGCAATTTATTTAGGGAAAAAAGCAGATTAGCATGGGAAGCTGGCTGAGCCTGTACAGACCTCTAAGTAACCCTGTTTAAATTTCAAATTTTGAAAGTTTGTTAGAAAAATTAAGGTACTCTTCAAAATCTGAGTTGTAGTTAGAGCCTGGTAGGCAACCACTCTTAAAGAGAAGTTAGTTGGGGCTGGTGCCGTGGCTCACTTGGTTAATCCTCAGCCTGTGGCACCAGCATCCCATATGGGCATTGGGTTCTAGTCCCGGTTGCTCCTCTTCCAGTCCAGCTCTCTGCTGTGGCCCAGGAAGGCAGTGGAGGATAGCCCAAGTCCTTGGGCCCTGCACCCGCATGGGAGACCAGGAGAAGCACCTGGCTCCTGGCTTCGGATTAGCGAGATACGCCGTCCGTAGCGGCCATTGGAGGGTGAACCAACGGCAAAATGGAAGACCTTCCTCTCTGTCTCTCTCTCTCACTATCCACTCTGCCTGTCAAAAAAAAAAAAAAAAAAAAAAAAAGAATCCGGCGCCCCAACCGGGACTAGAACCCGGTGTGCCTGCGATGCAAGGCGGAGGATTAGCCTGTGTTTTTTTTTTTTTTTTTTTGACAGGCAGAGTGGACAGTGAGAGAGAGACAGAGAGAAAGGTCTTCCTTTTTGCCGTTGGTTCACCCTCCAATGGCCGCCGCGGTTGGCGCGCTGCGGCCGGCGCACCGCGCTGATCCGATGGCAGGAGCCAGGTGCTTCTCCTGGTCTCCCATGGGGTGCAGGGTCCAAGCACTTGGGCCATCCTCCACTGTACTCCCTGGCCACAGCAGAGAGCTGGCCTGGAAGAGAGGCAACCGGGACAGGATCGGTGCCCCGACCGGGACTAGAACCCGGTGTGCCGGCGCCACCAGGCAGAGGATTAGCCTAGTGAGCCGCGGCGCTGGCCGGAGGGTTAGCCTGTTAAGCCACGGCGCCAGCTATATTTATTTATCTGAAAGGCAAAGTTAGAGGCAGAGAGAGAGAAAGAAAGAGATGTCTTCCATCTGCTGGTTCACTCCTTAAGTGGCTGCAACAGCTGGAGCTGGGCCGATCCAAAGCCCAGAAGCCAGGAGCTTCTTCTGGGTCTCCCACTTGGTTGCAGGAGTCCAAGCACTTGGGCCAACCTCCACTGCTTTCCCAGGTGCATTAGCAGGAAGCTGGATCAGAAGTGGAATAACCAGGATTCGAGGCACTGCAGGTGGCAGCTCTACCTGCCACGCCACAGCGTTGGTTCCCAAAATTTGATCTTTTAACCTGCTAGTTCTTCCTTGGGCTTTCAGCAGTTTTCTATGTATAGAATTGTGTTCTCATTTATATTAAAATCTCTTCATTTGATCTGTTGGTAGGAAGAAAGCATATTGTCATTTTTGTGTTTTTGGAATGTTTGGTGGGAACAGTTTGGCAGTTAAAAAAGATTTTTTTAAAAGTTTTATTTATTTGTTTGAGAGGCAGGACAGGGAGGAAGAGAAAAAATAGAGAGGGAGAGACTTTACATCTGCTGGTTTGCTCCCCAAAAGCCTGCAACAACAAGGACTGGGCTAGGCTGAAGCCAGGAGCCAGGAACTCCATCCTGGCCTTCATGGTTGGCAAGTGGCCCAAACACTTGTGCCATCTGTTGCTGCCTTCACAGGCACATTAGCAGGCACCCTCCCCTCTTTTCAGATTTAAGTGTTCTTAACTCTTTCACTTAAAATTGCCACCAGCTCAGCTGGTTAAAACCAGGACACTGGCATCCCAGATGAGTGCTGATTGCAGTCCCAGCTGCTCCACTTCTGATCTAGTGCCATTCTGACATACCTGGGAAGTTAGCAGATGATGGCCCAAGTACTTGGACCCTTGCCACTCATGTGGGAGACCCAGATGGAGTTCTAGGCTCTTGGCTTCAGGCCATTGAGACCATTTGGGGAAGCAGATGGAAGATCTCTTTCTCTCTAATTCTGCCTTTCAGAGAAGTAAATAAATCTTTTTAAAAAATTGTCACTTTCCGCCTTTCCTGTAAGTTACAGTTGCTCTTTGATTGGGTTACTGGATGAGTGAGAATGGAGAAGAGTAAGTGAAGAGACAGGACTATGGAAGAGGGTTCAGGATTTCACTTTTGCAGTGAAGTTGATACAAACCTAGGCAGGAAGCATGTTCCTGTCTGTACCCAGCCTGCTTTGAAAGGCATGTATAACATAAAGCAGGCAATTTCCACTACCCCTAAAGGTGCATCTACTTTGTTTGGTTTTACTTTTCATGAAAAAAAGTCTAATGAAATTGAACTGCTTTGAGACTGAGAGTGAAAATAAGTGATAGGTTGTTATGTTTTATAGTCCTGGAGTGTATCACTGCGCTTTGGGCCACAGGTAGTTTTGGAAAATCTTGGCTCTTCTTGGAATTTATTTTCATACTGTTGGTGTGATCCGTCAGACGTCATAAAAAAAGAGCTCTCAGAAGTAGTGCATAGCTCTCCTAACTCACAATGTAACCCAGAAGACTCAACCTTTAGGCTTTCATTCTTAAAAATTAGGGATGGTAACAGTCAAGTTTGTAGAGTAGGTATTCATTAAAGAGAGGTGATAGAGACTAAAGATCGGACAGGGCACATTTCCAAATGATACCTCTGTGTGAGAAAAGACTTGGATTCATTGGTAATTCTTTTTTCTTTGTTCTGTTTCTATAGCAAAAAAGAAATTCCTGTGTTTAATTTTACCATCCATGAGATCCACTGTCAAAGGAACATCGGTGTGTGTCCCGTCTGCACGGAACCATTCCCCAAAGCGGACATGGAGACTCACATGGCTGCAGAGCACTGTCAGGTGAACCGAGACCCAGATGTATTTTACTCGCCGTTCCTCACAAACGTCTTATACTTGTTACTGTGTACTAACAAGTGCACCTGTTGTCACACAGCCCAATTTACTTACTCTCACTTTTTACTGTAGGTCACCTGCAAATGTAACAAGAAGTTGGAAAGGAGACAACTAAAGAAGCATGAGGTTAGTCTTGTGCTGTGAAAGGACTGAGTTACCCTGGGCTGTTGCTATGGCCATTAGAGCCCCATGGGTGCAGGAAGCCAGGCTGGTTGAGTCTTTGTTCCCTATCAGCTCATATGCATACTGCCTCTCAAAATGCATTTGAGACTTTGGCAGGTCAACTGCTGCCAGGGTTAGGCTGCTGAGTACAATATTGTGTCCCCAGTTCCGGCCTTAGAGCAGCTTTTGCTGGTGTCTGTTGGTAGCTGCACTGAGTGTGAAGCCAATTCTGTCCTTGCTAGTGTGGGGTAATCTCTTCAGCAAATAGTCTGCCTTACATTTTGTAATTTCATCTTGAATTCTTAATCAGTTGGATAACATGCCTTTTTTAAAATTTATTTATTTTATTTGAAAGAGTTACAGAGAAGGAGAGAGAGAGATCTTTCATCCTCTGGTTCACTTACCAAATGGCTGCAATGGCCAGGCTAAAGCCAGGAGCCAGGAGCTTCTTCCAGGTCTCCCATGTAGGTGGCAGGGGTCCACACACTTGGGCTATCTTCTGCTGCTTTCCCAGGTATGTTAGCAGGGAGCTGGACCAGAAGTGGAGTATCCTGGGCTTGAACTGGCGCCCATATGAGGTGCTGGCATTGCAGGCAATGGTGTAACCTGCTATGCCACAACTTGGCCCCTAATATGCTATCTGTACCAGAAGAAATTTGTCAGAGAGCATTTGGTGAAAGAGTAAGGTATCATTTGGTCCCCTGATGGGATAAAGCAGGCCAAAGTTGAAAGTATATTAATTCATCAATTTAAAAGACCAAACAACTATTTAAGTAGCGATCACATAGGAGTGTATATGTATGTATGTATGTATGTATATATATGTAAGAATTTATCCATAAATGCCAAAATTTATTAGGATGTATACTTAAGATTTTCCTGTTTCATTCTGTATATGTTAAAAAACCCATAACAACTTAATTTTATTTATATTTAAATTTCCTAAGTTATAAACTGATTCATATTCAGTATAGAAAATTTGGAAAACAGGAAATTATAAAAAGAAAATTAGAACCACTGATAACCCCACTTGTGGAGAAAACATCTCATGAATACCGACACACTCATTATTTTGTAAATATTGGAAGTATGCTCTAGTAGGCCTTACAGATTGAGGTCACATGAATGGTAATAATGAATACTTCCCTCACTAGTGTAAAACAACATCTCCTAGCTTCTCTGGCAGCTATTTCTGGGAGTCCCATGGTGATACACCAGTTATTGCAAAGGTTAAATACAAAGTATTCCCCAACATCCCCATTAGCCGGACTATGACAATTTTAGATCAGAGATTAACTATCAAGAATTTTTAAAAATTCTGTTTTTCGTTACTAGTTTTAAATGTATCTGTTTTTCTGGTGTTACTAATACTTTTTAGGGCTGTTTGTTATATGGTATGTGACAGCAGTTATTTGGTCTTTTCTGTTGAGTAACTTAAACCAGTAGTGTTTTTCTAATAAGAAACCTTTAAAAAAAATCTTGGAGGCTGGTGTTGTAGCATAGAGGGTAAAGCCGCCACCTGCAATGCTGGCATCCCATGTGGGCGCTGGTTTGTGTCTCTGCTGCTCCACTTCCAATCCAGCTCCCTGCTAATGGCCTGGGAAATGTAGCAGAAGATGGCCCAAGTGTTTGGGCTCCTGCCGCCCATGTGGGAGTCCCAGATGAAGTTCCTGGCCTTCTAAATAAATAAATAAATCGTAAAAGTAAAAAATAAACAATCTTTCTGGGGTATATATTTAGCCTAATGGTTCAGATCCTCCCTTCCACATTGGAGTACTTTGAGTTGGATTCCTGCCCCTGCCTCCTAACTCCAGTGTCCTGCTAATGCAGACCTTGGGGTACAGCAGTGAGGGCTCAAGTAACTGGTTCTTGTCACTTGTGTGAGAGACTTAGATTGTGTGGCCTGGCTGTTGTGGGCTTTGGGGGAGCGCACTCTGTTTTTCAAATCCCAAAAAGCCTTCTGAATTAGTGTTGCATCTACATGAGGTACAGTTTTGTTTTTTTGTTTTTTTAAAAGATTATTTATTTGAAAGAGTTACACAGAGAAGGAGAGGCAGAGAGAGAGAGAGAGGTCTTCCATCCGATGGTTCAGTCCCCAGTTGCAATGGCTGGAGTTGCACTGATCCAAAGCCAGGAGCCAGGAGCCTTCTCCGGGTCTCCCACGTGGGTGCAGGGACCCAAGTTGGACTTGGGCCATCTTCTGCTTTCCCAGGCCAAAGCAGAGAGCTGGATCAGAAAAGGAGCAGCTGGGACTAGAACCGGCACCCATATGGGATGCTAACACTTCAGGCCAAGGTATTAACCTGCTGTGCCACAGCGCCGGCCCCATTAGGTACAATTTTAAAGACACAAAAGTATCTAGATATAAATTGTCATATTTTTTTTCCTTTAAAGATGCATTTGTTTATTTGAAAGGCAGGGTCCACTGGTTCACTGCCCAAATGGCTCTCATCTGCTATTTTCCCAGGCACATTAGCAGGGAGCCAGATAGGAAGTGGAGCAGCCACTTGAACCAGCTGATTCTGATGTGGGATGTCTACATCACAGGCTAGTCTAACCTGCTACACCAGAACACTGGCTGCAAATTGTGTCTCTTCACCCATATTGCTCCGCTATCTAGGCCCTCTGTCTGTCTTTAAAAAGTTATTACGTTTTGGTGCCGGCGCTGTGGCTTAGTGGGTAAAGCTGCTGCCTGCAGTACTGGCGTCTGCTATGGGTGCCAGTTCAAGACTTGGCTGTTCCACTTCCGATCCAGCTCTCTGCTATGTCCTGGGAAAGTAGTAGAAGATTGCCCAAGTCCTTAGGCCCCTGCACCCATGTCGGAGACCTGGAAGAAGCTCCTGCCTTCAGATTGGCACAGTTCCAGCTTTTGCAACCATTTGGGGAGTGAACCAGCGGATGGAAGACCTCCCTCTCTCTGTGCTTCATTCTCTCTCTAATTCTTACCTTTCTTTTTTTTTTTTTTTTTTTTTAAACTTTTATTTAATGAATATAAATTTCCAGTGTACAGCTTATGGATTACAATGGCTTCCCCCCCCCCATAACTTCCCTCCCACCCACAACCCTCCCCTCTCCCGCTCCCTCTCCCCTTCCATTTGCATCAAGATTCACTTTCAATTCTCTTTATATACAGAAGATCAATTTAGTATAAAGATTTCAACAGTTTGCACCCACATAGAAACACAAAGTGAAACATACTGTTTGAGTACTAGTTACAGCATTAAATCACAATGTACAGCACATTAAGGACAGAGATCCCACCTGAGGAGCAAGTGCACAGTGGCTCCTGTTGTTGACCCAACAAATTGACACTCTAGTTTATGGCGCCAGTAACCATCCTAGGCTGTCGTCATGAGTTGCCAAGGCTATGGAAGCCTTCCAAGTTCGCCGACTCTGATCATATTTAGACAAGGTCATAAAAGACAGGGTGAGGATAGTAACCAATGATCCTAAGAGTGGCATTTACCAGGTTTGAACAATTATACAGCATTAAGTGGGGAAGAGGACCATCAGTACACACATGTTGGGAGTAGAGCCATTGGTGGTAGAGTAGAGGTTATGATTACAAAGGAATGAGGCCCAAGTGCACTAGACAGGGCCTAGAACAAAGGACAGAGTCATTATTAGAGGAGCTAAGAAAGGTGCTGTCTAAGCTACAATTAAGTTTTCTGATTGAGAGGCAAATAGAACCTGATAGAAGGGGCTTGATAATAATCTGGTGGGCTTTAGGCCTTGTAAATTCAGAGGCCCAGACCTATCTATCTCTTCACATGGGGTATATCCTAAGGGAGGTGTGAACCTCCTAGGGGAAGGCACTCTGTTGACTCTCATTACTTGGCTGGCCTGGGAGGAGAGCTGGCCAGGTAAAGGCAGGGGGCATCTCTAACAAGAAATTTACAGTTCTGCCTGTAATGTTGCTGACCCTACTTGACCATCCCCTCAGCTGCAGTGGTCACTTTGGAAGTTGGGCTGAGTGAAGGGCTTTTCAGCTTAGAGCCAATAAGATCTGTGGCTCTGACCTGGGCATCCTTCGACTCCAGGGCAGGTCCATTTCCAGTGATCCCACTCTTGGCAGAGCTGCCAGGGCTCTTCACAAGCTGACTTCTGCTGAAGCCCAGGCTTACCACATTGAAAGCCACTGCAGTGGACTGGCCTGTTGGGTCTCCTTGAAGGCAGATCACTGTACAGATCAGCCATTAATAGGCCTGCCACCCATTGCTTCTGATGCCGAGCTTTCTTTTCCTCCTGGTTTGTGTTAAAGCAGACCAGAGGATGCAAGTCAAGGGAGTGCCCGTTTCCCATCTCTAATCTTCAGTGGCCTGAACTACAAGTCTATAGTCACAGGCATGTTCTGTAGTAGTTTTCCTAAGGTAGACAATGCCCATGAGGAAAATTATATTCTCACTTTAAAACTTTCTTTCCCTTTGGTCTGAAAGGGAGGTTTTTTCTACTTACTGTATACTTCGCTGATGGCGAAGTGAATCTAGCTATGAGATTATTATTTGAGTTCTTATTTTGGCTATGCTATTGCAGAAAAATGTTAGCCATCTCTTTTATAAGGTCTAAAGATTAAATTGTATGTCCTACAGATTCCTTCATAATAGAATTAGTTTCCTACCTTGAAGAGAATAGAGAAATGAAAGAACAAGTTGGGCTTAGAATAGAGAAATGAGGGAGCAAGTCCTAGATCGCTTGCTGACAATAGCAATATCACATGAATACTTAGCAAACTGTTTCAACCATTAGATAACAACTTAAGAAAACATTTACCAGAAGGTCCAATGCCTTCTATTAATTTTAAGAATCATGTATTTGAAAACACCTCTTAAATATCTAACATGGTGTAGTTTGTTTAACCAGTGAACTTAAGCACAACCATATAAAATGTTTTTAGTTTCTCTCTACCAACAAGTTTAAAACATATGATACACAGATTCAGGTCACACAAATTAAAATGTGTCTTTGATTGATTTTAGCAGCTTAAATTTATGGACAATCTTATCTATAAGCCATTTAAAATAAAACTCTTAATAAAATTTCCCCATGTGGACATACAATATGTACACACATATAACATAGCATAGTAGACCAATATAGCAATTTTAATAATAGCTTTTAAAATCTTTAACTCTTTTTGTAGATTGCCAATTGATTTGAATTGCTTTTTCTTTTTAGTAACCTCAGTTAACTATACTTTCTCTCAGTTGGTACTGTTAATACATTATTGGCTTCATCTGTTTACAGAGCCATCCCAAAGTACTGAATACAATAAAAGTGGCTGGAAAAAGTCCATAGGAACCTATAGGAGGACAGCTAAACACAGAACCAACAACGCTTTAGTTTTATGAGCAGCAGATCATATATAACTGTGGATGACAAAAGACTTTAAGTCGCCATGTTTAAAATTATAAACTCATCAACCAACAAGAGGCACTTGCTTACTTCACAGTATTTTTGAAAGCACCTGTAGGATTTTACAAGTATTTAACCCTTTAAGCCTCTGGGGCTTTCTCATTAAGATAACTATCATGTCTAGTAACACAAGATCATTAGACTTTTTAATTCTCAAACATTTGTATTAATAGCATTTTCCATTATAGAAACTTAAAGTCTGGTACCATGTCACATCTTGACAGTAATTCTAATATACTCCAAATAGACTGATTAGTTGGTGTCTCTATAAGATGAGAGACATAGGTCCTTCGATTTTTTCAGTTGGGCCCAAACTGGAAAAACCAAAGTCCAGGATTTACTGGAAATTTTAGAGACCAGATTGTTTGAAACTTTGATTTTTTGAATGCCTGTCAAGAATGCAAAGAAGGCTCAAAATCCAAAATATCTGGTTGAAATAAGATTTCTTAAAATCATGACATAACATAGACCAAATTTGATCATTGTTACAAGGTGATTATTCAAATTTTTGAAAAAAGCACATATTTAAATAACCCATAGCTCTTAATAAAAATTCAGCTGTTTTTTAACAATTAGAATTGAACAGACATCAAGAGAACATAATAGATTACTTTAACACATTGCTTTAACAGAGCATCACAGTTTAATTCTATGTCAAAGAGAAATTGAGCTTTCTGTGATCTTTTGCTGTGAGGTTTCCTTCCTTTACCTTCTTTCATATTGGTGACCATGTTTCTGTGTTTCTGTGTATAAGACATCTTTAAGCATCTTTTGCAGGGCAGGATGAGTGGCAACAAATTCTTTCAGTTTCTGTTTGCTATGAAAAGTCTTAATTTCACCTTCATTCACAAATGAGAGCTTTGCAGGATATAATATTCTGGGCTGGCAGTTTTTCTCTCTTAGTACCTGGGCTATGTCTCGCCATTCCCTTCTAGCTTGTAGGGTTTCTGATGAGAAGTCTGCTGTGAGTCTAATTGGAGATCCTCTAAGAGTGATCTGACGTTTCTCTCTTGCACCTTTTAGGATCTTTTCTTTATGTTTCACTGTGGTGAGTTTGATTACAACATGTCGTGGTGAGGATCTCTTTTGGTCATGTTTATTAGGGGTTCTATAAGCTTCCTGTACTAAGATGCCTCTGTCCTTCTCCAAACCTGGGAAATTTTCTGCTAGTATCTCACTGAAAATGCCTTCTAATCCTTTCTTCCTCTCCATGCCTTCAGGAACTCCTAGAACCCGAATGTTGGGTTTTTTAATAGTATCCTGTAGATTCCCGACAATATTTTTTAGGTTTCTAATTTCTTCTTCTTTTCTTTGGTTTGCCTGTTTCCTTTCCTGTTCTCGGTCTTCTAAGTCTGATATTCTCTCTTCTGCTTCGCCCATTCTGTTTTTAAGGCTCTCTAATGTGTTTGTCATTTGCTCTATTGAACTCTTCATTTCATTATGATTTCTAGTCACTATCAGAGTTTCTTGTTCCACTAGTTGTTTCATTTCATTTTGATTCCTCCTTAATATTTCACTTTCACGAGAGAGATTTTCTATCTTGTCCATGAAGGATTTCTGTAGTTCAAGAATTTGTTTTTGAGAACTTGTTAATGTTCTTATCAATTTTTTGAGATCCGCTTCTTGCATTTCTTCGATCTCATCATCTTCATAATCTTGAATTGGGGTGTCTTTTTCATTTGGGGGCGTCATAGTTTCTTCCTTGTTCTTGTTAGCTTGGTTTTTGCGTTTGTTGTTTGGCATGTTGGAGATATTTGGTTTCTTCACTGTGGTGTTTTTTCTTGTTACACTATGTCTTATATTAAGTGGACTGTCTGCTTTCAGTGGAGCCTTAGAGGCTTGAGATGAGTGTGGACTGAGAGCTGTGTTTGGTTCCTCAGGGTTGAGGGTGTGTCAAGGATGACACTCCCAGGTTAGGTGTGGTAAATCTCTCTTTCTTTTTTTGATTTAAAAGGGAAGGAATTCCGCACAGCTGAACGTAATTGGAGGTAGTTAGCAGGCAAATGATATACCCACAGGAGCCAGAGATCGGAAGCTCTTTCCCAAGGACCACACAGGGAATCTCTGCTGCCCTCAGTGTGGGCTCCAATTCTCCTGAAATCTCCCACTGGGTTGCCAAGTTAGATGCTAATCTCCTGTTATTTCACCCCTCCCCACAGAGTCAGGTTTTTCTGCTAGGCTCAGGGCTGGTGCAGACCTGAGGTCGCCCTGCTTATGACGTATGTCCAAAATGGCGCCTGCTCTGTCTTGCTCGCCTTTGAGAGGTGAGCGGAGAGAGAGAAACTTGTGTCCGTATCAGTCACTTTTTTTATTTTTTTTCTCTCTCTTCTAGTTAGCCTGGTGAACTTTTCCCCACGGAGTTTCAAGCCTCGTTCCCTCTAGCCTCCTCTTTCCGCTTGCCTGCTGGTATCTCGGGCTATGGAGATTCGGCTCACCTCGCGTTCCAGCGCTGGTGCGTTGAGTCTGCCGCTGGTGTCCCGAACTTGGGCTCCCACGCTCTCCACGCAGGTCCACTGTGAATCACTAGTTCCGGAAGAGTTTCCTCTGCTGTTTCATCCCCTACTCTTCCTTGACCCTGCAGTATCTCCACTTATATTAAACTTTCTCTCCCCCCGGACTAAGTGTGCTTCCTGCCTATTCCGCCATCTTGCCGCCTAATTCTTACCTTTCAAATAAATAAATGAACTTTTTTTTTTTTTTTAAAGTTACCGTGTTTTTTAAATTTGGGAAGTAGAGACAGAGCTCCTATCTGCTGGGTCACTCCTTCAATCCCCACAGTGAGACCAGCACTGTGGCATAACGGGTTAAGCTACTGTCTATAGTGCCAGCATCCTATATGGGCACTGATTCAAGTCCTGGCTTCTCCACTTCTGAAGCAGCTTCCTGCTAACACACTTGGGAAAGCAACAGTAGATGGCCGAAGTGCTTGGACTCCTGCACCCACATGGGAGACCCAGAAGAAGGTCCTGGCTTCAACCTGACCTAGCCCTAGCCATTGCAGCCATCTGGGCATTGAACCAGTGGATAGAAGATCTCTCTTTGTAACTCTTTCAAATAAATGAATCTTAAAATAAATAAATAAATAAATAAATAAATAAATAAATCCTGACAGTGACCAGAAATAGGGCCAGGCCAAAGCTGGGAGCCAAAACTCAATTCTAAGTCTGCCGCATAGGGGCCATGGACCCAACTTCTGGAGCCATCACCTGTGGCCTCCCAAGATCTGCGTTGTCAGGAATCTGGAATTGGAAGGCAAAAGCAGGGGATTGAATCCATGCACTCTGATGTGAGATGCTGGCGTCTTAACTGCTAGGCCAAGCACCTAAACCCTTTCTTGTTTCCTGCAATAGCTATTTTGTGCACGTACATACAGTGCTAAAATTTTGGAAGTAGCATTTAGAGTAGAACTTTAGTTTGTATGAAAATGCAATTTTGCTTTTTTGGCACAGTGGTTATAAAGTATCTAAACTTGTGATGTAATAAAAATTTATTTATTTGGAAGGCAGAGTTAGAGATCTTCCAACTGCTAATTCACTTCCAAATGACCGCAGTGGTTGGGGCTGGTCCAGGCTGACGCTGGGAGCCTGGATGTCCATCCAGGTCTCCCACTGGGTAGCAAGGTTCCAAGCACTTGGACTGTCATCCACTGCTTTCCCCGGTGCGTTAGCAGGAGCTGGATTAGAAGTCAAGCAGGGGCCATTGCTGAGGCATAGTAGGTTAAGCCTCCACCTGTGGCGCCAGCATCCCATATGGGTGCTAGTTTGTGTCCCACTGGTCCTCTTCTGATCCAGCTCTCTGCTTATGGCCTGGGAAAGCAGTGGAGGATGGCCCAAGTGCCTGGGCCTCTGCACCCACACTGCAGATCTGGAGGAGGCTCCTGGATCCTGGCTTCAGATTGGCCCAGCTCTGGCCATTCAGGCTACTTGGAGAGTGAACTGCTAGATGGAGGGCCTCTCTTTCTCTCCCTCTGTCTGTAACTCTGCCTCTTGTATAAATAAATAAACCTTTAAGAAAAAGAAGTCAAGCAGCCAGGACTTGAGCTGTCATTCATATGGGATATTGGCATCACAGGCAGTGGCTTAACGTACTGCACCACATGCTGGCCCCAGTGTTCACACTCGTGGGTTCATCTTCATTTAGTGATTCTTTGGTCTGTTTAGAGTCAGTGCCAAATGTAAATGTGAAGTTTAGAAAAACCAGTGTCTAGCCAGCACCGTGGCTTAACAGTCTAATCCTCCGCCTTGCGGCGCCGGCACACCGGGTTCTAGTCCTGGTTGGGGCGCCGGATTCTATCCCAGTTGCCACTCTTCCAGGCCAGCTCTCTGCTATGGCCCGGGAAGGCAGTGGAGGATGGCCCAAGTGCTTGGGCCCTGCACCCGCATGGGAGACCAGGAGAAGCACCTGGCTCCTGGCTTCGGATCAGCGCGATGCGCTGGCCACAGCGGCCATTGGAGGGTGAACCAACAGCAAAAAGGAAGACCTTTCTCTCTGTCTCTCTCACTATCCACTCTACCTGTCCAAAAAAAAAAAAAAAAAAAAAGAAGAAGAAAAAAGAAAAAAGAAAAACCAGTGTCTTTGGAAAGGGTGGTCACTGTTCTTCATTGCCCACCACTCAAGACTGTTGGAGTAGTAAGGGGAAACTTGTAGAGCTTTGACAACCGGATCTGAATTGCTGGGCTTCTTGCTGTTTGTCTTTGGGTATCTGTGGCTGATTTTGGACTACTTTGTAATGTGCGTACAAAGTGGTAAGACAGAGTGGCCGAGTTGATTTCTTCTAATAGTTCCTTTCCTTTGAAAAACCTAGTGGCAGGAACAAAAGGGGAAGCCGTGACTCTTCTATACATAAAAAGTGTGGCGGGTAGAGGTGGGGCTGTGAGAAGTGAGTCATTAGGCCATGTTATTGTGCAGACAGCATAGGGTTACTTATACAAACCAAGATGGCTACAGTGTCAGTAGGCAATGCAATTTTATGGGACCACTGTTGTATATGTGGTCTGTCATTGATCAGAAGGTTATTACAGAACACATGACTGTAGGTACTTTTTGCTTTCCCTCATCGGTACTGAAACACAGCCTCTACTGGGTGTGCATATTAACTGCTTCGTTACTCTGTGTTGCAGGAGACTGAGTGCCCTCTGAGGCTTGCTGTCTGCCAGCACTGTGGTTTGGAACTGTCTGTTCTCAAACTGAAGGAACATGAAGATTACTGTGGTGCCCGGACAGAGCTATGTGGCAGTTGTGGGCGCAATGTCCTTGTGAAAGATCTGAAGACTCACCCTGACATTTGTGGGAGAGAAGGGGAGGAAAAGAGAAATGAGGTTGCCATACCTCCCCAAGCATATGATGAGTCATTTGATCAAGATGGAATCTGGATCGCATCCCAACTCCTCAGACAAATTGAGGCTCTGGACCCACCTGTGAGGATACCCCGGAGGCCCCTGAGAGACTTTGGGTCAGACTTTTTTCATAATAGGACTACCAACCAAAGGAACATGCCACCTCAGTTTCCAATTCAGAATAATCTATGTAAGTTGTGTTAAGATTAGGAAACCGAAGTGGTATCAGAATCCCAGGGTAAATAGGAGCAGGGCTTTGGCAAAGTAGATTGTGATTATAGAAACCTGAGCATGGCTGGTAACACTGCGAAGAATACTTACATTCCTACAAAATGAGAATAACAGAGACTTTTCACTGTTGTGGTACAGTGAAGGGTGATGGTGATGGCAGTGCTGTAATAGCTGACACACCTTCTGAGCCTCAGGCATTTGCAACAGCCAGCTGGTTCGATGGTCTCTTTGTCTGAAATCAGGCAATCTGATTCTGAGCTCTGAAACATTGTTATGTAATGAAGAAAATATAGATGACGTGTTGAGCACCGTTACCCTAGTTAGAGCCCAGAAATAGCAGTTATTAATATACAATCAGAATAACAGTAGGCTTAATGTTCAGAGAACAATGAGAACCAGATGGCTGGGGGCGCTGGTGGACCTGGGGCTGTTTTATTGGTGCCCCATGCCTCTTTGCTGGGCAGGGACTTGATTGAGGTATAGCAGTATGTCTAAAGGATCTTGAGTGTTCTTTGGTTTTGTTTTTCCCCCCCTAGTTGAAGAACAAGAAAGGCAGGAAAGGAATAGAAGCCGACAGCCCCTCAAAGAGGGTGGTGAAGACAGTGCGAACTTGGACTTCATGTTGGCCCTAAGTCTGCAAAATGAAGGCCAGTCCTCCAGCTTAGCAGAGCAGGACTTCTGGAGGGCCATTTGTGAGGCAGACCAGCCTCATGGTGGTCCCGCTTCTCTGAACGACATAAAGGGTAGGTTTGCTTATTCTGTAGTATCTGTCTACAGCATTTTATTTTATTTATTTGTTTATTTTATTTTATTTTATTGCAGCTTATTTATTTGCAATGTAGAATTTGAGAGGTAGAAGACAGAGAAAAGTCTTTGATCTTCTGGTTCCTTCCCCAGATAGATGCACTGGCTGGAGCTGAACCTGTCTGAAGCCAGGAACCTCTTCCAGGTCTCCCATGTGGGTGCAGGGGCCCAAGGACTTGGGCCATGTTCCACTGCTTTCCCAGGCTATAGTAGAGAGCTGGGTCAGAAGTGGAGCAGCCGGGACTCGAACTGGCACCCATATGGGATGCCGGTGCCATAGGCAGAGGCTTAGCCTACTATGCCACAGCAATGGCCCCTCTCAGCTTTTTTAAATGTCTCTCTCTCTCTTTTTTTTTTTTTCGTGTACTTGAAATATAGAGTGAGTGAGAGAGAACCAGAGTTCTTCTGTCTACTGATTTATTCCGCAAATAGCGTGTAGCAGCCAGTCTGGGCATGGCTGAAGCCAACTGCCCAGAACTCCTCCTGCTCTTCCACATGGGTGGCAGAGGTCTAAGTGCTTGAGCCGTCATCATCTGCTGCCTCCCAAAATGCATTAGCAGGAAATTGAATGGGAAGCAGAGGAGCTGTGACTTGGAACTGGTACTCTGATATGGGATGTGGCCATCCCAGTGACAGCTTAACCTGTTGCACCACAATGCCTGCCTTTCCCAATTTATTATTATTTTTTAAAGATTTATTTATTTTTTGAAAGAGTTACACAGAGAGGGAGAGACAGATTGACTCTTGGTAGAAGCCAGGAGTCAGGAGCTTCTTCCTGGCCTCACACATAGGGGCAGGGACCCAAGCACTTGGGCCATCTTCCTCTGCTTTCACAGGCGCATTAGCAAGGAGCCAGAAGTGGGGCAGCCAGGTCTCTAATCAGTGCCCATAAGGGATGCTGGCATCGCAGGCAGTGGCTTAACCCACTATGTCACAACACTGGCCCCCAACTAATTTTTTAAAATTGTCAGAATAGGGGCTAGTATCTTGGTATAGTAAGTTATGCCACTATTTGTAATGCCTGCATCCCATGTGGGCGCCAGTTCGTGTCCTGGCTGTTCCACTTCCAGTCTGGCTCCCTGCTAATGCACCTGGGAAAGCAGTGGAGGATGGCCCACATTCAAGGATTTATTTATTTCAAAGAGCAACAGAGAGGGAGAGCAAAAGATAGATAAATCTTCCCTCCGTTAGTTCACACCCCAGATGTCCATGATTGCTGGGTCTGGGCCAGGCCGAAGCCAGGAGCCTAGGATTCCATCCGGGCCGCCTGCATCTTCCACTGCTGTCCAGGTGCATTAGCAGGAGGTGAATCAGAAGTGGAGCAGTAGACATTTGAATTGGTGTTTCGATATGCAATACCATTGTCACAGATGGCAGCTTAACCCATTGTGCCACAATGTTGACCTCTAAAAACAGCTATTTTTTAAATGTTGGATATATGTTTTCAGTTTTTATTTTCAAAAAATTTATTTTCATTTTATTTGAAAGGTAGAAGACAGAGCTCTTCTGTCTGCTGGTTCCTTCCTCAAATGCCCCACCACAGCCAGGGCTGGGCCAGGCTGAAGCCAGGAGCCTCTGTCTCCATCCAGGTCTTCCATATGACTGCAGGAACCCAAGTACTTGAGCCATTGCCTCCCTGGGTTCACATTAGCTGGAATTGGAAGCAAAACCAGGACTAAATCCAGCACCTCGGATGTGGATTACCAGCATACCAAGCAGCACCTTAATGCTGTGCCAAATACCTGCCCCAAACTAAGCTTTTGAAATACAAAGGCTGGATTTTTTTTTTTTTTTTTTTTTTTTAGAATATTTATTTATTTGAAAGGCCGAGTTACAGAGAGGCAGAGGCCAAAAGAGAGAGAGAGGTCTTCCATCCACTGATTCACTCCCCCCGAGATGGCCACAACAGCCACAGCTACACCGATCTGAAGCCAGGAGCTTCTGCCAGGTCTCCCACATGGGTGCAGGGGCCCAAGGACTTGGGCCATCTTCCACTGTTCTCTCAGGCCATAGCAGAGAGCTGGTTTGGAAGTGGAGCACCCAGGACTCGAACTGGCACCCATATGGGGATGCCAGCACCGCAGGCGGCAGCTTTACCCACTGCGCCACAGCACTGGCCCCGATTCATGATGGATTTAAAACACTCAAGTTGTCAGGGATTTAGGGACCTGAAAGTTTGTAGCCCTCAGGTGTGATTTCTCTTCGTGCCACTGTATGAGTAATGACTCCAAGAACAGTGGGTCACCTCTAAACATCTTGTTGGTTCAGGTAAAATACGAATTAGTCCTGGACCCAAACAGTAAATTCTGGGTCTTGTGTGGCCTGAAAAATAGCAAATATTTGTTGTAATCCCCTCTGGACCGTGGTTGGGTTAACAGATTCAAAGACTGCATAAGATGATTCTCTGGTTCCTTAGGGGGCTGTGTTACCACAGGTTGTAAAACCACTGTTCTTGGACGTATTTTCTGCCTTAACAAGAATGCTTTTGTGGGGCTGGTGTTGTGGCACAGTGCCTGTAGCACCCGCAGTCCATATTGCAAGGCCGGTTTGAGTTCCTGCTATGCTGCTCGCAGTTCAGGTTCCTGATGATGCACCTGGAAGCCAGTGGGTGATGACCCAAGTGCTTGGGCCCCTGTCACCCATGTCAGAGACCTCGATGGAGTTTCTTGCTCCTGACTTCAGCCTGTTTCAGCCCTGGATGTCATAGCCATTTGGGGAGTGAACCAGTGGATGGAGGATCTCTACCTGTTGCCTCTCCCTCTACCCCTTGCCTCTCTGTCCCCGCCCCCCATCACTCTGCCTAGCAAATAAATAAATAGCTCTTTTTAAGAAAATAATACTTTCTGGGGCTGGCACTGTGGTGTAGCAGGTAAAGCCGCCACCTGCAGTGCCAGCATTCCGCATGGGGGCCTTGGAAGAAGCTCTTGGCTCCTGGCTTCGGATCTGCCCAGCCCTGGCTGTTGTGGCCATTTGGGGAGTGAACCATCAGATGGAAGATCTCTCTCTCTGCCTCTGCCTCTCTGTAACTCTTCCTTTCAAATAAATAAAGAAATCTTAAGAAAAAGAAAATAATGCTTTCTGTATTGTAGATAGGTTTAAAAAATAATTTACATTTATAATAAAAATGATTGAATGTACCTTAGTGGGCAAATTGTTTGAATGTGAGCTATATCTCAAAAAGCTATGAAAAAAGGTAGATAAGTATGAAAAAAATTAAGGTCATCTGAAAGAAAAGCTACTCTGATTCTTAGCTCTGATCAACTGAAAGCAGAGGTTTGCTCCATCTTTCCAGAGCTCAGCCCTGAGGTCGTCTGTCAGAGACCATCTGTATATAAAAGAACAGGAATGCATAATCCAGTGGTTTCCTTAGGGTGACTTCCTAAGTTTGGGGAACAGAACAAGGCTTCCTAATGTTCGACTTCTTATTCTTTTCCCTTTCTGAGTTGGGTTAACCCTTATGGAATGGTCCTATTTAGGTACTGCCTGTAATACATGCAGTTTATGCTTCTTCCCTTAAAGAAAATGCCCTCATCCCAAAATCTTTCTTTTGGGCACTGTCTTATTTTCTCTGTTTCCTTATCAAGTTTTCAGCCTTCATTTTCATCAGAGCATTTAAACTGGTGCTGAAGAAAGTAAAATTGTAGTGAGAAATGAAAATTCTGGATTGAGTATAGTTTCCGTATTTTTTTCAAAAGTCAGTGAAGACTGCATTGTTGTCAAGGTTGGTTTGTGAGGTTGTTTCACTACTCTGTTCCTCTCCACTAGTTTGGAATTTTTAATCTGCCTCATGAAGACTGTTTACTCCACCCATTGCACTTCTTCCAGTCAATACTGTAGCCTTAGAATTAAATACTACTGATATGGTTAGTGTTCTTCTCAATGCCGTGAAGTAGCTATTTCTGTTTTTATACTCATTGTGTTTTGCATGTGTTTTCCATTTCTCTTGCTCACTCATTCTTCCTTCTCAGAACTTCCTTCTAGGATAATTTTCTTTCTTTTTTTTTTTTTTTTTTGAAGTATGTTCTGTTGAAGATATATTTTGGTTGTAAATTCCTCCTTTCGGTTTGCCTGAAAATATCTTCATTTTGCTTTTAATTTTGAAGTTTCTCTGGCCATGTAGTCTCAGGTTGCCAATTAATTTGTCTTAGTTCTTGGAAGACATTGTTTCTTGCTGCCTGTTGGTAGCTGTGGAGAAGTCTTCCATTAATGATGTTTCACTGCAGGTACTCACCTTCTCTGTCCACCTGATTTGTAAGATCTTTTTGTCTTTGCCGGTCTGTAGTTTCCTGATGATTTCTCTGCTTTTAAATGTTATCTGTCTTATGCTGTAGATTGTCTCCTTAGTTGTTTCTAATTTTTCTGCTTGTTTAATATGCTTGTTGAGATTTTTCACTTGAGTTCTCTTTATTTTCCTCATTGTGCCATGTCATTTTGTTATTCTTTTTTTTTTTTTTTTAAGATTTATTTATTTGAAAGGAAGAGTTAGAGATCTTCCATTTCTTGGTTCACTCCCCAATCACCACAAACAGCCAAGGCTGGACCTGACCAAAGGCAGGAACCTGAAACTCCATCTGGGTCTCCCAGGTGGGTTAGCAGGAAGGTGGATTGGAAGTGGAACAGCTGGGTCTCAAACCAGCATCTCTGTGGGATGCTGGTATCCTAGGATGTAGTTTAACTTGCTGTGCCACAGTGCTGGCCACCAGGGCCCATGCTGTGGTGTAGTCGGTAAAGCCACCACCTGAAGTGCCTAATTCCATAAGGGCACCGATTTGTGTCCCGGCTGCTCCCCTTCTGATCCAGCTCTCTGCTGTGGCCTGGGAAAACAGTAGAAGATGGCCCAAGTCCTTGGGCCCCTGCACCCGTGTGGGAGACCCACAAGAAGCTCCTGGCTCCTGCCTTAGGATCAGCTCAGCTCTGGCCATTGAGTCCATTTGAGGAGTGAACCAGCAGATGGAAGACTTCTCTCTTTTTCTCTGCCTCTGCCTCTCTGTAACTCTGCCTTTCAAATGAATAAATCTTTAAAAAACATCATCTTTCATACCTTAGTTATATTACAGTTCCCTCTTTAACATGTCTTTAGGCATGTTCCATATACTTATTTTTCTTTGTGATACCAGTGTTTGAGATCTGGTTTTGCCATTTGTTGTTTCTGCTGATTCATTCATGGCACGTGCTGTTGGGAACATGTGTGTGTGCATGTACACATGTTTGTATGTCACAGTTTTCTGGCATGCTCTTGGGATTTCTATGTGCTTCTTGTAGTTACCTAAGGATACTGCTAAAAAGGGATAATTTTATATTGAATTTTGACTTGGACTTTTTAAAATCAAAGTGTGTCAAAATTACATGTAAATCCATAAATAGAGATGGTAAGCTCCCACCTATGTGAGGATGATGTTATGGTAACTGCTGCTAAGTAGGTAGGCAGTTCCTGTACCTCTTCCACTTATCGCCCCCCATTTGATTAGCGGTTACCGAGAGTGTTGTGTTCGGAAATCTCAGGTTCCACATGCCTTTATTCATTCACTTAAGTTACTTTTAGTCAATGTCTTTTTTGGTATTTTGTACTGGGAGGAATTTTCTGGTTATCGTTTGTCAAGAATAGATAAGCCTCAGTTTCTGTATCTGTAAAGTGATAATAATTTAGGATTCACTTTTTAAGTTTTTCCTTAGAATTTAAATAATGTATAGAACGTGCTTAGATCAACACATGGGATCATTATACGTTTAAATCTCTTCCTTAATTAGAATAGTGGGGAGACTGCTACTTTTCTGCTGCTCAGAAAATTGGTGACAAGTAAACTGTTGTTCATTATGAAAGTTTGTCTAGAGTTTCTCTCTTGGATTTTGAGGATTTAATACACCCACACGTTGCCATTAGCTAAGAACCGTCAAATGAAGTGAAACTCTTACATAAACCTCATAAAAGGAATCACTAACGGAAATGAAGTTTGCTTCTGTTAACTTTAGTCTGTGTGGCCTGATACCTAGGTGCCGCTGATGAGACCGTGTTGCCTTGCGAGTTCTGTGAGGAGCTCTACCCAGAGGAGCTGCTGATTGACCATCAGGTGTGTTCTGCATTACTTGAGGGCTTTCAGGAGGAACGTGTGCAGCCTGTTGTTAAGGCCGCTTGAGGTCTTCAGCTAATTATTTAATACAGTGCCTGGAGTAGGAGTAGTGCCTATGTTTCTTACTGTGGTGTGACTGTTGTGTGGATCCGAAAGCATCCTGTGCCCTCTTAGAGAAACAATGCTCGTCCCAGCAGACCTTCCACACAGTGGCAATGGTGTACCTCTCCACCGGCCATCTTGTGATCTGGTCTCATCTCGTGCCACATACTGATTTACTGGAACTGTTGAAGTCTTGGCAGTTGTGTGTAAGAGCCAAGGTCTTTTATACACATGATTTTCTTTGTTTGGAAGCCGGGTGGCCTCTTCTGGCTACGCTCCCTTAATACTTCCAGCCACACAGACCCCTTCCTTACCAGCTTGGTTCAGACCTGACTTTTGGGAAACCATTATTTTTTTTGTGATTTATTTATTTTTCTTTTTTATTATTTATTTGAAGGAGTTACAGAGAGAGAGGAGAGACAGAGTGAGATCTTTCATTTGCTGGTTCACTCCCCAAATGGCCACAACAGCCAGAGGCTGGGCCAGGCCAAAAGCCAGGAGCCAGGAGCTTCATCCAGATCTCTGATGTGTGTTCATGGGCCCAAGCACATGGGTCATCTTCCACTACTTTCCCAGGTGCATTAGCAGGGAACTGAATTGAAAGTGGAGCAGCCAGGACTTGGACTGGCTTCCATATGGGAGCCTGGCACTGCAGATGGCTGCTTAACCCACTGCGCCACAGCACTAGCTCCTGAGAAACCATTCTCTAGGAAAGGGGGTCCTGGGTCCACCTGTGTGCTCCCTGGAAGTCTGTGTCTGCTTTTCTTACAGCCTGTCACCCTGTGATGTAGTCCCCTCACCCCCTGGTTGGTCTGCACCACTAGACTGAGTTCCTCGAGGACAGGTTCCAGGTGTTCCTCATTTTACAGTCAGTATTGGCATAGGAAAGATGTCAGGTGTTTGTTGAATGAGTGAAAGTGTTTGAACCATGTAGGAATGTTTATTGCATAGCCATATGAATTTGAGAACTACGTGGTGGAAGGAACCACATTTTCCTCGGTGCTCTTGGGCTGACTGATTTAGTTTGGTCTGGTCTGACATTCCCATCACTACTAAGTAGTCCCTATGCTATGGGTATTGGGACATACCTTCCCTTCGTAAGTAGAATAATCATATATATATGTTTATATATATGTATTTAGATATATATATAAAGAGTTTAAATATTTAGATATATATATATATATATATTTTAGGATTTTTCCAGTTAGACCAGAATTTTTTTTTTTCAAGATTTATTTATTTATTTGAAAGGCAGAGGTAGAGAGAGGAAAAAAAAGAAATGTTCTATCTGCTGGTTTACTCCCCAAATGGCATCAATGGCTGGGGCTGGGCCAGGCCAAAGTCAGGAACCAGGAGCTTCTTCTGGGTTTCCACATGGCTGTGAGGGGCCCAAGGACTTGGGCCATCTTCCGTTGCTTTCCCAGGTGTATTAGCAGGGAGCTGAATTGTAAGTGGAGCCACTGGGACTCAAAACGGAACCCATATGGGTTGCCAGCACTGCAGGCTATGGCTTAACCCTCTGTGCAGCAGTGTAGGCCCAGTAATATGGTATTTGAATACATTTGAGTTTTTGGTTTAGGAGCAGCATATGAAAATCCATTAATTAGGATATTAAAGAATATTTGGGCCTTTTTTATTGTATGGATGGAGGAAGAATCTTTAATCTCTTTCAAATCAATTTAAAAAGAATAATCACGTGAGCGCAGTTTGTAAAAAATAACATTGAAATGTTTGAAACTAAAGTGAGTATTGTAGCTGCGTTCTTCTGGCCTTTTTTTTTTTTTTTTTTAAGGATTTATTATTTATTTGGAAGGTAGAGTTACAGAGAGGCAGAGAGGTCTTCCACCCGCTGGTTCACTCCCCAGATGGCCTCAACGGCCAGAGCTGCGCCAGTCTGAAGCCAGGATCCAGGAGCTTCTTCCAGGTCTCCCACGTGGGTGCAGGGGCCCAAGGACTTGGGTCATCTTCTGCTGCCATAGCAGAGAGCTGGATCAGAAGGGGAGCAGCCGGGATGCGAACTGGCACCCATATAGGATGCTGGCACTGCAGACCGAGGCTTTACCAGCTGCGCCACAGCACCGGCCCTTCTCCTGGCCCTTTCTGAACTCCCTCCCCAATATTAAGTGGCATTAACATTTGTGACTTATAGAAAATGTTTTAGAAATGTAGATTTTTCCTTAGCCTCTGATTTTTTTTTTTAACTTATGATTTTTGAATGGCAGACAAGCTGTAACCCTTCACGTGCCTTCCCATCACTCAGTACTGACAGCTCTTCCCCCAGAGGGATGGAGGATTCTGATGTCATCTTCCAGAATTTTCTGCAGCAGGCTACAAGTAACCAGCTAGGCTCTTTGATGGTCCTGAACAATTCCCGCCCTGTGGAGGAGAGTGTCATCATCCCCTGTGAATTCTGTGGGGTACAGCTGGAGGAGGAGGTGCTGTTCCATCACCAGGTAAGGTCCCTGGAGACCCCGTCCACGTGGCCCCTCAGGAACTGAGTGTTCTTGCTTGGCCTCTGGGCTCTATTCCACCCTGGCCGGGAATCCACATGCTTGGCTTTGTGCCCTGCCCTGTTATGTGAGTTGACTTTATCAATGGTATCTAATACCACAGGCCTTTAGACTTTCTCTACCTGGAATTGTTATTACCACCTGGGAGCCACAGTTCCAGGACTGCCTCTGTGGGAGCAGTCATGGCAGCCTGGCCAGAAGATTTGAATGACTCTCCCTGAGGTTGCTGACGCATTCCTCTTTGCCAGGGTGGTTCTTCCCATTGTGTCATTTGAGACTTGCGTCCCAGGAGAGCCGAGAGTCTGGTTCTGGCTCTGATGTATGGTTCATCTTGGCTAGGTTCTGTCCCCTTCACTGGGGAGATCTGTAAGCGTGGAAGTTGGAGTAGACAGTGTGCAGCCCTTCGTTTTCTCCTGCCTGTAGTTGTTTTGAGGCGCCATCACGCAGGTACCACTCCTGTAGCTGATGCCACTCAGCTGTTGCTAGAACATCAAACATTCCATTCGAGGTAGCTGCTAGGTGTCTCCAAGGGGTGACATTGAAATAAGCAGCTAGTTAAAGTATAGGAGTGCTTTCTGCGCTCCCCCAAACCAGTAGTCCTTCCTTTACCCCTGCACAAACCAGGAATTACTTCAGTCAGTGCCTTGGGCACTCACAGAATGACTGCTTCATTCCAGCCGTGTACTTCTCCTTGCTCCCAGGAGCCTCCTCTCGGTGGTTGGTAAAGTCCCCCTCCAGCTAAGATATGCTTATCCAAATACTGCTGCTGCTTGCTTTCGCTCTCTCTCAGCTCAGAGGCACTAATGCTTGTTTTTCTTGTTTAGGACCAATGTGACCAACGTCCAGCCACAGCAAACAACCATGTGTTGGAGGGGATTCCCAGGCGGGATTCCCAGCTTCCAAAGACCTCCCCAGAGCTGCCTCGGAGGCGTGTCAGACACCAGGGTATTAGCCGAGGCTGAGCGGCCTTGGACCTGCCTTTCCCTTCTCACCTGCTGCTCTATCTTGGGCTTACCTGAATCTTGAGTTCCCTACCACACCAATTCTCATGGGGGACTCCTGTGGCTGCTTGTGTTCCCACATTAGACTGAGCTGTCTCAAGTGTCCATTTATGGGGTGATAGCCTTGGGGACAGCTATGAGACACAACATTTTGTGCTTACGATAAACAAGGAGCTTGCTGTGCACTTAGTGGATTGTTTGCACACTGTGTCCTAGCTGTCTGGACTTCTGCTTCTGGTTGAAACGTGTTTACCTCGGACACTCAGACCAGTGCTGAGAGCCTCATGACTAGGCAAGGGAATTGGTATTGAAGCCTCACCACTGCAAAGCCAGTTAGAAATTACTTCTCCAGGTTTTCTTGCACACCTTGTGGAGTATTTAGGAAGCTATGTATGAGGGCTCAGCTGATAAGCGTGCAAAGTAGACAAAGGTGTTCCCACCTCTGTCCTGAGATGTGGGTTCCAGCAGCCGTTAGGGGTGAGCAGTTGTCTTCTATCCTGAGTTGTCCTTTTCCTGCCCTGAATTCAGCACCAGAAGCAGGAACAGTCCCCTAACGCTGTGACTCTTCTCTTCCCAGGAGACCTGTCTTCTGGCTACATGGATGACATCAAGCAGGAAACAGCTCAAGGGCCCTCTGGCAGACCCCTTAACAACACGACAGTTACCTGTAACCAACTGCCAAAATCAACATCCAGCCGCAGACCTGGGTGCCAAGCCAGCCCTTCTCATGTGCTGAGACTGAACAGCTCAGCCATCCAGGACGCTGGGGGACAGAATCGAAGTAGCCAGAATGGGGCCATGGCTGCTGGGCACGTTCCAGTGATGCAGCCCGTTCTCAACCCCTACCCAGAAACCCTTGTGTCCTCTTCCCCTCGTGGGCCTGCAGGGAGGTGTGGAGCAAGGTGAGAATCACTAGGAGAGAATGTGGGCCAAAGGTCTGGCTGCACTGGCCCAGCCTGGTGTGAGACTACAGCCCGTGGGAAGGGAAGGGAGTGTGGGATTTTGGCCTGCTTGCCACCTGAGTCCACAGAGTCCTTTCGCTGCGAACGGGGAACGGGGAATGGGTGTTGCCCTTCCTTCGCCTGCTGGTGGAGGGCTGCTGTTGCCCTGGCACTGGTGCTGCTGCTCTGAGTTTTCTGGCCTTGCTCGGAGTCTCAAGAGCTAGCTCCTCATCCTTGTCTTTCAGTGGTAGGAGTGAAGGTGGCAGGAACTCCCGGGTCACCCCTGCAGCCACCAACTACCGCAACAGAGCTGTGAAGGTACTGGGACCCAGCCCATCCTGTCAGGGAAGACACATGGGGCGGCGAGGGGTGGGGTCGGAGCGTGCTGCTGTGGCTGGGACCGGGCTGGGCATGGCTGAGGGACTGGACTGTGCTTTTTGCTTTTGATGGGAGGCTTTGCAGGTGCTGGATGTTGTCAGGCTCTGGGGGAGGAGGAGGTCAAATGCCTTCATTTTGTGTCCTTGTTCAACAGGCAAAGCCCCCAAAGCAGCAGGGCGCTGGGGATGCAGAGGAGGAAGAGGAGTAGAGGGGTCTGCAGGCCCTGGCGCTGGCTCCCACCTTGGATGCCCGGCAGCGCCTGCCTGGGCCCTGCTCCGTGGGCAGGGGTGTTTTTCCAGATTGTAACTTTTTCTAGGTTACGGCTACTTTGTGTCTTTTGAGATTGTGCTCTGGGGTTTGTGGGCTTGGGGGTGGTCACAGGGAGGCTGTTGAGAAACGTGTTGGCCTTAGCTGCCAGCTTTTGGCAGCAGTGAAACAGGAGTTACGGCCTCTTGGCCCGCCCACCAGGGCCCCATCTTTTGGTAAGACTGTCACCACTGCTTCTTGGTGCTGTGTGTTCCTGGTGGAAGGGATGGAAGGTTCTAGAATCCTGGAGTCTATGAGTAAAATGATTCTGTTCCCATGGGGGCCTCAATTGGGAGTTTTGGAGTAACCTGTCCCATGCTGTGCCCCGGGCCACTCCTACTCTGGACATCTGGTGTGTGGAGGAGTGATATGTGCTGGGAACACACCTTCAGAGATGCGTTGAGCTGGAGGTGTGTGGACTGGGGCCTGATAAGGGCTGCTGCTTCAGCATTTGGCATCGCTGCCTTCAGTTGCTGGTAGGGGTCATGAGTCCTTTGTCCTCACTGCCCTGTACATGGGGAGGCCTGAGGGGGTCCCTGCCCCTGCTAGTGCCACGCTGGACTGTGTCCTCACTGGGACTGAGGCCCTAGCCCCGTGCTGGCTCTGAAATCCAAGTGTCAGAGATTATTCCCCTTCTTTTTATTTTTACTATTATAATTATTATCAAGTTCCTTGTAATAGAAAATAAAGTTTGTACTTGGAGTTTAGCTAAGTCTTGTGGTTCCTTCTCCTGTGCACTCCATGGAGACCATAGGGGGCCCAGAATGGGCTGGAGTCAGCCCTGGGGTATGGGAGGGAGTGAGCAGGACTGGGTTTAGGATGCGTGTCACTGTTTATGCGCTGTTCACACTGCACTGTCTCCTAAGTTGAACTGTCAGGCTTGCTGCAGCTCTGCTGATAATGAGGGCTAGGGGACCAGCTCCCAACTGACTAGACAAAGGCAGATTCTTCAGAAGTCTCAACTTTGAGAGCAGTTGAGCTACCCCTAGATCCCAGAGAGCGCGGTGTGGAGAAAGCAGGGTCCGGATGCTGTGCAGGTGCGCTGAGCAGAGTGAGGAAGTGGGGGTGCGTGTGTGACATGTGCATGTTGGCCTCATGCACATATCTGTGCTGACTTTTCTGTCTGCCACAGTGAACTCGCTGATGAGACAGTTTCCACCACGGGGTTGGTTTATTCTATATTTTGCCTCTCAACACAAGAGAGAAATCTTTGGGATTTAGGATTGGCTGCAGTCTTTAATTTATAGTTAATGAAATTCAGCAAAGTTGCAGGACACAAAATCTATTAGACTTTCTACATACAGGATCATCCCACCTGCAAACAAAAACGATTTTACTCCTGAATCTGGGAGCTTTCTCTTTCCTAAAACAACTGGGCTGAGGGTCGGCATTGTGCGGCCTGTGACACCAGCCTCCTGTGGGAGTGCTCCACTTCCGAGCCAGGTCCCTGCTAATGCGCCTGGAAAGGCAGCACAAGGTGGCCTAAGTACTTGGGCCCCTCCCACCCATGTGGGAGACTCAGATGAAGCTCCTGGTTCCTGGATTCACCCAGGCCCAGCCCTGACTGCTGGGGAGTGAACCAGCAGATAGAAAATCTCTAACTCTGACTCAAATAAATAAATAAATACATCTTAAGGTAAATATTTAAAAAAAAAAAAGTTTGTACTGGTCTCTTTTTTCCCACTTTATTTATTTATTTATTTTTATTTTTGACAGGCAGAGTGGACAGTGAGAGAGAGACAGAGAGAAAGGTCCTCCTTTTTGCCGTTGGTTCACCCTCCAATGGCCGCCACGGTATGCGCGCTGCGGCCGTCGCACCGCGCTGATCCGATGGCAGGAGCCAGGTGCTTCTCCTGGTCTCCCATGGGGTGCAGGGCCCAAGCATTTGGGCCATCCACCACTGCCTTCCCGGGCCATAGCAGAGAGCTGACCTGGAAGAGGGGTAACTGGGACAGGATCGGCGCCCCGACTGGGACTAGAACCCAGTGTGCCGGCGCCGCAAGGCGGAGGATTAGCCTAGTGAGCCGCGGTGCCGGCCTGTACTGGTCTCTTTAAAAAATCTGTAAAATCTATTGTGAAATTACCTTGGTCCTAATGATAATGTTCCTGATCTGTTTGACTAGAGCAGAATTCTCAGATGTTTTCTTAAAGGCCATGTGGTCGCTAGTGCAGCTGCTCAGTGCTGTAGTAGAGTGGAAGCAGTCACAGACAATACACAAAGGAGTCGGTGAGAATGTCCCAGTCAAACTTCATTTACTGGATTATGGGCCAGAGCATACAGAAGTTTATCAGCTTTATTCTCTAAAAACGTGAGATTCAGCAGGTTAAGCAGCCGCCTGTGACACCAGCATCCCATATGAGTACCGGTTTGAGTTGTGCTGGCTTCACTTCCAGTCCAGCTCCTGCCAGTGTGCCTGGGAAAGCAGCAGAGGACGGCCCAAGTGCTTGGGCTCCAGCTTCCCATGTCAGAGACCTGGACAGGGTTTCTGGCTTCTGGCTTTGGCCTGGCTCATTTGAAAGGCAGAACGAGAGAGTGGGGGGAGGGGACATACAAAGATCTTCTGTTGGTTCACTCAAATGAGTGGGGCTAGGTCAGGCCAAATCGAGAAGTCTAGAATTACATCTGGGTCTACCACTTGGGTGGCAGGGTGCTTGGGCCACCTTCTTTTCCCGAAACATTAGCGGGGAGCTGCATTAGAAGAGAAGCAGCGAGGATTTGAACTGGCGCTCATGTGGGATGCCACCATCAAACGTGTCGGCTGACACTACTGCGCCACAACACTGGCCCCAGTCAGTCAGTCTTTTTTTTTTCTAAAGATGATTTATTTGAAAGGCAGAGTTAGAGAGAGTGAGGTCCTTCATCCGCTGCTTCACTCCCCAAATGGCTGTAATGGCCAGAGCTGATCCGAAGCCAGGAGCCAAGCGCCTCTTCTGGGACACCCATGCTGGTACAGGGGCCCAAGGACTTGGGCCATTTTCTACTGCTTTCCCAGACCACAGGAGAGAGCCAGATCAAGAGTGGAGCAGCTGGGACCTGAACCAGCACCAACATGGGATGCCGGCACTGTGGGTGGCGGCTTTACCTGCCATGCCAGAGCAGCCGCCCCACCAGTCAGTCAGTCTTAAAAAAAAGAATCAACTGTGGTTCTTTCAGCTTCCTCTATCTTCTGGTTTCCTCTTCTTGATTTCCATTCTGGTCTTTACCATTTCTTTTGCTTGCTTTGGGCATAGTTTGTTGTTTTGTTTTTTGAGGTCACTTACTCTGAAAACGTTGAGAGCTGTAAATCTCACTTAAGTACTGCTTTAGCTGCATCTCCCAAGCTGTTGTGCTTTCTTGTTCTGTTCAGCCCAATTTACTCTGTGATGACTCCTTTGGTTTTTTCTTCGACGTGGTTTGTCATTTCCCAGATTTTTTTGCTATTATATTTTATATGACTTAAATCCTTTTAAATTTACTGATTTATTTTATTGCTGAGACTGTTAGCCTGGGGTACAAGTTGTTCAGTGTGCACCTGGATGTGTTTTCTGCTTTGGCTGAAGTATTAGATAAAACCAGCTAAGTCAAACTGGTGATAGTGGTGTTCAAGCCTTCACATCCTTTTTGATTTTCTGTCAATTTGATTGTAACTGAAGATTGTCTACTTTTCCTTATAGTTCTATTAGTTGTTTCATTAGTTTGAAGCCTTGTCATTAGGTATATAGACATTTATGATAGTTACGTTCTTAATTGGTACCTTTATTATGAAGTGATCCTGTTTCCCTTATAATTTGCTCTGAAATATAATTTGACATTAATATAGCAACCTTAACTTCCTTCAGATTAGAGGTAGCATAGGACATTTTTCCCCTGTCCTTTTCCTTTTACCCTATTTGTGTCTATATATTTAAAGTGTTTGTCTTGCTTTTTATAGGCAGCATATAATGAGTTTGTTTTTTGCTTTTGGTCCAAGCTGATAATCTCGGCCTTTTAATTTGGATAATTAGGTCATTTACATTTAGTCATATTACTGATGTGGTTGACTTTTTTTAAAAAGATTTATTTATTTATTTGGAAGTCGGGGTCAGAAAGAGAGACAAAGACAGAGGTCTTCCCTCTGCTGGTCCACTCCCTGGATTGCTGTAATGGCCAGTACTGGGCCAGGCTGAAGTCGGGAGTCAGCAGCTGCTTCTGGGTCTCCCACACAGGCGGAAGAGACCCAAGTACTTGGGCTTTTCCCAGGGACATTAGCATAGAGCTGCATCAGAGTGGAGCAGCTAGGACTCTAAAGTGACCATATGAGATGTCAGTGTTACAGGACAGCTTAAACAGCTGAGCCATAATACCAGCCCCAAAGAGACGAGTGATTAATTTTAAATATACCATTTTGCTATTGGTTTTCCTTCTATTCTGTGTTTTCTTTTTCTGCCTTCTTTCTTTTCTTTTCTTTTCTTTTATTTATTTATTTATTTTTTTGACAGGCAGAGTGCACAGTGAGAGAGACAGAGAGAAAGGTCTTCCTTTTTTGCCGTTGGTTCACCCTCCAATGGCCACCGCGGCTGGCACACTGTGCTGATCTGAAGCCAGGAGCCAGGTGCTTCTGCTGGTCTCCCATGGGGTGCAGGGCCCAAGCACTTGGGCCATCCTCCACTGCACTCCCGGGCCATAGCAGAGAGCTGGCCCGGAAGAGGGGCAACCGGGACTAGAACCTGGTGTGCTGCCGCCGCAAGGCAGAGGATTAGCCTGTTGAGCCACAGTGCCAGCCCTTCTGCCTTCTTTTGAATGCATTTTCATTCCATTTTATCTCCTTTGTTGTCTTATTAGTAATAATTCTACTGTGTTACATTACTAATTGCTTTAGGGTTTGTTGTATATCTTTTTTTTTTTTAAGATTTATTTATTTATTTGAAAGGCAGAGTTACACAGAGAGAGGGGCAGAGAGAGAGATCCTCCATCCGCTGGTTCACTCCCCAAATGACCACAACAGCGGAGCTGGGCCGATCTGAAGCCAGGAGCTTCTTCCAGGTCTGCCATGTGGGTGCAGGGCCCAGGCACCTGGGCCATCTTCTACTGCTTTCCCAGGCCACAGCAGAGACCTGGATCGGAAGTGGAGAAGCTCTAACCAGCACCAGTCTGGGATGCCAGCGCTGTAGGTGGAGGTGTAACCTACTACGCCACAGCACTGGCCCCTGGTGATACACCATTTCATTTTTGGTATTAAATAGTATATTTCATATTCCCCTTCTCTCCTGTTGGCCTTTGTGCTATTATTACACATTTGGCTTCTTTATTATTTATAGAGTTTTAAATTAAAGTCTTTTATTTTACCCATGTAATTACTAATTTGGATGTTTTCTCTGAAGATCCAAATTTCCATCTGGTATATTTTTCCTTCTGCTTGAAGGATTTCCTTTAACTCTGTTTTACAGATCAGCTGGTGGTAAATTCTTTAAACTCTTGTATGCATGAAAAAATAATTTCTTCTTTATTTAAAAGAATTGTGTAGAATGGGGCCAGCACTGTGATGTAGCAGGTAAAGCTGCCACCTGCGTGTCAGCATCCCATGTGGGTGCCGATTTGAATTCTGGCTGCTCCACTTGCAACCCAGCTCCCTGCTGATGCTGCTGGGAAACCAGCGGAGGATGACCCAAGTGCTTGGGCCCCTGCTTCAGCCTGGCCCAGCCCTGGCTGTTGTGGCCATTTGGGAGGAGGACCTGCAGATAAGACAATCTCTCCCTCTTTGCCTCTCTGCAACTCTGCCTTTCAGATAAATAAATCTAAAAAAAAAAATTGCCTAAAATGCATTGACTTGAAATTTAACATTCTAATCATGTAGAATTATTTATCTGAAAGATAAAGTTACAGGGAGACAGAGAGATCTTCCTTCTGCTGGTTCCCTTCCCAAATGGCTACCATGGCCAGAGCTGGGCCAGGCCAAAGCCAGGAGCCAGAAGCTTCTTCCAGGTCTCCCACGTTGGTGGTAGGGGCTCAAGCACTTGGGCCATCTTCTGCTGACCCCAGCATATTAGCAGGGAGCTGGAAGAAAAGTGGAGCAGCTTGGACTAAAAACAGGACTGTGGTGTGGGACGCGGACATGAGCAGTGCCACAGTCATGGCCCAACATTGTCATTTTAAAGACACTAAGCACGTTACCCATGACGTTGCAGTCGTCACCACTATCTAGTGCAGAATTTTTATCCCAAAAGGAAAACTGTGCACCCATTAAGCATCTAGTCTCCAACAAATTTGATTTCTGTGGGTTTGTTTATTCTCTCCACTATTTGAAAGGTATTTTTGTCAGGAATAGAACTCTAGGTTGGTAGCTTTTTTCTTTCATTACTTTAACTATATCGCTGCACTGGCTCCAGAGGAAACCTGGCAGTTTTGTGTTCTTGTTCTGTGCATGGTATATCCGCAGGAAAAGGGAGAGTATTTTTTTGTAATTTTTTGATTGCTTAAATTTTTTTTTACCTAGAGACCTTTTATTTAAGGTGTACAGACTTCATGTATTTCATATATACAAATTCAAGAACATAGTGATTTTTCCCACTCTACTCTCCCTCCCACCTGCACTCCCACCCTTCTTTCTCCTCCCTCTCCTAGTTCCATTATTTTTTTTTACTTTTTTATTTGGAAGAGTTTCAGAGAGAGGTAGAGAGAGGTCTTCCATGTGCTGGTTCACTCCCCAGATGGCTGCATTGGCCAGGGCTGAGCTGATCCGCATGGTGGCAGAGACCCAAGTACTTGGCCATCCCCAACTGCCTTTCCAGGTACGTTAGGGAGCTGGATCGGAAGTGGAGCAGCTGGGACTCAAACTAGGGTCCATATAGAACGCCAGCGCTGCAGGCTGTGGCTTAACATGCTATATCACAGAGCCAGCCCTGACTTTTTTTTTTTTTTTTTTAAGATTTATTTATTTATTTGAAAGAATACAGAGAGAGAGAGATCTTCCATCTGCTGGTTCACTCCCCCGGTGGCTGCAACAACCGGGGCTGGGCTGAAGCTGGAAGCCAGGAGCTTCATCTGCGTCTCCCACGTGGGTGGCAGGGCCCCAGCCTCCCGGGCGTGTTTCACTGCTTTTCCTGGGCAGCCAGCCCAGCAACAGCCCGAGACCAGGAAGCCGAGCCACAGCACCGGCCCCCTGTTATTTTTTACAAAGATTTTCAATTAACTTTATTCACATAAGATTAACCCTACACTAAGTAAAGAGTTCAACAAATAGTATGAAGAAAAAAATTGTCCCTCAACAGTCGACACAAGGACTGTTCAAAATTATTACACCTCAAAATGTCAGTTTCACTTTTTTTTTTAATTTTTATTATTATTTTTTATTTTTTGACAGGCAGAGTGGACAGTGAGAGAGAGAGATAGAAAGATCTTCTTTTCTGTTGGTTGGTTCACCCTCCAATGGCCGCTGCGCCGGCGCATCTCGCTGATCTGAAGCCAAGAGCCAGGTGCTTCTCCTGGTCTCCCATGCGGGTGCAGGGTCCAAGCACTTGGGCCATCCTCCACTGCCTTCCCAGGCCACAGAGAGAGCTGGATGGAAGAGTTTCGACCGGGACTAGAACCCAGTGTGCTGGCGCCACAGGCGGAGGATTAGCCAAGTGAGCTGCGGCACTGGCCCAGTTTCACTTTATTTTTAAATAATTTTTTTAAAAGATTTGACAGGGGGGCCGGCGTCGTGGCACAGTAGGTTAATTCTCCACCTGCGGTGCTGGCATCCCATATGGATGCCGGTTCTAGTCCTGGCTGCTCCTCTTCCAGTCCAGCTCTCTGCTGTGGCCTGGGATAGCAGTAGAAGATGCTTGGGCCTCTGCACCCTCATGGGAGACCAGGAAGAAGCTCCTGGCTCCTGGCTTCGGATCGGCACAGCTCCAACTGTTGCGGCCATTTGGGGAGTGAAATACGGAAGGAAGACCTTTCTGTCTCTTCCCTCTCACTGTCTAACTCTGACTCTCAAATAAATTAAAAAAAAAAAAAAAAAAAGATTTGACAGGGTTGCCTCTACCTTTCGAGATAGAGATCTTCCATCCACTGGTGCACTCCCCAAGTGGCTGTGAGCTAAGACGAAGCCAGGAGCATTTGGGTTTTCCACATGGGTGGCAGGGCCCCAAACACTTGGACTGTCCTCTGCTGCTTTCCCAGGCCATTAGCGGTAGCAGTACAGGGGCTGGCACTGTGGTGTAGTGGGTAAAGCTGCTGCCTGGAGTGCTGGCATCTCATATGCACTCCAGTTGGAGTCCTAACTACTCCCGTTCTAATCCAGCTCCCTACTAATGTGCCTGGGACAGCAGTGGAGGATGGCGCAAGTCCTTGGGCCCCTGCACCCATGTGGGAGACCTGGAAGAAGCTCCTGGCTCCTGGCTTCGGCTCGGCGCAGCTCTGGCCGTTGTGGCTAATTAGGGAGTGAACCATCAGATGAAATACCTCTCTCTCTCTCTCTCTCTCTCTCTCTCTCTCTCTGCCTCTCCTCTCTTTGTGTAACTCTGACTTTCAAACAAATAAATCTTTTAAATAAATAAATATTTTTAAAAATTAACAACAAGAAATTAGTGAAAAAATTTAAAGAAAAAGAGCAGCTAGGCCTCCAGCTGGTGCCTGTGTGGGATGCCAGCGTCTCGGACTGTGGCTTCACTGCGGTGCTGGCCCCAGGTCCAATGCTTTTTCATTGGATGCCCAACATCTGGAAGTTCACAATACTGAGAACAGTGTCTTTTTGGGTTGTTACACGCTTTAGCTTTGTTGTCATGCATGGTTATTTGGATCTGTCTTTTTTTTATTTAAAGATTTATTTATTTGAAAGACAGAGAGGTCTTCCATCTGCTGGTTCACTCCCCAGATGGCCTCAATGGCCAGAGCAGCACGAATCCAAAGGTAGGAGCCAGGAGCTTCTTCCAGGTCTCCCACACAGGTTCAGGAGCCGAAGCACTTGGGCCATCCTCCGCTGCTTTCCCTGGCCATAGCAGAGAGCTGGATCGGAAGTGCAGCAGCCAGGACTCCAACCGGTGTCCATACAGGATGCTGGCACTGCAGGTGGCGGCTTTACTTGCTACACCACAGTGCTGGTCCCTTGGATCAAGCTTGTAAGCTGCCCCTCAGCAGTGAGGAATCTAGGGCTAACCTTGTTCCATAACAAAGGCAAAACCAGTGTTGGCCAGTGGGGACGGGAACTGTTCTGTCCTCTGTCGCTCTCCCCTCTGGCCTTCTGCCCTGCAGTCTCTCACTGCCGCGTTCCCTCGCATGCCCTGACTTCTCAGCTCAGGGAACTGCTGGAGACCTTGGTGTCCCCTTCCTTTGCTCCCATCTTAAAACCCCGTCCAGTGCCTGTAGTACTGGCATCCCATGTGGGCTCCAGTTCAAGTCCCGGCTGCTCCACTTCCCATCCAGTTCTCTGCTATGGCCTGGGAAAGCAGTAGAAGATGGCACAAATTTGTGAGCCCCTGCACCCGCGTGGGAAGAAGCTCCTGGCTCCTGGCTTTGGATCAGCGCAGCTCCGGCCATTGTGACCATTTGGGGAGTGATCCAGTGGACGAAAGACCTCTCTCTTTCTCTTGCTTTCTCTCTGTCTCTTTGCCTCTGCTTCTCTGTAACTCTGTCTTTCAAATAAATAAATATTTAAGAAAAATAAAAAAAAGCTCCATCCGGATCAAAGACGGGGTGTTAGAGCTGAGCAGTCCGTTCCTCGTATCAGAAATCTCAGCCCTCTGCAGCCTGGTCAGGGTCTTGAAGAACCACACTTCTCCCCCTTGTTTGAGGTGGGGCCTAAGTCTGGTTGCTGTTATTCTGTCTTGGCAGGCACCGGGAGCCTCCTGTGAGGTTGTCACCAAGTCGGATGCCATTGGGAGTTGCACAGTTTTCTCCCTTGAAGCCTTTTCAGTTCCCTGCCCTGGTATTTTGAAAATTTCCCTATGTTGCATATTGGTGTCTTTTTCCATTCAGAGAGCTACTTGGTGAGCACTTGTGTGGAAACTCATGTCCTCTTAAGTTTCTCAGAATTCATTTGAAAGAATTATACAGAGAGAAAGAGAACTTGCATCCACTGGTTCACTCCCCAGGTGGCCTTAACAGGGCTAGGCCAAGGCCGAAGCCAGGAATCAGGAGCTCCTTCCAGGTCTCCCACCTGGATGCAGGGACTCAAGCACGTGGGCCATCTTTCGCTACTTTTCCCAAGCCATTAGAAGGGTCTGGATTGGAGTGGAGCAGCTGGGACTCTAACCGGTACCCTTATGGGAGGTCGGCACTACAGGCCGTGACTACCCACTACGCCACAGCACAGGCCCAAGCTAAACTTGTTTTCATTCAATTTTCCACGAACTTTTCGAAGTCCCTCTTGTACCCTTCGGCCTCGCTGCTTTGCTGACTGTCTTGTCCGCGTTGTTCGTGCTCCGCCATGCCGCCTTCAGCTTGTTTCCAGTTTGGCTGTGACTGGGTACAGTGTGTCTTCTGTGAGTGTGCGCTCGTGGTTCTGTCGGGTTGTCACCAGGCAGTGGCACTGCCAGGTCACAGGGTCTAAACGGCAGAGTGCCAGAGAGTTTTCCAGAACAGCTGTGGGTTACGTTCCCACCCACAGTGTGTGCGACTTCCTACTGCTCTCCACGTCCCCGGCACCCTGCTGGTTTTCTCACCTGCTTGGTGGGCGCTGTAGCCGTGTATGTTCACCTGTTTCCCTGCTGACTAGTGGGGATGCCTACCCCTGGTGTGGGATTTGACTGCCCTGAATTGTCACGGGGTAGCCGAGGAGATGTCCTCGCATGTGGGCCAGGCGCAGGGCCCGGGCGGCTCACTCAGGTCCTTGCTCCGGCGCTCGGCTGCCCGCACCCTGGCACAGCAGTCGGGAGGAGGAAGGAAGCTGCCCGCTCCTCCAGGAACGTCCTGCTCTTCCCATCACAGACTTGTCTGTGACACGTGCACTGAAAGGTAGCGTCGAGAGGACAAGGACGAGGGGCGTCTGGGTGGAGACCACAGGGGAGCTGCAGGGGATGGGTAGGTCGTGAGAAGTGAGTTGGATTCTCGGGGGGCTGGGCCGAGGGCTGAGACATGTTCTCACCTCCTGCCTGCATGTCCCTGCTGTACACAGAAGGTGCAAACCCACTGCTGTCCTTTGGGCTAAGACTCTCCACCCCAGGCACGAGCACACACTGGCCGCCAGGACGGATGGGCGGGTCACGCAGGGTTGGGGCTGGCCTTGATCTTGGATTTTCATACGTACAAAGCACAGACTCGAGGCCAGAGGAGGGCAGTGGGTAGATGGTAAGCCTGGTGGAGGGGAAACCACGGTGCAGACTGTAATGCTGAGAAACACCACCTGGGGGCACCCGGCAAGGCGACCTCTGCACTTGCTCAGCACGTGGTGACCACACGACTCGGAGGTAAGTCCAGACCGGATGAAGGTTATTTATTGTGTGACGTTCTGTTGTGAGCTCCCTCACACAGCAGAGTGTGAATAGCATCAGACTGGATGAACAGTTTGTTAAATGCAACCATAAATAATGATAATAAATATACATCAAGTAACTTTACAGCACACACGTGTTAGGGCCAAGGCTGGGATGTGTCTGGACCTCCGTGTGCTCTGTGGGAGGAGCAGCGGAGCTGTCACCATCAAGCGATGGCCAACAGTCGCGTCTGAACCCCAGCTGGGGAGGCAGCGGACAGAATGCCAGGTCCATTCAGGGGACGAGGACTGGAGGGGAGCAAGAATTGGAAGATGGAGGGAGCAACACCACTTGTAAGAAATCCAAGGCCCTCCACTGTGCGCTGAAATGAGAGGGTCTTCGTTGTCGGGAACACGTCCTGGTAAGACCCTCCCGTCCAGGGGCTGTGGCCCCTGCAGGCAGCAGGCCAGCCATGCCCCCTGCTTCAGGGGGCACTGCTTGTGGGCACGCATCTCCACTGGCCGCTGCGCGTCAGACGGAGCTGACAACAGCCGCCACCACTGAGCCGCGGTCTCGTCCTAAGAATGACGGGGGAGGAGGTGGAGGCCAACAGCTCTGCCCTGACCTCACTCACACTTCCCAGGGGCCGGCGCCCCAAGGCTGCCTAAGCACAAGCAGCTGCGCTTCCCCATGTCCTGGGAGAACTGGCCAGCCCCACCGCGGTGTCCAGAAGACGGCACGTGCTGCCCTTGGACCAGGACCGATGGCAGCACAAACGCACGGCGCAGTGGGGAGCCTGGAGGCAGCTCAGCCCTGGCACACACTTAATGGGGCGGTGAGGGGTGCGGGGCCAGCTCGGCCAGAGGGCAGAAGGACCCCCCTGGGGTCTCCATCTGGCCTTGGAAGTCTGAGTCACTGAAGTAGGCCCCCCACGAACAGAGCACCTCAGTCAGCACGTGGCCACGCCTGTGTCCCCCACGTCACCGGAGGAAGACGTGACGTCAGCTTGGATTCCTGTGTGTCCTGTTCAGAGACGTGGAGACGGCGCCCCCGAGCACTGTCCCTGCAGCTCCAGGCGTCTGCGCCGTGACAGCAGGCTTGGCTCTGCTGCACCCAAGGAGTCCTTGGGGGACACAGTCCGGCTAGGGGCCCAGGAGAGACAGACGGCAGGGGGTCATCCGGGTAGGAGGGACAGGCGGCCGCTGTGGGCTCTGCCTCAGAGGAAGCAGGGAGACGAATGCGCGGAGCTCCCTGGCGTCGGGCGGCAGGAGGGCACGGCCAGCCACCATGTGTGCTGGAGACCGCCCAGGGCAGCTCGCCCGGGCTGCCCGCTGCAGGCTGCAGGGATGAGGTACCCACTGGAGCCTGTAGTCACGAGGGACAGTGTCCAGGGAGATGAAATTAAGACAGAGACAGTCTGGGAACTAAACTATCCTACGAAGGTACCACAAACAGGCAGCAAGAGGACCAACCCAGCACGAAACGTACAAACACAAAGGCCATGTCTTCCAGGAGGCCCTTGGACACGGACCAAAGTTGGGAAAAGCAAGACGGCGCCACCTCCGTGCACAGCCCTGGCGGGACGCGCCTGCAGTGGCAGAGTGGGTGCCCGGTGACAGCCTAACTCCCGGCGCTCCTTCTCATCAGCCACTCAGGGGGTCTTCGCGGTAGTGAATGGCACAGCGCAGTTTGTCCAGTGTGATCTCCAGAGAGGAGTACTGGGGAAGCTTGATCATGAACATGCACGTCTCCACGCGGATGTAGCGCGAGTCCGGGGGGCCTGCGGAAGAAACAGGGCCAGGTCAGAGGGCCAGGGCCTGTGCCGCCTGCCCTCGGGGCAGTGCCTCACGGGCCTCTCCGCTTCCAGGTCTGCCGCCTTTAGGCAGCTCCAAGTCGCTCCCAGGGCCTAGGAACCTGGGGTGGGACAGAAGCCTTGGAGGGGAGCGAGGCACACGTGCGGCTGCTGGCTGTGGAATCTGACGGCACACAGGTTGGTCTGGCCGCTACCATGGTTTAAAGTTGAATCAATTTTCTGTACTCAGGAGATTTTAAAAAGTCTAGATTTTCAGCTTTGAGCATACGAAAGACAGGTGACGGCAGGCATGTGCTGTCCCCGCCCCACCTCTGCCGCATTGGGTCCAGCGCGGGATTCCCCTCGGCACCCGCCCGCCCTCAGGCAGGCAGGCCTGGGCTGCTTGGCTCCGCACTGAGCAGAGGGCCTGTGTGTCCCCGCCTGGAACAGGAGCAGGGGAGCAGTACCTGCTGTGCCGTCTGGGGGGGCGATCTTCATGGGGTACGGGGGCACGTGGGCTGTGTCGGGGCCCCCGTCTTTGCAGGGACAGGTGAAAGGGATGCGCTCCTGATTGCAGGCAAACTTGATGAACTTGCACAGCTCCTCCTGGGTGAACATCTCCAAGGCCCCCCAGAAGAATTCGATGTGCTGGTCCGTCTCCATCAGCCCCACCTGGTACATGGTGTGGGCCTGGGGGAGAAAGGACCCAGACGTGAGCAGGCCTGGCCTCTGCTGACCCAGCCTCTCCAACCCTGGGGTCTGCAGGCCAGGCCAGGCCCAGCCCCAGGGCAGAGTGCAGCAAGGGCTGCGTGGGAGCTGCAGGCACCGGGGGACCGAGGTGAGGATAGCGACAGAGGCACAGGGCCGAGGCAAGCCTCTACGGACGCCTGGCATCAAAGCCAAGGATGGCGGGGTGGCAGGGCTCACCCAGCCTGGCCCAGGGCCACCTACCTTCAGGAACTCCAGGTTGATGTACGGGAGGCCACAGGTGCGCAGCTCCATCTCCAGCGGGCTGAGCGTGGTGAGCAGCTGCAGGGGGATGATGGAGCCCAGGCCGGCCCGCACAGCCGTCACACACTCCACGTTCTGCAGCTCCCGCAGCCGCAGGCTCCGGATGGCTGCCGCGTAGATGTCCTTGTTCTCCCACCTGCCGGGCGAGAGGCGCAGGGGGAGGGGGCTCCTGGGTCTGGGGCCACAGCCACGCAGCCAGAGGTCTCAGTGTCAGGGTGACCTCGGGGGCTCACTTCCTGCTGCTGTGGTTTTAAGATCTCTCACTCAAGATGCAGCCTCACAGCCCCCAGGCCCTGGGGAGCTCTCCCAGCTCGGGTGCTGCTGTCACGCTCTGGCCGGCTGGGTCCCCTCCTGCATACTCACGCCACAGGGATGTGCCGGCCGCGGCTGCACAGCTCCACCTCCTCGCCCGTCATGGTCAGGTAGGTGAATTTGCAGCAGGGCTTGCTGGGGCTGTCGGGGCTCTCGGTGGCCAGGTGCTGGGAGGCGATCTCGGCGCACAGGGCCTCCAGTTCCGTCTCGTCGTTGATCTGGGGGCCGAGGCAGAGAGGCGGTACCTAGACCTGCGCTGCGCCAGGGCCTGAGCCTACACGCTGTCGTTAGCAGCCCCCTCCCCGACCCCAGCCCAGGGTCTGCCCTCAGCCTCATGGAGGGCACAGGATCCAGGCCTGGCCCGTCAGAACGCACTGTTGGTTCTTCCTGATGCCGGCACGGGACCTAGGCCAGGCTAGCGAGACCCACGTTCCAGGGCTCCTCCTGCCTCCGCGGGGCACCAGCCAGAGCTGGAGATCCTTCTGGGCCAGCACCCCGAGGACACTGCCCGAGACCCAAGACTGATGACGTTACTGGAGCACCCTGCCTGGAGTCAAACCTAGGTCCATGCAATTCATTCCAAGTGAATAATGGTTTTAATGTGGAAGGCAGGAAGACACCTCCCGTCCTCGAGTTCTCTCCCCCAGGGTGCTCACAACAGCCAGATCAGACTCAACCCAGGTCTCCCGTGCGGGGCGGGGGCCCAGGCACTCGAGCTGCCCTGCTGCTTTCCAGGGTGCACAGCAACAGTGAACGATTCGAGACCAGGACATTTCTTGGGCTGCGTGGGGCTGGGATTTCCGCCAGTCGCCATGGGAGAAACGGACTGAATTTTGTCTTTGGGAGACATCTGGGCCACGCCCCCACCCCGTGGCACTCCAGAGTCCGGGCTGGGCTGCTGAGGACAGGGTCTGGCCAAAGGGAAGCAAGTCTGCAGCTCTGGGATGGTGACAGGCCGGAGCCGGAGCCAGAGCCGGCGCCTACTCACTGCCAGCGGCAGCCACCCCCAGCTGCGGAGCAGGGAGCAGGGACCCCACCGACTGACCACGTTGCCCCACCACTCGTGGCCTTGCCTATCCCCGTGCCTGGCCTCCGTCTTGGAGGGCTCAGGGATTCCCAGCCCGTGGGTGACCTCCTCCCACCCTCAGCTCCTGAAGCCAGCAGAGGGCCAGGCGCAGGGCTGGGCAGCTCCCTTTTGCTGGCTGCTCTTCTCCAGTGGTGGCCAAGGGGACAGCCAGGGAGCCTGGCCACGGGGGTGCCTGGCTTCAGACACACGTCTTGCCGGGTGGCTGATTCCAAGTCCCGTTCCCGATTCTGCCGCGCTTGGGAGGGTGAGCGGTGCCTGGCGCCAGACAGGGCCTCAGTGGCTCCTGCCAAGCCGCGGGAGGGCCAGCCTGAGCACCGGCTCAGACCCTGCCGTGGCCTATGTGCACAGGGACGGGGCAGGAGCTACACTTGCAACAAGGCCGGCCGCGGGGGCTCTGTCGGGGGCCCTGAGCCGGCTCGTGCATTCCCTGGGCCCCAAGCAGCAGTCTCTTCACAGCTGTGGGGACTCCTCAGCGTGGTCTCGGGGGAGGCGCACGTGGGCAGCCCAAGGGGTGGTCACCTCACCCCATGGGACAAGCCTTCCCGGCAGAGATGGCGTGCACCGCTCGTCCCAGTCCCTCCCCAGAGTTCAGGTCGTGGAGGCCCGAGCAGCAGTGGCACGGAGGGCCCTGGGCGCTGCTCCAGGGCCTTGCTCCCACCTACCCCACCCCGACCCGGAATCAAAGTGCCCTCACATACATTCTCGAATTTCTTGACGTAATTGTAGGTGAGGATGTCTGCTTCCTGCAGGTCTTGGTCAGGGTCCAGGGGCTCCCCGACCAGCGTCTTCCAGAAGGAGGGCAGGAGGTCCAGGGGAAGAGGGACGTCGGCTCGGATCGCGATCCCCAGCAGCTGCCCCAGGAAGTGCAGCAGCTGCTCCTCCCCGTAGGTGATGGGGCTGGGGGTCAGGATGTACTTGCCCTGCAGGCGGGGGCGAGAGGCGGCAGCTGCGACCTGTGCCCCCGCCCCGGTCTGAGTACTTGTCCCTGAACTCAGGCCCTCCCAAGGTCTCACGCTGATGGTGTGAGGGGGGAAATGCAATCCGCTGGGGCCTCTGGGAGGGACGGGGCGGCACAACAGGCACACGGCTCCCTGTCTCCTGCTGTGTGGTGACCTGTGCCGCCTCGGGGCTCCGCCAGACCCACAGCTGCGTTCCTTGGCCTCTTACAGTAATGAAAGCACCTGACACAGCCCCTATTCCTAGAAGGACCCCACGTCCCAGGCCCCTGTGCCCCGAGGCAGGCAGGACAGAATCCACTGGGAGGACAGGGCCCAGCCGAGCCTGGCCCACCCAGACCAGGGCGTTTTTGGAGAAGGGCAGGAATGGGACAGGGACCTGCACCCACGGCCCCAGGCCGCTGCCCCTGGTGGCCTCAGGCTGCCCAGGCCTCAGCTTACCTTGTTCTTGTTGACAGCCGAGCTGGGGCACAGCAGCAGGAGCGACAGCGAGGAGCTCTGCAGCTCTTTGCACACCTGCCACAGGAAGTGGCGGAAGGAGCCGCCTGCGGGCAGAGGGCCAGGCGGAGGGGCTGAGCCAGGCGGAGGGAGCCCAGGCGGAGGGGCTGAGCCCAGGCAGAGGGAAGCCAGGCGGAGGGGCTGAGCCCAGGCAGAGGGAGCCCAGGACAGAGGGGCTGAGCCCAGGCAGAGGGGCTGAGCCAGGCGGAGGGGCTGTCCCCAGGCGGAGGGGCTGAGCCCAGGCAGAGGGGCTGAGCCAGGCGGAGGGGCTGTGTCCAGGCAGAGGGGCTGTGTCCAGGCCGAGGGACCTGGCTGCGGCTATGGTGGAGTGGGACGGAGACTCACCAGAGGCCCAGGGGGCCTGGGGTCACCCACCAGCTGGGGGCCGGGCAGGGCTCAGCCACTGCTGAGCTCCGGACATCACTGTCCTCTATGCAAGCCTCGCCGCCTTGTTCAAGGTTCAGATGAGGTCAAAGCTCTGACCTGGGGCAGCTCTGCCCACGCCCAGCGAGCGCACGGGAGTGGACAGACACAGGAACACAAGCGAAGGGCAGGGGGCACTTTCCCGGTTCCTCTGCAGCCCCCATTTCTACAAGCACGATTCTCCTCTGCTGGTGGGTGCCCCTGGCCTTGGCCAGCATTCCCTGGTGGGTGCCGTCAGAGCAGTGGGCTCCAAGGACAGCAGTGCAGGCCCGCCGTGGACAGGGCCACCTGGAGGCCCACGTTGGGGGTACAGGTCAGGCCCCGGGGAGGGGGAGGAGACTCCGGGTTGCTGACTCCTGGAAGGCCAAGGGCCCGAGCCATGCAGCTCAGGGAGCCGTCACTTCTGGGCGTCCCAGTTTCCTCTTGCGTAGAAGGGGGCACCACTCACGGCCCTGGCACTCCCACGCTCTGAGGGACGAGTGTGGGCCCGGGGTGCCTGGCTGGGGCGGGGGCGGCTCTTCAGGACCGAAAGGCACCCACCCTGCAGGGGCCCTGCCTGGGGAAGGCACCGGCCTGTGCTCAGGGGGCCTCTGCTGGCGCACCCAGCAGGAAGGGCAGCGCTGGCTCGAGCAGAATGGTGGTGCCCCAGCGTGGGAGGGCCTGGAGGTGGGGGCCCCCAGGGCTCAGAGCTGGCTTCCGGGCGCCAGGTGCCGCGGGCTGGGGGCGGTGCCGGCAGCACTTACTGGTGCCGTGGACCTCCTCGCCCGTGAAGCGGATGTTGAAGGCGTAGGTGGGGTCGCCCCCACTGGCCAGCTTGACGCAGAGCTGAGAGGACGGCACCGAGGCCAGCTGCCGGGCGGCCTGGCAGAAGTAGGAGTCTTCCGAAGCTCTGATTTCCCCTGGGAAGACACAGGAGCTGGCCAGAGCCTCCAGGCGCCGACCTGGCCCTCCCAGCAGACACGCCCGGGGACCTGGGGTCACCACCGCTTGGATTCCGCCGGGCCCTTGGCCGCCCTCTGGTCACGGAGCTTCTTAGCACCCTCATGCCCTGGCCACGTGCTTCCGTCGCCTCCGGGAAGTCCTCCCACCTTTGCTCCAGCTCCTCTCCCATCTCCTCCTGCTGTGTTTGTGCTTAGGCACCGGCTCCCGGTTGCCTCCCCAGCATCTACTTTCCTCCTCTTTGCTAAGGCCAGAAGCCCAAATGTTAGCAGGTGCGCGGGCAGAATAAAGTCTGTGTCCCCACCCTGGCACGCAGCCAGCACAGCCATGCCACGTGGAGGACAGGCACTGGCGCCCTGAGAGCCACGCTCCGTCTGCTCCCTAGAACACAGGCCCTGAGGTGACCCTGGCGTCCGGAGCACAGTGCCAGCAGCACCCCCGTGTGTCGGCCCTGGAGAAACCCCCTAGCTGGCGCAGGCACCGGCATTTCGCAGTGTCTGCTCTCCACAGCCGCTCCTACCTCCCACGATCTCCAGTGGATCCAAGGTGATCTCCGGCGCCGCGTGGTCAGCTGTCCTCTGCACGGTGGCGTTCAGCACTCGGTTCATCACGGTCACCTTCGTGTCATAAAAGATCAGCCCTGCCGATGGCCCGTGGGAGAGAGGCGTCAGCGGCCGCACAGCCACCCCGGGGCTCTGGTCCCTGGGCGGGGCTCTCACAGGCCACACTGCTGGCGGACGTCAGGGAGGGGATGTGTTCATATCGACCCAAACGCTAGCTGCATAGACACTTTGGCTGCGCCGTGCCCAGAAGACACCAGGCTGTAGAAAGCAGGCCAACACGCCGGACTGCGAAACCGTACGACACGGCGCTCGCGTCTGACCGAGACGCAGACACCTGCGTGCCCAGCTGCTGTGTGCCGCCACCGCCAGCGCCAGCACCAGCGCCAGCACCAGCGCCAGCGCCAGGCTGCAGGCGTGGGGCGGACAGCGGGCCGGAACTCTGTGTTTCTACGTAATCTGAGGACTTCCAGCGGGAGTCGCTTCCCTCAGAGTACCTGCCACTTTGGATGGATTTCTCGGGGCCCCGCCCACGGGCTGCGCGGCCAGCTGCTGCCTGCGGTGCTGGTTCTGCCACTGTTGGGTCTGGGCGGGCTCGGCACTGACCTTTGGCCTCCTTGAGCAGGGCCGCGATGCTGTGCGTGTACATGGGCGTCTGGCGCAGCTCCACCAGCGGCAGGAAGAAGGTCTCCAGCGTGGTGTTGAGCGACTGCAGCAGGGCGAAGCGCAGGCGCAGGCTCTCAATGGGCACGTCTGTGTGCACGGGCGGTGGTCAGGCGGGGCCGGCAAACTCGGGGCCCCGAGGAGTCCCCAGTGGGCCTGAGCCTGTGCCAAGCCGAAGCAACGGGCCAGGTCCTGCCAGACAGGAGGCACTGGCCCTTTAGGAGCCCGAGGCCCCCAGCCTTCCTTTGGCCACGCCGGGGGTCCCTGCTCCAGCACCTCTTACTCTGAGGTGCGCACAGACCACGGGATCCGCCGACAGCAGAGTCCTGTGTTACCTCCCCCAGCCCCCCAGGAAACTCCGGCTGAGTCACCCATCCTGCAGCCGCCGCCTCTCCGGCTGACGGGGACCGGAGTCAGGCATACCCTCCGGCCCAGCTGCACCTCCGTGGCACCCGGGAGAGCAGGGCCCCACCTGCGCTGGGCAGTGGCTCGGGGGCACCTGTGTGTAGGCCACTTGCCAGTGTGCTGAGGTAGAGCATACTCCCCAGGGAGGCCAGCTGGGTGCTAACATGTGACTGTGTGCGCTCCCAGCTTTTCTTTTTTATTTTTATTTTTTTTTTATTTTTGACAGGCAGAGTAGACAGTGAGAGAGAGACAGAGAGAAAGGTCTTCCTTTTGCCGTTGGTTCACCCCCCAATGGCCGCCGCGGTAGCGCGCTGCGGCTGGCGCACCGCGCTGATCCGATGGCAGGAGCCAGGTGCTTATCCTGGTCTCCCATGGGGTGCAGGGCCCAAGCACTTGGGCCATCCTCCACTGCACTCCCTGGCCACAGCAGAGAGCTGGCCTGGAAGAGGGGCAACTGGGACAGGATCGGTGCCCCGACCGGGACTAGAACCCGGTGTGCTGGCGCCGCAAGGCGGAGGATTAGCCTGTTGAGCCACGGCGCCGGCCAACACTCCCAGCTTTTCATAAAAACGCGCTGGGGCCAGTGCTGTGGCACAGCAGGTACAGCCAGCACCTGTGGTGCTGGCATCCCATACAGGTGCTGGTTCGAGTCCTGACTGCTCCACTTCCGGTCCAGCTCCCTGCTTATGGCCTGACAAAGCAGTCGAAGTGGCCCAAGTGCTCCCCGACACACACGGGGGATCCAGAGGAAGCTCCTGGCTTTGGACTGGCCCAGCTCCCAGCTCCTGCCACTGTGGCCACGTGGGGAGCGAAGCAGCGGATGGAAGGCCTCTCTCTCCCTTTCTCTCTCTGTAACGCTGCCTTTTTGGAGCAGGTGTTGCGGTCCACCAAGTTAAGCTTCCTCCTGAGATACCTGCAGCCCCATCGGAGCAGCAGTTCAAGTCCCAGCTACTCTGATTCCAACCAGGTTTCTGCAAATGTATCTGGGAAGACAAAGGAGGACGGCCCACGTACTTGGGTCCCTGCCACCCACAGGGGAGACCTGGAAGGAGTTCTTGGCTCCTGGCGTGGGCCTGGCTGTTGTGGGCATTTGGGGAGTGAGACATATTTCTCTCTCTCTATCTCTCCCCCTCGTCACGGGCACACCCCCACCCCAGGCAGCAAGGAGGGACCGGCCCTGGGGGCCACATACTCGAGAGACAGGCTGTCCTGGGGTCGGTGGTGTCCGCGGGGTCCAGGTACACCTCGTGGGGATGAAGCCGCGCCGGCGTGATGGCGAGGTGGCGGCACAGGCGGTTGATGCACTGCACGAGCGCCACATCCATCTCCAGGGTCCACTTCCTGGAGGCCTTCTGCGCATGTCGGACATCAGTGCAGGCACACCTGGGTCGCGGGAGAAGGGCCCGAGGTGACCGCCGGCTCCTCTCAGAACTCTGGGAAGGTGGCTTTGCGTCCCTGGTTGTCCTTGGTACTCTGACCGCAGGCCATGGGCACGAGAGCTCCCCACAGAAGCCGGTGGAGCTCACAGGAGGGAGTGTGAGGGGCGCGGCCTCCGGGGAGCCTGGCAGGGCCGGGGGTGGGGGGCTGCTGGAGTCCCAGCATGAAATCCAGCGACACGGAGTGGCCCGGGCAGCAAGCACACCCACTTCCAGGCTTGGTTTCTTAACATAAAGCAGAGCTCACGGTCATATCAGCCTCGTGTAGTGTCACAGTGAGGATGCGTGTGGGCCTGGCTCATTCCACGTGTGCCGTGTGCTGCTGACTCACGGCCCTGTGGCCGACGGCCCCACTGCAGGGTTTACCTGCAGAGCTCCTGTGAGGGCCTCGCCACAGGGCCGTGGGATCAGAGCAGTGCCAGGCACAGCCCAAGTGTCTGTCACGCAGGGAGTAGCTGAATAAATCACACCTCATAACAGAACCCCAGGCAGCCACGAGTGTGACCAAGTGGCACAATGTGGGTGCCAAAGTGGGAAAGCAGATTACAGAGCACCAGGCCCTCCCAGGAGTTCGCTGGGCTGCGCGGTGCGTCTCTCTGGGCCCAGAATCCCTGGACTCCAGTTCCCTGCATCTGTGTACGCTGGGCGAGGCTGTCAGTGAGCACGTGTGGCCTTCTGCAAACACCAAGCTACCAACCCAAGAAAGACGGGCAGGCCAGTAGCCCCACGAGCAGGCCAACACCACGGCGGGCATAGCCGTGTGGGGCTGTCGCGGGCAGGCGAGAGGGTATGAAACCACGGCTCCCCTTGTTTAGGGTGCCCCAAGTCCCACCCAAGGATGCTCTTCAGAAGGGGGTGCCTCCCGGGTCCCTCCGGGCTGCCTGGCTCCAGCAGCAACCTTGGCTCCTGTAGACAAGTCTGGCGCGGAGGATGGCTGTGTCAGGCGTCACCACGGCCCCCACGCCACACACGCGGGTCCGTCAGCTCTTGCAAACAGGTCACCTCAGAACCAGCTGGAAGCCCAATGGGGGCCCTTCCCACGCACAAAGCTCCAGTCCAAGATGGGGACTACTTTCTAACACAGTGCTCAGGGCCACGCTCCTGCTCTCTGCAGGTTCAGAGAACTCATCCCTGCCACCTGGGGGCCAACTCGGGAACTGCGGTGACGAAAACAACGCAGGTGCCATGTGGGGACCGCTTCGCAGTCCTGAGGGGCGGGCAGGCAGCACAGCACGCATGTGGCAGCACATCCTGATGTGAGCGCGGCTGAACAGGCCTGGTGGGGGACCCTGGGGGCCGGGGCGAGTTCCTTCTGCCCCACAGACATCTCACCTGCTTGGAAAAGGGGACCCCTAGAGACCTGGTGACAGCAAGAGGGCAAGGGGGACTCAGAGGGCATTGTGCCCCGGAGGAAGGGCTTCTCCCTTCTACCCTGGACTGTGCCCCTAGACCCATCTGCTGAACCCCAAGCCCAGGAAACTGTGTGGAGACAGGGCCTGGTAAGGGGTGATTTAGATGAGGTCACAGAAGGGAACTTCTAGAAGTTCACGGAATTAAATAGGTTTATTTTGGGGCAAAAATATTTGGAATCCATGCAAACGAGAGGGCTTCAAAAAGTTCTTGGAAAATGTATATTATGTAAAAACTATGCATGGAGTTCAAACTTTTTTGAACCAACAGTAATTTATCCTCTGACTCCATTTTCCATGACCTTTTTGAAGAATCCGTGTATGGGCCTCGTGAGGACAGACACGCAGCCCGAGAGAAGACCCTGGGAGAAGACAGAGGAGCCAGGCCGTGCGACACTGTGATCTGGGCTTGCAGCCCCCAGCACCGTGGGAGAAGAAGTCCCTGTGTGTGAGCGCAGCCTGTGGTGTTCTGACCTGGCAATGCGAGCTGGCTAGGGCACTCCCGCCAATCCGAACAGAACAGGGTTGTTTTCAAACGTTTTAGAAAAACCACTTATCAATTATGCAAGACTAGAAATTAACCCAGAAGGCTCCCCAGACAGTGTGTTCTGGGTGCTGCGGACAGTCCCTGCACAAGGACGAACAGGTGCAGGGCAGCCCTCTTACCTCTCAAAGTGAAGATCGTAGCCACAGGACAAGATCGCCCTCCAGACGCTGCGGATGTCTTGTTTGGCTCGGTCAATGACAAACTTGTGAAACCCTTCCAAGGTCAGGTATTTTTCCTCAGGGACTGATGGAAAAGTGTTCACGGTGTTAGCCGTTTGCAAAGAGCTGCACACAATGTGGGCCTCGCAGCACGCTCTCCCTGCTGGTCCCGTCCCCTAACTCCCTCCCATCTCCTGCGCCTCCCGGGTGTCACTTTCCTTCCCTACCTGCTGCCTGCAGCACACAGCCCCCCTGGAGGGGTCTCCGAGGGCTCAGGCTCACAGCAGCAGGCGCTTTCCCCAGCCCCTCTCGTCTGGAAGGCTCAGAGACCCCCGACTGACCGAGCAAGCCTGTGATGGCCACGGCCGCTTTCCCCAACTCCGCCGGGGCAGGAGGAGGCTGGCACCCAGGCCCCAGGGCAGACCTAGCTCAGGCAAGCGCCTTCCAGGACCAAGCTTCCCGACGGCCTTCCCAGGCTTCACTGCCTTCACCTTGGGTTTCTGGAACTGCTTTTCCCTCAGGTTTATGGTCACCAAGGACGGCACCCTGGAGTCTGCCGGGACAGTGGACTGCTGCCTCAGCCCAAGCCGCCAGGGCCTCTCAAGGGTGCAGCAGGTCTCTGAGCACACGAGGCCCGGGCGGCTCATTACCTTCCTGTTTCTTGGTGGGTGACTTTTCTGGGTCCTTTTCATCTGGTTTGCTCTTTTCTGGGGATTTTGGCTTCACAGTCGGCTTCTTCTCGCTTAAGGCAGTCCTGCTGTAGACCAGAGCACGGGCGTCAGGGCC